>NC_045429.1:142181803-142814303 GCF_902635505.1 Sarcophilus harrisii
ATAGCCCTATTAAAATGTATATTGTAGCTTGGGAGGGATTCACTTATATTTAAAAGTAAACAGTTTTTATTTGTTTATTTATTTATTTATTATCTTTGCATCATGATCATTTAATCCTTCTTTAAACCCAGATTAATTTCTTCTTTGTGACAAAGAAAGACAAAAAAAAAAAATCTCTGAAAAGTGTCCATATCTGACAATTTATGCAATATCTTATATAAGTACTTCCTGCTCTTTGTTATAAATATTTTGGCCTATATTGGCTTCTGTCTTTCATATACTTGGAGGGGGTAGTGTTATCTATTGGAGAGTCCAATAGATTTCTAGTTCAAAAGGGTCTAAACAGTTTGGTCACTTGTTTTTCTAAATCCAAATTAATATCTAGAATTGAATTACTTCACAATTTTTATCAAGAGGGCATCAGTGTGCTTTTCTTCCCCCAATCTGATTCTTCCTATCTTATAATTCTGGAGAGCAATTTCAAACTAAATACAAAAAGTTACTAAAAAGTACATATTTTTTGAGCTGACAGTTCCAAAAGAAATCAAAGAAACAGGAAAAGGCCTTATATTTACAGAAATATAGTAGCTCTTTTTTTTTGTAGCAAAAAACCCCCAACAACAACTGGAAATTAAAAAGATGACCATCAGTAGAGGAATGACTGAATAAAATGTAGTATAGAAATGAAATGGAATGTTAAGAAATGAAGAAATAAATTTCAAAGGCACATGGAAAGACATATGTGATGTGTATAATTAATTATGATTGTTGTTTTTTCTTAATGTTAAATTGTATGCCTGATTTATCTTAAATTTGGCAAAATAAATTATTTGTTGCATATTTCTATAGTATCTTTACAAATTATTTAAATTCTCTTCATAGATTGGCCTATATTTCCTTTTGTCTATTTGGTCATTCTCATTTATATATATTAGTGCAATAATTATCTCAAAAGAAATTTGGAATAGTATTTGATAGATCTATTTTATTAAGATTTGTCAGTTTATTTGGCAGTTTATGTTGATTCAATTTATTTTTAAAATTTCTTTTAAAATGTTTTAAGCTCTCTTTTTGGTTAGTTTAGGTATTTTATATTTTTGTCAATATTTATCAATTTCCTTTAAATGCTATTTTGCTATTATACAATTAATTGACTTTTATAATTCTTTATATTTCCTCTTCATTTGCTATGAATATATGAATGTTAATTGCAATTTTTTTAGTAATTCAATTTTCCTCTCTCTCTCTTTCTCTCTCTGTCTCTCTTTTTTGTAACCAAGCTGGCTAATAACATCAAATTTGAGAGCGTTTTAAAAAACCCAGTTCTTTGTTTTTTGATAGTCTTTACCTTGAAATTTTTTTCTATTTTCTCCCCAGCTTTAAAAATTTCTTCTTTTGTACTTGTTCTAGAATTGCTCATTTTAAAATATTTTCTATTTTTATGTTCATCTTGTTCTTAATTTTTCTATGTCATTAAAATATGACTTGCTCTGAGAATTGTACAAGTTGAGGTCCATAACCTTTAATAGGAAGTTTCATTATTATTGTTTTCTTTAAGATCATTATTTCTTGTTAATATGATTTGACCCATTTATTATCTAGTATGTCATCACTTAGTTTCTAGTTATGCCTATATTTTTTTGCTCATATCTCCTTTATTTTATTGCTATTTTATTGTGTTATGACATTTACAGAGATGCCTGTTTGACTGCCTTTTTTTACATTTCTTTATAACTTTTATATTCTAGCACATGATTTTGAGGGTAGTCAACACTCTTGGACACTGGAAAATATGTATGTGCCTTAATATTCCCATTGAGAAATGAATTAGTCAAATTTATTTGTCCAACAACTACTTAAATTATATATATTTTCCTTCTTGCTTATCTTTTGATTGCATTTGTTTGCATCTAAGAAAAGAATACTGTTTCTATCAATGTATTTTTATAATTTGTCTAACATTTCTTTTAAGAATTAAATTGTTGTACTATTTAAATAATATCCATTCAGCATTATGATAAATATTTCATTATCTATGGTACCATTAAGTATAATATAATTTTGTTGTATGCCTCCCTCTTCTTTACAAATTTTTATTTCATAATCTGAAATCATGGAATTCTCTTCTTTTAAAGTCATTTGAAACATATTAGATTTTGTCAAATCCTCTTTTTTAAAATTCTCTTAGGCACCTATGTTTGAAAATAAGTTTATTTTATGCAAAAAATTTTGGGATTTTATTTTCTTATCTATTATCTATTTCTCTGTTTCCCCTATTTTTGTTGGAAAATTAGTTCCCAATTTGTTTGAGAATTTGTATTGGTGGTTACGCTTACTTTGTGTTTTCTTCCATTAATATATATGTACATATATGCATACATTCATACATTTACACCTTCTAAAGGATCAAGGAAACGTGAACACTTATTTCTACTTCTTATCCATCCTTTACAGCCTGCAGATAGGCCTTAAAATCCTTTGGAATTCATTTTTTAAATATAAAATAATGCAATTTGAATAGGTGATTTCTAAGATCCCTTCAAATATGAACCATATGAATCTAAGAAGAAAGAGGGGACATTTAATAATTTAATGGAAAAAAAAACCTAATGATAAATCTCTCAAGGCACTAAAGAGCAGCAGGAAATGTTTTGGAGAAAATAATGCCCAAGTTTCATAGCTGAGCTTAACAAAATTTCAAGTGAAAAATTTCTTATGGTTGCATGGTAGCTTTAAGAACACTGGGCTCAGCTGCTCTACATGTTTTAGCTTGTCATAATAGTTATAAAGTTAAGATCTAAGATGTTTTATGGTACAGCAATAAAGTAAGTCATGTGGATTGAGTACATCTGACTCTCTTCTTGAATATTTACTATTGCCAGAAGCTTATTATTGTCACCCCTCACAAGGGGATCATAACATCCTAGATTACAACTAGAAGGGCCTTGGAAGTCATCCAATCCAACTCACTCAAATCACAGATAAAGAAATTGAGGCTCAGAAAATTTAAGTTATTTGCCCAAGGTCACACAGAGATTGTGCCTCCCCTCTTTCCTCTTTCAGCAACAGGGTGGAAAAAAAGCAGCTCTTTGTAAACAATATTGTCTTAAATTTTTAAGTTGTTTTCTCTGTGTGAATTTGACAAAGTATTAAATGCCAAATAATTATTCACACATGCCATTTCTGTGTACTTGAATGTTACTGGTAAGATTGGAAATGAAGGGAAAACATAACTTGGGGAGAAGATGCTTTAAAGTGTTAAGAATTAAAAGCTAGATTGGCTTTTCCAGGGCAAACTGGTTGCAGGGTTCAAGCTACATAAAATAGATTACAGTGCAAAAAGTGAAATATTGACTATTTGAATTGACCACTGACCTGCAGTTCTTTGATTATTAAGGATTATAAACATATTTTCATGTGATTATTGTCGGTCCATATTTCCTTCTTCATAAATTGTTTAAATCCTTTGATCATTGTTCCATTAAGTTTCTTATATTATATATCTAGATGTCATATTATTACCCATTATATTTACTATTTTCTCATCTGTTTTTTCCAAATAATTTATTGATATTGTTTTTTGCTATTCAAAATCCTGTGCAAAGGAAGAAAAATTGAACTGAGAAGCTGTAAACAATGATCAAATGTACAATAATTATCCTTTCATTAATCAAAAAAAAAAACAAACAAACCCTCAAGTCTTTGAGTCTATAAATTGGCAGTGATTGCTTTTTGTCCCAGACACTACATTATCTTAGAAATCATTGTCTGAGTCCTCCACTAGAGTCTCTATAACAACTCCTTAATTAGAAGAGATTGGCAAACGTGGCAGCTTAGAGGGCTCAGTAGAATACTGTTCCTTGTTTTCTTCCAGTTTATAATTATGCCATTCTATGCCATCCAGAAAGAACAATGCTTCATTCCCGCCTGACACTCCCAAGGCAGCAGTTGCTTTGTAATTTCTATCTAAATTCAGTATATCAATGTCCAAGTCCTGACATTGGTTGCAGAATAACATTTTAAAAGGATGGTTTTCAGAGGAAAGTGGTCTAGAATTTTTGGTAGTTTATTTTTCACATAAAAATGATTCATTAAGATAATAACACAAAGTTGTATGACCTTTGATATTTGTAAATACAATAAAAATCTTAATTAATAGGAGCTCTTGAGCAAGCAGTAATTTTTTTGGTGTCCAAAGGACGATGCTTTGGATGAGAGTAGTAGATAGCTAATCCCACTTGGAAACTGAAAGACACTAAACTCAAATGAACAAAACTCAAGAAGGTATGGTGATTTCTCTTTTTATTAATCAAAAAGGTCCCAAATGGTGATTGGTTGGTGATTTATCAAGGCATGGTAAAAGTTAAGGTCCTTGAGTACAGAAATATAGACGAGGGGAGAAGCTAAAGTGACAAAGTGAATTAATTAATTCATGATTCATCTCTATGAAGTCTTCTGAACCTTATCAAAACAAGAAGGGCCTTATTCTGATCTAAGACCTCTTTCAGGCAATGTGACAAATCTTTTAATGAAATTCAACTGTTTGGCCACTGAGAATATTAAATTTGTAATCAAAGAACTGAAATTCTTAATATTTAATGTTTAAAATTCTGCCACTTATCTAAGTGATTTGGGGTTTGTTATTTAAACCCATTGGGCTTGAGTTTTCTCACTTGTAAAATGAAAATGTTTTTCATTCAATCACTTTTAAAGTTTGTTTCATCTCTAAATCTGTAATACTCTTATCCTATTTCCTAGCCAAGTATTTAACATTTTTTAAAAATAACTATTAATTGCAATTATATAAAGAAATAAGGTACTTAAATCAGGAAGGAAAGAAAAGGAAAGTGTATGGAAGGTATCTCATCTATCTTTCAAAGCCTAACACTAATACTACCTCTTTTATGAAACTTTCATTGACCACACCAATCAGATGACAATTCTCATTTATTTGGAGGCATTATGATTTGTCACTTATCACACTTAGTTTGGAGGAATCAGGTGGATTTAAGTGTATTTTTAAAACATAACAGAAACCATACTAGGAATATTATGAAATTTGTATATCCCAAGATTCAAGCCTGGAGTATTTACATAAATCTCTATTCATTTATTAGCAGAACCATGACTCATTCCATGTCTCTATTGTGGAGTGATGTTGGCATGAGAATTTTGGAAAGGAGAGACATTCTTTATTTATGTCTAGAAATTTAAAACATATAGTTCCAGATTCTCTTTGAGACTTACTTTAGAGAAAGAATAGAAAGTGGGAAATGATAGACATGCAAATCCAGATCCTCAACATCTCCATAATTTCTCGTTTGCCTCTCTGTCTCTGGTTCTGTCTCTCTCGGTCTCTGTCTCTCTTTTCCCTTTCCCTCTCCCTTCCCGTCCTCCTTCCTCTCCCTCTCCTTTCCTTTCCCTCTTCTCCTCACTTCCTCCCTTTCCCTCTCCTTTCCCTTCCCGTTCTCTTCTCTCCCTTCCTTTCCCTCCCCTTCCCCCTCTCCCTATGCCTGCTTCTCTCTCTCTCTCTCTATCTGTCTTTGTCTGTTTCTCTCACTGAACTACCTCATTTATAGTGGAAGAGCTTATTAACTCTGCATATTTTCTGGCATATTATAGTCGGCATCATTTCTCCAGTTGCTGTTTGAGATGTACCTGGATACATAGATTTATTTACTCTTCACTCATTATTTGTGAAGAGCTAGGTGCCTTGTGTCCATGCTATGCTAAGTGATTTTTATAAATGTGATCTTATTTGACATTAATAACATTCCTGTGAGGTGGGTGCTATGGTTATTCCCATTTTTTTAGATGGGGAAAGAAAGGCAAAGCTTAAGGAACTTGTCCAGAGTCATACAACTAGTAACTGGCTAAAGCCAGATTTTAATTCAGGTCTTTCTAACTATAGGCCCAATGCTCTATTTACTGTAGCATCATTCACCTCTAACGTAAGGTAAGGTAAGGACTCAAGCCTGAAGAAGGGGCAGCTGCATAATGCAGAATATATGCAATGTCAAGCCTGGAATTAGAAGACCCAAGTTAAATCTGGCCTTAATTATTTACTAGCTATGTGACTTTGGATAAGTCACTTACCCAGTTTTCTTATCTGTAAAAAGAACTGGAGAGGAAAATGACAAACCACTCCAGTATCTTTGCCAAGAAAACCACAAATGGAATTACAAAGAGTTGGAAGCGACTAAAATGATTAAACAAGCCTGCAAATATAAAATTGGAGTATCCATTGCTTATAAGGGATATAACCAGAAAAGAGGTTTGAATCTAAAGAAAAATATTTTTCTAGATTAGTAATATTTAGGAGGGAGATTTAATCTGAGATCCTAGTCTCAGCCAAGAAAAAATTTCCCTAAGAGTATAGGGAGGCAAGCTGGAAATCTGGGCCATGCTGAAGTACTTTACATGTTTGTCACTTCTTAAAAGAATTTTCTCTTTCTCCCCAGAGGTCCAGAAGAGAATCTGGAATAACATGTGTCCTTTTTCACTAAGTAAGAATTTAGAATGTCTCTCTTCTTCAAAGTTCTCATACATATTCTTCTCTGCATGCTATCACATAAAATTAAGTCATCATTTTTTCCATCAATGAGACAAATCTTTTACAAATGCTCCAAGCTTGAAATCTGGGTTACATGTATACTTCAAATGGTTGCCATATATTTAGATATAGTAATGAAGGTATACAATATGTATAAATGTTACATAAATAATGTCTATGTAAAATGAAAATTCATCTTGTTTATTGTCCTGTCATACATTATATCATGGTTATTTGTGTATGTATCTTATTTCCTCTCCTTGACTTCAGTTTTTTTGAAAGTAGATATATTTGATGATCAATTCTGATAGACGTGGCTCTCTTCAACAGTGAGTTGATTTGAACCAGTTCCAATGTTCCAGTAATGAAGAGAGCCATCTACACTGAGAAAGAAGACTGTGGGAACTAAGTGTGTACCACAACATAGCATTTTCACTTTTTCTGTTATTGTTTGCTTGCATTTTTGTTTTCCTTCTCAGGTTTTTTTTTCCTTTTTTAGATCTGATTTTTCTTGTGCAGCAAGATAACTCTAAATATATATATATATATACATATGTTAGATTTAGCATATAATTTAACATATTTAACATATATTGGACTACCTGCCATCTAGGGTAGGGGGTGGGGAGAAGGAGGGGAAAATTTGGAACAGAAGGTTTTGTAATGTTGAAAAAATTACCCATACGTATGTTTTGTAAATAAAAAAATATAATAAAAAAGTAAATATATTGTTAATAGCAGCACAATAGCCTGTTGGCCATAGTGTTGACTCAATTGAGGAAACTCAATTTTGCTTTCATGCTATATTGTCTATACTTTCCTCTTATCTCAGGAAAATTATTCAATTTTTCATATTTTGTAAAAAAATTCTATATTTCTAATGGAATATCTAATTCCAATTGGGATAAAGAATGGAATATACTACAGGGTTTAGAAAGTAGTGAATTGACACAAGGTCAGAGGACATTGGTGATACCTCAAAGACTAAGGAGGATACTAGATAGGATGTTGTTTGTCTTTTGTTCTCAAAGAGAACCATGATTTAGGGAAGTGATATCATGCAAGTTAATTGAATTTAAGTGAAGGAAGGATGTGGAAAGTCACTAGCTTTCCTTTCTCCTCCAGAGCCATCTGAGTCTAGTGGCAAGATATTCATCAGAACTGCTGGAGATGGCCTTATTTGGTAGAGTAGATATCATCATAGGTCAAAGACATCCTTACTTTAAAATTTATCACATTCAGCCACTAGGTGGCAAAAATCCAGGTACTACAAGCAAAATTGGTCCTAAGGTATCTTGGTGAAGCCATATCCAGTGGAACAGGAACTTTTGTTTTTCCTGGAAGGAGGAAGATGTATTTCAGGACTTAGAACAGAGATAATGGAATTTGAGAAGCAATTGTTGTCAAAAACTAAAATAGGATCATCAGAAATCCAATTCATTAAGTACTTATTAAGGCCCAACCTTGGGGTGGGGCTTTGTACTAGGTACCAGGAAACAGCCCCTGCCTTCAAGGAGATACATTTTACTCTGTGGAAATAACAGTGATAAAGATAATATCAGATTGGAAAAGTCCCATCTGAAATCATAAGAGAACCATCTTACATGAGATAGAGGTGAAGGAGGACATAAGGATAGAAGGCATCTGGATAGAGTGAGATAAGGAAGATGAGAGAAGAAGGAGCTCAAAGAAAATGACCTTTTTCTCAGTAAAATGTGAGGGAAGGTTTTTAGGTAAATGTTGAGGAAGAAAAGACTATAAGAAACATGAGGAAGCATGAAAGAATTTGTTATTGTGAGTAGGATAGTAAATTAACTAGGGAGATATAATAGGATTACTTACTGAAAGTGAGGTTCCAGTTTAGGTTATGTAATAAAAGTTTGTAGTAGATCCGCTCAGGACAATTGCATGGTTTTGTTTAGTATTATGTATGCAGAAGCAAAGATAGATAGTGGGAGTAACCTAAGGCTTAGGTTTTGCGGGATACAAATAGTGGTGTGATAAAGGGGGAAGGAATTTGAAAGAAGAGGACTTTGTAGAGTTGAAGTAGTTCACTAAGGGGTCAGGATGAGGAAGGGAAAAGATTAGTGCAGGGATGATAGCCTAAGAGAGAACTAAAGGATCAAAAAGGGATTGGAGGTCATAGATTAGTTAGCAGAAGAAGATGGAATCCAATAGACTATAAACAAGTAAGGGAATTTCAGAATTCATGAATATAGAAGTAGCACATTTGTGGTTGATGGTAAGATCAAGAGTATGACCATCTTTGTGGGTGGGTAAATTGAAGTGACTGAAAATGAGTAAGTTGAGAACTGGGAGGTTAATATGTTTAAGTATCAGTCTGTATGTTGAAGTCCCCTATTACAAAAGTAGAAGGTGGAGATACAGGCACTAAATTCATTAAGGAAGAAAGAGTCTCTCAGACCTGGACAATAGTCATCAGTATTTTGATTTGGTAGTATATGTGGATTGTATGAACCTCAAAAGAGGAAAAGTTACTAGATGATAGTGGTAAGAGGAGAACTTGTAAGTGGAAGTGGGGAGTAAACAGTAGGGAAACGAGTAGAAAATGAACCCTTTACTAGAAGGAGTTGCCAGAAGGGATATATTATCCTGAGGGAACTAAATCTCAGTGAGAGTCAAAAGATGGAAGAAGTGGGAAAGGAAAAATTTAAAGATGAAAACAAATCTATCATCTGGAAGGGGTGAGTAGCTTTTAGTTGGGATTTTTTTGGTATTTTTATTTTATTAAATTAAATTAAAGAAGAAAAAAATTGCTATGTACACAGACCATAATAGAGGATTTAATCTAAAATAATGAATTTTCATTTCAAGAAAACCTATATAATAAATATTACACATTATTTTCAAAGATGCCTAGCTTTTCTTTATTTTCTTGATGGTTTTCTTTTGTTCTTTACTGTGCACTTTTAACTTTATTTTCCCCCTCTCCCAACCCTACAGAAGGCTACAATTAAATGTGGATATATATACATATATATAGATATCTATAAAGATACACACATAAATATATATATATATATTTGTATATATATACTCATACACATATATGTAAGATCATACTATGCTTATTTCCCTTTCTCATCTTCTCTGAAAGGGGATAGCATCTTCCTTCATAGGTCCAAGTCTTTCCACATTTTTCTAAACCAACCATCTTATCATTTTCCATACCATAACAATATTCCAAGCTAATAACACCCTATATGAGAGATTGTTGAAGAAAATCACCCCTCCCAATTTTCTGCATTCCTTCTATTCTTGGCTATATAGGTTTTACTTATACAAGAAAATTTTAATTTAAAATAATTGAAATTATCCTTTTTATACTTCAACAATGCTTTCCTATATAATAGAATTTAAGTTCTGATACTGTTGAACCAATTGCTTCCTTTACATTTTTTTCCCCCTGATTTCTTTGAAGTTCCTGACCTTTTGCTTTTGTGAATGAACTTTGCTATTATTTTTTCTAACTTGGTAAAATAATTTTTATTAATTTAATCAGGTTGAAATTGAATAGATTAGTTAGGTAAAGTTATCATTTAAAATGTATATTGGCTTCACCTATCTAAGAAAAATATTAGTTCAATTATTTAGATCTGAGTTTATTTGTATAAGAAGTATATTTTGTTTATGTTCATAAAATTCCTGTGTCTGGTAGCATATGCTTAGATATTTTATACTGTCTAGGTATTTTAAATGGTCTAAATATTGAATAATATTCCTGACACATAGTGTAATTTCTCTATTTTCACTTGTGATTAAATCTATTTCAATTTTAACTTTAAGAACATGATTACTACCCTTATTTTCTTTTACACTTTTGTATAATCATTTTCATAATGTTTCCTGAAAGCAACATATTGTTGAAAAATTTTAATCTGCTATACATTTCCATTTTATGAATAAATTTATTCCATTCACCTTCTAAGCTACAGTTACTTGTTATGTATTTTCTTTCTTCCTATTTTTGATTACTGTTCTTCTCATCCTATTTACTCCACTCTCCTCAGTCCTCTGCTTTACTTTTACCCACTACCTTGTCTTCCCATTCCTTCCTTATCCCCTCATCTCATTATCCCCTTGTTCTCTTATTAGTTTCTGAATTTAGAACTTTTATAACTTTCTAGATACATATATACATTTATATACACACATATATGTATATATATATATATACATATCTCTTCTAGATACATACATATATATATGTGTATATATATATATATATATATATATATATATATAATGTTTTCCTCTTTAACCAGTATCCTGATAAGAGTAAATTTCTAGCATTATCCCTCATTAGCTTCTTTCGTATTGATTTTTCCTTTTATGCCTCAGTTTTATGGGGTAATTATTCTTTTTTATCTCTTCCTTCATAGTTATTTTTTAGAATTATCACATTATACTCAACCAAATCTATTTCAAATTACCCAAATAATGGTGACAATCATAAGAATACTGCTAATATTTTCACATAAAGGAAGTAAACAATTTGATCTAATTTAGTCCTTTATAATTGTTCTTTAATATTGACTTTATATTTGTCCTGGATGTTGTATGTTGAATTTTCCCTTAAGTTCTGGAGTTTTTGCCCCCAAAATCTGAAAGTCATTGAGTTTGTTAAATATCCTTCCCCCCCCTCCCATTCAGGATTATACTAGTATTTCAAGACTTATGGTTCTACAGTGGAGTAGTTGCTAGATCTTGTGTAATCCTTATTGTAGCTCCATGATATTTGAATGTTTTGTTGTTGTTGTTGTTGTTGTTGTTGTTGTTGTTGTTGCTTTCCAATACTTTCTCCTAACTGGGGAGTTTTGCAACTTGACTATGATATTTCTATAAGCTTTTACTTTGGGGGTCTCTTTTAGGTGGTGAAATAGGGTGGATATTTTCCTATTTTTGTTTTGTCTTTTTGTTCTAGAACTTTAGGGAAATTTTCCTTGAAATTTTCTTATGTTATTACACCAAGACTCTTTTTTAAATCATAATTTTTAGATAGTCCAATTATTCTTATTTCATCTTGATCTTTTCTCCAGATCAGTTGTTTTTCTGATGAGATTTTTCACTTTTTCTTATACTTTTTCATTCTTTTGGCTTTGTCTTATGATTTCTTAGTGTCTTAGAATTTTACTGGATTCCCCTTGCCCAATTCTAGTTTTAGAGGAATTATTTTCTTCCTTAAATTTTTGATTATCTATTTCAAGTTGGTTAACTTTTTTTCATAATTTTTTTGACTTTCTTGGATTGTTCTTATTTTTTCTAACTTTTATTCAATATCTCTTATTTGATTTTTGAATCCCTTTTAAAGTTTTTACAAGAACTCCCTTTGTGTATGGGACCATTTGATATTTCTTATTGAAAAAGGAGTGGCTTTTTTTATTGCTCCTCTACCTTCCTCTGAATATGAATTCATATCTTCTCTATCCCCATAGTAACTATTTATGATTGGGTTCTTTCTCCTTTACTTACTCATATTTATTTATTGTTTTATTTTATTTTTAGCAGTTATTAGTGTAATCAAGTTGTAACCTGAGATATGGAAAACAAGACTCCAAGACTCAAGTTCTTTTTACTATTATTTTCTGAGATCTCTCTTGACTTCCAACCTTGGCTTTATTTCTCCAATACGAAGCCAAATGATCTTGCCCCCTGGGGTCTTTCCAGTGGCTGAAAACTATAGCTGTACTCTCTTTTCTGGAACAGAAACCAGGGTCTCAACTCTCCTGCAAGTGTTCACAGCCAACAGGGTCCCTACTTTTTACCACTGCACTACCAGGTGTGTGCTAGGTCCTTATCCTTGTAACTACCGCTGGGAAAGCATCTGGTTAGCATAGCCGTGCTTGGCATTCCTCAAGAATTGAAGATCTTTCAGGCTTCTCCTACTCAGCCATAAAACCTCCATACTTGTCTGCAGAATGAAAGTTTCTAAGGCTAAAGCTGCCTCTCAACCCAATTGGCTCTGGGATTTGTTGTTTGTTGATTCTGCAAGAGTCATTCCAGATGTGTTTGCATTTCACTCAGACAAATCTCTGCCCCTGAAGGTTCCACCTTTCTGGGGTCTTCTCAAATTGTCTTGGGAGGATAATTGCTTCACCCTGTGTTAATTTTTATTGTTTTTTTTTTGTTTGTTTGTTTACATCTAAAGAGATGTTCTGATTTTTTTTGTGGAGGAAATTTGGAAAGCCAAAAGTTTTGTGACGTATTCTGCCATGTTCTCAGAATTTTATCCCTATTGGGATTTTGTCAGCAGGGAGAGGGGAATGGAGATAATGAATTGCGTAGTTGGGTGGTAGAGATGGAGTTTGGATGATGACCAATGGGAGTTCAGAATCACATGGATGTGGAGGACATTACTAAAGGGAAGTTTGAAAATCATTAAGTGAATAATTTAAAGAGATTTTCATAGTCAATAATATGATTTTATGGAGAAATCCTTTCAGAACCTTGAAAAGTTCAGTCAAAGGAGCAAGAACTTGGTGCAGAAGAAATGGTTATATTCTTCTTCTCCCAAAGCAGAAGATAAAGTTAGAAACTTGTTGGAATGATGTCTTCCTTCCTCATCTTAATGGCAGGATATTAGTATGGTGGAATAGCATTTCTTTTTCCACATCAGGTGGTATATTCAGGGAGATTAGGTAAGAGATGCACAGGGCATGATGATAAGGTGTCCATTTCTCCTCAACTGACTGAAATGACACTACTTCTGTAACCAATCTTTTATTTTTAAAGCCATAATTATTTTGATTTATTATGATGTTAAGTGGTTTGTTATCTCCAGTGCATTTCAATTTCCTGCTTTTGGAAAGTACTACCAATGTATAGCCATGACACTTTCTGACTTAGTTTTTATATCTTTATGCTCATTAGTTCTTGATCCTGGATTATGTTTTCCAACAAAGTTTTTACTGCCTTTCCTTATATCCTTTTTTACATTGAATTCATCTAGTATAAAAATGTAATTCTGTATATAATTTCAAAGAATAAATCCCTGAATTTAATGCCTTAAAAATTTTGTCAAGCAAAAGCATTTTTTCTGCAAAGCATTTATATTTTTTCATTTTCTGCAAAAGATGTTGGTGCATAGATAGCAATTATCTTTATGGTGATCTGTTTGTGCTCATTTTGAATACTGCAAGGAAAAAGAATAACTGTTCCATGAAATGCTATTTCTTGTTGCCTTTCCTGCATGAAAATAATTCTGCCAATGCCTTTATTTACCACTTTGAGAAGAAGTTGTGAGCCCTCCATTTATCTCAAACTTCTTTAGTTATTCTAATTTCAAATATAATAATAATGTTATGTCACAGATGAAGATTCCACATTAAGAATATCAACATTAATGTTTGTAGAAGGTTATCTCTATATGAGTCTAAACCAACCTCTGTTCCCATTTCTTCCACTCTTCCACTTATCATTGTGGAAATGGAAGAAGACTAAACAGACTCATAACCATTTTGTGATTCCCCACCCCAAATCAAAGGTTGCCATTCCCAGCCTCTGCCAATGGCAACTTGTGAATTGATTGTGTTTAAATACCAACTCAGATCCTTACTATTTGCATGTACTTGACCATTACCTCAGTGGCTAACAGTTTGCTAATCTGTAAAATCAGGGAGTTGGACTACACAATCTCTCATGTCCCTCACATCTATCTAGTTCTATGATCCTTTTCAAAGATGGGTAAAAATCTATACATGCTTGTTCTTTGCTAGAATAACCTTCGAGAATATAAGCGTTATCACTAGATGACGAGGCACACAGTAAGACTTTTAAGGAGCTTTAATACCTACATATTTTACCCTAGTGCATTATTCTTAAATTTGGATGCTCTTCTTTCTCTTATAAATAAGCCATGGAAATCAAAATTCTGGATTGAAGTATGTAAAAGATCATGGGAAGAAGGAAAAAAACAATATCATATTTCTAATGAGTTTCTATATTCTCTTTCCCCTTGTAAATAAAGCATATAAAACCCACTTGTCAATTTGAAATATGTTGCAAACATTGGGTCAAAGGAATGGGAGAGCAGATACTATATTCCTGAGCATCTGATTATGGTGGCAACAGCAAGAAATAATGTACGTGATAAGGGATTGAGACACAATCTTCCTTGTGACAGCCTTTCAAATACTCTTTGTATAGTCTTTTTCTTTCTTTCTTTCTTTCTTTTTTTTTTTTTTGTCAATCTCATCCCATTCATTCTGATCTTTAGCACTCTTGAGACTATTTTTACAGGACCATGCCACACATGTTTATATTGTTTGATCTGGCTGTGTTTCCATCTTCTGGATATAGCTTTGAAAAATCTGAGTTGGTTGTTGAGTTCACTGTGTATCCAAATTATTCTCTTCAGAATCTTTCGTTTTTCCTTCTCATTAGAATTGTTTTGCCCATTTTCTGGAATTTTAATTAATTTTTTTGTTTTCCATCATTTTCCTCTCTTTTCAGATTTGTTTTGTCTACTCCTTGGATAGCGTAATTCCCTTATCTTTGGAATCACCACCCTGGGACCATGTTTTTTATTGATTCAGCCAATATATGACTTCTTCTTTTTTTTAATAGGATTTTATTTTTCCAATTCCACATAAAGACAATTTTCAACATTCATTTTTTTTTTTTTAAAGATTTTGAGTTCTAAATTTCTCTCCCTTTTGCCATCCTCTCTATCTCCAAGAAGGTAAACCAACTGATATAGATTATACATGTGCAATCACCACATGACTTATTACATTTAGTTTGATCAAGACCTCAGGCTTTGCATATATATATATATATATATATATATATATATATATATAAACTTATATTCAAGACTCTGATATATTCAGCCCATATTCTTGCTATCCACCCTGCTGCAGCATGTGTTCCATTACTACATTTTCTCTAATTTTCTCCTTTTTATTATACCATCTCCCTAGTTTTCCACCTCTGGGAACACCAGTCAAATCAATTTCTCCACTGGAAGGGGTAGATGAGAACAATTTGTTCCAATAGCCATGAAGGTGACTTAAGCTGGCATTATAAAGTGCTTAGGGCTTGGTCCGATATTGAAGATTTCAAGGACATACATGACCTCCTGGGCCATCACCTGTCTTCCTAACTTTTGTCCTGTCACTGGACTTTGATGAGTCAGGAAAAGAGAGTGTCTCTGATGACTTTGCACAATTCTGCCCCACTTAAAATGAAAGATGAATAAGAACAACCTTTGTTTTTGTAAACAAAATATCTTTTTACTATAATGACCATCATAGGTACTTCGGAAATCAGAATATCCTTGGTGACAACATTTTTTTTTCTTTTCTTCATTAGGGTCTTTTGTGTCACTTTTCATGTGTAAGTCCTCATTGGCAATGTGCTTCAGCCAACTTATGCACATTATGTGTATTTCCATTGGCCTTTGGATCATTTCTATTTCATTTCCTCAGAAGCCACATTGTCCTACAATTCATAACCACAGAATGTCATCAGTGGAATATTGGGGTGAAAGAGATGGCTTTTATATAGTTGAGCACATGAATTAAACTAATACAGAAGATAGCTTTTCCACTTAACCAAGAAATGTTTCTAGTGATTCTCTATGCTATTTTGAAAGCATTGAAGAAAGCTTTCAAACTTCTTATTTTATTCTATTCTTTTTACAGCCAACTCTGTTTAAAGGGAATCTTTTGAAAATGACCCACTTTAGGAAAAACATAAATTGAATATAATTGTTTGGGTGATATTCTTTTGAAGAAACTAGGAAAAATTCTTTACCAAATGTTACAGTTTCTAGCTTGTTCCACTCCTCAAAACATTTAGAGATTCACTGAGTTAATGTGTCTACATTTAAAATGCAGACATTTTGGGGAGGATTAGTGCTTTAATTTGTGCATGGTTATTCTCATATGATATAGAATAGTTTAAACAATTTTCATTCTAGTATCTTTGATCTCAAACTTAACATTCCTTAAGAAGAGATGGTCAGTTGTGAATAAGGTAGAGGCTTTTTTCTTTCTCATCAAAAAAACTTTCCTTGGAAGATTTGCACAAGTTTTTGTTGTTGTTGTTTGCTTGTTTTGTTTTGCTTTGGGTTTTTTTTTTGGAACCTACTTATTACAGATTCAAATGAGTAATATTGGTATAGTTAAAAGTCAATGGGAACAACCAATACTACTAATTGTATTTTGTTCCCTTCTCCCTAGTCTGGATTTCTTAAACAGAAAAGCAATTACAGTAAAAGTTAAAAAAATGTTACTTCTAGGTCTCTAACTATTGATGATATAATTATTCATCTTGCCTGTTCCTCAAGTTATTTAGTTGGGTGGTTCAGTAAATAAGAGTGTCAGACTTATAGTTAGGAAGATGAGTAAAAATCATGCCTTGGACACTTAGTAGGTAAGTGATAGTGATTTTTCTATAACAATCCATTCTTCTCATAAATGATAATGAAGCCAACACAATAGAACTCTAAAAGTTCCATTTCCGATGTACTAGCTGAGAAAGTAGAAATGGCATTTAAGGAGACAAAGTTATATGGAGTAAATGATCTAGAAGTGAGGCAGGAGGAAATAATCTCTAAAGCATCTGAGGACTATTTTGTAAGGTATCTTATATTGCAAGGAAAAGATAGAATCAAAGATATAAATAAATCAGTTGATATTATTACTTTAAGAGATTTCTATGGTGACATAAAAAATTAGTGACCTACAGGTCTACTCACTTAAGTGGTCAAGTAGATAGGGGACTAGGACCAGAGTCAGGAACGCCTAAGTTCAAATTCATCCTCTGATACTTCCTAATTATATAACCTAGGCAAGTTACCCAACTTTTGTCTGTCTCAGTTTTCTCAGCTGTAAATGGGAATCTAGTTAGTATCTCCTTTCCAGGCTTATTGTGACAATCAAATGAGATAATATTTGTGAAGTACTTAGCACAATGCCTGCTTAATAAATGCATGTTCCCTTTTCTTCCTTCTCTTCCCTTCCCTTCTTCCTTCCTTCCTTATCTTCATTTATCAGGGACTTGAGTCATTACCATTTGCCAATAGTGGTACAATGCTTACTAGTTTTGTCTCTTCTACATCTCGCATTTCTAGAACTTTCTTGGGATTTTTCCTTAATCTTAGGGTAATTTTCATCATCAGAATCTAATTTTATTGAGAGGTAAGGGGTTTGGAAAGGAGTGAAGCCTTCTTCTGTTAAGGAAATAAGTACTACCTAAAAGTGGCAGTTCTTACATGCACAAAGGAACAAAGGATCCTAACTGAAGACTGAAAAGATAGAGAAGTCCTGCAAATGATTCTCTTTGCAAATGACAATGTGCTGGTTATATCAAATTCTACAAGGCCATTTCAATGAAATTCATGATTATTTTAAAAGGGATTATAATACAAATTTATACAGGGGCATCTCCTTTGTCCCCCTCATTCAACATTCAAGGTGCTATAATAGTGGTGATGTGGTATAAGCATTCCAAACAGGATTATGTGCTGCCTTCCTTAACTATACAGAAACCATACAGAAAGATATTATTCTTAGGAAGTATAATTGTCCATTAGGCAGTGACCTTCTTGAGCCACTAGTCTAGTAGCCAGTTTTGTTTCCTTCTAGTCTACATGTGTGATAGTACATGTAAAAGGCTTGTCCTTCAGATTGGAATTTAGCTAGGTTATGATGTAGAATATTACTAAAAACATTAAATCTGTGGCTCTAGAACCCTTTTCTCCATCATTTGTACTGTCCTTTCTATGGATGTAACCTTTATTCCTTCTTTCTTACATTGAGAGGACACAGATACTCAACATATAATACCATAAACCTTGAGTTGGCCATAAAAAAATAAAAAAAAAACACCCAAGGGCAGTGGATGGAAAGAAGACAGCTGATGTTAGAAGTTAGTATCTAAATCTCATGTCTGTCATTCTATTAGAGATTCTTATAAACAGTGTACTAGGGGATATATAGTTTCCTGGTGTCTTAAAAGTTTATTTTCCTTACATAGGAATTTCTGGAGTTCTCCAGTTCCCCCAGAGATAAGAACAGTTCTGGAGAAACACCTGTTACACAGACAAAACAAAATAGATGAAAATTACTTCTTGTCTAGAGCAAGCAGTTGGGTGGCTATTCTATTTTTGTACATGAATACTTAAAACAAGGATTTATAGAGCACTTTACAATTAGCAAAGTGCTTTACAGATATTATGTGTTTTAACTATAACTCATAATTATAAGAGGTAAATGCTATTATTATTATTGCAACTTTCTAGATTATGACATTAAAGCAGATAGAGGCTAAGCATTTTGCCCAGAGTCACAAAACTAGTTAGTGTGTTACACTGGATTTGGACTCAAGTATTCCTGATTCCAGGTCCCATACTCCATTTGCCTCCTACTTGCCAAAAGCACATCTGGAATAGACATGGCAGATAGTCAATGAAGTGTGTAGTAGGAAGAGAGCTGACTAGATTGTATTTGAAAAATTATAAAGAGCTTTTAATAATTTCAACCTGCTCCCTGACACAACCCTGTCTCCTAAACAATGATGTTTTTCTGGTGATGTTACATGACTATAAAGCTTAGAAAACTATTTTCTTCAAATAATTAAAGTTTTGAATAAGTTAAAGGTCTGCTTAGGTTCATATAGGTAGGCTATAGTTTATTTCCTTTTTTATGATTGCAACTTCTGTGCTTTTTATTCACTTGATACTTAGTATATTTTCCCTTTACCCTCAGTTTTATTTTGTGTTATGTTTTAGTCTTTTAAATGTATTTCTTGTAAGCAACAGCTTGTGGAATTTTATTTTCTTATGCAACCTGTTGCTCTTTTATTGTTTTATAATTATAAAATTTAAAAGTTATAAATTATAAAATTATAATTATACTTAAAATTATGTTAGGTTTATATTTACCTTCATTTATCTCTAATATTATAGTTTTCCAGTTGTGATTTCCCCTCCCACCCCTATTTCTACTATAAACAAAACATTATGGCTCGAATTACTTTAGTTAAATCTTTTGTTTTTTTTTTTAAAGACAACCCTATTACTACCTGGTTGCTAGTAGTGCTGGGACTAGAGTCAGGAAGATTACTTTTTCTCAGTTTAAAATATGACTTCAAAATATAGTATATTTCTAATAATAATCCATATATGAGAGATATATCATCCAGAAAATGTACAATGTAGTCTTTTCTTGTAATACAAACATTTGTACTCACTAAATGGCCAAATTAGAGGATCATCTTTTTTTTTTCAGGTCCTTTTGAAAAATAATCTTCTCTAGTATACTTAAATATTTGATTATGGATTATTAACTAGTTGGAAGAGAGCCAAAAGGAGCTAACAACTCTGATCCTAATATCTGAAAAGCTCTAATAGGCCTGGAATCAAATCTAGCATCAGATACTTAATTGACTAAATGATCTGGACAAGTCATTTAGCTCTATTTGCCCCAGTTCCTTATTTGTAAAATGAGTTGGAGAAGTAGAAGGCAAACCATTTCAGTATCTTTTCCAAGAAAATCCCAAATGGTGTTTCAAAGAGTTGGACATGACCAAACAATAATTGAAAGTCAGTCAGATAAATGGTCAAAGGATATGAACAGACAATTTTCAGATGAAGAATACCATTTCTAGTCATATAAAAAAATGCTCTAAATCACTATTGATCAGAGAAAAGAAAATTAAGACAACTCCAAGGTATTTTGGACTGGCTAAAATGACAGGAAAAGATAATGACAAATGTTAGAGGGGATGTGGGAAAATTGGGACACTGATACATTGTTGGTAGAATTGTGAACTGATCCAACCATTCTGGAGAGCAATTTGGAACAATGCCCAAAGGTTATCAAACTGTGCATACCCTTTTATCCAGCTTGTATCCCAAAGAGATCATAAAAAGATAAAAAGACCCACATGTGCAAAAATATTTATAGCAGCCCTTTATGTAGTGTCAAGGAATTGGAAATTGAGAAGATGCTTATTAGTTGGAGAATGGCTGAATAAGTTATGGTATATGTATGTTATAGAATATTAGTATTGTATCAGAAAAAAATCAGCAGGATGATTTCAGAAAGGCCTGGAGAAACTTGCATAAACTGATGCTAAATGAAGTGAACAAAACCAAGAGAACATTGTGTGGAGCAACAACAAGAATATGTGCTGATCAATTCTAATGCACATGGCTCTTTTCAGAAATGAGGTGATTCAGGTTAATTCCAAAAAACTTTGGTGGAGATAACCATCTGTACCCAGAAAGAGGACTATGGGTACTGAATGTGGATCCCAACATAGTATTTACACTTTTTTTTTGTTGTTGTTAATTGTTTTTGTTTTTTCTCATTTTTTTCTTTTTAATCTGATTTTTCTTATGCAGCATAATTGTGGAAATATGTGTAGAAGAATTGCACATGTTTAACATATATTGGCTTACTTGCTATCTAGGCAAGGGAATGCAGGGAAAGGAGGGAGAAAAAATTTGGAATATAAGGTTTTGCAAAAGTGTATGTTGAAAACTATTTTTGCATATATTTTGAAAGTAAAAAGCTATTATTAAAAAAGGTAGTCAATCATAAAGATGAAGCTTCTGAAATGATATTATGATGGGAAACTATAAATTCATTTTGCAAAAACTTGTTTCATGTACAACTTTTCAGGACTATTTCTACTGCAAAAAGTAACACAAGTCTCATAATTATGACTAAAGACAGTCAATTTGGAAGGACTTTCTGAATATGAAACATATTGTTCTTTATAGAACGAGCTTTTGTATAGCTATAGATCTGTTTCCAGAAAATTCCTTTCATTGCTGCCTTCAAGGCATGAGACAATATTTGTAAAGTAACGGCAGTTCCATCTGAAGTGGAAAATCAAACCACTTTGAAGAAGAAAGCTGAAGGCATTATTTATTCATGATCAGTTACCATCTGTGAAATATTATAGCAAACAAGCTAAACAGATAGACATTCACCCTTTGGGGATCTCAATTTCACAGAGTGTATTGATTTAGATAATGCTACATAAAATAATATTGTTCTTATAAGTCCTTCAATAGCCTTAGAGATATAGGAATAAGGCATATATACTAGATAAGGCCATAAGATTTTACTTTTTAATGAAAAATCTAAAAGTGCTTGCAAATTTACTTGGCAGTGTCTTGAAGTAGTAAATAAAATTGAATACTGGGGTCACCATGTAAATTTAAGGCAAATACTTTTCCCTCTTCCAACAGCTTTGGAGTAAAAAAAAAAAAAATTTTCCAGTTGGGGACCAGAACTCCCACCAGTTAAAAATTTTAGGCATGAGAATGCTGATTTATGAGTGGAATAGTGAACTCATTGCTGAATTTACCTAGAATGAATTTACTTTGCAAATAACTTTTTCCTATCAAACATCAAGAGACAATAGAGAAACATAACAGTCTTATAATGCTTATATCTGATAGGTTCATAAGATTTAAATTTGGAAGAGACCGGAGAGCTTATTTAGTCCTGCCCTCTAATTTTACAGATGAAGAAACTGAACATGATTATTAAAATGATTTGTTTAATATTACACAGATCCTAAGTATCAGAGTTGGGATGTGCAAACAAGTTACATACAGGTTAAATAGGACATAATTTAGAGAGGAAAGGCACTAGAAGTAAAAGAGATTTGGAATAGCTTCCTGCAGAAGGTGGAATTTTAGGTGAGACTTGTAGAAAGTCTGAGAATCTGTGAAGTGGAGGAGAGAAGAGAGACTTTCAGCCATGAGTGACAGCCAGAGAAAATACCTAGAGCTGAGACATGGAGTGTCTTATTTATGGATCAGCAAAGAGGTCAATGTCTTAGTATTTAATATTTAGGGGAAGAAGACTGGAAAGAAGACACTGTGTGTGTGTGTGTGTGTGTGTGTGTGTGTGTGTGTGTGTGTTCACCCCTTCTCTGGCTTTCTTTTCTTTTCTTCTCAGTCTAGTCTCTTGAGTTGACTGGTTCAAAGTCATACTATTATCTTGAATTTTTTGGTTTTTTGAAAATTTCCAACCTGGATCACTCTTACTAATTTACTCTCATGACTAGTGTCTTCCCAGCTGCTACAAACACGTTAGAATTTGATTCCTTTCTGAGTAATAATTATTTCATTCATTGCATTTGTATTCCTAAGTGCCTAACACAATGTTTAATACATAATAGATATGTAATAAATGTTTGTTGATTTTTGAATGTCTACATTTTTGCCATCCTTTAAAAAAAACACCTCACTAGACCTTAGCATGACATCAAGCTGTCATATGAGTAAGTTATTCTCTCTCTCAGCCAAACTCATAGGGGAAAACCAAACCAAACCAAATGTGTCCATACTCATTGCTTCCATTTTCTCTTTTGTTGCTTCTCTTTGAAAGCTGGCTTCAGACTTCAACACAAAGTTGAAACTATTCCTTCTAAAATTGCCAATGATTTTTAATTTCTCAACTGCAGTTTTCTCCCTATATGATACTAAGTTAGTACAGAGCCATCTCATTTTAACATACTGAAACCTTGGCTATAAATTTATTTTATATAGAGCAGAGTTTATAATGACATTGGCTTGTATTGAACCCTTATCTCAGAAGGGTTACTTAGTCAAAGACCAGTAGGGCTTTGTTTAAGGTGATGTCATCATAGCTTGTCTTCTGAAGATAGTTGTTTGTTATTTTTGTTCAGTCATTTTTTTTAGTTGCATCCACTTTTTCTGACCCCATTTGAGATTTTTGTGGCAAAGATACTGCAGTGGTTTGTTATTTCCATCTCCAGTTCATTTTAAGGATGAAGAAACTGTGGTTAAAAAGGGCTAAATAATCTGTCCAGGTTCACATAGCTAGTATCAGAAACCAGATTTGAACTCAGGAAGATGAGTCTTTCTGATGAGGTGCAGCATTCTGTCCACTGTGCTACCCAGCTCTCAGAAGATACAGTTAAAGCTCTCATATAACTAATTAATAAATGAAATAATTAGATTT
This sequence comes from Sarcophilus harrisii, assembly GCF_902635505.1. NCBI lineage: Eukaryota > Metazoa > Chordata > Mammalia > Dasyuromorphia > Dasyuridae > Sarcophilus > Sarcophilus harrisii. The sequence continues at coordinate 142,205,333 of NC_045429.1, forward strand.
CCCAATTCACCTTAAAAACAATAAATTAGTTTAATTTTTAAGTCTCAAAATAAATAAATTAGTTTCTCAATGGTAAAAAAAAACAAGTTTTCATTTATTCCACTGAGTATTTCTGAAAACAAGGGGATTGCAATTCAATTCAATAAACAATTACTAAATATAGTATTTCTAAGATACTATAATCTGGCCTGGGGGTATAATTACAAAGACAAACAAACAAACAAAAAAAGAAACAGTCTTTTCCATTTGAGGAAAAGGGGAGGGGAATGGAGATTCACAGTCTATGAACAAGTAAATAAATATGAAGTGTGTGTAAGGTAATTTCAAGAGGAAAGAGTGCTAACACCTCTATCTTACATACTTTATATGGTACATGAATGAATCATTGTTGTGGTGTGCCTCAACACCAGAAAAACTTACTGAAAAGGAAAACTTTTTTTTTTTCTTACAGTGATCATGTTGTTTTTTTCCTCCCAAAGGTTCCTGACACTGTCTTTCATGACCAGGAATTCTGAGTTAAGTTCTACTGAGTAATTGCTAACTAAAGTATATTGCATGTGCACATAAATCAGGATGCTGGGTAATGAAAGAACTTGCCAGAATTCAGCCTCAGCAAGATTAAGTATGTTATTTCAAATGGGCATATTGCATTTTGGCAGAGAAGGTTGCTATTTGGGGGGCTTATATTTAATTATTGTGAATTTAGGCTAGCTCTTGAATTTTATGGTTAAATTCTCCTAAAGCCAAATGCTTTTAAGACTGTAGAACTCGACTGATGAAAGCATGGTTCTGGTCCCTATTTCCTTAGTTATGAGAACCCAATAATCCTGGCACTGTGGTGCCTTACCATTTCTGCCTCTGTTGCAGAAAGTTTCATAGTATGACCTTCCTCATTAATATGAATTTCAACAAAGGAACCAACAGCCACTTAAATCTCTCAACTGCTTCTAAATCGGAGCAGCTGCATTATGAGTCACTTCAGGATCAACTCATTGAATAGGCTTCTGTACTTCCACTCAGAGGACTTAGCACACCCTCTTCCAAATCCTTGGTCTCCCCTACATCAATGACATAAATGTAATGAAGAAGATTAAGTGGCAGCTTTTCATAAAAATCTTCAAAGGAGTGTGGTTGTGGAGTGAGCAGCAGTAGATTCAGGAAAATGTTGTCCTTTACTTTGAGAACTTAAAAAAGCCTTTAAACTACTTATTGCAATTGGTTTCTCCAGGAGAAAAGCATCATCTCTAATGCCTACTTCCTAGCTACCTCACTGGGATTTTGTTAGCATGAATGTAATCACAAGTGATAGTTCTTTGGATAGAACTCATCATGCTGAGCATGACGTATGAATGTATTTTATGATAGTGACATGAATGTTTAAAATAATGATAGATGACTTTTCTGCAATATTCAACACAGTTAACCACATAATAAATATTTCTTTATTTTCTCTTCTTACTTGGCTTTGTGATAATTCTCTCTTGGTTCTCTTCTACTTTTCTTATTGGTTCCTTCTCTATCTTCTTCCTCTAAGTAGGGACACATTTCAAAGCTTTGTACTTGCTTCCTTTGTGATGATTAGACCAGGAGGTCAGAAAAGATGTTCCCACTGCCTGGAAGGAATTTACTCATTTAACTCTGAAACACCTGTACTGGCCTAAGTTGTCTGAATTGGTGACTGAAAGCAAACTCTACTAGCCCACTGTATTTAGTCAGACCCAGACTATGCTTTACATCTTATCTAATCATGTGTCCTGCTATGGTACCTTCACTAGTTCTTTCTATTTCCTGATATAGGCTCAATAATGAAAGCAATAGTGATCCATTTCATATTGAGAGAATAAGAGGTTCAGTACCCGCCATGATCTGGAAAATCTGTGTAAAATTTTCTTTATGTAGAAGAAGTCTGATTTTTTTTTTTTCTTTTTCTTTTATGGGGGTATTTAGAATGTCTTTTTCTAAAACTTTGCTTGATATTATACAATTATACAAAAATTTGGTTGATAAATACAATAACATATATTTTGCCTGTTTCTGAGTTTTTAAATCTTTTCTGTGTCTTCTGCTGACCTTTCTGTTTTGTCTGTGACTCCCTCCCCCCCAAATTCCCATTTAACTTTTTACACAACATGCAATATTTTAAAAACATAATGGGGGAAGTCTTGATGTGGAAGGGATAAATATAATCCTATACTCTCCTTGTTTATGGAAGAGACATACTGACTGATTACCCTGAGGGTAATTCCAGTGTCTTTTCAGATACTCCTTCCCTGGTCCCATTTCCTTTTATGTATTGTTTTCCTCATTAGAATGTAAGCTACTAGAAGGGAGGATTATCTCATTTTTTTGTTTGTTTCCCCAGTGCTTAACAGTGTTTAGTATATTGTAAATCCATAATAAATAGTTCTTTCCCTTCATTCATTCATTTATGATATTATTTGTTCCCATGGCTTCTATGCTGATAATCTCCCAAATGTATATTTCTACAATGTGAAGGCAATTTAGCTCTGACATCTGCCACTGTGTTGATCACCAGGGTTGATTTGGCTGATTTGGCTGCTAGACAGGTGTCTCCTTCCTCCCTCATTGCTCCATGTGTATCCCTCTGGAAGCTGCATGCTAGGTGGAGGAGGAATACCTTCTCCCATAGAGGTTTTACCACTCTTTGGTCAAAGGTATATGAATAATTGCTCTCCCTTGCTAGAACAAGCTCCCAAGGTCCGAATGTATATTTCTGGCCCCAGTTTTTTTTTCCTGAATTGTACCCCCACATCTTCAGCTGACATCTCAATCTGGATAGTCTACTTCAGAATTTCATACTCAATATGTTAAAAAAAAAAAAAAAGAAAAGAAATTGTCTTCTCTAGTCCTGCCAAACTTCTGAACTTCCCTAATTTTCTATAAAAACCTTGGCATCTTTGACTTCCCATTCATTACACTCTTACCCTGGTAAAATGAGGGAGTTATACCAGGTACCTCTGAGGTCCTTTATAGCTCTCCATTTATGTTCCTATGACCCTATGAGATGATCAGTTGCCAAGTTCTGCCAGATTCTACATCTACAATACAAGGAGTACAAAAGTGTTGGTGCAATTTTAAAAACTGTTAAAAGTTTCATTTCTGTTATCTTTTCCATTCATATTTCCCAAACTCTGGTTCAAAGCCTAACTACCTTTACTTTCCAGGGAAATCCTACTGTTAAATTTTCAGTGTGAGCATTTACATCTCAGAAATTGGCCATTGCTACATTGCTACAAATCAAGGCTTAGATGGCATAATGGATAGAATTTTGGACCTAAATTCAGAAAGATTCATTTTCCTGAGTTCAAATCTGGTCTCAGATACTTAGTGGCTGTGTCATTCTGTACAATCACTTAACACTGTATGCCTCAGATCTTCAGCTAAAGAAGGAAATGACAAACTGTAATGGGCTGAGGCTTGAGTTGATGCACTGAGGTCCCAAGTACATGAGGCTAAATAGTAATTGGACTCTCTGAGACATAGGACTTGAAAACTCTCAGGAGTCATGAAGTCCTGTAACAGTCTTATCATTTCTCAGAGAATCCAATGACTCCTGAGAGTTTTCAAGTCCTATGTCTCAGAGAGTCCAATTACTATTTAGCCTCATGTACTTGGGACCTCAGTGCATCAACTCAAGCCTCAGCCCATTACAACAAACAATTCCAGTGTCTTTGTTAAGGAAACCCCAAATGGGGTCATGAAGACTTGACATGACTGAATAACAAAGGCTTAATTTATTGTTTTTCAAAATGTCTTAGATTTAATAAAATTTTATTAATCCAGATTAAATGTGTGTGAATCCATCTTCTTCACCCCCTTTACCCTATACTGCTTATCAGTATACCCTATACTGCTCATTAGAAGTGTTATAAAAAGTTCATGGACTGAAGTCATCACTAGACTGAAGATTTAGTGACTATAGGTTAATGATGATGATGATGATGATAGGCATTAATAAAGCTTTCAGAGGTTTGCAAAGTACTTTACATTCATTATCTCATTGAACCTCCCAACATTCCTGGCCTTGGCTATTGTAAAAAAAATCCTCCTAACTGGTCTATTTGATTTCAGTCCCTCCTCTTTCCAATTTATTTTTCATGTAGTTGCCAAAATAATCTTCCAAACACTTAAGTATGACCATCTCTCTCTCTCTTTCTTGCTTAAAAAAATCTTTAATGATAGCATAAAATACAAATGTCTTAACCTGGATTTTAAGGCTCTCCACAATCTGGTTTCATCTTAACTTTCTAGCTTCCATTCATTCTCCTTGTTTTATTCTATGTCATGTTCCAGTCAACTTACTTCTCCTTGATCATATACTAGGCCATTTTATCTCTGATTTCATTCAGGTTATTGTCCAGACTTGAAATGCATTCTGGATACTGGTATTCTCTTTCTTCATGGCTCAGCTCAGGAGCCACTTTTTCCCTGAACTATTTCCCTTATTTTCTCAGCTGAAACCAACCACTTCCTCTACACTTTTTTCTTATAACACTATTTGGCTCTCTCCTAAAGGATAGGTGACTGCTAGTGATTTTGGCTCTCAAGAGGACACTTTCAGAAGAAAGAAAGCTCATCTAGACATGTGTAATGGCAGAAATGGAGTCATAACAATGGATGATATTCATCTATTACCTTAAGTGGAGTGCACTATCACCTACACATTCTTGTGTTAGCTTACTCACTTCCAACCTGCTTTCACCCTGGCAGGTCTAGATTCTCAGAAATAAACTGCCACCAACAAGAGAAATAAATGATCACCATTCACTACTCCAGCTCTTGAGCCCTCATTGATAGTGTTTTCTAAATATACAATAAGCCATTCCACAATGCAACGCACCAGCACATTGAATAAGAATAACATTTTTGATATGGCAGAAATAACTTTACAGATAATAATAAATTAAACTTAATGAATAATACACATATAAAGCTGAATCATGTTTTCTTACCAATGTACCCAATATCTATAGTATGAAATGGACTATTCTTACAGGAATATTCTCTGGCAGAGAAATATTGCCCAAAGTTCAGGTATGCTACATTTTACACCTTCCCCACTGCTCCCTGTACCATTATGGAAATTGGGGGAGGTGATTTACAGTCTCTGTAATTGGCTCAAGTTCCCTCTGATTTTATTTTCTTAATATTAGAGGACCTAGTTCTAATTTCATATTATCTACTTACATATTATCACTTACCAGTGATTTTTTTTATGGAGTTTAATATTATCACTTAGCAGTCAGATTAACTTTTACTAAGGAATATTTACCTCAAATGTAAACAAGGATCCCCCCAAACCAGAGGGCCTAATCTCCCTCTAGAACTCCATGGTCTCTATGGAGGCAGAAAGTAGTAGGTCCACAATTTAGCTCATTTCTATACAATATAGTTCCACCAAGTTCCAAATCCAAAGCCCCCTTGCTTCTAGTCCTGGTATCCTGGCTTCTTAAAGCTTCCTTGATGGTCTAGCCATAATATCCTACTTGGAATTCTGCCTCCAAAGTTGCTATGATTAAGCTCCTGGGTCTAAGACTCTACTGCCTGTATTTAGAACTGAAAAAGGACAGAGGAAATAATCCCCAAACCTAAGCTTTCCTCTTAGAGCCACAGGACCAAAGGGAGAAGGGAAAGGGGAGATTCTTTCCCCCACCCAGCTTAGTACAAGGTGCTCTTGGAAAAAGAAATAGAGCCTCGGTCTTGTAGTTTATTCTAGTTATACATCTAAATGGCTTCAGCAATGTATTACAGTAACAAATAAAGAATGTATTTTCTCAGAATCCAGTCCCTTCTATCTCCCACATGGGTGCCAGCCATCACCTTAGTTGAATCAGGCACACAAAATCCCTTTATACTCTGAATTCTTAATCCTTAACGCTTAAAGTGATGCCCTAATTAGAAGAGGCACTATCATGCTTTTTTGCTTGAGTAAATTGACCTGAATGTCATCTCACAGTTCTATACAGATACCTATAAGAAATTAGTCTGAATTTGTACTGATACCTGGCCACACCCTGAAGGGGTCTAGGTTTTTTTTTTTTTGTGAGTTAAGTCGTTGATGTTATATTGGTTTCCTGGAAATGAAGAATAGAAAATAAATTTTATTTAATTGAATTCATAAGGTCCTGAATAGAGATAAAGAAAGTTATCTTAAAGATTACCAGTCTAACCCTCTAATTTTAAGGATATGGAAACAGAAGCTCTAGGCATAGCTAATAAAAAGCCTACCTTTGATTAGAACCTTGTTGTCTGTCTCCAGGCATAGTGTTGTATTTTTTTTTTTTTTTTTTAGGATTTATCTGTGCCATTTTATCTTGCAACATACACTAAATGAGATATTGTAGTATATATGAAAGGCTGCTGTACAAACTAGAATAATGTTAATTACACCTTGTAGAAAGAAGGAGGGTTCTTGGGAAGCATGGTGAGAGGACCAAAGGGGAAATAGCTCAATTTAACATGTCATCAAGTGAGCCAGGGCAGAAATACTGGCTGGATTGGGTTCTCAGAGCACAGCCACAAAATCTGCTTTGGGACACAGTCAGCTTTATTCTGGCAGCAGACAGCTTCTTCTTCCCCTTTAGTCAATTCAATTCAGTTCAACAAACATTTATTAAGTATACACAAAATACTGGCTTGGATATTGAGAATTCAGAAGTGAAAAATGACAGTCACTGGTCCCATGAAAGCAAGAAATGAAAGAATAAATGAAAAAGCACTTAAGTGCTTAAGTGCTTGCCATATGATAGAAAAAAAAACACTTCAGTATAAATGAGGCACAAAACAGGATAGGTAAGAAAGTAAGGAATGGAGACTGAGTAAGATATCCACTTGTATTAAAATGTTTCTATTGGTTTATTATCAAGAATATCATAGATACTATTATTGCAGAGGTAACAAACTTCTCTCCTTTAACCCAGTTTCATATCTATTGTTTCATCAGCAACATTTTCCATTATACTTAGGTTGACATTATTGTAGGAAAAAGAGATACAATGTGAACTAATGGATAGAGACCTTCTAGAGGTTAGCTTCTGCCTTTGATATTTACTGGCTATGTTGAGCTAAGTCAAGTCACTGACCTTTAATTATTATAGATAATTCTATAGGACAATAAAATTCAAAGAAGATGTTATTCTGCACTGATAGAGAGAATTTTCTCATCTGGGAGTTCTCTATGCCAATGAAATCATAATCCATTCCATATCTCTACACTTCATATACCCTAGTATTTCATATAATTTATGCTAATGAGATGGTTTCTACATTAAGGGCCATAAAATCACCTTTAGCAAAACTTAAAACAGATTCCATTTAAGTATTTAATATTTCAGCTTCTTCATCTCAAGAAAAAATTATTGAGGGCTATAATTAAGTGGTTCCATATTTACAGCACTGGATCTGGAGTCAAGAAAACACGAGTTCAAGTCTAACCTCAGATACTGACTAGTTTGTGACCTTACAGATGTCACTAAACCTTTGTCTCAGTTTTCTCATCTGTAAAATGGGGATAATAATAGTACTTACCTCTCAGGGTCATTGTGAGAATCAAATGACATAATATTTGTAAAACATTTAGCACAGTGCCTGACACATAGTAGGCTCTGTATAAATGCTACTAGTACTAGTACTACTACTACTACTACTACTACCACCACCACCACCACTACTACTATTACTACTAGTACTTCTACTTCTACTATTACTACTATCACTACTACCACTACTACTACTATTACTACTATAACAATCACTATTACTACTAGTACTACTTCTACTTCTACTATTACTAGTACTACTTCTACTACGACTACTACAATCACTACTACAACTACTACTAGTACTACTTCTACTACTATCACTACTACCACGACTACTATTACTACTATTACCTCTACTACTACTACTACTACTACTACTACTACTACTACTATTCACTATTCAAAAGTAAAAAATGACAGTCACTGGTCCCATGAAAGCAAAAAATGAAAGAATAAATGAAAAAGCACTTAAGTGCTTGCTATATAATAGACAGAAAAAAAAAACTACTACTACCACCACCACCACCACCACCACCACTACTACTACTACTACTAGTACTTCTACTTATACTATTACTACTATCACTACTACCACTACTACTACTATAACAATCACTATTATTACTAGTACTACTTCTACTTATACTATTACTAGTACTATTTCTACTACTACTACTACAATTACTACTACAACTACTACTAGTACTACTTCTACTACTATCACTACTACCACTACTACTATTACTACTATTACCTCTACTACTACTGCTACTACTCACTATTCAAAAGTGAAAAATGACAGTCACTGGTCCCATGAAAGCAAGAAATGAAAGAAGTGCTGCTGTTGTTTTTGATGATGATGATGATGATGATGATTTAGGGAATCCTCTTTTTACTAGATAAGTATGACAGAAAATGCTTATTCTCTCAAGAAAAAAGAACTATTAAAACTATGATCCTCTTAATTTTAATAATTTCCTTTTTGGTTAAATTCTGAATCCTAAGAATTCTCTTCTCACTCAGCACTCTACTTTGCTTGGATGAGAACAGTTTAGCATCAGTCTCCCATAATCAATCTGTTGACATGCTCACAGTAATATCAATTGGAATATTGCCTCTAGACATGAAGAATTGAGATAAACTTCTCCAGACTGCCTCATAGAAGCCACCAATCAATAAGGAGATGAAAATTACTAAACTCTAGAGGAAATGAACTATTGACTTGAGTTTTGCTTTCCAATCCCAACTCCTAGGAAACAAGGCCCTTAGGCTTCTGCTTTTATGGTAGTGGAAAGCTTCTGAATGAACAAAGACAGAAAATCAACAGAGCATCTGTTGCCTTGATATCAGCAATTATGGTGGTGGTTATATAAAATGGCTGGAAGATTTTCCCTCACACAATTGACACATACAACCATCTGAAATTCTAGGGAGTTTCATCATCTTTGCAAAAATAGTTCTTGAGAAAAAAGATATCTCATATTTGTTTGTTTTGTTTTATTTCCTGGAGTGCCTAATAATGCTATTGTAGAAACTATCCATAAAATGTCTTTAAATGCCTAGAAATTAACCAAACTATTATAAAAAGATTGTCATTCACTCTCATTCCTGCCCCAACTCGATTCTTCCCCTTCGGCATATTGAGTGAGTCCTATACCTAGATCAGTTGACAAGCATAAGTAGCATGGCATTCCCCATTCATCTGTGTTCATTCATAGTCATGTCCAGGGGTTAAGGGTTATAATTTTTTTTTTCGGCTTTGAACATAGAGATATCAATTTCATCAGCTGATGCATCTATAAGAACTAGAGGATGTACTGATTGAGATGCATAAGTGGGACCAATGGGGGTGTCTCCCCAGTAGGATACTGGGGTTTCCCAGAATACTTGGGATGAATTAGGAGTGAATAACATAAAAGAGACCTGAAGGGAAATACAGATGTTTGCTCTGATGGACTTTCATCAAATACTCTATTCTCACCATTGCATTCTCTCTACCACATGCCATTGAAACATTGCATACTACCCCCTTCCTACTCCTTAAATATTTTGGTTGCTGTGTCAGTGCTATCATCTGTCCTTCCCTTTAATTATTACCCATAACAATAAGGTCAGTCAAGAGAACTTTTTCCTTCACATATGATCACAAATATTTTCTACAAGGGACTTCCCAAGCCTTCTAGTTGAACACTCTCCCCTTCAGTTTACAGATGAAAAAAAAAAAAAAAAAACAAAATCTGAAATACAAGGAAGTATAATCCTAGTACTCTCAATTGAATCACACTATCTTCCTTGGGCACGAACCTGACTGCTCTCTTTTCCATTATCTCCAGGTCCATAGCAACATGATTGCTTTACTATTCTGATATGTGGGAGGGAGAATTCAGGTAGAAAACAATGAGAAAAGAGAATATGCATTTCTATTTCCATATTACTAAATTCTTCTTGATTCCACTTCAACCAATACCCTTTGTCTTCATTCTAGCTAGCCAGTAATTTTGGCAACTGCTTCTCCCTCTGTTAACTCTCCCTCCCAAACCCAACAAGGTTCTTGGGTGTTGAATTTAGATTTTGCATCATCTAAACTTTTGTTCACAGTATTATTTTCATAACAAAAGAAACTAGTGTAGTTATCTGAGATGGTTATAATTAGCTATACCGTCCTTATAATCTCCATATAGTTTTTCCCCAAATAGATAACAATATGCTTTCTTCCTTTATGGAGAAATTCAGTCTCCTAACATTATTCCGGGGGAGTGAATAGCAGACCATTGTCAAGGGCTCCACTGTGTCTAGCTCCATGCGCAGATAGGAGAGTTGGAAAGTCCCCCTGCCTGCTTACTGTGAAGGAGCTGGTTCTTGGAACCCGGGAAAAATTAGAGACTGGAAAAAATAGCAAAGGCAACTGCCTTCACCCTGGCCTTCCTGTTTCCCTAAATCCAGCTCAGCAGGATTGCAAGATAAAAAGAAATAATCATGCAGTTGGCATTGGTGTTAGTACCAGGAGGACAAGGACAGAAGGAGCTCCAGATCTGATAGGAAAGTCCTCTGGCCACTGAAGTGTAGTAAGGGACCACAGCATTCCTTAAAACTTCTATTTTTAGATGTGCTATTTTTTTTTTGAGAAATTAACAGATTGGATCAAAGATTCAGCTCTTGAAGGGAATGGAGATATCATCAAAAATAATCCTTTTATTTTACAAATGAAGAAACTGAGGGTGAAAAGGGACAAATTATTTGCTTAGGGTACCCTAGTCAATAACATGAGGAAGTATTTGAACTCAAGTCTCTTCTTGACTCTAAGTTTAACACTAATTAGTGAGCCACTTAGCTACTTCATATGAAAGATAACTTGACTGGTATTAAAAAAAAAGAGAGGCACTTAAAGTAAGGAAAACTGAGTTCAAACCTTAATTTGAACACTTACTAGCTGTGTTAGATGGATAAGTTGTTTTCTCTGATGCTTAATTTTCTCTGTTTTGAAATGAATATTACAATACCCTACTGGTTCACAGAGAAGAAAAGGCTTTTTTATACTGTAAATTGCCACATAAATGAGAATTGGTGCTGCTACTACCACCATCACCAACACTACCACTACTATTACCACTCCTACTACCACCACCACCACCACCACCACCACTACTACTAGTGCTATTAGTACTAGTACTAGTACTACTACTACCACCACCACCACCACCAACACTACTACTACTACCATTCCTCCTACTATTACCATGACTACTACTACTACCACTACTATACTACTACTACCACCACCACCATCATTATTACTACTACCATTCCTCCTACTACCATCACCACTAATACTATCCTGCTACTACTATCACTACTACTACTACTACTACTACTACTACTACCATAATCCTCCTCCTCCTCCTCCTATCACCACTACTACTACTATACTACTATTACCACTATTACCACCATTACCATCACCACTACTACTACCATTACTGTTACTATTACTAGATCATTCTTAAGAGATAGAATGGTTGGAAAGAGAACAAAAGTCAGTAAAAAAAAAAAGCAGACCACAGAGAAGTTAGATAATAGATAGAAATTGGGAGACCTGGATTCCACTTCTGTCTTTCTGACACTAATTAACAAAGTGACTTTGGGCTAGTCTTACTTTTTGTGAATTTTTTTTTTTTTTTTTTTTTTTTTTGTAAAACAGGGCCGTTAAATTAGACAAGACATTAGAAGATTTCTAAGATTCTCTTCTCTAAATCATTCTCTGAAATTCTATAATTCGATAGAGCAAAGTTTTATTATAAGAATGGCACTTGAACTGGTCCTGGAAAAAGGTGTGAGATTTAGGTAAATAAAGAGGAAAAGGGAAGGAATTCCAGGAAAAAGTAATAAGGGAAATGAAGGTATAGAGGTGAACAAGAGCTTGGCACCAAGAGGGAATATAATATAGCAGAGAGAGCCTTGGTTCTAGAGTTACAGGATGTGGGTTTATATTTTACCTCTGAGATGTTTGATTTTGTATGATCATGGACAATTCACTTTACCTGTTTGGCTCATATTTCTCTCAAATGCAAAATGAAGTAGTTGAATTAGATGATCTCTGAGGCTGCTTCCAGTTCTAGAGGATTGGCCATGTGTTTGTAGAATGGTGAGGAGGCTGAATTGACTAGAGCATATTGGGATAGATAAAATGGAGCCAGACTGTTATGGACCTACAAAACCAGAAAAAGAGTTTATATTTGATATTTAAGGGATTAGAAAACCACTGAAAATTTTTGAGCAAGGAAATAATGCAAGATTTGTATGACAGAACAGGGTAGATTGGAAAGAAAGAAATTTGAAGTAAAAGTGATTTGGTACGGGTAATAGAAAAGGGTCATGTACTGGCAATAGGGAATAAAGAATGTATGTTAGAGATATTTCAAAGGAAAACTCAATAGGATTTGGTGATTGAAGATAGTGGAGATGGATGGTGGAGAGGAAGGAATCAAAAATGATTGATTATAAGGTCTAGAAGATGGGATTGCTAATCTATAATCAGTGATCTTTGAAATACTGAGGCTTATGGAAAAGGCTCTATAGATTGGGGAAGGGCAAAGTTTCTGATTTTTTTTAAAAAGGAAGAAAAAATCTGATTGAAGTCAGTTTCAGTTTTTGACAAAATTCTAGACTGCACTGTGGTTCTCACCAAGATCCAGGACAGTTTCATTAAAAAAAGTCATGCAGAGTAATATGCCACAGACATGTAATTTCTTATACTGACAGGAATAATTGATTTATACAAGATGATAATGTTATAATATAGGTTATCTAGATTTCAATAAAACAACTGACAGTCTTTTTGTGGACAAGATAGAGAGATGTAGTATCAATAATTGTACAGTTAAATAGATTTAGTATTGGATGAATGGCTAGAAAAAAGAACAGCTATTAATTGTTCAATATCAACTTGGAAGGAGACATTCAATAGAGTGGTCCTGGGATAGATGAAAGGCCTGATGCTAGTCAATATTTTTGCCAGTGATTTCTATCAAGGTAGAGATGGAATATTTATAAAATATGCCAATGATATCAGTTTGAGAGGGATAACAAGGAGAGTGGATAACAGCCAAGACACAACAAGATTTTTGGCAGGCTAGACTATACATTAGGCTGAACTGAAGAAATTTATATTCTATAGAGATTGATTTAAAATCTTATACTTAAGTATAAAAAAAATCAAATTTAAAATTATGAGAGGAGAAACAAGACTAGACAGTAGCTCATATAAAAATGATGTAGAGTTCAAGTTCTAGAAGTTCAATATGATTCAAAAGCATGATATAGCAGCCAAGAATCTAATTGATCTTAGGTTGCATCAAGAAAGACATTCAAGATGAAGAGATGATATTTCTCCTATGCTATATCCTGGCTAGACTGCATCTACATTGTATTCAGTTCTGGATGGGTAAGGGTATTATTAATAAGCTAGAAGACAAAGGAGGAGTGGTTGAAGAAATTGAGTACATTTAATCTACACAAGAGAAGACTTAGGGGAGACATGATGGCTGTCTTCAAATATTTGAAAAGCTATATTATTTACTAATCCAGAAAGAAATATTGTACTTGTTTTATATGATTAAGTCAATAGGACTAAGGGAATATAGAGAGTAGTTGCAAAGAAGCAAATTTAAACTTCATCTATGGGAAAATTTGTAACAGAGCAACCTAAAACATGGAATGTGATCTCTTTTGGATGGATGTCCTCTCACTGAAGGTATTTAAGTTATAGTTAGATACATGTTTAAGTGTAAAAGATATTCTTTAACTATAGGTTATACTAGCTTCTATCTTCACAATCCAAGATTCTGTGATGCAGATAATCCCTCAGAAAAATGGCCCTAGGTAAAATTTTAGACATTAGATTTTTTTTCTCAGCACTCTTCTATCTCCTCTCAATAGCTGATTCCTTCTCCCTTTCCATTTTCCCTTTCCATATACCAGTACCATTATCCTGTCCCTACATGTCCAGAATCTTAATATCCAGGCAGGCTCCATTATCTGGATTATTCCTGATCATATCAGATATTAGAACTTGAGATATGGATGAGACTACAAAAAACTCATCTCAACAAAATTGAGTTACTGGGTTCTTTTCTCAAAGTCTAATTTGCTAGATGAATTTTTCTGATGTGAATTACATTGCTGATGGAATTAATCTTTGCGCTCGATGCTTAAATTGTAATCAATGTACAAACTTTTCCAGACTGTCTGTTAGCATAGTTTGTTGTGGGAAGAACAATTTGGAGTCAGTGTCCCTGGGTTCAAATCCTAGTTCTACTGCTTATTATCTGTATAACTTTATATAGCTTTAATTTCTTTGGATCTCTGTTTTCTCTTTTATAAGACGAAGAGCCCGGACTACATGAGTTCTCTGATCCTTTCCAGCTCTAAATACTGAGCTTCTAAAATCTCTTCCAGATCTCAGTATTTGTCTGGATGTCAATTTCTTTTATTCCTTGAATTTCTCTGCTATGATAGTATCAATTTTTGTGGTGTACTGAAATCTCTTTCTTCTCTTTGAAATGTATCTGAATAGGCTTGCCATGAGAAGAGCCACCCACATTCAGAGAAAGAACTATCGAGACTGAATGTGGATCAAAGCATAGTATTTGCACCCTTTTGTTGTTGTTGTTTGTTTGCTTGCTTACTTTTTTCTTTTCTCATGTTTTTCTTGTGCAGTATGATGATATGGAAACATGTTTAGAAGAATTGCACATGTTTAACCCACATCAGATTGTTTGCTGTCTTGGGGAGGATAGAGGTGAGAAAGGAGGAAGAAAAACTTGGAACACAAAATTTTGTAAAGATGAATGTTGAAATTTCTGCATATGTGTGAAAAAATTAAATACTATTTAAAATGGATTTGGAATTTATCCTTATTTCATTTCATGTTCAGTTTTTCTTATCATTATTCATTTTAAAATAGTCCTTTGAAGTAGCAAGGTTTAGCAAAGAAAGAACTCTGGATTTGGAAGCTAAAGGATCAGAATTGGTATTCTGACTCCGCTGCTTTCGGTGTGACTTTGGATATTGCACTTAACTCTTCTGGACCTCTCTTTGACAGGATTGGACTAAATGATCTCTACTATCTATTCCCTGCCTATATCTGTAACCTTGAGTTGCTTACCCTTTTTTATATTCATCGATAAAATGAGGAATAAAATCTGTGCCACCTATTTTAGAGTAGTTGTGAAGAAAGTACTCTGCATGATATCTATGCAAGTTATTATTACAAGGAGATAATAAAGGGGACTGGAAAAACAGGAAAAGAAGTAACACATTTTAAATTGAGTTTTAGACTTGGGATGGGACCCATCTAGTCCAATTGGTAAAATAAGTTTATGTCTAAAGTCACAGAGTAAATAGCAGAGGTACAATTTCAAAGCCAATTCTTATGCCTTCAAAGCCAGTGTTATTTTCATTAAACAAAATTGTTTTTAGAAAGAGAAGAAACTAGGGAAAATCAAGGTGGGAGGGGAGTTAGGAGTCCAGGCACAAGGTAAAAAGGAAGAGAGAAAAGCAGAGGTGATTAAGGTAGGACCAAAGCATGGCTGGCATCAGGCAGGTAGGAAAAGAGCCCCAAAGCATGTACCAGCCAATGGGAGAGCCTTTTTCTACCTAGAAGTGGGGGTCTTCCAGTACTACCCACATAGCTCATTCCTCAGAGGTTTGTTCTGTGATCACAGGTTACACTCTGTCCCAAGTACCATTATCTCAGTTCTACTTGAGTTGGTTTGACTGATCACCAGGAAAAGCTGCCCCAGGTGTTATTGCTTAAATGATCTTCTGAGTAAAAAGTTCAGTGACTAAAAATTCCTAAAAGAAAATCCATCACCACTCCTTTCTCTTGTTCCTTATTTTCCACCCCATACTGTGTCTGTGGCAGCCACACAGGAGGCTGTAAAAAGAATTGTTGGCTGTCTCTTGCTGCGTCAGGGAAAACATGTTGTTCTCTGACCTCGCAGGGCCAATGCCCCTGTTGACTGACATTCTTGACCATCAGAACTGGAGCTGGCTCAGTGCACAGCTTAGAGTTCATCCCAAATGATGCTGCTGGGAACTGGACACATAACCCAGGCATGTTAAGGGTCAGTGAACCAGTGGCATACAGGTTAGTTAGAACAATGTCAGATGCTATGATTACTGAAAAGTGCTGACAGTTATGTAGTCACATAAAGGACTCCTTTCCTAGGATGGTCTGACAGATATCTGTGCTTATCTGCTGTTTCCCAAATTTCTCCCCAGTCCCCTACTTCCCACCCAATTCTATTTATTTTGAAAACACAAGCTGAAATCAGAAATATTTAAAAACATGCTTCGTCCACTGGTAAATTTTAGGAGCTATGTCTGTAACTGAAATAGCATGTGGATAGATGGAAGAACAATTATAAATTTGCCATACTTTTATGATGGAAGAACAATTATAAATCTGCCATACCTTTATTCATTTAACCCAATCTATATACGAAGAGTGACATTAGGCTTCTGAGGGAGTACATAAAGTTAAATGATCGATCAATCAACATTTATTAAGGACTTTCTTTGTCACATTAAGTCAGAAAGCATTTATTAAACACTTACTATGTGCCAGATATTGTGCTAAGTGGGAAGAATACAAATACAAGCAGAAAGAAAGATTGTCCCTTCTCTCAAGGAGCTGACATTCAGATGGGGGAGAAACAGAACATAAAAGGAAACTGAAAAGGGCAGATACAGAATGAAGAGGCGAAGAACCTGACTCAGGGACAAGGTAGTAAAGAGTCATGACTGCTTCCTAGAAAGGAATCAGTTCATGACTGGCCTCAGCATACGTCTTCAAATGGAACTTCTGGAAGGAAATAGTCAATTAGAGGCAGAGGCCACAGCAGGGACAGAGAGGCTACAGCTAGGTCCGAGAACATTTCCAGTGTCCAGGATGAAAAAGTCTGGTGAATCAAGAGTACGGTCTAGAATGTCAAGTATTGTTTATTGCTGGGGAGTGTCAAATATTGTTCGTTGCTGGAGATGCTATTTGTACTTCCTTACAAAAGGACTAATGACGTCATAGAATAATGTCTTGACTCCTGCTTGAATTGGATTTAAGTGAAACAGAGTTATACAAAGTCATTAACCTCACTCTCTCTTCTAGAGTTATCAAAGTCCAGTGGCATGAGAATAGCATGACTGGAGCATTTGCTTCATGGTTGTTTATCTATTATTGAAATGTATGATGAATTAGAAGGGCAGGGATATTTAAAAACCAAACTATGTATATGATATGTAATTGGAGGGGCAGGGAAGAGGTTCTTGCAATGGTCAAAGAATACAAAGGATACATTTTTCACATGAAGAAATCAGTAGTCATATGAAAAAAATGCTGTAAATCACTATTGGCTAGAAAAATATAAATTAAAACAATTCTGAAATACTACTTTACACTTATCAGAAATGATAAATACTGGAGGAGATGAGGAAAAATAGATACATTAATGAATTGTTGGTGGATTAGCTAACTGGTTCAATTATTCTAGAAAACAATTTGGAATTATGCTCAAAGGGATATGAAACTGAACATACTCTTTGACCCAACAATATTATTACTAAGACTGTTATCTCAAAGAGATCAAAGAAATAGAAAAAGGATCTATATGAACAACAATATTTATAGCTATTCTTTTTGGGGGGTGGAGAAGAATTGGAAATTGTGATGTTCAGTTGGTGAACGGTTGACCAAGTTGTGGCATATGATTGTGATGGAATACTATTATGTTTTAAGAAATTATAAGGGAATGATTTCAGGCAAACATGGAAAGTTCTATATTCATTGATACAAAGTGAAGTGAGAATAACTATGAGATCATTATGCACCATAATAGCCATATTGTGATGAGGATCTACTGTGAAAGACTAGGCTACTGTAATCAATATAGGGTTCCAAGACATTTCCAAAGGACTGATGATAAAAAGAAAATGCAATCCACTTTCAAAAATAGAACTAATGAATTCCAAGTGCAAATTGAAGTATAATTTTCTCACTTTTTTTTCTTGCTTTAAAAATATGACTAATATAGAAATATTTTTCACATGATTTCACATGTTATAATTAAGATCATATTGCTTGCTTCTCAGTGGGTTAGGGAGGAAGTGGGATAAAGGGAGAGATTTTGGAACTCAGATTTTATTTTATTTTTAAATTTTTTATAATAATAGCCTTTTATTTTTCAAAATACATAAAAAGATAATTTTCAACATTTACTCTTGCTAAATTTCATGTTCCAATTTTTTCTCCCTCTTCCTCAACCTGCCCCTCCTCTAGAGAGCAAGTAATCCAGTCGAGGTTCAATATGTGCAATTCTCCTAAATATATTTCCACATTTATCATGCTGTACAAGAAAAATCATATCAAAAGGGGAAAAAATGAGACAGAAAAAAAGTAAGCAAACAAAAACAACAACAAAAAAGGTGAAAATTCTATGTTGTGATCCATATTTAGTCTCGATAGACTTCTCTCTGGATTCAGATGGCTCTCTTCATCACAAGTTTATTGAAATTTCCCTGAATCACTTCATTGTTGAAAAGAGCCAAGTCCATCACAGTTGATCATCTCATAATCTTCTTGGTGCTATGTAATAAACTCCTGGTTATACTCACTTCACTTGACATCAGTTCATGTGAGTCTCTCCAGGCCTTTCTGAAATTAGCCTGATTATTGTTTCTTATAGAACAATAATATTCCATTGCATTCATATACCATAACCTATTCAGTCATTCCCCAACTGACAGGCATCCACTAAGTTTCCAGGAACTCAAATTTTAAAGAGAAAATAATGTTAAAAGTAATATTTTAAAAAACAATGTATATGATATGTAACATAGAGCTTGGCTAGAATATTGGATATGTATTCAATAATCAATAATATATGTACATACATATATGTGTGTATGTTTATGTTATTCATTTAAATGTTGTCCTAATTTATCAACAATTGTTTTTCTATTACCACTACCACATAACCAGGCATATATGTACAGATCCAACATATAAAACATGGCATGTTACAGGAATCTCCAGGTGGTATGATTTAAATGTCCTTTTTTATTTTCACTAAATTTTATAGCTGGTTTCATGTTTTAGTGAATGCAGGGTTAGGGATAGGGTTATGGAGGACTTAAAAACTCAAATAACTATAAAAGTTAGTCTAGATTCAAAGCAGTGGACAGTAAGAAACCAGGAAAATTCTGCTTGATTTTCAGTTCTGAATTCTCTCCCTCTCCATCCTACTCTCTTACCCATTGAAAAGGCAAAGAAAAAAAATCCATTGCAAATATGTATAATTACAGAAAACAAATTTCTGCATTAGTCATGTTCATTGTAAGTTATTGAACTTAGGAATGCTATGAAAAATTTTGGTTTTACAAAGATTATTCTAAAAGGACAAACTGGAAAAGGCAGACAGTGGAGATTGAGAGACTTGCCTGGAGACTATTGAAGTAATTCATTTTGAGACAATTAATAATTAGGCTAATCAGGGTAGAGACTGTGGAAATGGGGTGCAATATATACTCTGAAGAAAAAAATATAAAATTTGTCAACGGAGTATCAATGGAGATGCCTGGTACTAAAGCATAACAACAGCCCAGAACTTGGCCATGCATGTTCCATCTGGCCAAAGCAATGATAGCCCTTCTATTCAATTCCAACCTGTGGTCAGTTCTTCTAGTAGTCCAATATATTTCCTGAATTGTCTATACAATATCCTTTCTCTTTGGTGTGTCAGGGTGCAGCACCACTGTACTTTGTACTATAGCTATAAAACTAAAACTGCTTAGTCAATCACTCTGGTCTTAACTTCTCTAATGAAAGACCTCAGGAATTAGGGCTTTCTGAACCCTTTGATTGTATGGCTCTACCCTCTCCCCTTCCTGCAAATAAACATCTTGCATTTGTTAGTAAATGACCAGCTGGTTCAAAGAAGGATTGGCTGTTTGTCAAAACACATACACATACATGCAAACTCTGACTCATAAGGAAGTGATAACTTTTCTTAGCTGCTGAAGGAAATAAGGTGAAAAAAATAAAGCCTTTACAGTATGTAACATATCATAAAGTAGGGGATGGAGAGTTGATCTTAGAACTGGGAAGGCTTGCCTCTGACCTATTAGCTGTTGCTAATGTTTTTTCTAGATAACTTTCTGAGATTTTCTAATAACTTTTCTAAGCTTCTATTTTCTCACTTGTTAAATGGGAGTCATTTACTGACAAGTAACAACTTTTTAGAATTTCTTAAACCCTCAAATTAAGTGTCATTTGTAAAGAACTTTATAGACTTTAAAATTCTAAAGAAATATCAATTATGTTATGACTACAAATAAAGTAGAAAGGGAAAAATGATATCTTGAGTTTATTTTGACCAAACTAAACTATATCCACTATCTTAACTTACCACATTATAATAATGGTGTTGGTTTAAATCAAAAGATTGTTTTTCCAAAACTGTTTGGTTTGTGCAAGTAAGAATGACTTTCTAGGTATTCTGTTGTGAGTTAAGAGACTGGCAAATCTGTGGTTCACATTTGTGAGTCCTTTTCTTTCTATTCCTCTACACTATGTCCTTGCCATCCCTAGCCTCTATACTTATTTACTTTTGAAATTCCTGCCTGAAAGGAAGCATATCTTTTTATTTCATGGTCAGAGAAAAGTCTTCTTCTCAATCAGTTCAATCTCATGTAGATACTTCCAGGTGATAGCTGGGAAATTTTAGTTCTTAGAGTTTCCAAGTTTCCATTGTTACATCTTTTTGACAACTATGTTGACAGAAGGACCTTACCTTTGCAGACTAGTGTGACAGAAAACTTTATCTACTGAATAAGTAAATCAAAGAAACTTCCTTGCCCTATACCTATTCCTCATTGGGGAAACTGATGAAAAAAGGTCATAAGTGATTAGAATTCTTTTAGATGACATATATGTTTAAAGATGAAAATTACAGATGTACACTTGAGAGGGATCTTAAAGTCACCCAGATACCTCATTTTGTAGATATAAGAAACTAAAGTCTCAGGGGGATAAAATACCTTGCCCAAGGTTATAAAGGGAGAAAATTTAGGAGATTGGATTTAAACACAAAAACTTTGAGTCTAGACTCAGAACTCTCTTGAAGATAACTGTTACCTCCTGATATTGGGGAGGGGACACCCTTTATGTGACAGAGTTATTAGCACTGCTCTTCTAGAAAGGGAGGAAAAAAGGCATGGGTATCATGACTGACTCCTTGGTTAACCAACTTGACTGTGAAGATGTAACCACATATAGACAAGGTTTTGTTTACTCATCAGATCATATTTTGCATGCCATGTAGATTTCTAGAAAATAAAAACTTTTAGGTCCCTAAAGTATAGGCAAATTTCTGTAATGACATTCATGATCTGAGACTGTACCTGTGAATGAAAAACAAAATACAAAATAGAGGCCATAGTTTTGGGATAGAAAAGGTATTTTGGCCTAAAATGCAGATGTGGATGAAGAAAATTGGGGGGGGGGGGTTGGGAAAGGTGAGGGATGAAGAAGGAAGCATCAAATTATGAGAATGATTGCCTCCTTTCACCATTTCCCATTGGATGTATAGACACAATTTGAGTATAAAGCATTTAAAACTTCTGCTGTCCTCAGAAATGTAATCTCAGCTTCTGTGGAAACTAGCTTTAGATTAAGAAGCAGAAGCTAGAAACCCTGGCATTGTGCCAGCTCCATTGTTAGCCGTCTACTTTAGTGTCAGCAAAGTCAGATAGAAATTTGTTTTAAGGAAAATGTACCATGGCCGGGGGTGGAGGGGTGGAGGGGTGGTTGGACTGTTACATTGAAGCGTGGGAAGGTTGAGATTTCATGCATTTCATGACAAGCTTGTACTCTTATGTCTTGTAGGAACGCAATACATTCATTGACAAAACACCATTTGTATAACTGAACGTCTGAAGCCCTGCAGTATTTTTGCTTTCAGAATGCCAGCATCCATCTTTGACTTAGAACAAGAAACTGGCTACACAGTAGATACTGTGTTCAAACTGTTCTAGATGCTATCTACTATGTAATCTTATGAGAGTCTCAGATATCACCATAAGCTCTGCAGGGAGCTTTTAAAACTACCAGGGAAGGATAGGGAGAGGGGTGGGTGAGGGGAATGACAGGGAGGGAGACCTGCTACAGAAAGGAGGAGCAAACTTTTATTTGGGAAGGAAAAGCAACAATGTCTCTTTGAAAATGTCTTAATTGAAAAAGAATTGTCTTTTGAGAAAAGCATGAAATCGTAGAATTATACATAGATGTGGAACTGGAAGGGTCCAATCCCCTTCACTGTACAGATGAAGAAACTGAGCAACGCCTGAAGTTTTCCTGATAAAATGGCAAAGCTGGGTTTGAACCCAGGTCCTCTGACTCCAAATCTTGTGTCCTTTCCATTTTACTATGGTCCTGGGTCCCATCCCAGAGTCAGAATTAGCAATTTTTGTACCTAGGGGAGGATTAATCTGGGTGTGGCCACCAAAGAGAGGAAACTCCTCTTTAGTTTATGATGGCTTTCTCTCTGCAGAAAGACTGGCTGGTGCTAAGGAGAAAGCAGGACTGGAGTTTAGGAGAGATGGGTCTTCCAGGTACTGATCAGAAGAAGAAGAATTTTTGATGAAACTGCCAAGGCCAGGAGCTACCAGAAAGGGAAGGATGTTACTGAGCATGTGGCCCCTGGGTCTAGCATTCACAAGGGAAATCTATAATAGTGTATTGGCACCCTCTAAATTACTTGCCTAGACTAGGGTAAAGTCTTAGTTGCCTTGGTCTTATTATTTGTTCAGTTGTTTTTCAGTCATGTCTGACTCTTTTATAGATCAGGAAACTGAGATAAACAGGGTTAAGTGACTTGCCCAGGATCACATATCTGGTAAGAGTTTGAGGCCAGACTGAACTCAAGAAGATGAGTCTTTCTGAATCCCAACTTAGTATTCTATCTACTGTACCACTGTGTGGATCACACTGTTCAAGGCTGTTCAAGGTCTTGTCATAACTCTGGTCCACTCAATTGAACTGATCAACATCAAATTCTGTCTGTCTGTCTTTCTCTGTCTCTCCTCTCTGAGTATGTCTGTCTGTCTGTCTGTCTGTCTCTCTCTCTCTGTCTCTCTCTCTCTCTCTCTCACACACATATTTTATGTTCTAGTCAGAAACACAGCATCACGTAAAATGAAAACAAATCCTTTAAGCTGTCTAGAAAAAAAATATCAATTTATTTAAAAATCGAGATCCTCTTTCCTAGCATACAAATGAATAATTATGTCCAGCACTTATTCCTTCCTTTCTACAATATGAGGGGAAAAAAATGAGATTTTGTTGAGGTGTGAAAGTATTTTACACTCTTATTTTATA
Source organism: Sarcophilus harrisii (assembly GCF_902635505.1). Taxonomy (NCBI): domain Eukaryota; kingdom Metazoa; phylum Chordata; class Mammalia; order Dasyuromorphia; family Dasyuridae; genus Sarcophilus; species Sarcophilus harrisii. Next base: position 142,228,823 of record NC_045429.1, read on the forward strand.
GGTTTTATAGGGCCATGCCTTTAAGGCATGATGCTTCTCATTTAAGTAGCTACTCCAAGGGGGCCAGTAATACTCAGTTATAGCTTCATAGACCAAATTCTTAAGTTTCCTCATGTCCATCAGAAAGTGAATAACTAAAATATGATGTAATAGTAACATGCTTTTTTACAAAATTGAAATTTGTTTGTTAAATGGTGCCTCTATATCAACTAATAGAGCGTTTTATGATGACTAACATAATATTTTGTTCCAATATTGTTATATATTTAAGTTATTTTAAGTTAGTTAAGTAAGTTAAGTTAAGGTTTCATCCCTATGATGAGATATCTTTTTAAAAGACTTTTAGTGGATAATTTTTCAGCATGAATCCTTGAAAAACCTTGTGTTCCAAATTTCCCCCTTTCCCCCTACTCCCTCCCCTATATGTTAAGTAATCCAATATATGTCAAACATGTGCAATTCTTCTATACATATTTCTACAATGATTGTGCTGCACAAGAAAAATTAGATCAAAAAAGAAAAAATGAGGAAGAAAATAAAATGCAAGTAAAAAACAACAAAAAGAGCAAAAAATACTATGTTGTATCCACACTCAGTTCCCATAGTCTTCTCTTGGCTCTCTTCTTCACAAGACCATTGGAAGTGGTGTGAATCATAAGATGAGATATCTTAAAAGGAAACACACACACACACACACACACAGACATGTCAGAAAAAAATTTTACACAAAGTATACATATATATAGATAGATAGCTATGCACAAATCTATATATACATACATACAAATGATTTTATTGAAATTTGTTGTTACTTAGTTTTTCCTCCCATCTTGATGTCAGAGTTGGAAATAAGGTAGAGAAATACTGAATGTGATTAAGCACTTTATTGCACTCCTTAGCTCTGGCCAATAGCCATTGGGAGCAAGCTTGCAGTATAGAACAACACTAAAATTTTAATTTTTTTTTCCAGAATTAGTAGCTTGACTAGTCAGTCAAGCAAATTTCTATCTTCTCCCACATCCATGATAATTTTAGATATCAATTTTGGTTTATATTTCCCCAAATGTCATTCAAGCAATAACCCTGAATATCCTGCTTCTATTGACTTTCTATTATATCATTAAAATTGTCCTATTCATATTCATTCTGAGTTTTGGTAGCCAACCCCCCTATTGTCCAGGTCATAATTTTTCCTCTGCTAGTATGATATTTGTGTAGCTCCCTGGGAACCCTTCAAAAAGTGATATGTTGTGAGTTTTGAGTCTCAACTTCACAGATTCTTCATTTGCTCTTTTTGCTTCTTGAAATAAAATGATTGTTTAAAAAGTGAGTTAAAAACGTTAAAAATGTTTTAAAAATATCCCCCCAAAGAGGAAAAGAACCCATAGATACAAAGCTATTTGTAGCATCTCTTTTCATCATAGCTCTAAACTGGAAAGTAAAGGAAAGTCATCTTATTGGGTAAAAAACTAAAAAAATGATGGTATGTTAATGTAATGGAATATTATTGTGCTATAAAAATGATGAAATAAAAAGTTTCACAGAAAACCAGAAAGATCTCTGTGAACAGATATAAAGTGAATTGAGCAGAATTAGGTGAATACTTTATACAATGATATTGTAGAGAAAAACAACTTTGAAAGCTTTAGAATTTTGATCAATTCAATGAGGCATATCACCTGCTTCTTTCCAGAAAGGCGATAGATTTAAAATGAAGACTGAGACACATTTTTGGACATGACCAATATTAAATTTGTTTTGAAGGACTATACATTTTGCTATGAGAGTTTTAATTTAGAGGTTTAAAAATTGTTTAATTGAGTGAAGGCAGTGAGAGAGAGAGAAATGCTTATAAAACAGATAAATGGATAAGTTTCCAAATGAGGGTAGACAATCTTAAATGAAAACTAATATTAAAAAGTTAATTTTTAAATTTTATAGAGGTCCATCTATATATCTGGGTCACTTCCTGCATAAAGTTCTCCATTTCACTTTTTCTGGCTCATGGTCAGGAAAAATATATTAGACCAAACATTGCTAGAGAGAACTCCAAGGAAAGAACTCTACTAATGTAGGTCAGGACCTGCACCACAATGAATAAGCTTAGAGATTTGCCACAGTCATAGAAAAGTTCAATGACTTGTTGATGGTCACAGAATCTATATGTATCAAAAGCAGAAGTTAATTCTGGTTTTTCTGATGCTGAGGCCATCATTATTCTACCTCTTATATATGTTACCTGTTGAATGTCTTTTGTTTTTGAAGGGGATAGATGTAAAGTATTGATTCCTGTGTGAATTGGATTTAAGTGAGACAGAGTTGCACAAATTCTTCAATTTCACTTTCTCTTATAGAGTCACTAAAGTCCATTGGTAAGACAAAAGTCTAGACAATTGGCATTGGCCCAGGATGAAGTGAATGGTTTTGGTGTCTGATGTCTAACTAAGCTCTAAGCACTCTAAGCAGAGCCTGCTTCAGCTGCCTTCATGTCCCATTGGAACAAATTGTTCACATCTGCCTATTTTTTCCAAGCTAAGTCTTCACATGCTTGGGGTAGACATCCTGTAACTTACTGAGGGGTAGGAGACCATCAGTTACCTTCAACCTGGTTTAGCCTGTCTACCAAGATAGTTTACTGGGCTGTGGCCATTCACATGCTGGAGCTTCTTAGAGACTTAGATGAAAGTTACAAATCTGCTAGACACCAAAAATGAGTGAACAATCCTGAAAAAGCCTTGGCTAGCCCTCATTTCCAAGATGCTAGTTCTCCCTAAATACCTCATACACTTCTATGAGTTATTAGATACAACTTATAAACAAAAAAATGTGTATTCTTCATTTTTTCTTTTATGGTCTCTCCCTTTCCCCCTTCTCCTCTTCTTTCCTCTTTCACTACTCTCTGACACACACACACACACACACACACACACACACACATTTATGTTTATATGTAATTATTTGGTTACAGCTTTTCTCCCTAGAGGGCATGGAACACATTATGTACCTTGATGGACCTAACTAGTTTTTGCATGATGTCTCCCACTTTAGAATGTAAGTTCCTTGAGGATAGAGGTTGTTTTCATTTTTTGAAATACTTAGGTTTAGCACAATGCCTGACAAATAATAAATTCTTAGTAAAAGAGAGTTAACTGGCTGACTGCACATAGTGGGCAATCAGAATGAAAGAAGTGCAATTTTTAGGTGATTCCTTTCTATGAAATGATAAAAACCTATTAGAGCAGAGAATATGAGAGAGGTCACAGCAGCAAACTATTTTACATTCCTAGGTAGAAAGGTTGCTAATCATCCTCTGACACAACCTGGGCAGAACTGATTTCATAAAATAAAATCATTAGTTTTTGTAGAAGAATATCAAGGCAGCTTTTTCTCAAGTCTTGATAACTTTCCCCTATATATGGCAATATTTATCTGCCAGGCAAAAATATTTTGATACTTATTCTATCTGATTTCTACAGAAGGAAAAATGTGATAAAACCTGAATGAATACATGGATGCTTTATTAAATATTTCAACCAAAGAACTAAAATATTTTTATTGCTCTCTGCTCCTGGGTCTGTTTCATAATCCTACAAACTGTCAACTGGGACCATTATTAAAGTGCCTTGGGAAATAGCAGCTCAGTTTAAGTACTATTTTGATACTCTGAATGATTTATTATTAGATTAGCTGATGTTCCTATTCTAGTTCCAAATGTAGTCTTTCAGTGCTTTAATATGTGTTTTAGATGTTGCAACACACATTGACTTTTCAGAATATCTGCCAATATGTTGGAGATTCTCCTTTGGTCTTTCTATATCTTAGTACCAATGTCCACTCAGATCACTCTGACTAAATATTTAACTCATTTTCTTTCCTGGTCAGATTTTACCTTGATAATATTTTAGATTCTCTTTCTTGTATGCTAGTGCCGTTTGTCTGGTAACACTTTGAAACTAACAGGTACTTTATGCCTCTAGTGTGCGTATTTAAAAAAAAAATTCCTTGGAGGCCATTATAATCTATGATTTACAGCCATATAACATCAAAATGTTAGTTTTAATGATAAGGGTTTTTGCTGTATTACATAATATAGATTCATTAAAAACAATGAACAATTTCCTCTATGCCAGTTCAATAAAATTGTGTAATTTTTATTGTCTATGGTTATCTATGAATATGCATTTATTACCCATGTTGTTATCCTCTGGCCTTATCTAAAGAGTAGACATTAATGGCTCGATGTCAACTGGAATGGGGTCTTCAGCAGTGTGCTCTTGGAATCTGTGCTAGATTTTATGCAACTTGAACTTTTATCAGATAACTTAGGTAAAAGCATAGATGGCATTCTATCAATTTGCAGATGACACAAATGTGGAAGATATAGAGAACCTACTAGAAGAAGGGGAGCTGTAATAGCTAGGAAGGACAGGGATAACTATTGTAGATGACAGAATCAAGATTTTAAAAGATCTTGACAGTCTAGAACACTGGGATGAATCTAATAGGAATTCAATATGACTAAGTGGCATTATGGGGTCAAGAAGAATTGGATTTGAGTCCTGTTTCTGACATGTACTAATTACATGACTATGAGCAAGTCACATAAACTCTCAGTACATCAGCCAACTCTTTCATATTTAAATTACAGATGAATTGAAAATTTACAATAGCAGAAGTTTCTATACAGGAAGTGTCTTACACTAATGAAATTATAAATATGAATTGTTCCCTCCCCCAATATGGTAAAGCCTTATAGTTAAAATAAAAAAAAAACCCAGCTTGACAAGAATAAAATGAGGGTGACATGGTTAGATGGCAGTTGGTCTTCTATTATATACTTCCCGGGTTATTGTCATTTAATATCCCAAATATAGTGTTCATTTCTGAATATTGTTGCAATAAAAATGAAGGTCTTGGTTGAACTATGACTAATGTTTTAATGAACCTTAACATTTATAGGAAAGACCAAAACACCAATGATCATCACACCCTTTCTCTTCTCCCCTACTTACTCTAACTTCTTTTGTTCATGATGTTACTCTTAACTATCCTCTGGTCTCTGCATGGGGGGGTAGTTTTCCCTTTTCAAGTTCATACAAATTCACAAAGAGCTTTGTCACCAGCATATTATAGAACCACCTAGCAACCAGACAACTATGAAAAATAAGCTCCTGGCCTCTTAGAATCTGTCCTTCCCCATTCTTAGCCAGTTTCCCATCCCTCTTTCCAATTCCCCACCCCTATCCTTCGAATTAGGTGACTCAAATTGCTCTAGGTCTTTTCCAGATTGAAGAAATCTAAGTGAAACACATACCACATACAGCTTGTCAAATAAACTTGCTGAGAAAGCTAGGAAGATCAAAGTCCTGACCCCATCCTTGTGGCTCCCAGGATAGAAATGATCCTTTGAGTGGCATTTGTTCCTAATACTAAATTGCAAAATTTGGAAAGGATAAAGGATGAACAATTATAAGCCTTGCCATGGTGTGGCTTAAGAGCCATCAAAAAGCTTGTTTCTTCTAAACTGAGTCCTTTTATCAGTCTGAGATTGTACAACTTTCCTTCTGCTTAGCCTGAAATTCAAATATCAAAGACACCTTACCTGGTGAGACAACAAAAGAAGCATATATATATATATACTATGTCTTACAGTTAGGTGGTGGGTTAGATAGTTTGGTACTTAAAAGTCAGAAAGACTAGACCTGATTCACTTACTAGTTTTATGATTCTTAGGGCAAGTCATTTAATTTCTCTGGGGGTATGGGGTATTAAGGAAGGGCTAGCACCTCTGATATGAAAGCTTGCTGAGCCCTTTTCAGGGCTGCTCATCCATCTTTGCTGTCCAACTTTCACCCTCTTCTTACCTGTGGATCCAACAAGTTGTAGCATGCAGTGCCCACACATTGGTAAAACTATCTTGGGTTGCCAAGTTGAAGGTAACCAACAATTCTCAAATCTGTTGGTGAGTTAGGGGAATGTCTACTCCAACCATGTGAAGACTTTCCCCCATAGAATGAACAGATGAGAACAATTTATTTCAACAGCTATACAAGTGACTGAAGTAGGCTCTGTAGAGTGCTTAGAACTGTGTCAGCTATTGAAGATGTCAAGCTCATTCACTGCATCCCAGGCCAGTTGTTTTAACTTTTGTCTTGCCAGTGTTCTTCAGTGACTGAAAGAAAGAATGAGGGTGACAACTTTGTGCAACTCTGCCTCACTTAAATCCAATTCACAGGCAAGTCAAGGCATCATCCTATGAATGTACAGATCCTCTTTGTAAAATGGATGAACAACAATCACTCTAACCTTTCTATGTCTCTGTTTCCTCATCTGTAAAATGGGCATAATAGCACCTTGTTCATAGAGTTATTGTGAAAATCAAATAAGATGACATGTAATATTATATGTAAAATGCTTTACAAACTTTAAAGTGCTAACCAACGGCAAGCTATTATTATAACTGTCTGTGGTGATATCTGATCCATTTATTAGATATTAATCTTTTAAAGTAATTTATCAGTAAATCAGTAATTAATCTAAGTTTTTTATCTTATCCTCAGCACCCAGCACAGGATCTTGCCCATAGAAAGCACTTATAAATGTTTCTTAATTTGATTTTATTGTCTCCAAAAGCTGTCACTGAATCTGGTACTTGTGAGGGTAGGGGAGACCAGCATAGTCTTTTTCCAAGCAGGTTAACATTGCTTATCAAATTAGATTAGTTTGGAACTAATTCAATTAAGGATAGGTAGGTAGCACAGTGGAGTAGAATGCCTGGAATCAGGAAGATCTGAATTCCAATCCAATTATATACTAACTGTGTGACTCTGGGCAAGTCACTTATCCCTGTTTGCCTCAGTTTCTTCATCTATAAAAATCAGCTGGAGAAGGCAATGGCAAACCACTCCAGTATCTCTGCCAAGAAAGCCCCAAATGAGGTTGTAAATAATAAAACACAACTGAAAATGACTGAATGATGACAACAAATTGGTAATAGGAGGGATGCTAGACCAAAGCTTTATGAACAGAAATAGCAATATTGTCAGTCCTGTGCTGTACAAATCTTCCTTATGTAGCTATGTGGAGAATTCATTAGAAAGGGAAGATAGTTGAGGCAAAGAACCCCAAGAGAAGAATATTGCTAATTTAGGAGAGAGGTGATGAGACACTATACTACAATGGTTGCTATGTGAGGAGAGAAGAGATAGTTTTAAGGGCTTTGGCAAGGGACTGTATATAGCAGATGTGGGAGCATAAAGAGCTGAGGATGATTTCTAGATTTAGAATCTGAGTAGCAAAAAGAATGATAGTGTCTTCGACAGACATATGGAAGTTAGGAAGAGGTATGGGCTTTGGGGGAAAGTTTTGTATTAGACTCTCAAAATTTGACTTGACAGAAAACAAAATTAGGACATCTATTCGCTCAGTTTCCTTAATTGAAAGAGGAGGGGTTTGAAGTGAATGATTTCTAACCATCTCTTCCATAAGATTTTGAAAGTTTATGATATTATTAAGAGGATAGGAGTACAGTTTCGGGAAGAGTAGAATGATCAGTAGTGAGGTGAATGCTTATATTTCAAAATCACTTGCTGGAAATATCATGTAGAAGATATTGACATGGAATTACTTCCTGCCAGGTTCATAATTTTTAAAAATTTTCTGTACTTTTTGTATTGCTGAATCTGGCTTTGTCTGGTGGTTGATAAAAGACCCAGGTTAAAAAAGCAGAAGGAGCAGGTTGGTGATGGAGTAGAGTGCTGGCCCTGGAATCAAGAAGACATTATCCCAAGTTCAAATCTGGTCCCACACACTAGTTGTGTGATCCTGACCAAATTACTTAACTCTCTTTGCCTTGGTTCCCTCATCTATAAAATTAACTGGAAAAGGAAACAGCAAATCCACTGCAGTATCTTTGCCAAGAAAGCTCCTAATTCCATCTTGAAAAGTCAGACATTGAAATGACTCAACAACAACAACAGAACTCGGAGATAGTTAATGATTTGTCTATGGTCTTGCAGACTGTATGTGATAGAGCTAGTATTTAAAGCCAGTTCTCCCCAATCTAAAATCAGTTTCTTTTCTTTATGACCTCTTGCATTTCTGAAAGCACCACAGACCTATTATGTACAGAGAGGAAAATGACACATATTTTGGGCAGTGGTAAAATGACACCAACAATTATCAGGTATTACTAATTGGCATTTCCCCATCCTTCTTTTTAGGAGCAGAGAAAGACCACATTGTGCACCTCTGTTAATTAGTTTTAAAGGAGAATGGAAATGATATAAACGTCCATGTGTTTTAGTATTTCCTGGTTACTGCTTTTTTTGCCTTTAAAAGAAATTATTTTCAGTTCCAAACTCTCTGCTTTTTTTCTGCCCCTCTTCCTGCTCTCTGAGAAGGTAAGAAATGCAATATGAAGTTATCTTTTGCCTTTGTTTATACTCAGCCCTATGTGAATTTTGCACATAGTAGTAGGTGCTTTATAAGTGCTTATTGACCAAATTACTCAATTCCGATGCTGAATGAGTAAACACTTAAATGAATATTATCATAAAATAATTTCTCTAATATAACATAGGTCTTAGAGTCGAAAGATCTGGACTTCAGACATAAACTTTGGCAAATCTCTTAACCTAATATAACCTCAGTTACCTCCTCTGAAAAATAGGTCTAAATAAAACATCCTTTATGTACATGATAAGGTTGCAGTAAGAAAAACACTTTGTGGACATTAAACATCCCTAACGTGAGCTAGTGTTACTAAGCAAATGATTTCTCTTTCAATGTTCTTTAGACTTAAAACATCTGAATAAGACATTCTGCACCAATCCAGAATATTAAATGATTCAGTTGTGAACTTTTTTCTTCTTTTTTTGGCATTTTGACTTGGCATTCAAATTATTCAATATTTCTATCATTTTTTGTTTGTTTCAAAGCCTGTGTGTTGAGAATGAATGTTACTTAGTAAAAGTTTGGCTCTGAAGTGCAGGGAAAATACATAAGGAAGTCTTTATTTTAACTTATTCCCTTCCAATTGGACTGGAAAAAAATGACATGAAGGAAAATTCATCTTGCTTGGATATGTTATTTATTTCCATATGTTGTATTTGCTGATTTGACATTGTCATATTTTATAGAATATAAACTACTTCTATTCTTTTCATGAATATATTATATAAATATCCCAGACTAAAATGTCAATGTTAGCATTATTAAATAATGCACATTTGTTTCCTCCCCTTAGAAAATTGCTTCTAATATTTGTCTTTACATAGGATAGGAAATTTATTTGCTAATAGGCAACATTCCTGGAAAAGGTACAATAAGTCAAAATGATATTTATTGAATCTGATTTTTTCATAAAAGTGTGGATTAATTTTAAAAAGGGCAGAAAAGCTATTTTTGAATAACGAAAGATATTTATAATAATTGTCAAAGGAAGTGGAATATTGCCACCACGATGAATGAATATTTTGTTGCTTAATGTGGGTAGGAAAATAACTTTATTTTATGAACTGATAAAAGATGTGTATGAACAAACACAATTTTCAGATAGGATCTGGGCAGTTTTGGAAAGATATATAGCATGGATTTGAGGACTTGGATCCCTTAATCAACAAGATGGAATGATTTCTCTCTTGTATGGGAACAGTTGGATATTATAAAGAGGCAGAAAAAAGATTTTTATTTATTAATAACTATACAAACATGGTTGTAAAAAAGAAACCTGTTTTAAGGGTACCAAAGAGATTCAGGACCTTGTTAAGAACTCCAAAAGAAGCAAGGTAGATAACCCCCCAAAATATATGTATATATGTTTCATATTAAGCTGCTAAAACTAAAAACATGAGAAATAGCAGGCCATTTGGAAATTGAAATATAATTTAAAAGGGATTATCGATCAGATAGGAGAAATTTAAGGAAATTTTTAAGTGAGAAATGAATCAGTGAGGGTGAGTCAGGAGATTTGAAAGGTAAATCAGCAAGAATTGGTTAAGCACTTACTAATACCAGGTACTGTGCAAAATTCTGGGGATAGTAAAAAAAAAAAAAACAAAAAAGGCAAAAACAATTCCTCCCCTTAAGAAGCTTACAATCTAATGAAAAGCTACTTGGAAGTGAAGATAGAAACTTTCACAATTAGTTGGAGAGAATTGACTTCATTGGTCAAGAGCTCCAGTGACAGTTGTTGCTCTTCAGCACCACCTAGAGTGGCAGAAAGGTAAAGATTTTCAGGAGGGTTTATTGCTTTCTGTTACCACTTCTAGCTTGAGAAAGAAATACAGAAGGAGTTTTAAAACTAAAAATCAAGTCTGGCTGAAAGCATGATCCTAAATTCTATTGTTAAAGGTTCTATTTTGATTGGACAGAGGTGGCATTCAAATGAATGAATAACTGGTGGAGCTAATCTGCATTTTATATAGATATTATGTTATATGTATATAGCAATATTATCTATATGATCTAGTTTCTATATATCTATATTCTGTCTCTATAACAAAAACAACTAATTTGATGAATTGTCAATTGTATGGCTTGAGAGGAACTGATATTCACAATTAGAATTAACACTTTTGAAACTTCTTTTGGAATAATCATTAATTGAAACAGCTTTAGAGACAGTGCTCAGGTAAAGAAGACATGGTTCTCCCATCTAAAGGGAATCTGTTATCAAATAGTGAGAAGAGAAGCAGTTTCAAGTGGTCCAAATATTATTGAATGGACTAGTAACATTGAAACCAATAGTTTGGAATTTAGAGTTACTCTAAGTACATGAATTTTTTTTCCCTAACATGTTTTTGAGTCTGATTCCTATAAATGTGTGTGATCCCTATCACTTTATTAAACGCATTGGAAGAAAAGTGAGCTGAGTGTAGAAATGTATTGTGATATATTTTATTATTTATACATTTGCTTTAATATATTTGTTATATTATTCTTTTGCTTTATTAAGAAAATGATTATGCTTAAAATCTAAAAGCATAACTTTTGTGAATGAATAGTTATAAAGATAGAAAGTACATTGGATGGAAACCCAAGAAATAGAGTGGTGAATAGAGGATTTTATTTCCATTTAACTGGGATGCTTTAAAAGAGAATTTTAATGTAATCATATGGTGGTGGGTCTGTTCCTAGAATGCAGACTGCTAGAATGAGAGAAGATTGGGGAAGTAAATCAAATCCAATGGCCTAGGTAAGAGACTGAGCCCCTGAAGTTTATATAAACCCCAGGAAGAAGCCCATTGTAGCACATTTTCTATTATGATATTGTGGGCCCATGGAAAAGACCCACAGACAAAACTGTGTTGTTACAAAAAGTATATTATGCAATAGTGGGTTATGTTCCTAACATGATAATTAATTTTTAAAAATAAAAATGAGCACAGACAATGATCAATATATACCATACAGATTAGTTGTGTCAAGTTATTATTTAACTGTAGCTTGTTCATACAAATAACAGGAAACACACAAACACACATACACACCTATATACTGTTTAGTGTAAAATTTTCATTCAAGTATTACATTTGTTTCAAAATGTCAAAGTAAGGGCCATCTGGTTGAAAATTGACATTATTTTGTCTGAATATAGGATGTTCAAACTAATTTTCTTTAGAAATCTTAATGTTGCTGAGTTTAATTTCAGCTTAATTCACATCTGTTTTCATTTACACAAATCAAAAGAGGATGAATGTCAATATCTAAATCCTTATTTGCAAGCCAAATTTTCTCAGATGTATTATGAAAAGCAGTATTTTTTTTTTTAGCTCCAGGGAATTGTATGCATGCGTGCGTGAATGTTTTTGCATGCATGTGTGCATTTACAAGAGGCTGGAGTGGGATCAACATTTTCTATGAATGCTCTTTAGTCACTTAGTACAGCTTTCAAAGATATCTATTTCAATTATTATTGATATAAAAATTTCTTTATATTTTTATACATCATTTAAAAAGATATATAATTCTAACTATTCTATCTCTGGTGACAGAAACATATTATAATGTGGGAATCATAGATCCCTTTCAGAAAAATATTTTTCTAGTCATAAACATTGGCAGAGGAAAAAAGTTTTCTTATTTAAAGATATTTATATATTTTATTTAGAAAAGACATAAGAATTCACAGAATAACTAAGATAATAGCTTTAGTAAAGTAGCAGAATACAAAATAAATTCACAAAAGTTCTTAGTACTTTTACAATGTAATAAAAAATAATCCAAGAGAAAATAACAGAGTAAAGAATTTCATTCAAAGTAACTAAAACGTGTGTGTGTGTGTGTGTGTGTGTGTGTATGAGTCAGTTTACCAAGGTTCACATAAGACTTGTTCAGTCATGCATGACTCTTCATTACTCCAGATCAACACATGCCAATACTATCCATGAAGTTTTCCTGGCAAAGACATTAGAATGATTTTCTATTTCCTCCTCCAGTGGATTAAGGAAAGAATAAGGTGAGTAACTTGCCCACTCACATAGCTAGTAAGTATCTGAGTTCAGATTTGAACTCAGGTCTTCCTGACTCCATGCCAGTGATCTATCCTCAAAGTCACTTAAATGCCTCGGTGTAGGTCATATATAACCAATATAATACAATTTTAAAATAAGTTTTTCTTTAAATGTAATTAAACTTTTAAATGCAACTTTTTATTCATTTAAACTCTTATACATCCCAATTACATGTAAAAACAACTTTAACATTATTTTTTAAGTTCCAAATTCTCTCCCTCTCTCCTTTCCCCTCTCATTGAGAAGGTAAGCAATTTGACATATACTTGTATAGTCTTGAAAAACACATTTCCATGTAAGTCATTTTGTGAAATAAAATACACAAAAGCCCCAAGAAAAAATAAAGAAAAAGTATCTTTGATCTGCATTCAGGCTCTACCAGTTCTTTCTCTGAACATGGACAGTTCCTTTCATCATTGCTGAGAATAACTAAGTTATTCATGGTAGAACATTATACAATATTGCTAGCTGTTGCTGTATACAATATTTTCCTGGTTCTGCTCATTTTACTTTGCATCAATTCATGTAAATGTGTCCATGTTTTTTTTCTGAAAGCATCCTGCTTATCAAAAAAAAAATACCTCTTTAAAGAAACAAAGATTGGGGCAGCGAGGTGGTGCAGCAGAGAGAGCACCAGCCCTGAAGTCAGGAGGACCTGAGTTCAAATCTAGTCTCAGACACTTAACACATCCTAGCTGTGTGACCCTAGGCAAGTCACTTAACCCCAATTGCCTCAGCAAAAAAAAAAAAAAAAAAAAAAAAAAAAAAAAAAAAAAACAAAGATGATAAATATTAACATTTTAGAGAAGTATGGGAAGATATGAGCAGAGGCAGAGAGAAGTGTGCAGTACCTGGAAAACACAGACATATATATATATATATATATATGTATGTATAGGCTATAAAAATGTAAATAGAAAGAAAAATAAAACACAGTATCATATAGTTATAATAACCAAGTTTGTCTTCAAGTGACATGAGAAAATGTATCAAGCTCCCTTTATTGTAGAAGGTGGATACCATTGTGGAATATTGTATATACCATAACCACAGTCATGTAATGGTTCGTTTCACTGTATTTCCTGCTATAGCAAAGTTTAAAAAGGAAAAAAAAATGTGATCCAGCAAAACCAAATAACACGTTTTCCCTTGAGATTCTGGAGAATTTTGGTATTATTTCAATCAAGTCCAAAAGAATAAGCTACACACTCTTTACTACTATGTAAAAGTAAACTATATCATATACTAACAAAGCTTAGGTTACATACAATGAAAATTCAAGTATGCAATCTTCCATGCTTTTAAAGGAAAAAAAAGCACACATAAGTAAAAATGTTTACAATTACATTAGCCATAAATATTTTTGTGGTTTTTTCTAAATAGTTTTAGTAAAGCATATTTTGTTTTTATTTATGTTTTTGTTATATTTAAATCAGATTTATCAATTAAACAAAAAAGGAGTTGATGAAAGGTATTTGTCATAATTTCTTTGTTCTTGTTTTATTCCCAATGTCCTGATTTTGATACTCTGTTATGCTAACCTTTGTTTTAATTATTGACTCTGATTCTTTCTCATCCTGGTTTCTGAATTTTTATGTGATTTTTCACTTGCTGGTAGGGATTATAAGTATCCTTTGCCTTATCTCACCTGATTTTCTATTTATTTATTTGGAAAATTATACTGTTTTTTGGCTTAAGTAAAATGGGCTTGATCTCTGGCCGATGCTAAGTGATCCTGCCATCCTGCACTAACCAACCTGTGTATCTCATTAAGACTCCACACCTGTCTTTAACTCTCTGCTGACCTCTGATGACCATTAGCAGCAGATCCTTATCTGTACAGATTAACCCTTGGTGTGCTGAAAGTAATTATCTAAAATTAAAAGAAAAATAGTGGTATAACTATTGTGATGATGAGTCTTAAAAATACTGTTTCATTATGCCTTCTCCAGTACTGGTAAAGTGAAAATGGGATTTAGTAGCATATAATCAGCCATTAGCCAAACATCTGTTTTACTCAACCCAATCAATCACTTGGCAAAATTTAAAGACTATCAGATTCAATTTGGCAAGTCTAAATATGAAGCCCTAACAAAGGATCATGTAAACCTATTTGCATTTTTGTAACCTATTTGACATATTTTCTCTACTTGTTTTTAAAGCAAAACTTTTGTGTGTGAGCATTCTAAGAACAGACTGGATGAACTCATTTGAAATTTAGGATTATATGATTTATTTCCTTCCTGTCCCTGATTTGAAATCATTGCATTCCTTTCTCCTTTCTTTAAAATGAGAGTGCCTCTCAAATTGATAAATACAAAATCAGAGAAGAGGATAATGGTCTGCTTCTTTCTGAGTTTAAAATATCTCTACAAAGAAACCATATAAGCAGGGCAGTTTAGCCAGGAAATGCAGCAGATTGAGTATTAAATGACACCAGACAAAACAAGAGAATGTTATGAAAGATCTGTGGTGGAGTTTAGACTCAAAGGCTTCTATTTAATTCAAACCACATAACAAATTATGGTGATATCATTAAAATAAATATCCCACATGGGCCATCCCTTGGCCTCCAATATCAAAGCACTGACATCATCTTTGCATATTATATCAATGGTATTTTCCATAGTTAACTAAAAGGTCACAACTCTCAGTAATGAAATTCAGGCCCTAATCAGAATGTTCCCAAACACCACAGCAAGTCAGTGTAATTTGGGGAAACTTTTCTCAAAACAGACAAACCATGGGAGATCAGAGGCTTAAACTAAAGTTGTACTAGAGAAATCCACTGTAGTTTGTAATACTTGGAGAAGATCATTTCTGGCTCCAGTTCATCCTGGGGCTTTCAAGAGGGTGGACCAATCCAATGGGTAATTCTGGATTAATTAATTAAGGGTTAACAATCCTGAGATTATTTAAGATACTCTTCCAAATTCTAGACCAAACCTCTTTCTTATAGAAGGGAGGTTCAACTTAAAAGTCAACCCTACTTCCTGGTGTTCCCCTAGATGATACATTTCAGGCCTGGGCCAAATTTCAAAGACAATCCCAGCCTCAAACTACAACCCAACTTGGCCTGGCCTAGAAATATTTATGGCAAGGGGTGTGCGAATTTGACCTGGTATGTTTTGTTTTAGAAGATGTGCTCCTCAAAATCAGCAATAGAAAGGCACAATTGTCAGTGTGTGTTATGGACCAGAACTCTGAACTTGAAACAAAGGATTCCTACAAGGTGTTAAGTCAGTGGAATTGATAAAGACAATGGTAGTTCAGTACATGTACTTAGTACTTAATATAGTTCTATAAGATTCACACCTATGATGAGAGAGCATATAAGCTCAGATCTATCTATCTATCTGTCTGTCTGTCCATCCATCTATTTATCTATCTATCTCCCAACAAACTCACAGACATTCTGCTACTATGTGTAGTATTATAGTGCTATAATCTTGTACTAGACATGTACATGAAACTGAGGTCCCAAGAGAAGGGCCAGTGGTGATGTTTACACAAGAGTATGTTGGCACACCTGACCCAAACTCTATCCGTCTTTTGGCTATACTGAGAGTATGAGGAATCCTGGGGATATCTGAATGTCCACTCTAGGTTTATAGATGCCTAAAACATTCATTGGAAAGCAGAACACCAATGACATCCCCACTGAAATTCTGTGTATTAATAGAGTTTTGCTGTCCTTCAGTTTGTAGAAGGAGAGCTTCAATTTAATTACACTTTCATCTAATAACATAAGAACAGCTTTGCTTTACATTTTCAACATACAGGGGTTTGAAATTATGAAACTGGGATGTGTCCTTGTTTTCAGAAGACCACATGCTCACTTTTATGTATTTGAGAATGCCTCTTTAGAAGAAGATAGGACTGCAATACCTTGTGCCTTGAAAACTTTTTTTTACAGTAAAGATGAGTCTGTGAACATTTCATCAGAATTTCTTAGAGAATATTTAATTGTTCCTGGGGGAAAGGGGTTATCAGGATGAACTGATCTATTGGTGAAATTTCAGGCTTGATGGTCTTATCTAGATTTGTGTTATGCAAGTAAATGCTTCCTCCAAACTAGCCATCTGCTTTTCTTGAAGTTTAATATTGTGCTTGTGAGATTGAAGTACTTGCTTTCTTTCTAAAGAAAAAAATTTATGTGCTATTTAAGTATAAATTTTGCCCTTTGTCCAAAGGCCAGATAGATAATACGTGGTTTAGCCTTTTGTTTGCAGAAAAAGAGAGAGGGAACCCAAAGGAGACTAAAAATGCTCAGAAGTGCAACAGGGATCTTAGGAGAAGACAAAAGGAACTTTGTTAGCCTTCAACAAGTATGACCCATAAGAAGGATGAGCAAGTGGAAAACTCAATCTGATAAATAGTTGGATTTTTAAAAATCGCTTATGCTATCTTGCATGCATTCACACATTTTCACAGAGAGTTACATGTTTGGGATGCTCACAAATGAAGCTGAGCATTCAAAGAGCTTTCAGGGAAATGGGCTAGACAGGACTTTAGAGAAGCTTGCATTGCTGACAGTGAAATCTCCCAAGATGCACAGCCTGTTTGAGTGTTCCCCAGCATGTTATTTGTAAGGATTCCAGCTCACAGTTCTTGCCAGATTCAGAGTTTGCTTCATAGCAGGATGAATAGTTTCCATTTCCCAGTAATGAACTAGCCCTTCAAGAGTCTGCTATGATTTTTTGACTGAATGAAACAAAAAAAAAAAGCTTAGCCCTTCATTTCAGCCAGGAAGCATAGTACCTCATATGCCAAAAAGCCTTTTGCAATGTCACAGAAATAGTGCCTCCATTAAGTCTTACAGTTTTTAGCCCTAAACTATGCACAATTACTTTTATGAGAGGAAATATTCTATAGCAGAATGCCCTGATGTTGTAAGTAGAAAGAATCCCAAATTGAATCCATTTCTTTCCTTTATTAATCTGTGTGACCTAGGAGAGGTATTTTTTTTCTTTCTGAGCTTTGTTTCTTTTATCTAGAATTATACCATACTAGAATTGACATTGAATTTGAAGTGAGAAAACTCAAGTTTGACTAATGAGTTTGCCACTTAATAGCTATGGGAGATTGCCTTTCATCTTTTGGAGACTCAATTTTCTCATCTAAAACACAAGAAATATTTGGTGGGAAAGATCTCTGAATGTGGTGTTAGAAAACTTGGATCCAGATCTAGTATGTATTATTTATTCACTCTCTGATGGAAAGGATTATTTAACCTCCCTAAGATTCAGTTTGTTTAGCTATAAAGTAGGGTTAATGATAGTTTTACAAAAAAGTGTTGTGAAGATTAAATTGTATAATTGTACAGGATATGTTCATGAACTCCATTTCCATAATGTTCATAGTCAATGAACCCTTGCATGTCGAGAAAAAATTTCTGGATTATGTTTCCAAGAAGGCTATGAACAAGCCTACAGCACAGTGCACAGGGTAATGGTGCTATCTAATGAATGGTGATTGACCTAGAAGGTTCTGATATTGGGAAGGTTAAGAGATGCTACAGGAATCTCAAATAAGTGACTAACACAGGTTGTAGAGAAATAAGAAGTAGCAGAGGGGGGGAAAAAAAACCAACCACATGGAGTGAAAGCAAGCAATGTGGCCCTGACTGTGATGACCCAAACTCCAACATCTGGCCTAGATTCTATGAGTATAACTGTGAGAACTGTGAAAAGAGGTTTCCAGGTTTTCTAGTCTTTCTCCTGGCCACACTAACATTGAGTCATTAAGTCTGAGCAGCTTCAGACCCTAAACGAAAATATTTATTGACTGATTAGTAACTTGTTCCATCACCTGAAGTTAAACTGCCTATGTCTTCTCCAATTATATTGGGAGTACAGAGGGGTTAACATGGGAAAGTTGACTAGTACTTTCCTGGAAGCATGGAAGATGGCAGTCTTTTGTGTATAGAGAGTGTTCCTGAAGCAGGTAGGTTGAACAGTGGATAGTGGTGAGCCTGAAATCAGGAATACTCTTCCTGAATTCTAACTGGCCTCAGACACTTACTAGGTATGTGACCCTTGGCAAGTCATTTAACCCTTCTTGCCTCAGTTTCCTCATCTGTAAAGTGAGCCAGAAAAGAAAATGACAAAGCATTCCAACATTTTTGCCAAGAAAACTATGAATGAGGTCACAAAGAGTTGGACATGACTGAAAATGACTGAACAACAGAGAGAATGTTTTCTTATTTCTTATTATTTATCTTACCATTTTAATTATATTCCTTTTGTTTGAATTTCTGTGCTATGTCACTGATGTGGTTAGAGATATTATTTAACAATCAAGTCATAGTTTTGAATATTGTAGAAGTGACTCAAATAATATCCTGAATCTGTGAACACTAAAAGGGGTTACATTTGTGTGGTGTATTACAGAAATCTGTGTGTGGAGTAAGGATACTTGCTCTAGATAGAAGAGAACCATGAAAATTGAGCTTTTTCCTTATTTCTTTTTTAAAAAAAATTTCTAGCTGAAATCTGACAGCAATTTTCCAGTGCAAATTTGTTGACTGGATGAGTTAATTTAAATTGCCATTAAAATATTATTATATGCTAAAATACCACTGAAGCTTTATCCTTTATTGTTGAAGTGACTGTTGAACCATATACTGCATAAGTGAATATTGGACTAAATAATTCTTTTGGCTTTGCAGATATTGGAAAATTGGTATGTGAACACAGAATGTGATTCTTACTGAGGACTATGGACTTAGGGAGTGTACATTCTTACTGTGATACTATAAAACTTTTACAACAGTTTGTAGATATCTTGGGGAATGTAAAAGTATTGGCTAAGACATAGAAGATTGAAAAATTCTATATGTATCATGTAAGCTATCTGAAATGGGGACATTCCAGCATCCCCCAAAAGATAATTTTAAATGAAGTAGTTTGGGAACTGGTTATTAAACCCTCTACTGATCCCCTATGATAAGAAAGTTTAAAGGCATTCTGGTGAGACTAGCAAGGAATGAAGACAATATAAAGGAATTGCTGGAATAATAAAAATCATAGAAGAGAAAAAAAGGGATCACTGACTAGCAAGATAGCTTTGATAATTATATGTTGAATTAATCATATAAATAAGAAAGCCAAACCTTACAGTTTTTTATACCGTCCTTTTTTCTCTTCTACTATATATATATATATATATATATATATATATATATATATATGCTCATTTTATTTGACTTAAGTTCGGAATAAAAATGGCAACATTAAAAAGAAAAAGGGAAATGCTGGGAACCTAGGAAGGGGGCAACTCTATCCTCAGTGATTCACGATCCAGAAGCAATAGGGTCCTCACTAGTCAGTGATCACTACATGATCACTCAGAGATGTGTATAACCATTGCCATTTAATTTCACCATTCCAGCCCACCCAGTCACTAGGTCAGCTGAATGCCATACATCTGTTCTTTAGGCATTTTAACTCTATCACTCAGGTGATAATCTAGGGCAGCTAGGATAGAGTGCTAAGCCTTTAGACTGTATCTAGATTCTAGGACGAATCTAGAGTCAATAAAGATCATCTTCTACAGCTCAAATATGGTCTCAGAGCTTAATTACAGTGTGACCCTGGGCAAAGCACTTAATCCTGTTTGACTCAATTCTTCAAATATAAAATGAGCTGGAGAAGGAAATGGCAAACCTATCCAGTATCTCTCCAAAAAAAACCCAAATGAGATCACAGAATCAGATCTGACCAAAAATGACTGAACAACAACAAATCCCTCAGGTGAGATGCCCTCAACTTTCTCAGAAACAAGTGACTTTGTGGTAATAGTTGTTTATAAGGGCAGACTGTTAACCTATCCATATGATCACAAGGAATTGCCCTCACAATCAGCTTATTGGGACAGACTGGCATTATTTGTCTGAATTTTTGGCCATCACTCTCTGAATCAGACTTTTAAAATATAAGACCACGTCAGAGGACTCATTCTTTCCTGTTAAAGAATACTAAGGAACTGTGTATTCTGATAATCAGTCCTTTTCATGGGGACATTCTTGCTCACTAAGAGAGGAACCTTTTCAGTCCTGGCCAGGACATGCCATAGAAGAAAGATCAGTGACCAGCAGCTAATGTGGAGAGATAACAGATTATGTTCCTGTAGGATGCTAGGACACATGCATTTCCTCATGTCAATCCTGAAAAGACAATACCGCAAGAACTTAGTATTTGAATGCCTGTAAAGGATCAATGAACAATGTGGCAGGGCAAAGAGGGTATAGGACATCTATATTTAATCTGAGTATTCTTTGTCTGATAAGACTTTGATATTTAAAAAGCCAGATTCAGAGAGGGATGGCCAAGGGTACATTGCCTACAGTTTGTTCTTTGTCCTCTGTTCTTGAAGAGATCCACAATATCAGGGAGATAATGCCCTGACATGCAAGTGAATTGGATTTAATTGAATGAGGGCTGTGCAAGGTCACCTGCTTTACTTTCCCTTTCAGAACTATATGGGTTCAGTGGCCAGATATTGCCCAAGATGACTGGAGATGGCCCTCGATGCAGTGGGAGACCTTGATCTTTTTAAGCTAAAGTTTTCAACAAGTCTCAGTTTGATTGAGGTCGCACCCATTCAGTGATTAAGGCTAGATAGCAATTGAGGCAAAGAATCTCCTCATTCACCTAGTCCAAAAAAATCTAAATAAATAAATGAATGAGTGAATCTTGGAGGGGAAGACTCTCAGGGTTTCTGGGAAAAGCAGAAATGATTGCTATTTACATTCAACCTGAGTCAATCAGGACCCAAACAATGACCAAAAGGGACATGACCTGGGACCTGTTGGTGGCCAATGCCTATAGACTATTCAGATGAAGCCAGAATGACACGGTGACTGAAGCCTTTTATTACAGTTCTCACAGCGATACTCATAGACACACAGTAAGTGACAAAACTGTGGTTATCCATATGTCTGAGAGAACAGCAAGTATAATCTTTACTTTAAAGTTTTGAGGGGCAACAAGGTGGTTCACTTGATAAAGAACCTGGTGTTAGCAGGACTGAAGTTCAAATTTGACTTTAGATACTAACTAGCTGTGTGGGCAAGTCACTTAACCCCAATTGCTTTAAAAAAAAGAAAAAGAAAAAAGAAAGAAAATAAACAAAAAGCCTTGAGTAACTGACTAAATAATCGCCTTGGCTATTCAGGTATTGGAAAATTGGTGCCTCTTCAAAAGAGTTGATCCTCAATGAAAACTAGTAATTTAGTAAATAAAAAGTGAGAAGCTATTTAGAGATAAAAGTGAGAAACTAAAAAAAAAACTACAACAAAAACAAACAAACAAAAAAAAAAACTGGCCCTGTCTGACTTCTTCACAGGTACATATTTACAAAAGTAAGAGAGGCAAAATCAGAGCAGCCAGTTCTGACTGGAGAAACACAAGCTTTACATTCTAAAAGATAAGTCTGGATGCTGCTCTTCCCAGGGGGATAAAGGATTTGGGATTCAAGGACAAGTAGGACCACTTAGGGAATAGCCAAAAATCCCACGTTGTGGTTGGCTACAAGTAAAAACTAGATGGACACATGCCCATGGGGAGTAATCAAGACAGGAATTTGGAGCTGTTTTCTCAGAGACTGAATTTCACCACAGGAAACTGAGAAATAAACTCAGAGGTTGTGACTCAGGGTCACAACATAAGTTGTGACAGGCCCCAGAGAAATTAGCCTCTAATCCATTCCTTTTCCACCTGAACTCCTAAAAAATACTATGTAGCATAATAGTGAAGAATTAAGAGATGGATCATCTCACTCTCCTGTTTAGTGAATTCCAAATGCTCAAGTGGAGTCTATGGAGGGGCTAGATCTCTCTATATGAAAGAGAAGGATGTTACAAATTGGGGTGAGCTTGGAATTCCTCAGAAAAGTTGTTGCAATCAGCAAGGAGAGAGACATTATGTCCATTTCTATGTCCAGACCCAGAAAACATCTCTAGAATGCAGCACTGATCGGCAAGAGGTTCAGTTTGTTTCAAATATTGGTGGAGGATTACAGTGAGCTGAGATTCAGTATTTGAAAGCCTTCACAACCCATACCTCCAGTATGAAAGCTTTTAGGAATAAAGTAGTGGTGATTGAAATCATCAAAAGGATACTTAATCCTCATGCCTCAAGGGTAGGTCTAGAAAAGTTCCACTTTGGTGACTCTCTATTGCCTGAGGAATGGAAGGACTGAGGGGAAAAATCAATTTGAGACTTGACTGTTGTGTACACTTTTCATGAAAGGAATTTTGGGTGTATCTGGAGAGCATAAACCGAATACAGTTTATGTTAATGACTCTGGATCCTTTGGAGAGCAGTCATAGAAAATTACTCTAAGAAAGAAGACTTCAAGGAATGGTTTATAATCCCAAATGTCTATGCCTTATCTGTAGTTGTGTTATGGAAGACTAGAAAGATCCAGGTATTATGTGTCACTTGGAGACTGAATAAAAGAATGACATGCTACAAACTCAAGATGTCTAGAATTACATATTCCCATGGTAGAGGAAGGTAAGAGAAAAAAGTAGAGACCCCAGAAATGTTCTTTAATTTTTAAAAATTATGCTACTATGTGTAGTGCTATATTGTAACTTAACCCCAATTGGAAAGGAAGGAAGGAAGGAAGGAAGAAAGGAAGGAAGGAAGGAAAGAAAGAAGGAAGGAAGGTAGAAAGGAAAGAAGGAAGAGAGAGAGAGAGAGAGAGAGAGAGAGAGAGAGAGAGAGAGAGAGAGGAAGGAAGGAAGAGGAAGGAAGAGAAAGAAAGAAAGAAAAGCATTCAAGATGAATGAATCCAACAAGTATGATAAAATGCTGTTTTATATTTAAGAGGGGAATATTGGAAGGAACTTGATGGAGATGATCTTATATCAAACAACTTAGATTTGGATCCTGGTTTTGCCACAAATGTGACAATGGGCAGTTATAACTTCTCAGCCTCAGTTGCCTCATCTCTAAAATGGGGATAACGATACCACTTACCTCATAGTGTCGTTAGGATCAAATGAAATTATGTATATATGTATGTATATATATATCACTCTCAAATCTTAAAATCTCAATATTATTGTCTTTGCTATTTGAATTTCATTTTCCTCAACTGTAAAATAAGAAGATTGAACTCCATAACTTTAAATGCTATATATTCCACAATTTATTTGTTAAAGGTAACTAACATAGCACAATAGTAACACTTGATTCTTAATGACAGTAGGCTACATGACTTATGTTTAAGTAAATTGGTAATAACTTCAATTTTAAGAGATTTATGAGAAATAAAGAAGAGAAATTTAGGCATGTGCAAGAAATCTTTTTTTTTTCCATTCCTTTCTCTTAGGGGATGGCAATGTTGGAAAAAATATACAACTACTCCTAATCACCCCTTCTGTCCTAGATGAAGCAGATAACAATTTGAGTAATTTGAACAATACAACCCAGTTACTCTCTAGAAGATTTGAGGGGACTGAGAGACACCTGGGAGAGGAACTGGGACTAAACTCCCAGATTAGTAGAGTATGTTGCTCACAAGAGCAGAAGATGTATTATTTGTATCCAACTATTCTAGATATCAATGTCTAGCCTTTCTCCCTCTTCTAAAGACTTAAATCATTCCATTAAGTAAAGGTCCTTTTCTCTATTTCATGTTATGCCAGGATTTTAGGCAAAGATCTGATTCCTTCATCTAAATAAATTACTCCATGTTCTAGATTTCCTAGAAGCCTTCCTTTATAAAAATGATGACAATAATGACAGTGACTATTGCTTGGTATAAGTTCAGCTTTGCCTTTTAAAGTCAGCCCTACCCTCTTTCAAAGTAGTATGGATAGTCAACCATGTGTATAGACTATGTGCCCAAGACTTTGATCCAGCGGGGGCAATTCCACATTCTTAAGTAACACGAATTCTCAGAACTTCAAACATTTTTATATTTAAATGTATGGAAAATATATTCTAAATTATTCTAACTTATTATTTATTATTCAATAACTTGCAGAAGGTCTATCCCATTGCTTTGCACTAAATGTATCTTATTTCATTTGATCTGGACAACAATCTGAGACAGATGTTATTAACTCCATTTTATAGATAAAAAAAACTGAGGTTTAGCATAAATGGCTTGCCCAGGATCACATAGTTATTAAGTATCTGAGTGGAATTTGAACCCAGACCTTTCTGACTCTCAATTCCAGCCCTCTAGCCACTGTACCGTCTAGCTTCCTTGAGCTTGAAGAGCTGGCAGAAAGCCTGTTCCTTGACTATCTCCTTACAATCATCAACAAGACATGGTTGTGGGCACTTCCTAAATGCTGAGTATGTTAACTTGATTGATTACAATCCTTCAGTCAGGTTGGTGTCAAGCCAAGGTTTAGATAGTAAAGTACAAGACATGTTTGGAGGATCATGAGTAAACTGGTTTGTCTAGATTGGAAGACAAGTGTAGTGGAAATCTGGGAAGGGGGGAAGGATGACATGATGAAAGTGATGTTTTAAGGAAATCAATCAGTGGCATGGATATAGGCCAGAATATAATGGGGTGGGGACAGGAACTGGAAGGAGGGAGACCAATTAGGAGGCTTTTGCTGTTTTTTAGGCATGAAAGACAAAGCCCTGAATTAGATTAGTGGGAATGGGAAAGAATATATGGGAGAATTATTTTGAAGGGAGAATCACTTTAATTCATTAATAGAAAAGATGATGGTATAATAACCTCAAAGTGTAATTATAAAAAATGTCTACAAGATTTGATAATTTTAGTGAATTATTATGAAGACTGGACAAGCAGCAGAGGGTAGTGATTAGAGAGATGGTCTCAGAGATGGGATAACTTCTGATAACTAATGTGATCTACAGAAAGTTCATTAACTTGTTAATATACAATCAATTCTCTAAGACCATAAGTTATACAGAAAGTGGCAATTTGCATTGGTAGCAGAAGTTCCTAATCCCCCCAAAAGGGAAAATTTGTTTTTTGGTATTATCATTTGGGAAAACAAAATATTCTTATTTGCATCCTCATTATTGCCACTGTCAGGGAAAGGATTCCAGGGGATTTGCATCATGATATTCTGATGACAAGAGAAAGACAAGCACCAGTGAAAACTTCTTGTAGAGGTAAAAGGGAAAAATAATAAAGCAGACAAGATGTCAAGTAAACTATAGTCCTTGAAAAGTCAGTTTGAAGGAGGTATAGTACTAGAAGTGAAGGATGCTCTTATGAGAAGGAAATTGGTGGAAATTCTAAGCCTTAAAAAAGAATCTAAAACACAGATGACTAGAACTCATGACAAACCAGGCTGAGACATGGGAGGACAGAAACAGAGGTAATCCAGTTGATTGGAAAAGAAAGGAGAGTTAAATAATGGAGAACAGAGTGGGTAGCTTCAGACAGGTTTTGTTGCTCTTCTAATTGGATAGGAGCTCATTCTTACCCTTTCCAAGTCAGTCCTGCACTCTTTTGTAAGGGTATGAATATGTAACTGTGTGTATAGATCACGTACCCATGATTCTGCTCCAGTGAGGCAGTTCATATGTTCTTGTGTGATAAGAATGCTCAGAACTTTAGACACACTTGTATTCAAATATACATACAAAATACACTCTGAATTATTCGAACCTATCATTTATTGTTCAAGAATTTATAAAATGTCTATATATTACAATCTAAACAAGAACAGAAAATTGTTAATTGCTTGTATTTATACCTTTTAAAAAGGATTATGTGGTTATAGCAAATATGTGTATTTTTGTTTTTATTCTGTTATATTTGATTTGCATCCCTTTTTATGAGTTTTCCTACAACTTTGTACTCTTTATATTTGCAGTTTTATGGTTTAATGGCATTCCATTAATACATCATAATTTATTTAGTCATTCACCAGTCATTGACAATATAGGTTTTTGATATTGTATATGAAGCAGCTCTGAAAATTTTTGGCAGCTAGGCTCTTTTTTCCCTTTAATAACATTAATTATTAATTATATTAATGATTATATTATTATAATAATTAATAATTATATTAATTATAATAATAGTAATAAATAAGAACTAATAATTTTATGATGGAAAGAGCATTGCTTCTGGAGTCAAAGGTTCTGAGTTTTAGTTCAATCTTTGACACATTCCCTGTGTAATTTTGGGCAAGTCACTTAAACTGTCTGGACCTCACTTTCCTTACTTTTTAAATAAGAAAGTTGCCTCTTAAGGGTTTTTACCCTGAAATTTATGAACTTGTTCTAAAACTTTGATGCATTTATTTCAACATCATTGGTTTCTTTTGCAATCTCATATATTTTTATTTCATGTATTTAAAATATTATTATGAGAAGAGGTCCATACATTTACCAGACTGAGTATGGGGACTATGACACAAAAATTTTTAAAGAAATCCTGTTGTAGATGGCCTCTGAAATCCCTTTTAACCCTACATCTATGATGATATAATGAAATACTCATTGACTATATATCTTATCTGTCATATCCATCTATCTATATTTATAATATAATACAGATATAACATATACAATGTCTCTGTACACAATAAAGGCAGCACAACTTTTTAGGTCACATCTAGATTCCAAAAGAAATAAAGAATATATTTTATATTCTATTATTTAAAAACTTAAAATGTCATGTATATTGTTTTTATTCTGATCTACATAAAATGGTCTCTACAGAATTCTATTCTTGTGCTTATTTTTATCCTTTTTTCTAATTGAGTTTTGCAACTTGGAGTCATTGACAGAATATTGGATTTGGAATCAGGAATTGATTTGGATGAAGGAGGCAAAGACTGACTCTCACTTCAGACATGTATTAGTAATAATTTCTCGACCTCAGCTTCACCTACTTAAAACAGGAATAATTATAGCATCTGCCTCTTAAGGTTTTTGGAAGGATCAAATGAGAAAATACATAAAGAACTTTGCAAGACTTAAAGTGCTATATATAAATTATCTTTATTCATTTATTTCTTAGTTTTTAAGAAATTGATGATCCCATAATGTAGAAATGACTCCCAAACTAGTAATCATTTTCTCTATCTTAAGATATAGTCAATTTCATTCTTTTTGATAAATGATGCATACTTTACACAATGCCTTCTAACCATCTTCCCAAGAATTTTTTACACCTCTTTTCCAAATGAAAGTATTTATACAATATAGGAATGAGACTTCTAAATAGTTTATACAATTTCTAGATCTTTTTTACATATATAAGCATATATTTATGAGTAATAATTTCCAAAAATATTTTATGCTATTCTTGTTTTTACCTATGACTTCCTTGTCATTAAACTCATCAATTAAAATATATGTTGATCTAGTTTGGGATGTCTCCTTAATTCTATATAGTATTTCTCTATGATCAAAAATTCTTTAGTTAGTGATCAGCTCTCCCTCTCAAATCTTCAGTCTCTCTAATTCTTTTACATTCTTTCTGTTTTCAACATTCCAAAAACTATCCTTAAAAATCCTCATTACATCTTACCATCCCCTCAAGCTACTATCCTATATCACTGTTCTATTTCTCAAATTCTTAGAAAAAAATTATATACACATCGTCTCCATTTCAACTTTTCTTTCCCACTTCCTAATTTTTGCAATTTGACTTCATTACTTAACTAACATGAATCTTTCCAAAATTACCAGTGATATCTTAGTTGCCAAATATGATGATCTTTCCTCATAATTCTTGAACTTTCTGTAGAATGTGATCTTGTTAATCACCCTCTTAGACTAAATTCCCTCTCTAAAAGGGATTTCTGACACTAATCTCTCTTCTGGTTCTTCTCTTACCAGTCTCACTAATCCTTCTTTGCCTCCTTTGCTAGATTATGATCTATATTACGTCCCTCTTGGACTTTCTTCTTTTTCTCTTCCTTTTTCCCCATACTCTCTTGGTGACTTAGTTTCCATGGATTTAATTCTTATCTCTAAGGAGACAATTAACAGATCAATATAGTGAGCTTCAGACTTTCTCATAAGTTTTCAGTACTACATTACCAACTGCCTTTGGACATTTCGGACTGGATATTTTATAAATTTAGTATTGTAGAGCACAGATGCAATTCTTGAAAAGATTTCAGAGATTCTTTAGTTCAACAACTTCATTTTATTGACGAAGAAAAGGAGATTCATCAACTTATCAAAGATCAGAGGCAGAATTTGAAGACAGGTCCTTTAATTATATCTCAAACTCACTTTGTTCAACAGAGAACTCATCATCTTTTCTCTCTTGCCTTCAAATATATTTATCTGCTGAACTTTCCTATTTCTATCAATTGCTCCACCCTTCTTCCAATGTTCCAGGTTTATAACCTTGGCCTTATTCTGAACTCCACATTCTCTTTCACTCCATATACACTATCAATGACCAAATCTTATTTTTTATCCCTCCATAGTAGCTTTCGCATCTATAACTGTTTCATTATTCACACAGCCACTACATTATTTCAGGTCCTCATCATCTCTTGTCTCAACTATTTTGATGACCTATGACTAAGCACTTCCTTCTATTTGAAACCTTTCCTGATCCATCCTCATAACTTTTAGAGCTCTTTCCATATAACTTGTATTTATTTTTTATTTATTCTCACTACATTTATCTTATGTACATACTTATATATGTACCTATTGATGAATAGAATGTAAACTCCTTCAGAGCAGGGACTGTTTTATTTTATCTTATTTGATCTATGTATACTTAATATCTAGCACAGTATTTGGCACACATTAGGTGTTCAACAAATGGTTTTGGGTTGATTTATGATCATCAACTGCTCTGGGAAGGTTTTGGCAAGGTCTTCCTTCCTGGAAAAATTTCAAGTGTGGTCCTAGTGACAGCTGAATTATACTCTGGAGGGTCATCACATCTAAGATTGGAACTTCTCATTTTCACAAGGCTGACCCTGAAGGGATGGATTCTTTGGACATAGTATAAGAAACAAAATTAAATACAAAATGACCCCCCCCCCATCCTGAGCAGCCTCCTTTTGTTTTTGCAATAATAGTGTCCAAAAGAAGGGCAGAGAGTGCTAAGAATTTCACAGTTTTAAAACCATTTATAAACATAACTTTAACTGATGAGACACTAAATATGAGATGCTTATTAAATAACTAGTGACATAAAACTGGAAGATTTGAATAGTATCAGTATTGACTTTTTTTCATTGTAAATGAAATCAGAAGACATACAAAAATTAGAGCAAAAAGGAAGAGTACCTTATAGGCTTTCTTTGGAGAAATACACAAAGATATTGATGGAGCTGATTATATTATGTATCCAAAAATAACAAAAAATATAATTTTATGAGACACTTGATCATCTCATATTTTAGTGCTCATTATGAATATAAACAAAAAGACCACCATGAAGATAAATATGGTTTATGTGCCAACATCTGTTGTAGAGAATGAGGAGGCAGAGAAATTCTATAGAGAATTGGATGAAATTTTCCAAATTAAATTAATATACATTTTAATTATTGTTGATATCAGTGCAAGAGTTACCACAAGGGAAGACAGAAAGGAAAAAAATTTGGAAAATATGTCTCAGGATCCAGAAATTAAGTAGAACAAAAGATTTATGGACTATACACAAGTCTTGTGTCTATATTGTATGAATACTTTCCTCCCAAAGATGTTTAGAAGCAGGAGTCTGCTAATAAATGTTTAACAACAAACTCTCAGAAAAACAAATGTATATGTGACACACTTTTAAGTTTAACCTGTATTTTATGTTTTCTCTTCTTTATGTCTATATAATCAAAAAACAAATCAAGTCTTGATTTGTAATGCTTTCTGATTTTTGAAGTTATAAATGTTCACACCAAAAATTTTACAACAATTTCTTATGATCTAGTTCACTGAGGCTCCAGAATTCCCCTTGTTTTAAGGCACTGGGCGTGATGAGAACTAAATAACATCATAAAAGATGAAATTTGCTATATCTTAATGATTCCTGATAGGAGTCATTTCTGAATTAGCATAATCCCCACTCCTTCCCTCTCTTGTGTGTGTGTGTGTGTGTATAGTATTCCCATTTTATCAATCAACTATGTAGTTGATCCTGCAAAATGGTAAATGGATAAGGGAACAGCTACTGATTTGGGTCATCTTCATTATAGTTGTTGTTGTTGTTGTTAAGTGTTGTAAAGTAAGCACAATGAGAAGACTAAAGATCCTAGGATCCATATCAAATGCTTGATCTTCTTTACAGATATTTGCAGGGAAAATTGTGCCGGAACACTGAGATTCACAATCAATCAAATGTATCTTATTTTACAATCCATATAACATAAACTAAGTATATGAAGATTTCATTTCCAGATTATGATAATCAGATATATCATGTTGAGTAAGTACAATAATTTTAAGTCTGTCTGTCTACCTACCTATCTTGGTCTGGCACTTAGAGATGAATAAAAATTTGAGATCATAATTGAATAGGAGAAAGATGGTGGATTGGATTGCCTATGGAAAAATTTGCAGTACCTCCACTAACTCCCAACATACCTGAAGCTAAGTCCCATTTTTTATTTTAATATTTGATTTTTCCAATTATTTGTTTAAAAAACTGTTTTTAACATTTTTTAATTTTTAATTTCAAATTTTCTTCTACTTTCTCTTCCTTCCCATTTCCTTGAGAAAGCAAGCAATTTGATAAAGGCAGTCATGCAAATCACATTTCCATTTTGATCATGTTGTGAAAGAAGACAGAGACAAAAAAAAAACATAAGAAAAATAAAATAAAAAAGCAGTACGCTTCAATCTTCATTCACATCCTATCTTTTCTTTTGTGGAGGTAAATAGCATTTTTCAACATAGGATCCTTTAGAATTGTCTTAAATATTTGTATGGCTGAGAATAGCTTTTATTCACAGTTAATCACTGTACAGTATTGCTATTACAATGTAAAATGTTCTGGTTCTGCTCACTTAGTACTCACTATGTAAGTCTTTCCAGATAAAACCTAATTTTTTCACACAAGTGTTTTTCTGAAGCTTCTATATGATTGTAAATAATAGAAACTCATAATATTTGAAGAATAAAATTTGTAAATAATTAAAAAAGACAATGATAGGCATAGCTCATATTATCTATGACAAATTGTTTACCAAAAATTATGTAAACAATATTATTAAAGAGATACATGAGTATAAAAGGCACTAAACCATTAATTTATCTGGAGCTGGGACTAAGAAATGGAGAATAACTACTACTGTGATGTTAAAAGACTTAGAAGAACATTACCAGAACAGTAGATAGGTCATGTACATAAGATTTACAGGATGAAATGATCAAGCGATAACAACGGATGAGAAGGCATGGATGGGTTTGATTTGTACTGTCACATAGATCTATCTCTAAATCTTTATAGGGTATTCCTCTTGACCAGATACTTATCTCTTAGAATATGATACCTTCTGGGGCGGTTAGGTGGTGCAGTGGATAGAGCACCAGCCCTGAAGTCAGGAGAACCTGAGTTCAAATCTGATCTCAGACAATTATCATTTTTTAGCTGTGTGACCCTGGGCAAGTCACTTAATCCCAATTGCCTCAGACGGGAAAAAAAAAACTACCTTGCTTTCTTTAAAGCTCAGTATGAATTCTACTTCCTATAAGCAGTCTGTCCTTATGCCCCCAATTACTAATGCCTTTTTCAGGAAAATATATATACCCACACATTTATATTTTTATATATGTGTGTATATGTATATAATGAATGAGTATATATATATATATACATACATACATGTATAAATTTAATTTTCTATCTATATATATATTCCTGAAATAGAATGTTACTTCTTTGAAGGCTAGAATGTCTTATTTTTGCCTTTATATCCCCATCACCTAATATGTAGCTTTTGACACAAAATAGATGATCAATGAATCCTTGTTGGATTAAAGCGACTACTTATATCAATGAGCTTATAAATCCATTAAAGTATAATTTAAAATGTTGGTAGTTTAGACTTTTATGTTTTTTGAAGATCTACTCCATTTTTTCACTATTTTAAAATTTATATTTGTTAAACATTACAAAGTTTTTAATAATAAATATTGCAAAACATTGTTCACATGAAGAAATAAGTGCTTTCCATTTTTTCCCCTTTATTAAAAGAGATATTCCACCAAGCTCTACTTCTGCTTCATGATTGCTTGAACTGATCACTGGATTCCCTAAAACGACACTAATGGAGTTGAAGCTTTGGCAAGTGCTCCAAAATCAGAACAGCTGGATGATGGCCTGAATGATCAATGGTCTTTTCTGTGAAACTAGCTTAGCTAAATTTGGAGCAGCTCATGACCAGAAGTTTGGCTACTGCTGCTGACTTCTCAGAAACTCAAGAAGACTACTTATTAAGAAATGGCGCTGACTCTTTGAAGTATGAATTTGGGAGTATGTGGTATTTCTACCAGTCCAGTTTGTGGTGAGTTGAGTGAGAATCTATTTGAACAATGTGGCAAGATTTGCCTTTAAAAAATCCATTGAAATTTCTCCTTTTCTTTATTTACAATAGCTATTCCTTTTTTATTAAGTGATAATTTCAACATATCACCTTCAGTTTTACACTGCCTAATGAACATTTCAAGCTGGCTGTCTTCTAAGCATTTTAAACTCATGTTCAAAATAGAACTCATTATCTTTCCTCCCAAACCCACTTCTTTTTTTCTGAACTTTTCTATTACTATCAATGTCACTACTATCTTCCCAGTCATGCAGGTTTGCAACTTAGGTGTCATCAGCTTCTGATACTTAGTCACCCTGCCTATTAAATCGGTTGCTAAATCTTATTTCTACATCTTACTACTCACATAGTCACTGCCATTGTTTTGGGGCCCATCCCCTCTCAGTTGGGCTATTTTTCTAGTTTTCTGCTTAGTTTCCCAGGGTGCCTCCTCATTCCAGTTCATCTACATTCCCTAAAGTATAAGTCTAACCAAATCACCCTTTAGCCAGTAAACTCCAGAGGTTCCTTATTACCTCCAGATCCAAATAAAAATTCCTTTATCATTTAGAGTTTTTTATAAGTTGATCCCTTCCTACTTTTCCAATCTTTTTATATTCTACTACCCATGTATAATAATGACTTGTTTTCTGGACACCCTTCCTTCTCACACCCAGACTTTGCCCTGTCTATCCCCCATTTCTGCGGTATTCTTCCTTAACATCTCTGGAGTCTTTTAAGATTCAGCTCAAAGGCCACCTTCTGTAGGTTGTCTTCTCTGATCTCTTCACCACTCCAACTATTAATGTCGTTTCTTCAAAGGTTACCTTTCATTTATTCTATATATATCTACTCTTCTCCCTTCTTTGTCCTTTTCCCTCTCTTCTGTCTCCCTCTCCTGCCCCATTTCCCCAGGTTATCTCCTCCATTAGAATTTAAGTTTCTTGAGGGCAAGATTTTTCTTGGGTTTTTTTGTATACCCAGAATTTAGCACAGTGACTGGTACAAATTATATTCTTATTAAATGTTGATTGATCACAAGACCTAAAAGTCCTTATGGAATAATATCTATATTCATATCTTTGACTTAAAGGCTAAG
The DNA here is from genome assembly GCF_902635505.1 of Sarcophilus harrisii. Classification (NCBI taxonomy): domain Eukaryota; kingdom Metazoa; phylum Chordata; class Mammalia; order Dasyuromorphia; family Dasyuridae; genus Sarcophilus; species Sarcophilus harrisii. Next base: position 142,262,898 of record NC_045429.1, read on the forward strand.
TGGTGAATTGAGAAGAATGCTAGATTAAGAATCAGAAGACCCAGGTTCAAATACTGACTCTGCTATGTATTACCTGTGTGATTTTAGGCAAATCACTTTACATAGCTCAATTTCCTTTGTTTCAAAGGAGGGGTTTGGATAAGATTATCTCAATAGTCTCTCCCTATGTTAAATATGGTACATTTCTCATATACCTTTTGAATCAAGACATGTCTTTCAAAATCATGGTACAGTGGAAAGAATACAAATAAGAATTTAAGTTCTTGCTACACTGTGTGAAGCACTTTGCAAGTATTATCTCAATTGATCTTTATAACCTAGGGAGGTAGGTGCTACTTTATCCTTGTTTTATAGTTGGGGGTGCAATAGGCACAATAGTTAAATGACTTAGCCCAAATCACAAAACTAATGAGTGTTGGAAGCTGCATTTGAACTTAGGTTTTTCTGACTTCAAGTACGGTTTTCTATACTTTGTGACACCTAATTGCCTCTAATTTCAGGGAGCACCAACCCTGGTTTAATTTTTATTTTTGGAGACAAGGGACCTGGACTCAGAAGGCCATGACCTTCTTTCTGTGCTTTCTTTCATTTTTCATCTCCGTTCCTCTTAAGTTTGTGTCTATATATTATATAAAAGAATACACATGTTGCATTGTTTCTGTCTAGAATTACATCTCAGTATGTCATGTGTTTCTATATTGTCTTTGTGTATTGTCTCATCTGTTTTGGAACATATTATGCTATTTGAAGACTGGAGACTGCTCTGCATGTTTTATATGTTACTCTCAAAGGATTAGTGTGAATGTTTAGAAAGTTAAATAATCATTTATTTTTGTAGAAAGAAGGCACCTCATATTTCTCCCTCAAGGAAGATTTCTCTCAGAAATGCATTTCAATTTGAGTAGAACATATTCTGTAATGTGCATGGATAATCAGAGCTGCCTGAATATGACCTGGACAATCTCATGGTGTAGTGAGTTCCTTGTTACTGGAGATGCTCAAGTAGAAGCCAGGCAACCACGTCAGGGCTATTATGGAGGTGTTTCATCCATGTAGAGGTATAGGAATAGAGATCTAGACTACAGGATCTCTCAGGCCTTTTTGTGATCTGGGATTCTGGGATTTTATTTTTTATTATAATAGCAGCATATTTCACACATGTTTTAGATTTTCTCATTTCAGTTACTAGAAATAAGAGTTTTGGTACAGGACAAATGAATGCATATTCTTTCACATGGAACTTTGCTTGGGACATACCAGAAGCCATATTGTGAGGAGCTCAGTTAATTTTCTGAACAAACTCCATAAGAGATACTTTTGTCTAAATAGCCAGATGTGAAAGATACCTATTATGTTGGGAATTCAATGATGCACTGAGCCAATGTCTTCAGGAACACATGGAAAACAGGAATGGAATTGCCCAATTAGATTCAGCATGACAGGATTACAATGGAAAAATTAAGGATAGGAATAATCATAGATTCCATTTGTGCCTGGATGCCAGATGTAGGCAAAGACAAAGCTACTTGTCAGGCTCAGGTGTGCACACTATTAGGCTAAAAACTTATATCTGAGTGCTAGTATATCAAAGAATACCCTGATCCCCTGGAAATTTCAGCTATTTTTAAATACCACAGATGTATACCATTGTTTTGTGGTACCAATGGCATCAAGAACCTAAGTTAGGTTGTAAGTTAGGTGGTACTTTAATAATGACATAAATAATTACAATTATTTGCCAATGGCCTGTATCATCTGATGATTTAACAAATTCTTTGGCAGTAGAGATGTTGGCCTGAGGTATGTAAAAATATATTGACTTGACCAGATTCACATAGTTAGTAAACTGTGTATCAAGTATCAAGTAAATATCAAGATTTGAACCTGGGCATTTCAAATTCCATACTCAACATTCTATCTATTATTTCACCCAAAATTTATGTAAATCATTCATTTGTCAGTAAAGGATCAAAACAAAGATGGTATGATGGTAATGATGGCATAGAATGAAAAATTACTCTATTTTGCTTCAATTGCCTGCCAAGTAGATTGAACTTTGCTCTGGAAATTACAGGGGAAATGAATTTTAATGAATTAATGCTAAAGATAAATAAGGGGAACATCTGGATGATCCTTGATCAATTATTGTCAATTAACCCAAATGAACTGTATCCTATGGTCAAGAAAGAATCATCTATAATGACCTTTGAAAGATGGCAGAGAATGAGTTAGAGGTTTTCCATAGAAAATGAATGATTTTAAGATAGAAAAGTAAATGGACTAATTTTCCAAAAGGAAGGAAGGGTCTTTCCAAAAGAAGGAAAGAAAGAAAGGAAGAAAGAAAAGAATAGACTAGAAAAAAAATTGGAATTTGTCAAGGACAGATCCATGAACTTAACTTAAATTCCTGGCAAAATTTGAGAATATATATGCTTAAAGAGATATTAGTAAACGTCTAGAAAAAGAAACAGCAATCACAAATTGCTATTTGTGGCACATGCCTATAATGTTTGCTACCCAAGGAGACTGAGCCTGATGGATCACAAATCAGGTATCCTGAGTTGCATTAGGGTTAAAGCTGATTGAGGGTTCTCACTAATTTCTTAATCTGTATGGTGACTCCCTACATGTGGGAGGCCACCAATCTGCCTAGAGAGAGAAAAATGCTACTTGGGTCCATAGTAGGTGTTTGTTGGTGAAGAGGGGACATAACTGGCCCACTAGCAACATAAAATGACTCTTTCATTTAGTGATGGTCATTTAGTAATGCCTTATGCTTCACTATGAAGTATTCAGTGACATTTCCAGTTGACCTTCCTTTCACTTGGGACTGCTGCTAGAGCATCTGGGTTTGTTTACACCAAGAGAGCTCTCTTTGGTTTTATTTCGGTACTTCATTCTATTTACCCTTTTGGAAGATTTTCTTTTCATCATTCCTTGCCTCCCCAGTGTTCCTTCCCTCTAGTCTATTAGTTTTTTCTAATCACTGGCACATGTTAGCTTCATCTCTGTAGGGAACAGGAATCAAACATTAACAGATTTCTAGCATATGCAGAATGATGATTAGAACACCCTATTTTAAAGGGTCCATGACCTTAATTTAACACAACAATCATAAAATACATCTATAATCTGTGATTTCTAGAGGCAAGTTACGTAGGGGAAAATATTTGGGATCAGAAAGGACTTACTTAACAGATTTTAAGGATGAAATGAGATAATCTAAACTCGACATGTTCAAAACTGAACTCAACTTTCACCATAAACCTTCCCCCTTTCCTATCTTCCCTAGTAGTGCTGAGCATATTGTCATCTTCCCAGTTACTCTTAAATTCTCATTTCTGTTCAATCCTGCAATTTTCAGGAAAAGAAATCAAAGCTATCAATAGTTTCAGGGGAAAAATGTTCAAGATTACTACTAATTAGGGGCAGCTAGGTGGCATAGTAAACAGAGCACCAGCCCTGAAGTCAGGAGAACCTGAGTTCAAATCTGACCTCAGACACTTAACACTTCCTAGCTGTGTGACTGGGCAAGTAACTTAACCCTAATTGCCTCAGTAAAAGCAAAAGCAAACAAACAAAAAAAAACAACAAAGACAAAAAGAGATTACTGCTGATTAAATATAAATTAAAATGACTGAGTTATTATCTCATGCATATTAGATTGTTTAACATTATAAATACTGAGAGAATATGAGAAAAAAATGGGACAAAAATGCATTGTTGATAGAGTTGTGAACTAATCCAACTAGTCTAGAGACCAATTTAAAACAATACTCAAAGAACTATAAAACTGTAACAATACTTCTGCTAATACTATCCCAAAGAGATTTTTTTTAAGGGAAAAGGATCTATATATACAAAAATATTTAGAGCAGGTCTTTTTATGATGGACTTGTGTCCCTAGAACAGTATTTGGCATATAATAGACATTTAACAAATAAATATTTGACTGATAAATTGCATATCCAGAAGACATTGACCAATATAGAAAAGACTTGAGATCATAGAGGCGGCTAGATTGATTAGTGGATTGACTACCACATCTAGTCAGGAAGAATTGAATTCAAATCTAATATCAGACACTTATTTATTGTTTGACCTGAAGCAAAGCACTTGAACTCTTTCTGCTTTAGTTTCCTTTTCTGTAAAATAGAAATAATAATAGCACCCATCTTCCAGAACTATTGTGCACATAAAATGATATATGTATAAAGTTTGCAAATCATAAAAATGTATCACATAAAGGCTCTTGTCATTATCATCATTTCATGTGATTGTACCCCTACATCACTGTAGTAATAGGAGATATTAGAAGAAGCCTTAGCAAAAATGTGGTAGAACTGTCATATAGAAGAGGGATTTAATCCTGGCACAACCAGGAGCTTGAGAGAAGAGTTGCCAAAAAACTTATTTTGAGGAAAAAATATAACAATTAAAGAGATATACAAATGACATGCTCTGCCTGGGGACATAATTGTTTTCCTCTCACTCTAGAAAAAGCTAGATGATTGTGTTAATATGCTGTTATCTCCTATAGAGAATTCTTGTTTAAGTACAAGTTGCATTGGCTGATTTCTGGTTCTGACCCACTTCAATTGCTTCAATTTTCTTAGAGAAACTTTGCTTTCCTATTCACCCACATCATATTCTAGGTTATATTAGATTTTGCAGCAATGATTGATCAGCATTGATAGCAAGTCAAGACAAGAAGTGTTTCATAAGCATTTACTACATGTCAGTGAGAAGCAAAAAGAGAGAGAGAGAGAGAGAGAGAGAGAAAGAAAGAAAGAAAGAAAGAAAGAAAAAGAAAAAGAAAACTCTTTCCTGTCCTCAAAGAGCTCCAATTGTGATGACGGAAGACTACATAGAAAAGGGAACCAAAAGCAGGTACCCATGAAACTTGATGGAGAAAGAAGTCTAAAGAGTTAAGAGCATAGAAAGGCTGAAGAGGAACGAGGAGATAAACCTGCCAGGTTTTAAACTCACTGGAAGAAATGAATGTACCATTTTTTCACCTTTTGATTTGTGTTTTACATGTAGCTGAATCTCAGTAACTACCAAGAGCAGCTAAATGGTATAGGGGGTAGAGCACTCATCTTTAAGTCAGAAGACCTGAATTCAAAATTGGCTTCAGATACCTACTAGCTGTGTGACCCTGAGCAACTCACTTAACTCTGTCTCAGTTTCCTCATCTATCAAATGAACTAGAAGAAGATATGGCAAACCACTCCAGTGTTTTTGGCCAAGAAAACCCTAAATAGGGTCACAAAGAGTCAGGCCCAATTAAACAATAGCAATAATAAATTTATATTACACCTCACTTTGCAAAATATTTTATGTACTTTTTCTTTTCATTTTATTTTACCAACCTTATGAGTTCATTCTATTAAAATCTTTATTTCACAATTGAGAAAACTGAGGCAGAAAGAGATTAAATGACTTATACAGATGCACAAAGGTAATAAGTATCTAAGGCCACATTTAAACTGAGGTCTGCCCAACTTCTAAATCTAGCATTTTTATCTACTGTACCCCCTCAGTATCAAATATTTGTTTGATTTAAGTGTTGGATTTACTGAGAGATACAAAGTGAAAACACTTATAAAATCAAATATAATTTCAAACGTGCTAGAAGAAGTTGAAATCTTTTCACCTCTGAATTTCATATACCAACATACTTACAATGCATCTTCATTTTGTTTAGTTATTATGGATAATGATCTGCTATATTTGTCATGCACAATTTACAATTAATTCTCTTCAATTCAACAAGACTTTTTAAGTTGTGTTAGGCCTTGTGCTAGAGGTAGGTTTACAACCCCACTCCACTAATATGAAACAGTACTTGCCCTGATGGAGTTTATATTCATCCATGCAGTAACTATTAATTGTATTTTGTATGCATCTATTTTTATATGCATTTTCCCCATTAAAATGTAAACGTTTTCAAAGTAGAAATTTATTTTTGCCTTTTTTAAAAAGTTCTCAGCATGTCACAATATCTAGCATATAATAATGGCTGAATAAATATTTCTTTATTGACTAAATACAAAATTGATTCTTGTTTTGAAGGAAGTACAATAAAAAGGAATGGATTTAAAAATCCAAGAAATGTACTTTATGAGAATGATTACCCTTCCTTTCATTTTATTACTTTGGAAGAATTGAATGGTAAGTTATGTTCCTGTTGTCACTGATAAGACAGCTGTGGGGAAGGTCATGACTAATACCTACAACATATGAAAAGACTCTGCTGAAAGACTTTAAAAATTAACTTTCAAAAGAAGTTAAATTTAGGGTGACGTGAAATCCTAGGAAATTATTCCTTGTAATCCTTTCTTGTCAACTCAACTAATCCTTAAGTGAAATGGCTTCAGAAAATACCTCTTAGATTTCATATACAATTATGAAATTATAATTATATGTTATATCAGACAATATGATAATATTCTTGGAAAAATGCAAAGAATCAATTAAAAAGTTAGTTGAAACAATTAATAATTTAGCAAAGTTGCAGGATATAAAGTAAATTCACATAAATCAAACTTCTTTTATGAAACAAATGAGATTGATACCTAAATCAGGAAGAATACAAGCAGAAAAAGAAAATTATAGCCCAATTTCATTAATGAATATGGATGTGAAAATCCTAAATAAAATACTAGCATAAAGATTACAACAACATTTAACAAAGATTATTCATTATGATCAAATAAGATTTTTACCAGGAATGCAAAGATGGTTAAACATAAGGAAAACCATTAATGTAATTAATTAGATCAATAATAAGAATTTTTTAAAATTATATGATTATATCAATAGATGGGGAAAAGGTTTTTGAAAAACTTCAATGCTTATTTCAAAAACACTTTAAAGTATTAGTATAAATAGATTTTTCCTTAAATTGATAAAATTTTATATAAAATAATCAGCAAGTATTATTTGTACTAGGGATAAAATGGAAGTTTTCCCAGGAAGATCAGTTGTGAAACAGAGAAGTTCACTATCACCAATATAATTTAATATTATTCTGGAAATCTTAACAATAGCAGTAGGAGAAGAAAAAGAAATGGAAGGAATCAGAAATTTACATAATAATTTTGTATATTTGAAAGGAATAGCAAGTTATGCATGATAGATTTATAGTTTCATGTACATCATCTTGTTTATTATACTATGTTACAGAAATGCTTATTTCAGTTTATAAATTAAGAATTTAAAAAAACACCCAAATTAAAAAAAAAGAAAAAGAAAATACCTCTTGGATAATTAGACATGGAAGGGTGAGTGAACTCTGAGTATGTGTTCCAGTTCAGCTACTCATTGTTCATTATCTCCACAAATAAATTCATTAACTTCCTTTACTCTATAATGGTCATCAAAGATAGTTACTTAGCATATCTCAACCTCTAGTTTCTGAAGAAGAAAAAAAATTTTTTGAGCTAAATGTGAAATGGCCAAATGTATGATGACAGCCTAAGTTCTTGAAATGATTAACCTTTTCTTTGGAAACTTGCTTTTAGAACAGAGGAAAGAACACAGATATGGCCAGCAATTTCTTGAAAAAGTGAGTAACAGGAATTAGAAGAAGAAAGCAAAATCACAGGAATCAGTTGGCAAAATCTGCATGGGTGGAGTTTTTCCACTTCTCTTCCCTTTCTTACTTTATGATCTTAGGTCTAAACAAGTCTCATTCAGATTGGATTAGCTTCTGTCTCAACTTCATTGGAGTGATCAGAGATTTGGGCACAGACCAAGCATTGGAGTTGGCTTGGAAAACCCCTTCCTTTCTCTCTGAGATGATCCTGGATGATTTTGAAGCCCAGATAGTCCAAGTGGATTGAGAACAAAGGGATTTCCTGAATGGGCTGAACTAAAGCAAGCAACTCTTGGCTTTAGATCCGAGGAAGTCAAAAGGAACTAAGGTCTTCAGGACACTCTATCTTAAGTCTGATGTGCTGATTGACCCTTACCCACAAGGTATTATAGAGAAATTTAAACTCCTATCAGTGGATGTATTTCAGGAATGCTTGAAGCTATTTTCTATTTTGATCCCTTCCTTCCTTATCTTCACTGATTTGTCTCTTTCTAAGAAGAGCTCAAAGGCATCGAGACAATATTGGGTAGAGTGGGATATGAACTGGATGGGAATCAGAGGGTCTAGGGATTCAAATCCTGGCTTTGCTGTCTTTGGGACTTGATCATATCTTTTATTCTATGAACCCCAGTTTCCTCCTTTATAATTAATGGATAAATATTTATAAAACACCTACTATTTTCCAGGCACTGTATTTGGTGCTAGGGATTAAAAAAAAAAGACAAAAGATACCTCCCCCCCACTTAAGGAACTGAGCCTAATGGGGTGAAATAACATGTAAACAACTATATACAAACAAGCTACATATAGGATAAATTGGAGATAGTCAACAAAGGAAAGGCCCTCAAGAGATGGTAAGAAGGGAAAAATAGGAAATTAACATAGGAGAAAGAAATTTCAGAATTTGAGATCTTGAACAAAGAATAGTTTGGGATAATGTTACCCAGGCCTACCCAATGGTTAATGTATCCATCTATATGTAGTGCCAAAAAAAGGATATATGTGTATGAATCCAACATGGAGGCCAGGAAATAGAGAAAGTTGATACTGGAAAGCAATAATTTACTAATTGTGACATATATACATTATCTCTCCAGACTACTTGTATAGTTCTTAAGGGTAAGCCCTAATTGTTGTTTCATACTTGCATCTATGATGTTAAACTCAACACCATACATGTAGAATCATTTAATAAATGTTTGTTGAATCATTGTATAGGAAGAAGAAAAACAATATCACTTCCGAAACAGACTCTTGGAAACAATGGCGAACTGCTTAAAATGGGGTATGCTTCTTGTGTTTTTCTGGGGAAAAGGCAGTGACTGGACCCAAACCAAAAGAAAACTTCTGGTCATCCTAACCTTGAGACTTTTTATGCTACATGCTAATATAAATTACATTTTCATATTTTAGGTTCACTATTTTAGGCACTAAACATTAAGTGAATTTGACTCAGAGAAAATGTATGTACCAAATCTAGAGTGACTAAGATTTGTGCATGAGAGAAAAAGTTTCTTTTTCCTTGTATGGCACCAAGGAATGGCACATATAGGACATTGCTTCTAAAGCAGTTCTTAAGAGTGCTTTTGTACAGGTAGGCATTGTAGGGCATCCAATGATGGATTTTTTGGGAATTCTAACCTGAAGTAAGATGAAAATCAATTCCATGTCTACACTAGGACCAGCACCACTGTAATAAGCCCTTAGAAATATGTGTATGTGAGGGTCAATGTGAATGTATGTGTGTGTGTGTGTGTGTTGGGGTAAGGATCAAGCTGCCTATAGAGGGGCAAACTGACTTACATAGAGAAGGGGGCAGGATAAAAGTTCCATGCTTATCAGCCTTGGGGACTAGCATCAGTCCCATGAATGACCATTGTTCTTTCAACTTGGACAAGATGGTAGGCCCAGTCTTCTGCTCCTCAAATAAGTGCTAGCTAAAATTTTAAGTTGACTCACCAGTTGCTAATTTTTCTGAGCCAGTGAAGACGGTAGAAAACTTAAACCACATAAAGCTACTTGACTGGCATAAGTTTGGTTCATTCAAACCCATGGAAACTGGGTCATAAGATTTTTGAAAGTCCACTCTGATCACAGAATCAAAGAATTTCAGAGTTAGAAGTTCTGTTAGAAACTATCTAGAGTCAAAACTAGCTCCAAATTTGGATAGGAGGCATCTTTGTGATAAAGAAAATTGCAAACCAAAGATAAACTAGAGACCATTATTGATCACAAAATAGAAAATTTTGATTACATCAAATTAAAAAGCTTTTGTACAAACAAAACTAATGCAAACAAGATTAGAAGGGAAGCAACAAACTGGGAAAACATCTTCACAGTTAAAGGTTCTGATAAAGGCCTCATTTCCAAAATATATAGAGAATTGACTCTAATTTATAAGAAACCAAGCCATTCTCCAATTGATAAATGGTCAAAGGATATGAACAGACAATTTTCAATTGATGAAATTGAAACTATTACCACTCATATGAAAGAGTGTTCCAAATCACTATTGATCAGAGAAATGCAAATTAAGACAACTCTGAGATACCACTACACACCTGTCAGACTGGCTAAGATGACAGGAAAAAATAACGACGAATGTTGGAGGGGATGCAGGAAAACTGGGACACTGATGCATTGTTGGTGGAGTTGTGAACGAATCCAACCATTCTGGAGAGTAATCTGGAATTATGCCCCAAAAGTTATCAAACTGTGCATACCCTTTGATTCAGCAGTGCTACTACTGGGCTTATACCCCAAGGAGATACTAAAGAAGGGAAAGGGACCTTTTTGTGCCAAAATGTTTGTGGCAGCCCTCTTTGTAGTGGCTAGAAGCTAGAAAATGAATGGATGCCCGTCAATTGGAGAATGGTTGGGTAAATTGTGGTATATGAATATTATGGAATATTATTGTTCTATAAGAAACAATCAGCAGGATGATTTCAGAGAGGTCTAGAGAGACTTACATGAACTGATGCTAAGTGAAATGAGCAGAACTAGGAGATCATTGTATACGATAATAACGATAACGATACTGTATGAAGATGTATTCTGATGGAAGTGGATTTCTTTGACAAAAGAGACCTAATTCAGTTTCAGTTGATCAATGATGGACAGAAGCAGCTACACCCAAAGAAAGAACACTGGGAAATGAATGTAAACTGTTTGCATTTTTGTTTTTTTCCCTGGGTTATTTCTACCTTCTGAATCCAATTCTTCCTGTGCAACAAGAGAACTGTTTGGTTCTGCACACATATATTGTATCTAGGATATACTGTGACATATTCAACATATATAGGACTGCTTGCCATCTAGGGGAGGGGTAGAGGAAGAGAGGGGAAAAATCGGAACAGAAGTGAGTGCAAGGGATAATGTTGTAAAAAATTATCCTAGCATGGGTTCTGTCAATAAAAAAGTTATTATAATAAAAAATAAAAGAAAAAAAAAGAAAATTGCATTTGGATCCAGAAGACCTAACTTCAAATCTTGACTTAGCAATTTATTTCTATGACAGTGGGCAAGTCTTTCCAATTCTGTGAGAATGCTTTCTCATCTACAAAATGAAGAAAGAGGATGATGTCAGGCTAAATGGTACCTAAAGTTTCTTTCAGCTCCAAATCTATGATCTAACAATAAAAGTCATTCATTAAACAATTTTCACTACATACCATACAAAAGTGCTATTCTAAATGGGATTAAAGACACAAAACAAAGACAAGGGGGTAACTTTTGAGGAGCCTGCATTATATTTGCAACAGTTGCAACTGTTTGCAACAGTTTTGCAACAGTGATCATCCATTATGTGCTAAATGATTTCTAATGATAGAGAAATTGTCATTCATAGTGACAGGCTATCCAAACATGGTGGATAAACTGATACATTTGGAATCAGAAAAATCTAGGTTTAAAATCTGGTTTTGACACTTACTATGTGACCATGGATAAATCACTTAAATTCTCTGAATATCAGTTTTATCGCATGTAAAATGGGAGTAATAATAATAATACTTTATAAGGTATTTGTGAGGTTCAAATAAGATAATAGATATAACATGTCCCAGACTCTGGGATTCACAGACTAGACTCTGAGTCTTCTTTCCCCAAGGATTCTTCCCCAATCTTCTAGTTTTCCTCTGCAGTTTGGCATCCCCAATACATAGTAAATGAATTTGTTGTTGCAACAGAATGAACCTAATGACACTGTAGTGAATCCCATTTTCACCCCAGAGATGAATATAGGCTTCCAGATTTATAGTTCTACTCTGAGAACGTGGATTCCTAACAGATGACAAATGAGCTTGAAGAAGTTGCTAGAGAAAGAATCTTCTAACTAGATCTGCACTATCTGGAGCAATAGACAGAGTGCCAGGAGTGGAGTCAGGGAAGATTAATCTTCCTAAATTCAAATCTGGCTTAAGATACTTACTAGCTGTGTGATCCTGGACAAGTCACTTAACCCTGTTCGGAATTTCCTCATTTGTAAAATAAACTGGAGAAGGAAATGGCAAACCACTCCAGTATCTTTACCAAGAAAATCCCAAACGGGATCATGAAGAGTTGGACACAACTGAAACAAAAGAACAACATGTATATGCAGGTGTATAGTTATATAGATATAGATATAATGTGTTTATATAATATATATGTATATAATGTATACATGTATGTATTTATATATTACACACACAATGAATACATACATATATATAATATATATATATATGTGTATATATATATATATATATATATATATATATATATATAAACTACCCAATATTCCTACTTTTGCCTTATGAGGCCAAACAGAACAAGCCTAATTTCTTATTCCTCAAAATAGCTCTTGAAGTGCTGAACTAGCTATATATTTCCTACAAATCTTCCTTTTTCTAAGCTAAAAATCACCAATTCTTTCAGCAGACTCATATGACATTAATTCAAGAACTCTCATACTTTTGATTATCTTCCAGGGGATCATCTTTAGCTTATTAATGGTTATCTCAGGCATAATCTCAAAGAAGGATCTAAACTTAATGCTGCAGGTATAGTTCCAGAGTGCTCAGAGTAGTGAATTTGAAACCAGGAATTGTGGGTTCAAATCTCAGCTTTGCAGTTAACTATATCTGTGACCTTGGGCAAATCATTTAAATATACTGAGCCTCAGTATGCTTATCTATTAAATGGGACAGTTGGGCTAGATGACTTCTAAATTACTTCGCTGCTCTAAATCTAGGATCTTATTACCTTTCTATCCCTTAAAGCTATGTCCTTTCTGATGAGGTATAAGATTTCTCTGAATCTTTTGTATGATATATCATATTTCTTAATCCCTTTGAACTTCCACTAAAAATTGCTAAATCTTTGCCAAATAAAATATAGTCTAGCTATGAATCTCCCATTCTACACTTGTTTGGTTGATTTTTTTTCATCCTATCTACATTGCATTGATATATGAAAATCACTGTTTAATTTCATCTTCATGTAACAGACCCTCTCCTCCATTCCTACCCCCATCTTTTAGCATGTACTACCTGCTTTGAATATAATTACTTGGAAAACTGGGGGCCTACTTTGAATAATATATGACTAAGGGTCTTTCAAAATGATCAATTTCCTGTATACTTAGACCATTCAGTGATCCAAATCTGAAAGGGTTTAGGGGTATGTTACAGAATACTATGAAAGACCCTGAAAGCATGACCAGATTTGTTCAGTCAATGTGAACCTTCTTATTTTGCATATTACTTCCAATGTAATCAGAAAGGCCTTTTCATACTTTGATGAAGTTGAGGGATTTCTCACCTAGTTATTGAACCAGGGCATGGAAATTGATAACTTTCTAAAGTGAGACAAAAGAATCGCATTTACTCAATGGACCTTCACCCTTATATATTTAATGACCCTTAATCTCAAAGGCAGAATCAAGGTTAGAATCCAAACCTTCCAGATGCTAAAGTCAGCATGATTTCTACCACACCATGATTATTCTTCTCTATTCCAATAGACGGATTCCCAGTATAATGATCTTGTTCCCAACATTGTGTTGCCTCCCACACATTCTGGAAGAGATATTATAAACAAACATTTAAATGTAAAAAGGCAGTGGCTATTTTTAAAAGCAGTACAGCAAATTACTTTCAAAGGAAAATTTTTTTGAAAAAAGATTCTTTTTAAATGCCAAGCCACGTACCAATTTATCTGTTTTGTACATTGTACCAAATACCTTAAAATAATATGCTAGTAGAATATATAAGACTTGTCAGCATATGTAGCCAATGAGTATCAAGAACCAGAAAATCCTGAAAGAATCAAAGCTGGTGATGAAAGTTAAAGACAACAAACAGTTTTTGTTTAATTTTGTTGGGCACAATAAAGCAGAGACACTAACCATGACCTCAGCAGATAAGATCAACCTATCAATCAATCAAGTTTTCATCAAGAATCTGCTCTGTGTCAGGCATTGAGGATTGAAAGCAAATGGAAAACAGATCCTGCTCAAGAGGAACTTGTAATATAGTGAGAGAAGGCAACGATGTATACATATAGCCACATACAAAATAGAAACAAGTAATTTTGAGGAGAAGGCAATAGAAGATAGAAGTGTTAGGACAGGCTTCATATTGAGGGTAGTGCTTTAGTGGAGCTCTGAAAGAAGCTAGGGATTCAAATAGTTGAAAAGGAAGTGAATTCCAGACATAGGGGACAGCAGTGCAAAGGCTTCAAAGATGAAAGATGGAATGCTGTGGATGAGGAACAGTAAAAAACTAATTTGGCTGGACCACAGTGTGCAGAAAAGGGAGGGAACGTATAATAAATCTGGTAAGGTAGGATGGGGCCAGGTTGTGAAAAACTTTAAAAGCCAAACAGAAGAGATTATTTTTGATTTAAAAGTCATTTGGGAACCACCAGAAACTTAATAACTAGGGGAGTGACATAGTCAGACATATACTTTAAGAAAATCACTTTGGCAGCTGGAGGATGTATTAGAATATGGAAAGACAAGGCAGAGAGTCCATTTGAGGGGCTATTAATAATAGTCCTATTCAGAAGGGATGAGGGCCTGAACTAAGAGTTTGCCTGTGGGAATGAAGAAAAAAAGAAGTGGATGCAAAAGATGTTTCAGAGAGAGAAGTAATGAGATTTGCTGACTGCTTAGACATATAGAGTGAAAGTAGGGGTCAAGGTAATATCAAAGACACAAATTTGAGAGACTAAATGGTGGGTACTGTCCTCCAGGTTTGGAAGAGGAAAGAATTCTGACAGAAAAAGTTATATATTATTTTTTAGACATGTTGATGTTTAGGTGCTTAGAGAACTTCCAATATGAAATGTTCAATTAGCAATTTATCTCAAATGATGAGAGTCCAAGAAAGAGCTAGGGTATATTAGATAGGAATATTATTAGATAGGGATAATGCAACCAGTGAGAACTAATGAGGTTACCAAGAAATGTGTAGAGAAAAGAGGAGGGGGCCCAGGATAGAGCCTTGGGGTACATCCATAGTTTATATTATAGATGATGGTTCTACACAGGATATTGAGAAGGAACAGTCAGATAGATAGGAAGAGAGATTAATAGCATGAAAACCCAGAGAACAGAGAAACAATAATGGACAAAAAAGAAAAGATAGAAATGCTCACTTCTTGACTTTCTTTCTGACTTTCTTTACATTTTTCTTTGAACAGAGAACTACAGATCAAAAATATTTGGTAAGAACTTGAAACTAAGATGAATAAGGAGATAGTAAGAAAAGTATCACCTATTAAGAAAATATCTCCAGGAAATCAGATGGATTTATAAGTGAATTCTACTAAACATTTAAAGAATGATCAATCCAATACTATATAAACTATTTGGAAAAATAGGGAAAGAAGGATTTCATATATATATATATATATATATAGATAGATAGATAGATATAGATATATATGCAAATTCCTTTTATAATACAGATATGGTACTGATACCTAAACCAGGAAGGGTCAAAACAGAGAAAGAAAATTATAGAACAATTTCCCTAATAAATATTGAGAAGTATCACCTGATTACCCTCTGGTGAATTCATGTTACCAGACCCAGGTGAAATATAAACAAAGATCCTGAAAGAATTGTCTGCTGGAGCAGCTAGTTAGTGTAATGGATAGAGCACCATCCTTGAAGTCAGGAGACCCTGAGTTCAAATCTGGATTCAGACACTTCCTGGCTGTGTGACCCGGGGTAAGTCACTTAGCTGCAATTGCCTCAGCAAAAAAAAAAATGCTATCAATGAAATTGAGTGCAGAGGTGGGGTGGGGAGAGGAACACATAGAGAATAATAGCAGAGATGCTGTGGAATTTGAAAATGAAGAAACTGACTCTGATACCCCACCTCCCAAAAAAAAGGTGGGGGGGGGAAGAAAGGGTTCTTTTTGAGTCTTGATTTTCTGTTCTGCAAAATGAGAAAGTTTGGATTAAAGTTCCTTTCTACATGAACTTTCTTTGATTCTAAAGTCTATATTTCATAGGCTGTTCTTGAAGCCTACTGCAGACTCTCAATAATATTCATAATCCCATATCCTCAGCAAGCTTACTATGACATAATGGCTAGAAGTTCTGGACTTGGAATCAGAAAAACACAATTTCAAGTTCTTTGCCCCTCAGAATTACTAGCTAAATAATCTAAGGTAGGTCATTTATGGACCTACCATAGGCCTTCATTTAATCTCTCCTTCATCTGTGAAATGATATATAGTTTCAAACGTCCCTTCCAACTCTCAATCTATGATCCCATAGTCCTCCTTGATAATTCACTTTAATTTTCCTAGTTAGTCCAAGTTGCCATTAGTCCTTTTAAATAAAGATTAAATAACATTTGAGGGAAAACTGAACTATAATATTATAGTAAACTTTTGACACTTATTTCTGTTTCTTGCCTGAATTTTATACTTTTTTAAAGATCAACCTCATATGACCATCATGATTCTGGAGTTGTTACTGGATTGAGCACTTTGAGGACTCATGAGAATATTGTCTTACATTGCATTTTTACAAAATTATCTATGCAGAAGAAAGCTTTTGTATTCAATCCAATGTCATTTTGATTCTGTGTTTTAGATACCTTAGCTATGGCTCACAAAATTTACATTTTATATTTGTTTGCTCAGGCCAATACATCTGGGTCATCCATAAACATATATCCTGTCCTTGCTGATGAAGTCAAGAAGGTGTTTCTGGCTGGAAGGGATGGATTTTCTCATTTGCAGGAGAAAGTCTACAAAATGTTCTCCTTGGCCAGAAAAAGCAAGAACATCTGTTAGAATCATGATCCATTCTCTTGGCTGAGTGGAGTCAGCGGGGGAGTTTGGAAAAGATCATCTCGGCCTTCATGAGAAGGCGTTGCTGGAGTCATCAAAAAGTTTTAAAAAAATAAAAGCTTTGCAGTGGAATTCAGGGCACACCCTTTGGGAATAAAAGCAAAATTTGGAAAAGAAAAGACTGCGACTAAAATCTTGGGCAAAAAAAGGGCCCATGGGCATTAAGTTTTTCTGCTTTATGTGTTCTCTTTATCAAGTGAAATGAAACTATCTTGGAGTAGAATTAGAAAGAATAAATTATGATTACTTGGGAAACAGACAGAAAATAACTTAAGACTGTGGCCTTTGTTATGGACATTATTGCACATACCTTATCCATATGTTGTTTTAGTAGGAGTCCTACATTCTCTGCTTTTTAAGTCTATAATCTACTGTTTCAATAATCATCTACTTTGAGGAACATTTGGTCATTCATTCATTCATTCAACAAATATTTCCTAAACCCTTTTCATTTGCAATGTACTTTTCTAGGGCCTAGGGAAAAAGCAAACATAAGAAAAATGCATTCTTTATTTATAATCTATTAGGGGGTAATGATACATTCTTGGATCAACACAATAAGAATTAGCATGTGTTAAGCATAAGGCACTTCATTGTCAGATTGGGAAAGATCATAACTTGTAGAATGATTAACATGATTAGGATTAGGAACTAGGTGTGTAACTTTATTAATATAAGGAATGTCCAAAAGAGAAAAGTCCCTCTACCAATGCAGGTCGGCACAATTTCTAAATCATATAGTATGAGGTGCCTAGAAAACTGAGAGCTTAGAAGATTTGCTCAGGGTTACAAACTCAGTATGCATCAGATGTAGGATTTGAATCCAGGTCTTCTTGATGTCAAGTCAACTCTTTCTCCACTACATGCCATTGTTGCTTTGCTGTTTAAGCAAATCAGAGAAAGAGTATAATTGGAAAAAGAAACAGCAAGAGTCTGTCCAAGCCCCAAAGGATGCATTTACTCCATTTACTATTTCATTTACTTTCAGGGAAAACCAGAAACTCAAAGGTTATTCAACCTTTATTTCCCCTTCATCCCCTTCATCAATAGTGTCTACTTTGTACCCACCATGTCTACTTGGCTTGACTTTTCCTGGAACATGATTACATTCCCATTTCAGCTCATCTACATCACCTAGCTCAAGATTCTTACACAAATTTTGTTCAGCAGACCCCATTTTGGGGAGAATGATAATAACCAATAATAATATATGTCTTTTGGTTGAAACTTTCTACCCCTATCATAGTGAATTTGCTCTTGACCACTTAGATTAAAATCCATCTTTGTGTGTAATCCTTAACAAGTCATAGCCTCTCAGTATTCTAGACAATTCTTTAAGACTTTAAATGGCAGAAGTTAGATGGCATTGATATAGGGAGTTTCTTCACTGGTTGTTCCCAACACCAAAAGATTCAGATCAAAAATAGAAAGCAAGAAAAAAATAACCTCAATGATTTTTGCACATCCTTGGAATTCTCATTTCCTTTCTAATCCTATTGCCTTATAATTTTAAATATAAGTGATGGAACATCTCCTCTTCCCATCTCCCAACAACAAAGAAGACTTGGACTAAGATTTAGGAAACAAGGGTTCTACTTTTTTTTATTATAGCTTTTTATTTACAAGTTATATGCATGGGTAATTTTACAGCATTGATAATTGCCAACCTTTTGTTCCAATTTTTCTCCTCCTTCCCTCCCATCCCCTCCTCCAGATGGCAGGTTGACCAATACATGTTAAATATGTTAAAGTATAAATTAAATACAATATAAGTATACATGTCCGAATAGTTATTTTGCTGTTCAAAAAGAATCAGACTTTGAAATAGTGCATAATTAGCCTGGGAAGGAAATCAAAAATGCAGGCGGACCAAGGTAGAGGGATTGGGAATTCTATGTAATGGTTCATAGTCATCTCCCAGAGTTCTTTCGCTGGGTGTACCTGCTTCTATTAATTACTGCACTATTGGAACTGATTTGGTTCATTTCATTGTTGAAGAGGGCCAGGTCCATCAGAATTGATCATCATATAGTATTGTTGCTGAAGAATATAATGATCTTCTGGTCCTGCTCATTTCACTCAGCATCAGTTCATGTCTCTCCAGGCCTTTCTGAAATCATCCTGCTGGTTGTTTCTTACAGAACAATAATATTCCATAACATACACATACCACAACTTATTCAGCCTTTCTCCATTTGATGGGCATCCACTCAGTTTCCAGTTTCTGGCCACTACAAAAAGGGCTGCCACAAACATTCTTGCACATACAGGTCCCTTTCCCTTCTTTAAGATCTCTTTGGGATATAAGCCCAGTAGAAACACTGCTGGATCAGAGGGTATGCACAGTTTGATAACTGTGAGCATAGTTCCAAATTGCTCTCCAGAATGGTTGGATGTATTCGCAATTCCACCAACAATGTATCAGTGTCCCTGATTTCCTACATCAGGGGTTCTGCTTTTGACCCTCTAATCAGCTACACAACTTTGGTCAATTTGCCTCTAGGCCCTCTTTAGATTTCTTATATTTAAAATAAAAATGGTCGCACTAGGCCCAAACTTGAGGTAATCCATGAACTTTCAAAAAAAAATGTTAATAACCCTGTTTCGATATAACCAATTTCTTTAGTAACCCTATATATTTAATTTTATGCATTTGAAACTATTATTCTGAGAAGGGGTTCATAAGTTTTACCAAACTGCCATGTAAGTAGACACTTAAGATATGCTTGTTGACTTATTTTCTGACAGCCAAGAGGTCAATAACAACAACAAAAAAAGAGTTAAGATAGTCTGAGACAATCTCTAAAATGCCCTTTTGAATTCTATGATTCTATAAGTCCAAGGTATATTTGTTCAGCTACTAATCCACAAAAAAACCCTATTGTATTTTTGAAGTAATGAGATGGGGGGATTTTAATCATTACCATAAAAATGTTTTAAAAAATTAGCCCCTAAATAATTCAATAAAGTAAAGTTCTATTATAATAAATACCATTACCCTTTATCTCTCTAGGTAATGGAAGATTATAGAGACTTTAGGTAATTATTTCAAGCAATATCATATTTAAAAATCTAGTACAATAAACTATTTTAGAATGGCCTTTGAAGACCATCATAATGGAATTTGTTTGGTGCTATTTTTCTCTCTCTGAAGAGCTCAAAGCATGCTGAAAATCAGAAGAAACATAGAAAGGATATTAGACATCATTTAGTCCAATTGCTTTTTTTTAATATGAAAAAATTGAGATCCATAAAGGTCCAATCCTCATGATTTTAAGAGGGGAAAGTATCTGCAGTTTGAGAGTTGCATAATGATCATTCTAAGGAGACAAAAACTGAACGTTATGGATATAACTCTTCCATTTCAACTCATAATTCAGTAAACTACTCTGAGAGCTTCCCTGTATTAAGAGGACGCTTTGCTTTCCACTACCTGTCAAGTTTCATCTTGTTTTTCAGTTGATGCACTTTATGACTAAAAAGACCAATGGTTGTATTTGTATAGTAAGAATAACAGTCACTGTCAGCCTGCATTACCTTCTTCCTCTTCTGACAATGATAAAGAAATACTGTTCCAAAGAGGTCTATGGATTTCTCAGAGTATGTTCTTTTAATTTAAGAGGACATTTCATTACTATTTTAGAGAAAAATGGTAAACTACTACCATGATCACATTTGTACCAATATAAAAAAAGTATTCTAAAACAATGATAAAGAGAAATAACTATGTTGTGCATGTGTGCTTGTGATACATGCCATGTCAGGACTGATTTTTAATAGCTATATCTATTCTCTGTCCCCTCTTTTCCTAGATCTCTTATAACTCATAGAATTATAATCAGGTTTCTTTCATCACTAAATCTGTAAGCCTGTGGAAATTTATATTATCTTGATACACATTATGCTCATTTCTGACTTACATTGCTTTTTGTGACATCTACACCCTCAGTCCTTACCCCAGTACCATAATGCAGAGGAGGAGTGAATGCTTTGAATAAAGTGGAGCAGTGCCACACAAGAATAGAAATTAATAGCAGTTAATTTCTCCTAACAAAGAAAAGAGAATAAATGCTAATGAGGAAACAGTCTTTCAGTGTGTAACTTTCATTACCCTTAGTCCATATAGTGGGATAACTTTGAAATCCCACACACAAAGTCCTTCTCCTACACAAAAAAATTCCCATTCTAGTTGAAGACCCAGAGTACCTCAGCCCTCAAACTTAAGTTTTAGATAAAATATGACATGGCACTAACAGAAGCTACTACATCAAAAGGTAGTGGGGAAGACTGGACCTTTACAATAAAAATATTTTCTGAATTGCCTAATCAGGAATAAAGAATGAAAGGCAGGGACTCAGAAAATCAGTCTAACTGTTCCATGGAAAATAGAGTTTGAGGGTACGGGAGTGGTGATGTCCAGTCTACAGCTTTATTAGACTTAGCATTCGTGCATCTAAGGGAATAGGGCTATACTGGTCGAACTGGTTTTTATTTGCTCAAAATACCCCTCCTCTTTCTTTACGGATCTTAAGAACAAGATGAGAGGTGATGAGGTCCTGAATTATATTGTGAGTAGAGAAAAAGTGACATATAAAAGAGATGTGGAAGCAGAATCCATAGTTTCTTGTGTATAGTAGGCAGTTAACAAACGCTTCCCGAATGTAATAGGACAGGATCAATAAACAGAACATGACAGCTTATTAGATATGGGTTTGAGGGAGAAGGAAGAGTTAAAGATGACCCTTAGTTTTGTGCTTCGCTGACTTAGGGGAAGGTAGTGCTACTGACAGAAATAGAGGAGTTAGGAGGAAAACAGGTTTGGGTGGCAGGTAATTAATTCAGTTTTGAACATGCTGAGTTGGATTTGCTACAAATATCTAGCAGATAATTAGAAATGTTGGACTGGAGCTCAGGGAACTGCTTAGGGCTGGATGTTTATTTTGAGGAGTCATCTACTTAGATGTGACACTTGACCCATTCATTAACAAGCATTTATTAGCAGACTACTTTGTGCCAGGCACTGGTGCTAAGGGCTACAAAGAGTTACACAGAAAAACATGAAACAGACTGTGTTCAGAGGAATAGATATAATCACTATGGGAGAAAGTACAAAGGAAGAAGAAAGCTAAGGTTAGGATCTTGGGAGACATCATGCTTAGAAGTTTGAAAAAGAGCAATGAATAAGTGAAAAGGAGACCAAGAAGGGTTAATTAAACAGGGAAAGAGCAGTATCAGTTAAATCAACAGAGAAGAAAGCATAAAAAATGTATTTGTTTGGTTTTTTTTTTTTTTTTTTTTGGAGAGAAGTGGGGGTAGGGATCCAGAGATGGAGTTTGTTTAATAATGGGTTGTTAAAAAAAAAAAAAAAAAGTTAAGGAGAAGAAAGACTTTGAAAAGACTCCTTTTTTTTTTTTCAGGGTTTTCAGTAATTTTTTCGTCGGGTCCATTTCTTCATGGCCTCATCTGGGGTTTTTTTTGGCAAAGATAACTGAGGTGATTTATTTTCAAACAAGTGAGGAACTAAGGGTTAAGTGACTTGTCCAGGATCACATAGGTACTAAGTGTCTAAGGCGAGATTTGAACTTAGAAACATAATTTTTCCTGATACCAAGTCCAACATTTTATCCATTATACCACTGAGCTGCCCTTAATAGACTCTAAGTTTAGTTATTGTTCTTATACTACCTATAATATACTATATTGATCTTTGAGAAGGCAGTTTCACTAAAACGGTGGGGTTGGAAAGTGGATGAAAAAGGAGTAAGTAGGAAGAGAAAATATAGACATAATGAGAGCTGCAGACTACTTTTTTCCCTTCCAAGCTATAAAAGGGTGGAGAAATATCTGCAGGATTAGTTATTCACTTAACAACAAAAAGTGACACTACATAATACTAAAATTACTCTCCTTTCCTTTCACATGGTTTTGTGAGAGAAAAGGTTATATTTTTAACTGAAAGAAAAAATCAAAATCTACAATGCTTGCTAAACAAAAAAGGGATGAGTTTTATAGTTTTTTGAAGTTTTCTGAAAACTCTTTGCATCAACCAATTAGATTTTCTTTCTCTAGGACTAGTTTTAAAATAGTTTCAATATTAATCAGGCAAGATAGCAGCCAGTTTAAAGTAAAATGAGCCTGTTTTTCTTTTCTTTTTTTTTTTTTATTTAATAGCCTTTTATTTACAGGATATATACATGGGTAACTTTACAGCATTAACAATTGCCAAACCTCTTGTTCCAATTTTTCACCTCTTACCACCCCCTCCCCTAAATGGCAGGATGACCAGTAGATGTTAAATATATTAAAATATAAATTAGATACACAATAAGTATACCTGACCAAAATGTTATTTTGCTGTAGAAAAAGAATCAGACTCTGAAATATTGTACAATTAGCTTGTGAAGGAAATCAAAAATGCAGGTGTGCATAAATATAGGGATTGGGAATTCAATGTAATGGTTTTTAGTCATCTCCCAGAGTTCTTTTTCTGGGCATAGCTAGTTCAGTTCATTACTGCTCCATTAGAAATGATTTGGTTGATCTCATTGCTGAGGATGGCCTGGTCCATCAGAACTGGTCATCATATAGTATTGTTGTTGAAGTATATAATGATCTCCTGGTCCTGCTCAAATGAGCCTGTTTTTCAAAAGAAAATTGTAACCAATCCTATCCACAAACAGAGGGTAGAAAGTGCTAAGGCTTTTCTGACATTGTAATCTGAAAGGAATCTGGAGAAATCAAGTACAGCTGACTGTATTTCCTCATTAAACAGACAATCCTGGGATCGAATGCCACATGTCTGAACTGAGTTTCCTGTTAGGAAGGGAGCCTTCTGTAGGCTAAATATGGAAATATAAACAAAGCTTTTCATTTAGAGGGCCTGATTATTAAAACTTTGTACTGTTAGGCCACCAAATAGATTGGTGAATTAAATAGCAGAAGTCATTCAGCTAGATTGTAAGATTTTAGCTAGACATGAAACATTTAGGTGAGGTAGGCCATCTCTCTCTCACCAAGTCCTTTTGCCAAAAATTCTTTGCTTAATTTACTTTATATATTATGTGTTTACTCAGTCTTGAGTGAAAAGAGAAAATGGTTATGAATGTTTCATGTTGCTGAAACCACAGAGACCACTTTTATTTTTCTAAATTATCTAAGGAGCTTTAATTCAAAAGTTTATTTTCCCAAATAATACTGTATGTGCCTTATTGTTTTATTCATTCAAGTTTAAAATTCAGAATGAAAGTCATATGAACTACTTTAGAAAAGTTTATCTTGGGATTCAAATGCTTACTGATAAGTAATTAGGTCGCTTAAGTGTTTTGTCAAGTGTTATTTAATTAATGCAGTAAAATGGAAAATGAATATAGGCTGATCAACTTTAAACTAGAAGCTTGAGCAGTTCCATGATGCTGGGACATTGGATAGAGCTTCTGGAGAGGATCATTTACTTACATCTGGAATAGATATATTCTAGTCCAATTTTAGTATTCTTTCTACCAAATTATGGAAGAATAACAATATTTAAAAACATTAATTGAATTAATAAGTTGGCAAAAACTATCCAAAATCACTATCAACAACAACAAAAATGCAAATCAGAACAACTCGGAGGTTTTCCTTCAGAGTCAGCAAATTGTAACAGACTGCAAAAAAAAAATGCAAATACTAAATGTTTCAGTGTAGTTTGGGGAAGACAGACATATTAATGTATGCTGGTCGAGCTTTGAACTAGTCTAGTCCTTCTGCAAAGTAATTTGGAATTGGGTTAGAAAAGTGGCTAAATTATCTATATGCTTAAACACTGAGAACTCACTCCTAGCTATATGCCCAAAGTGGTCAAAGACAGAATCACTGTTTGACAAACTGGAAAGTGAAAATCAGGTTTAGACTTCATTAGATAAATCTCATCTCATATCACAAGCTCCAAATAGACACAAAACTTCAAAATGAAAGGTCAAACAAGTTTAAGTAATGAAGGAGGCACCTTTCAGAACTATGGAAAAAGGGAAAGTTCTGGTTGAATCATGGACCAAATATATTAGTAAACATTTTTTTTAATTTTTAAGCTTTTATTTTCAAAATATATGCATAGTTTTCAACATTCACCCTTACAAAACCTTGTGTTCCAAATTTTTTTTCTCCCTTCCTTCCTCCTGTCCCTTCCCCTAGATGCCAGGTAACCTAATATATATTAAACATGGACAATTCTTCTATACATATTTTCACAATTATCATGCTGCACAAGAAAAATCATATCAAAAAGGAAAAATATAAAAAAGGAAACAAAAAGCAAGCAAATAATAACAAAAGTTAAAATACTATGTTGTGATCCACACTCAGTCCCCACAGTCCTCTCACTGGGTACAGATGGCTCTCTCCATCACAAGACCATTAGAACTGCCCGAATCATCTCACTATTGAAAAGACATTATGGAGAAAACATTAAGGAGAGTGGTTATCTGTATAAGAAAAAAGGATAATACTTTTCATCAAAGAGTTTACAATTTTTTAGGGCATGGAAAATGCTTTTTGGTTTGGCCAAACAAAATATAGACGATTACAAGAGATGAAATGGAAAATTTAGAGTATATAAAGTTAAAAAGCTTTTGCACAAACAAAATCCATGCAGTTAAAATAAGATTGAAAGTGATTAATGGCTGAAAGCTTTATAACAAGTTTCTTTGATACCCCAGATATGTAAAGAACTGATATAAGAATAAAAGAATCATTCATACTATTCATTAAAAAGCTTTTTTGAATTTCAAATTCTCTCTTCCCTTCCTTCATCCATTAAGGAGGCAAACAACATTATATCAATTATGCATGGTTTCTAATATTACATTATATGCAAATACCAAATTATTCCAATAAAACAAAGATCTAAATAGGTAACTGTAATGTTCGGTGGTTCAGTTTTCTTGGGGTCTCTGGGAGCAGCCTTCTTTTCAGCTCAGTAATCCACAACAAGAGTAGCCAGGGGTTAAAGTCCAAATCCTTTATTATCTTTTTCAAAGCCCTATCTCCTTCACTTGGGGCTCAGCTAGTTTTCTGGAGGCCTTTGGGAGTCTTGGTTTCAGTGGAGAAGTGAAGGAAGAAAGTCTGCCACCAAGGGAGTGTGAGATGAAGTGAATGAGTCTCTCTGAGTCCAAAGGTTTTTGCTTCAGCCTCTAGCCACCACAAAGGTGGAAGATTGAATGAATCTGTCTCAGCCTTTGCTGGCTGTTATATACTCCATTATCATAGGTGTGGATCTTGTGGAACTATGTTAAGTACTAAGTAGATGTAACTGAATTAGAGAACTGTTAAGTCAATTCCACTGACTTAACACTTTCTAAGAATCCTTGTTTCAGAGTTCTGGCCCATACCAGGTAATTCTCAAAAGAAAAATAATGTCATCAAAAATGACACAAAATGATATAAATAACAAATTATAATGAGAAATCAAAATTAAAAACAATGAAGTCTCACTTTACTCTTATGGATGCAAGGGTGGGTAAGTAGAGGATAGATATAAGATCATGGGACAATTCTATAAAAATAGTGTCTGGAATGATAAATCTCAGAATGAGCTAAGACTGCTGAAGAGAACTAAGGACAAAAAAATGGGAGGGTATTTTGTTTTGTTTTGTTTTTGTTTTCCTTTATCTAAGTAAAGAGAAGATGCAAAGAAGGTATGGGACCACCTAATATGATGGGTGGGATAATGATAACTGAAAATTAAAAAAAAATCTGTTCAAGTTTTGTTTTACTTCTGTTTTCTCTGACAAGTAGAATGCAGAATGCCTTTCACCCTGTCCCTCCTAAAAAGTGTTTTGCTACTGACCACTCCCCCCCATATGCCCTCTCTTTTACCAACCTCCCCTCACCCTTTCCATATTCCAGTCCTCTTCTGTTTTCCTGCAGAGTAAGGTAGATTTCTATCCCCCTATTCAATATGGATGTAATTTCCTATTTGAGCCAATTCTGATGAGAATAAAGTTCACAATTCCTCCTCTCCCTCTTCCTCTTCACTGTTTTCTTGCCTCTTTTTTATGGTAGATAATTTGTACTGTTTCATTCTCCCTTTTCCTTTATCCCAGTATATTCATCTCTCACCCCTTAATTTTGTCATAAAAAAGATATTATCCCTTCATATTCAACTCATCCCCATGGCCTTTGTCTCTTTCTCTGTCTCTCTGTCTCTCATATATATATTCCTTCTAACTGCCATAATAATGAGAATGTTCTAATGAGGTAGAAGTATCATATAGGAAAGTAAAAAGATAAACCTTTTTAAATCCCTTATGATAGCACTTTCCTGATTATCTCCTTATGCTTTTCCAGAGTCCTGTGTTTCAAAATCAAATTTTCCATTAAATTCTCTAGAAATTGATGAAATACTTAGATTTTTTCCTTAGTATAGTAAATAAGTTATGTGAATCAAAAAACACTTACTTTTTCAATAGATTAGTGTAAAATATCATTGCTATTATTTAGTGCAGGCCTGGAGATACTGGGAATAAGATAAGAAAAAGAAATTAATGGAGTAAGCTTTGGAAAAAAGAAAATAAAAATTATTACTTTGTCAGATGATATGAAAGTTTATTTAGAGAATGCTGGGAATCAATTGAAATTAATTGAAATAAGTAATAACTTCAGCAAAGTTGCAAGATATAAGATAAATACATGTAAATAAATCATCAGAGTTCCTATATATAACCAATAAAACCCAGAATAAGGCCAAAAAGAGAGATTCAATTAAAATAATTACAGAAATGCTTGCGAGTGGATGTTTTAAATCTCATCCAGACATTATATAAATCTGGCTATAAAATAGTTTTTTGTTAGGACAGTGAGAAGAAGGCAATGAAAACAGTGAAGGGCTTACAGTCCATGTCATATTGACTATAAATTTAAAGAAATGGAGATGTTTGCTCTCAGGAAAAGACTAAAGGGAATATGTGAAACCTATCTTCATGTATTTAAAAGGTTTTCTTGTGGAAAAGATATTAGGCTAGTTTTGTTTAGTCCCCAAGAACAGAACTAGAGGCAGTAATATAGGTGGATGTTCCAAAGGGACTAATTTGTTTGACTGGAAAAAATTTCTAACAATTAAAGCTGTCCAAAAGCAGAATAGGCTGTTTTTTGAAGTAGCAAATATTCCTCATTGCAGATTTTTAAGGAGAGATTGAATGATTTACTCATTGGGTGTGTGTTGCAATAGGGATTTTCTGTGGAATATGGATTATTATATGGCCATTCTGAAATATGATTCTGTGATTTTGTAAATGACATACCTTCCTTCTAGCACTTTTCCTCCATTTCTTTTCCTTTCTTTTTCCTCTCCTCAAACTTCCCTGATCTCTCAGACATCTAAATGGAAAGACACTAACTACTATCCTTCAATAATACAGAAAATAATACTCTTACCATATCCTAAGATACTCTAGACCTTAGCATCTACTCTCCAAACTCTGAGATGGCTTGCTAATGCACCCTAAGAACCCTTCTATTCTCATCTGCACCCCTTGCTAAATCTGTAGGACTTCTGGAATTTTCCATTCCCATTGGAGCTAAAGTATCTATGTGTGAAGACCAAGTTAGCACCCTGGATACCTTAAAATCAGCTGGAGTCAGGATAAGCAAAAGTTCTTGGTCTTTATTCTTGGTCATTAGAGGTTAGAAGTGAATTGGACGGATGCAGGATCTCCACAACCTCCTTTTTCCTCATCTACCACCAAAATGACTCTGGCTTGTCTTATTACACCCCCTAATCCTTCCCACAATTCTTTGTATACACCAAAAGATTGAACCAGCACAGAATAGTGGGAAAGGCAATTTTCCAATATTC
Organism: Sarcophilus harrisii; assembly: GCF_902635505.1. Taxonomy (NCBI): domain Eukaryota; kingdom Metazoa; phylum Chordata; class Mammalia; order Dasyuromorphia; family Dasyuridae; genus Sarcophilus; species Sarcophilus harrisii. The sequence continues at coordinate 142,291,685 of NC_045429.1, forward strand.
CAATTAAGCCAATCGGTAATTAGCCTTAAGTGCTCGGTCATCCAACCTCAATGCATCAACTCAGATTTTCAGCCCTTTACATCTATGTATTGTCTCATCCAGAATATGAGTTCTTTGAGATTATAGCTTATTTTACTTCTCTTTGTATCACTAACTTTTAATACAGTTTGGCACATGCTAAGTATTTACTAAATGTCTCTTTTTTTTTCCTCTTTCCTTTTCCCTTTCCTTTCTCCTTTCCTTCCTTTAATTGTTTCCTACCTTCTTTCTTTTTTCTTTCCTTTCCTTCCTACTTGTCCTCCTTCCTTCTATTTCATAAGTATCTTATAATCCCTGAAAAAAACATTTTAATTTTCTAATCTTAAAATTATATATATCCTTCAGATTGAGAGTTGAGATCACCTTAACCTAGTTATAGATACTACTTCATTCCTTTCCCAGATCGTTCCCACTCAAAGGATCATTTTTTAACAATAATTGCAAATTATTTTCTTTTCCCACTCCAATTCTCTTTGTTTTCTCTTAAATTTAGACACACACACACCACCACCTTCCACACCATTCTTTTTTTTTTTCTTCAGTTTCTCTTTTCCAAGGCATCTTTATCTCTTTAAGTAGTAATAGCCTCTTATCTTAGTATAATCTTTTTCTTTATGCTTTCCAAAACATCACACAGCTAGGAAATGTTAAGTGTCTGAGGTTTGATTGGAACTCTGGCCCTCCTGACTTCAGGGCTGGTGCTCTATCTACTGCGCCACCTAGCTGCCTCAGTTTAATTGATTTTTCAAGTGCCTTCAAGCTGATATTCTAGAATAAGGTGTGAAAAGTATGTTTTTTTCTCCTGTCCTTGTTCCAACAATATGATAAGGTTAGACAGCTGTACAGGAAAAACATGTTTAAAAATACATTTTGTGAATAAGGACTTTTTTTCCCCCTTTTCCTGATTCCTTTTGACCTCTGGCTTTTCTATTTGACTATTTGTGTGAAAACAGAACTAAAAGTGCATTAGTTATATAGGTCAGCAAGTTGCTTGTATATGAGAAGGCTTATTTAGAATCTAAATGAATGAAACCTATCTTCATTTTAAGTCTTTAGTGCTCCAGGAAAAATACTTTGTGACTTCCTGAAATTTATTAGTGACAGCATCTTAGATAAATGTTTAGACAAAGTATATTCATTTTTGTTTATGAAAAAAGTGGTTATAGATTTTTAAGAAGATCTACAAGCAAAACAAGTTAATATTCTCAAAGCCATATTTATCAGACTGACATGTTATAAAGGAAAGATATAAGAATTTATTAATGAAAATTAATAAGAATAATTTATTAATAAGAATTATTTTAACTAATAGCTAAATATTAAATTTGTTAATTACTACAAATAAAATTTTATGTCTGCTGCTTAAATTAACTACGATGTGTTTCATTTGCTCCTTATATCAACCCTGGGAAGTGGGTATTTTCTTATCCCCATTTTTTATTTGAGAAAATTGAAATAGACAGAGAATAAGTGATTTACCCGGAGTTACATAGCTAGTAAGTGGCTGAGGAAGAATTCAGACTCAAGTATTCCTGACTCCAGGTCCAGCCCTCTATACTCTGCATCACCTACCTGGGTCTACTAAAGAAACTGTTGCACCATTTCCTGCACTAATTTCCTATTCTGATGTTTTACATTAATTGATTCTGCTCGTATGACCAAGGACATTACCAGTTACAATTCTACCATTAAGATGGAGAACTATCAGATCCTGTCACCTGCCCTGTTATTGAGTCTCAAGATTCACCTTTACTGCCATTACATACTCTAGATTCCCAGATATTAACTAACATCTGATCTGTCAAAACATCCTAAGAACCTTTCAGTTTTGCCATTCACCCTATAGCTGGACTCTTCTTTTTTTTTCTTTAGCTGATTGTTCTTATGTATTACCTCCTTTAATTAGACTGTGATCTCCTTGGAGTTTGCCTCATCTGTATTTTTTCCTCCACCATTTAGCACACTGTTTTGAATATAACAGATGCTTAATCAGGATTTTTTTCATCCATCCATCTATCCATCTATTCACAAAGGGGATTCTGGATTTTTGAAGTCAATACCAATGAAGCATAAATCTGGGAATTTCCAATAAAGCATATTTCTTATCCAAGGTCAAGCCTGACTTAAGTAAATTTGGAAGGCTCACCAACATGCTAGCAAAATTATCTTGGCCACAACAACATTTTAAAACTGTCTAGGGAAATATGGAAGAGGTAGATAGCCTTAAGGAAGAAAGGACATAAAATATAATCATGAAAGATGATGATACTATGATGAAGCCTCCCTGTGCAACTCTTTAGTATAGGGAAAGTATAGCTCAGATAATGCCCAGTGTGTTTCATCCAGGCAAAAATTAGAAGATAACCCTCATTAGGTAGATGTGTTGTTATCTTTCATTCTTGAAGAGGACCAAAATAATGTAACTATATTAGAGTCAAATTATAAATATGTCCAATTGTGGCTAATCAGACTAATATCAGCTTGGAATGTTCTATCCTGAGTTAGGAATAAATAGTGCCTATTTTGGGTGGATTCTCTAAATTTTCATATTTTACATTTCTTTTATGCTACTGCAATTCTGCTTCATTCATAGAGCATAACACTTTTTTTTTTTGATGTGGGTACTCCATGCTAGACAGTTCTTTGCAAGAGTCTCCCATGTCACACAATTCTAGGTTTTTCATAAAGACCTTGATAGTGTCCTTGTGTTGCTGCTTCTGACTACTCTGTGAGTACTTGCTTATGTGAATTCTCCATAAAATAGATTTTTAGGCAAGCGAATGTTTGGCATTCAAATAATGTGGTCAGCCCATTGGAGTTGGAATTAAACTCTGAGATAGAATTTATTCCTTTTTTATAGCTTTTTATTTACAAGATATATGCATGGGTAACTTTTCAGCATTGACAATTGCAAAACCTTTTGTTCCAATTTTTCCCCCTCCTTCCTCCCACCCCCTCCCCCAGATGGCAGGTTGACCAATACATGTTAAATATGTTAAAGTATAAGTTAAATACAATATATGTATACCTGTCCAAACCGTTATTTTGCTGTACATATAGAATCAGACTTTGAAATAGTGGACAATTAATCTGTGAAGGAAATAAAAAATGCAGGCAGACAAAAATAGAGAGATTGGGAATTCTATATAGTGGTTCATAGTCATCTCTCAGAGTTCTTTCGCTGAGTGTAGCTGGTTCAGTTCATTACTGCTCTATTGGAACTGATTTGGTTCATGAGATAGAGTTTAAATGCTTGGTAGTTTAGCCTAGGAAAAAACTTCAATGTTTGGAACCTCATTCTGCCAAGTGATCTTCAGAATCGTCCTAAAACAATTCAAATGGAAGCAATTCAGCTAGGTAGGACATTTCACCTGAAACACCCTGGTTCTTCAAGGAAGAAAATTTGCTTGACTTCAAAGTACACTATAATCAATCCAGGAATAATAAGATTCTCACAGATTTGAGATTGAATCAAATCCAGAGAGAGGCACAAACCACTCTTCCTGAGTCTCCCAGATGTTGGTTTCTCTCTCAGTGGGAGTAGCTTATGCTTCATCTCTCTAGCCTTTGATATAAAATTAATCACACCTGCATTGGCTCTGGGACTCCCCTAATCCCTTCCTGCTGATTTTCTTTCCTACTGCCAAGGAGAAAGATCCTCCTTGTAGATGTGACTTCAAAAAACTAGGGTATGAGGTGAGAAACATAAGCAACTGTACAAATCTGAACTTTTCCCTAATAGGTTCCCCTGCCTCATCCTATTTTCCCTCCCCATTCCTCTCCCCCCATTTCTTCCTCCCTCAACATTATTGTAAAAGTTCCAAAGTCAGCCCCTTGTCTTGTCTTTTTTTTTATTCTAAAATTAATATTGTTAAGGGAACTCTCCTTACCATATTATAAGGGCACCTCTTCTCTTCTTTTTTATTCTAACATACACTTTCTTAAGTACATGTTGTATCTTTTCCATTATATTATATGCTATTAAAAATGAATGACCTTATTTCTCTTTATATTTTTCCTCAACATGTGCTTAGTATATCATAGACAATGTAGAGTAGTGATTAGAGAATTGGCCTCAAATTCAGAGAAGATTACAAACTTCTCCTAGAAGTTAGGGGCTGTTTTTTATTTTTTCCTTATAGGTTATGTGACTCTGGGCAAGTCTCATAACATTTTAGAGCCAGAGGCAGCTCTCTGAGTCCATAAGCTGCAAACTATATTGGTACAGGGAGCTTCCTTGCTAGGAGTTTCCTTTACCAATGCAGGCCTGGTTGGACAGTAATAAGGTTTTGAGTATGGCAAAGTCAAGATGGGAAGCTTTGACAGGCTTGGGACAAATTACAATAATCATTTATTTAATATCTGGTATGTATTAGGCATTAATGATACAAAGATTAAAAAGTGACATCATTTTTTACCTCAAGAGTCTAATCTAGGGGTCCTCAAACTTTTAAAATAGGGGGCCAGTTCACTGTCCCTCAGACTGTTGGAGGGCCGGACTATAGAAAAAACAAAAACTTTGTTTTGTGGGCCTTTAAATAAAGAAACTTCATAGCCCTGGGAAAGGGGGATAACCGTCCTTAGGTGCCGCATCTGGCCCAAAGGCAGTAGTTTGAGGACCCCTGTCACTAATTTTTATAAGGGGTTTTAAGCTTGGCAAAACACTTTACATGCATTATCTCATTTTTGTCTCACAACAACATTGTGAGGTTGGTAATAAACTATTATTATTCTCATTTTACTACTCAAAGGAACCAAATGATTCGACCAAGTTTTCAGATGAATAATTGACAAAAGTAGAATTTGTTCTGGGGTCTTCCTGACTCTACTTTGAAAACACATTATCCCTTATCTCTCAAGAAGACAGAAGGAAGCAAGCAGCCCAAATAAAAGAGGTGACTGCCTGTAATCCTTGCTGAGATGAAGATTGATGGTCTCTTGAAATGGTAAATTTTGAACTGCTACAACCTGACAACATTAATAGAGCAAACTCTGAGTAGAGGAAATGGGAAACTTAAGTAGGTAGAGAGGGAGGGAGGAGAGGAGAGAGACAGAGGTGGGGAAGAGAGACAAAAAAGAAAGGAGGGGAGGAAGGAAGAAAGGAGAAAAAAGAAAGAGAAGAAGGCACAAAGATAGAAAAAGAGAGAAAGAAAGCAAGAAGAAAGGATGGAAAAGAAATGAAGAAAAAGAAAGAAAGAAGGAAATGAAAAGAAAAAGAAAGTAGAAGGGAGGAAAAAAGAAGGGAAAGAAAGAAAGATCATATTAGGACACTAGGTGACTTGTTTAGGGGAGATAAGATGAAAAGAAAGCTTAAAGAGTATCTAAGATAAACTTTTCCTGCTTGATAATTTTGTCCAAGATCCAGCCTCTTTCTAACCTGTATGCATGGGATGGATGGAAATGCATCACAAGGAACTGGAGACAGGAAGACCAGGAAGTTTTTCTGTTATGTTCGTCTTTTTGGATGTGGTAGAGACAAGGAATAAGATTTCACTGCAGTGGAAATAAAACAGAGGAATGGATTCAGAGAGATAGTTCAAGAAAAGAAATCAGCCTGATTTAGTGACAAGAGGTGTGTGTGTGTGTGTGTGTGTGTGTGTGTGTGTTTGTTGGAGGAGGCAAAGAGGAAAAAAAAAAGAGGTATCAATCTTGACTACAGGCCTGGAGATAGCAGTGCAATTTATATTAATCAGAAAACTGAAAAAAGTTTTGTCTTGGGGGGAGGCGGTACAAAAGCTCTCTCAGTCTTTGCCACAATAAGTTTCAGGGCTCAGGCAAACATATAAGTGAAAATATATGAATACTGACCAGATGGCTTGACTGGACATTGCAAGGAGTCTCAGGATGTGTGAGATAGTTCAGTTGTGAAGTGATCTGGCATTTCATTGGAATAAGCTCTTTACTAACAAAAAAAAAAAAAATGTAGATCATAATTTCCCTTGGCTTTAATGCTTAGGAAACAATCTTAATGAATTCCTGGGACCAAAATCATTTATTATTTGGTAGCCAATTTTTCAATGGTAAAATTTCTTGATTTTAACCAAACTAATCCTCAGCTGTCAGATACACAGTTCATCCTTGGAGGTCTTGAGGATCTGATTGAGCTTTCCTTTCCTTGAAATAGCCTTTCCTGTTCTTATCATGATACAGAATATACTATATTATTGTTTTTTTTATTTTCCAGTGATATTATTTACTTCATTGTTCTATCACAACTTTTCCTTTTAAAATTCCAATCCTAGGCTGCTTCCATCATTGCCTTTCTCTACTCCAGTTCATATGCCACTTGAAAAACCTAAAGGAAGTGATATAATGCTGCTGTCTCTGTCCACTATAGATTGATTAGTCAACCTAAGCTGGGCCCTCACTGTCCAGGGCCAACTTTTTTACTCTTCTTTGATAGACAGACTCCCTTTTTCTCCTCCAAAAAGACATTCTCAAACCTTCTCTTTTGCTCTTCTATTCTCTTAGAATATTCTATTCTATTCTATTCTATTCTATTCCCTTAGAAATAGAAGGGAATTCTATTTCCTTAGGAGAATAATATAAGGATATTATTCTCCCCCTTAGGAGAAAACTCTTCCTCATATTTTACTGCGATACCTGAAGTCTTGGGAATTTCCTTTCTTTCCAATTCTAACTTTCTCATCACTTCAGCATTAATTCCCACTCTCTTCTCCTTTCCTCCATTTTCAGAGGTAAAAATAATCTTACTTCTTACCAATGACCACCTTTCTATTTGTGCCCTAGATCCCATCTCCCATCATCTCCAGAAATTTTCAATTAGCAGTGTAACAGAAACTAGGCAGTGACCCACACATAACACTGTATACCAAGGTAAGTCAAAATGGGTTCATGATCTAGACATAAAGAATGAGATTATAAACAAGTTAGAAGAACATAAGATAATTTACCTCTCAGACTTGTGGAGGAGGAAGGAATTTGTGACCAAAGAAGAACTAGAGATCACTATTGATCACAAAATAAATAATTTTGATTATATTAAGTTAAAAAGTTTTTGTACAAACAAAACTAATACGGACAAGATTAGAAGGGAAGCAATAAACTGGGGAAACATTTTTACATTCAAAGGTTCTGATAAAGGCCTCATTTCTAAAATACATAGAAAATTGACTCAAATTTATAAGAAATCAAACCATTCTCCTATAAATGGTCAAAGGATATGAACAGACAATTTTCAGATGAAGAAATTGAAACTATTTGCAGTCATATGAAAAGGTGCTCCAAATCACTGTTGATCAGAGAAATGCAAATTAAGACTGAAATACCACTACATATTTTCTCAGATTGGCTAAGATGACAGGAAAAGATAATGATGAATGTTAAATAGGATGCAGGAAAACTGGGACACTGATACATTGCTGGTGGAACTGAGAACAGATCCAGCCATTCTGGAGAGCAATTTGGAACTATGCTCAAAAAGTTATCAAACTGTGCATCCCCTTTGATCCAGCAGTGTTACTACTGGGCTTATATCCCAAAGAGATCTTAAAGAAGGGAAAGGGACCCACATGTACAAAAAATGTTTGTGGCAGCCTTTTTTGTAGTGGGAGGAAACTGGAAACTGAGTGGATGCCCATCAATTGGAGAATGGCTGAATAAATTATAGTATATGAATATTATGGAAGATTATTATTCTGTAAGAAACGACCACCACGAAGATTTCAGAGAGGCCTGGAGAGACTTAGATGAACTGATGCTGAGTGAAATGAGCAGAACCAGGAGATCATTATACACGGCAACAAGAAGACTATATGATGATCAATTCTGATAAACGTGGCCCTCTTCAACAATGAGATGATTCAAACCAGTTCCAATTGTTCAGTAATGAAGAGAGCCATCTACACCCAGAGAGAGAACCATGGGAACTGAGTATGGACCACAATATCGCATTCTCACTCTTTCTGTTGTTGTTTGCTTGCATTTTGTTTTTTCTCTGTTTTTTTTTTTTTCCTTCTTGATCTGACTTTTCTTGTGCGAGCAAGATAACTGTATAAATATGTATACATATTTTGGATTTAACATATTTAACGAGTATTGGACTACCTCCCATCTAAGCAGAGAGTGAGGGGAAGGAGGAGAAAATTGGGAACAGAAGGTTTTGCAAGAGTCAATGTTGAAAAATTACCTATGCATATTTTTGTAAATAAAAAGCTTTAATTAAAAAAAAAGAAAATTTCAATCAGACCCTAAGGCTCTTTCCCTGCTGTCTCCAAACTTCTTCAGATCTGCTCCATCCTTCAAAACAAACAAAAATCTTCATTTGATCCTACCATCCCTCTTAAAATATCCTATGTACAACCAAAATCCTAGAAAATGTTTTCTATACTGATTGCTTCCACTTTCTCACCTCCCACCACTTCTCAGTCCTCATTACAGTTGCTATATTTTACACACACACACACACACACACACACACACACACACACACACATAAATTATAGGTCAACCCATGACACTTGCCAGATGAAGAAGCTTCAGCTTTTCCCCACTGCCTTTAGTTTAAAATATAAATGCCTTTCTTTGACATATAAAGGCCTTTACAATCTAACTATAGGGCAGCTAGGTAGTGCAGTGGATAGAAGGCCAGGTCTGAAGTCAGGAAGCCCTGAGTTCAAATATGACCTCACATACTTACTAGTTGCATGACCCTGGGCAAGTCATTTAACCTTGTTTACCTCAGTTTTCTCATCTGTAAAATGAACTGGAGAGGGAAATGGGAAACCTCTACAATATTTTTGCCAAGAAAACCTCAAATGGGGTCAAGAAGAGTTGGACATGACTGAAATGACTGAATAACAACAATAATATAAGCCTAAGTCCAATTTAACTTTCTGTGCTTATTATACATTATTCCCATCCCCAAATCTGACTCTGTACTCTATTCAAACTGACATCTATTTACTATATGAAACATTCCATTTTCTACCTCCATGCCTATGAATAGCATAGGTTGTCTCCTGTGACTTTAATATTCTACTGCACCTTTAAATTTTGAAACTTTATTTTCCTTTAAGATTCAGCTTAAGAACAACCTACTTTTCCTGATTTTTTCCAGTGATCCTCCACCCATTCTATCACTCTGTGTGTGGGGAAGTGTTTGTGTGTGTATCCTATATTTATCTACAAACATGCATCCTCTTCGAGAATATAAGTTCTCCAGGGCAAAGATTATTTCCCTTTTGTATTTATAGGTATAAAGTCTAAACCAGTAGTACAGACAGAGGCAATACTGAATAAGATGTTTTTTGATTGATTGAAGTACTTTCCACAGCAGTGATGAAATGAGATGAGACAAGAAATATTTACTCTGACAAAGAAATTCAAAGTATGACTCTGCCATTTATTTTTTGTGTGATCTTGGAGGAGATACTTCAGCTGTGCATTGAAGTGCAGTTGATATTCACATAGTTGTGGAAATAAGAGGGAAGAAGGCATTCTAAGAAGAATGATACGAAGCAAGTCCTCTGACCACTCTGCTTTTGAGAAAATTCCTCCTTCTACAAGGAGTCTTTCCTAATTCTCCTTAATTTTAATGCCTTCCCTCTGAGATTTCCAATTGATCACCTCTGTTTCTATAATATTTGTACATAGTTGGTTCCACAGTTTCTCCCCACCACTCACTTATTCAGTTGCAAGCTCTTTGAGAGTAGGGACTATCTTGCCTTTCCTTTGCCTATATCCACATATATAGTATAGTGCCTGGCACATAGTAAGTGCAATAAATAAATTCTCATTGACTTGACTTGATCAAAAAGCAGAGTGCGTCTTCAGAGGATGGAACCATATGATCTCAGAATTTGAAGAATATTAGGGTCATTTAGTCCAAATCAAGGCTGAGAAAGGAATAATTTATGAAGACTCTGACAAACCTCCATCTGAAAATTCCCAAGGAAGGGGAATTCCCTCCCTCCTGGGGCAGCTCACCCATCTTATTCATTCTATTTTATTCCTAGATTTTATAACTTACATATGATGGAGTACTTTACTTTTGTTAATGGCAGCTGAAAGAAAGGTGGAACTTGACATCATCCCTACTTATTGATTCAAGGGCATGAGAGTAATAAGAAACATTGAAAAAATTCTTCAAGTTACATCCTGCTGTTGCCTTTAAGGCTGTAAACAAAAGTAGTAGGACATGAAAAAAACAAGTCAAGTGAAAATGTCTACTTAAAGTGACAAAAGAAATTTAAAATAAATATTTGTCCTCCGGAAAACAACAGGAAAACAGGAATTACCCTGCATGGTCAAGGAACTTGGGACTTTCAGCAGACAATTGGAACAAACTCTTTGTATGTTGGCAATTGGAAATCCCTTTGAGGATATATTTGAATCAGCCAGAGTTCTTTAAAGGGATCTTCCTTGTTCTATTTGGGTTACTGGGTCAGCAATTCATTGGTGAGATCATAGTCTTTGAATTAGAAAAGATCTTAGGCTAACTAGTCCAACCCTTTAAATCTACCAATGAGGAAACAAATAAAGGGAAGTTAAGTGATTTGCCCACTGCTCCTGTCAAACAGGTACTATCAAAAGTGAGATTTGAACCTAAATGAGTCCACTGAGCCCAGAGACAAGGTTCAGTCCATTGTATCACTCCATATTTGTTTAGTTAAGAGGCAGCATGGTATAGTGAGCAGTGAGCTGACCTCAGAGTCAGGAAAACTTAGGACACACTGGCTGTGAGATCTCAGTTAAGTCATTTTACCAGTTATTCAGTAGAATAGGCAGCTTTTTCTTAAGAGCATAATTTCAGAGCAGGGACTCACCTGTTTTGGAAAATGGGGGTTACCAACTACGGAATTTCTCAAACTGAGGAAATCCAGGTTCAGAATGAAACAAAACCAAAGATCTTGTTTCATTAGGGAAGGCCTGGTACTAATGTGGCGAAAGAAGCATTCATGGTACCTAAGGTAGTAAACTTCTCCGAAAACAAAAGTCTATCCCTTTGTCATAGACTTTCAGCTATCTCACAAATAGATATCCTTGTTTATAGAGCATATTGGGCTAATTTTAAAACATATCAGTGGCAATCTTTACTGGTAGTGAGTTATCAGTGCCACTTTAAAACAAGAAGATCGTAAGCTGGAAATTATGTTTTACTAATGGGGCATTATTTTTCAACTTTGGATTTGTGGGTAGGGAAGTTGAAGTGAATGTAGAGTCAATAAGGAAAGAAGAAATGAAGATTTCCATACAATAGTGAGGGCCCAGGTGAAATATGATAACATGGATTTTAAGTGACCCAATTGGCAGGATTAACATCTTCAATGATGTTCGACACCCCAGGACTAGGGATGGAGAAGGCAGATGGTGAGAGTACCTTGTATTTCCTTTTTTTCAAAATGTGAGCAGCAGAATAAATATGGAAAGCACTTAAGGATGTAGGACAATACCACATTGGAATCAGTTAATTGGTAAGGATCACAAAGGGAAGAAAATGAGACCCCAGCAGAGGAAACGGACTGAGAGTAAGAGAAAGCTCTAGGTTGTGGTGAGCTTGAAGAATATGTTTAGGAAAAGAAGCTAAAGAAAGAAATGAAAGAAGAAAATATATTTTTTTATGGAAATTTCAGAATTCAGGATCATGGGAGAAGCACAGTTTGATTGATGGTAAGATCTATAGTATGATCATATATATCTGCTAGCAGATATATATGGAGTGAAGAGTTCAGTCATGATAACTGATGGGGTTTGTGAACTAGAATGTTAAAGCATTAGAGATCAAATTGGTTTGGATATTAAAATTCTTAACTATAAAAATGATAATAACCCTGGAAATTAGGTGCTAATCACATCTCCATTTTTATTGTTGGAGAAACTGAAACATACAGAGGTTTACATGTGGGTAAAGTTTGCATTGGAGCGGAGTATTATGATCTAGGCAATAATGTCCTTGATGTGGAAATTCATAGATGACTCTAACAAGGAAATGGATTGAGTGATGTAAATGGTTGGACTGCACCCCAAAGGAAGATATGTTGATGATAAAAGGAAGGTCTAGAAATGGGAGCGAAGAACATGGAGTATGCTTCCTTCCTCCCCTTGGTCCAGCATTGTGAGATATGAGGGGAGCACCCAATAATAGAGAGAGGATACCTGGAAAAGAAGGGGAAACCCAAATTCTGGAATTACAAGAAGATAAAAGGAATGAGAGATGAAAAAGCCTAGAACAAAAGAAAATTTTAAAAGGGAAAGAGAGTATTGTATAGAGAACAAATAAGGAAGAAAGAAGAGGTGGATAGGGGTTTAAAATGAATAAAATGGTGTTGGATAGAAATGAGAAAGCAGGGAGATGGCAGGAGAAGAGAATTTTGGAATATACTGGCTTCTAAAAATAGGAAAAGTGAAGGTAGAAATTTGCAAGCAAAGGACATTGTTAGATGCACCAGTTGATTGGTTTTCTCACCCTCCCAGATACTATGGAAAAGGAGGAGAGTGCTTGTGCTAAAAGCAGGAGCATCGATGGGTTCTCTCTCCAAACACCACAAAACTGAGCCACAACTAGTGAGCATTTCAGTTATGTCTTGGCCCTCTTATGATTGGGACCTTAACTGAAGCAATTATACAGCAGGTTTGAATATAACCACTGTGTGAACTAAAATGCAACCAACCCCCATGTAGGATCAAAATGTAAATTTCCCATTCAAGAACATAAGGTTAAGTCATGTTCTTGCAATTCTATTATATTCTCAGTATAGGATCTCTCTCTGTGAAAGGGAGATAATTCTCTCTGTAACATATATATATACACACACACACACACACACACACACACACACACATATGTATATATTGTAGTGGTTAAAGGGATGACGGTAGAGTTAGGAAGACCTTAGTTGAACTCTGGGGAAATCCATTATGTGTTCTCAGCTTCAATTTCCTCCTTTGTAAAATAAGAATAATAATAGCACCTACCTCATAGTCATTGTGATGATCAAAAGAGATCGCATACATATACAATATGTATAAATAATGCTTTGCAAACTTTTAAAAAACTACATAAATACTAGCTACTGATATTATTGCTCTTATTCTTTTTTTAATCCTCTTTATTCTGAGATTAGCAATTTTAAAAAATGGTCTGTGAACTTGATTAAAAATATTTTGATAACTTAGTATAATTGATTTATTTTTTTCTACTTGTTGAAAAAAGTTATTTTATGCATTTAAAACATTTTTTTTTCCTGAAAAGACTACCCAAAAGGGTCCATTATACAGAACAGGTTAAGAACCTCTAATTTAGGAACAGGAAGGGACCTCAGAAACTTGCCAAGTCAGCTCCCTCACCCCCTCGTCTTGCTGCCTTTTACAGCTGAGGAAATCTTAGCTCTTTTATTTCACAGAATAATTATTTATTATTATTAAGTATTAACTAATTTGCGATTGGATTAGAATTCAGGTCCTTCTGACTCCAGGGCCCATGCTCTATCCACTGCTAGCTAGCTGCCCTAGAACTATTATTCCTTAAAATAAGACTTTTGTGAATGAAAGCCCCAAAATAAGTGTGAATGCAAATGAGAACATAGTTAGTCATGTTTTGATTGGGTCAGAGAGCATTCTCCAATTAGTAGCAAGAGTTTGGGTGGGGGGTGAAAAGAGGGTCAGTGGTTTGCCATATTAAATTCATGACCTTATAAGTCAGTGAGTCATGATAAAAAGTTGACATGCCTTTTCCCATAATAGTATATCTTATGTTTTGTTACAAACATAAAATAAAAAGAATGATTACTGATAATGGTAGCAATTTCTTTTTTTAAAAGCATCCATAACCAGTTCATAGTGGTTTAAAAATTATAGGTGGTAACTGTTCCTTTTAATTTGTATCTCTCTAGATTTGAGTTTTTCTGAAAACAGGGTCAGATAAAAAGAAAAAAATTATTATTATTATTATTTTTTGCTTTGCTTGTATTTTTAGTGGGGATTTTTTTTTTACAAAAATTTCTTTCCTTCCTCAGCAACAGTACCATCAAACTCAAGTTTAAGTTATTTATTTCTGCTTTGCCTTATTTCTTGATTCCATTTTGGATATAAAATTATTGAATTCATTTATACTGGAAGTTCAGTAATAGGTTTGAAATCTTTTTAACTTCATTTTCAAAAGTAAATTGGGTTTTATGAATAGTATGCAATATAGCCAGACTGTTGGCAAAGCAACATAGCTGAGCTGTGGAAACAGGAAGGCAGCAACAGCTGTGGCCAATAGCCCTGAGATGACTAGCGGCCGTCTTTCCACATTGGAGCTACCTTCTGCCAGAATACGTAAGCAGGGAGAAGTAGGGTTTCCATTGTTTAGATACTATCCCTTATAAAACTGTGTGCTTGAGCCTTTAGTAGAACAAGAATGGAAAGTAGAAGCTCCCTGAAGTAGGAGACTAGTTGCAAAGGTCAAAGGTTCCTGAGTGTGTTTCCCTCTATAGCTGTTATTGTTTTTCCCTTGTCCTGTGAATGTTTCCCCAAGGAATCTCATGTGCCTAGATGATCTGCCTGAGGTCCTTCTGAACACAAAACCAAGGGAGTTTTACTGTGATGAATTTGTTATCACAAAGTCAATAGAAACTGTGACTTTTGAAAACCCTTCTGACCATTTTTCTTCCTTTAGGGCACATTACTGACAGTAGAACAAAGATAACAAATGACAACATATTGATTTGTTTTAGATTCCATCATAAACGTAGAATATGATGAAAAATAATACATAAGAATCAATAAATAGCACTTCCACTGTTAGTCAGCTCTTTATTAGAGCAATGTGTCTAATTTTGTTTTTCACATTTTGAGATCAATAGATGGAAAATCTAGATGGAAACAAATGACCCAATCTAATGGATGAAAAGGTGAGACAAGTTTAGGAGGAAGTGAAAAGAATAACTTAGAATTGAGTAGTGGCTTTACACTGATCATATAATTGTGGGAAAATAACCACTATGAATCTCAGCTTTTTTCATTTGTACTATCTTGCTGCTCACAATCTCTCCATGCCTTTTAATTCTATAATACTTATACTCACATTCCCCCAAAGATCATTCAAGGGAGTCTACTCAGCTTTCAGGGACTTCATCTAGATTGCTTATCATGGATCCCAATGGAACTATAGCAATTATTCCTTGTTTTTGCCATTTGAAATGTTGATCTTATTCTTTCTTTCTTTTTATAATAATAGCCTTTTATTTTTCAAAATACATTCAAAGATAGTTTTCAGCATTCACCTTTGCAAAACTTTGCATTCCAAATTTTTCTCCCTCTCTCCACCCTCTTTCTCTAGACAGCAAGAAGTCCAATATAGGTAAAAAGTACAATTTTTCTGTATATATATCCACATTTATCATGCTACACAAGAACAATCAGATTAAAAGGGGGAAAATGAGAAAGAAAAAATAAGCAAGCAAACAATAACAGCAACAATGAAAATACTATGTTGTGATCCACATTCGATCCCCATAGTTCTCTCTCTGGATGCATGTGGCTCTTTTCATCACAAGTCTATTGGAATTGGACTGAATCATCTCATTGTTAAAAAGAGCCAATTCTATCAACAAGCAATTTCTTGTTGCTGTGAACAATGTTTTCTTGGTTCTACTCAGCATCAGTTCATGTAAGTCTCTCCTGGCTTCTCTGAAATCATCCTGCTGATCGTTTCTTATAGAACAATAATACATTCATATATCATAACTTATCCAGCCATTTCCCAACTGATGGCCATCCACTCAATTTCCAGCTCTTTGCCACTACAAAAAGGGCTGCTACAAACATTTTTGCACATGTGGGTTCTTTTCTCTTTTTATGATCTCTTTGGGATACAGGCCCGGTAGAGACACTGCTGGATCAAAGGGTATGCTCAATTTTATAGCCCTTTGAGCATAGTTGGACATCTTTTATAATTTGTTCTGAAGATATCCTTCATGTCCTACATAATTATTTGTAAATAATATATCATAGCTTTCTCATAGCCATTAATCTTTCCAACATACATACAGTCTATTGATATGTTTCAGGTTTGTTGCTTGCTTGTTTGTTTATGATCATGTACTAAGTTACTTTTATATGGAAAACTCAGTGGGTATATATTTGAACCTGAAAATGGAGGAATGTTAACCAAAATCAAAAGAAAGATCTCATGGAAATTTATGGCTTTGTTTCCTAAGAGGGAAAAAAAAAAACTTGTATAGAACCAGGAAATATGTCAATTCATTCCCAGTTGCTAATTTGAAAAGAACAAATGAAAATATCTTTATTCTTACTATGATTTGGTGGTTTAGTCATCAACTTCAAAAATTTTGCTTTGAAGATAAATGAAAGAACCAAAAAGTTCTGAAAATTCATTTGTGTTATCATTCTCTCTATGATGATTCTTACCAAATATTAGATTTGGAATGTACTTAGAGATCTCTTACATATTACAGAAGAAAATGTGGTTTATCCTTGTAAGATTCAAAAGGCTTAATTGACTTGCCATATGACAGGGCTAGTTAGCTGAAAGCTGTGATGAGGATCTAGATTCGCTCCACCACACCACATTGTAAAGGTTTGGGTATTGGAATTCTAGTATTATCAATAAAAGATTAAGATCTGTAGTGTGGATACTAAATCCAGCAATTCTTTCACATGGGAAAAATTAGAGGACTTTTCAGAGTATTATCCTATGCATGATCCCAGAAACAAAATGAGCATACACTTTGCAACCAAATTGCTTTGCTTGAGGTCATGGAGAAAAATTGTACAAGCGAGCCAAGCCTTGGATTTTAACTAAGTTTGAGACAATGTACCGGAAGGGTTCCCTGATGCCAGCTTCTAATTGGGGCCAGCAGATCTATTTGTTTGACCTACATTCTGTGGGATTTCCAGTTGACATGCAACAATATGGCACATCTGCTTGTTTTAGATTTTTGCTGGAGATAAGTGGTAGAGTAAAAGAGATTTTAAAAACATTCTAGATTGAGTAAAGAGAAAAATTATTTACCTCCTTTAACAGCTCTGATACAATAGAAAAAAATTGTATCTTAAGTGACCATTCAGTTGGTCCTGGATTTGCTCTGAGAATGCGTCAGGTAGATAAAAACCTAGAACAAAGGGACTATCACATTCCAGGTGGCCATCTGGTAGTTCTACCTCAGGTAAATCAAAGCATAGCTCTAGAAATCCAATTTAACAATTGTTAAGTATCTATCTTATACCAAATCATGTTCTAGATACTGGAAAAGATAAAATAATTAGATTGAATAAAATGCATGCTCCTGGAAAATTTATAGTACATAAAGGAGATTTGATATATATAAATGTGACAAGAAAATTATATGTAATAAGAAATAAGAAGATGTTGCTATCCATGGGTAACACAAAATGGTGAAATCAGGGATCTGGGCTTACCCTTGGTCTCCCACAAATGTGTTAGACATACCTCTCCTGGGAAAAACAGAACAATTTCATGGGAGGAAAAATGAATGCATGTTAGATCTCAAAGTAATCTATATTTCACACAAACACTCCAGGAAAGTTTAAAAAAATCTACCAAAAGGAATAATGAAAAAGAAAATCAATGTCAATTAACTAAAAATCTCTTCCATTCAGTCTAGGACTGTGCAAAGTGGTCATCACAATCCTGAGGAAGCCCTAAGAAAAGAAAAGCTCAGCTAGGTAGAAGACAAAGTGTAAAGCATCTGGGTCCCACAGCAGGAACTGTGGCCAGAACAGCACCTTTGGTAGGATGATCCCAGAGTCAGCCACTGTAAGAGACAAAGCAGGCTAATATAGAGGTAGCTCATTTCCAGTCCAGAATTTTAGTAGTAAATGCCCAACTTGGCATAGTGGAAACTTGAGCCTGAACCACAACAAGGGATAAAACCAGACAAATCAAGCAGCCACCAAACTCAGGATAAGGCAGAACTTGCACATACCATTTAGTAATATGGGAGTCCAAGAGCAAGCCCCCCAGTTCAAAAATAAGATTACAGATATAAGTAAGCAGAAGGAAATGTCAAATAGTAAAGAATGAACAAGTGAATAAATGAAAAAGCATTTGCTAAGTGCTATTCTGTGCAAAGAACCATGCTAAATGTTGGTGATAGAAATATTATTTTTCTAATAAAGAAAATAACATATAGAAGGTTTCACCAGCAAGTCAGATGCAAAGATTCCATGATCCTTAGGGTACAATGATAAAACACATCTTCTGTAGTATCATTTTCAATGATATCAATTAATGATGGTACATTATTTGCCAGTACTAAGGTTGTTGATGCTTAGAACTTTATTTTGTGAATCTTCAATAGCTGTGGCTAGAGCAGCTACAGAAGCAGTTAGTAGGACCTTTCTCCACCACGCTTGCTTTTTGACTTGATGGCAGTGAGGACAGTGAAAGAAGCAGGACTGTTTGTCTGAGGATTGGGCCTCTTGGGGCTTACTTGACCAAACTGGTCAGCAATTGATGGTGGTGGTCGTGAAGAAAGTAGTTACCTAGGAATATTATGGACTAAGAAAAGTCTAAGGGCTAAACTCTGAAAAAGAAGTAACTCTACAGCAAATCAAAGAAAAGTTTGTCCTAGTCACTAGAGTGACATGAATACCTGAGATAAAGGAAGGAAAGAATAATTATATTTGTTAGAAAAGATGGTGATAAACCTTACTCAAGAACTGAACTCCTTAAAAATTATAATGGATCAAATTGAAAGCAAAGACCTTGTAAGACAACAATAACATTAAACAAAAAATTGAAAAAAAAGGAAATGTAAGGTATTTATTATATGTGTGTATGTGTAAATGTATAGCCACAGCTGACCTTGAAAACATGTCGAGGACAGATAATTTAAGAATCTAATATGAGACTATTGAAAATTATGACTAAAAGTCCATGAGACGTACATATGACAGAAGGAACCCAAGTGTGTCTTCCCTTTCTCCTTCTCCTCTTCTGCTTTCCTTTTCTCTTTTCCCTTCCCCTTTTCTGCTTTCCCTTTCCCTTTCCCCTTCTCCTTTTCCTTTAACCCTCCTTCTGTTTCCCTCCCTTTCCCCTTTCAGTCTTTCCTTCCCACAATCTTGTTTTGTTTATCACTTTGGATAGTATCAGAATATAAAAAAAAATGTATGAACTCTTAGAGAAGAAATCATCATTCTGCCAATTCTATACCATATCTCCAGCCAGTTGTTGGATATTCTTTTATCCAGACTGCCTTTCCCTGAAATCCATACCAACACAGCTAACATAAAATATGCAATGAGAGTTAGCAATCATTAATTTCTTTCTACAGAAATCTTGGCTTTCCTGCTTTAACTCCTTCTACTCATAGCAAAGAGTTAAAGAGGAAAAAAATCTGGAAGTATATGATAACTAAATACAGCTGCCTCTCTCACTTCAACCTCTGCCACCCCATTATATTCTTCACCACTACCAATCCATAGGATTAAGAAATTATTTTAAGGGGTATCAGAAGTGGAGTTAACCTACCAAATCAGTCCAGTCACACTCTTTACCTTCAACCAAAATAACAGCAACTATGCCCACTGATCTTCTTCCCTCTCTCTCTCTTTTTTTTTTTTTTTCTGGGGATTGGCTACTAAGGGGTAGAATGCACAGATCTGAAGGCCCCAATTATATGGTTTTAAGATATAAGTTGAATTCCAAACTTTTTTTTTTACCTTCAACCTAGATTCTTTATTTCCTTTTTTTTATCCTCAAGTTTTTGTGAAATGTTCCCCAATTGCCTTTGTCCTATGACATCTTAAACTTTAATTTAAGAGACAAGAAAGAGAAGGGTTTGTCTGCATTAAACAGGAAAAGAAAAGGGGTAGGGATAGGGTATGAAGAAGAAAGAGAAGAAAACAAAAGGAAAAGAAAAAAGAAAAAGAGGATAAGGAAAAGACTGGAGGGAGAGAGAAATGAGAAGAGAGAGGATGAAAAAAAGGGAAGGAGAAGAAAAAGAAAGAAGAAAGATAAAATGGAGGGGAAGGAGAAGGAAAGGGAGAAAAGGGGAATAAAATGGAGAGGAGAAAAGAGAAAAGAAGGAGAGAAAACGAGAGGAGAAGAAACAGGGTAAAAATAATTTTTAAAGTTTGGTTTAATGGGGATAATACATTTTCCCTGTTTGTTTTTTTAAAATCAATTCCTAAATTGCTGAGTACATTTCCCTCTTCATTGGACCTTCTCATTCTTCTGACTCTGAGTAAGCCTTCTGACCCAACACAGCTTAGAGGCATATGATATTTAGTGGTCTGATTTAGCTAAAGGTCAAATGAAAGTGGCTAGAAATATATTTCCTGTCCATTCAAAGAAAAGAAAATTTCCCTTTTAGATTTACTATGAGGCTGATAGAAGCATCTGATAGCAAAATTAGGCACCTAAATTCTTTCCACCCATGCATCATGGAAAATGATTTCTATATTACTTATAAAAAGAGTTTAGGAAAAGGCTCATTCATGAACCTAATGTTCTTCTCTAAACAAATTTAGACTGCCTTTAGTGCTGAGACAAGGATTTAGGCTATGAGTTCTTAACAAAGATACAGAATTAGAGTGGCAAATACTTTTCGAGTATCTGCTAGAGGCTCTGTGTTCTGTGAGGTGTTTGTTGTGGGGAATATAAGTAAACCCCCCAATGCTCCAATAGCCTGCTTGCTTTCATGATACCCCCTTCAGGGTTGTGAAAACTACAGTAATAGACAAATGTTGATGGTATTTGTTGGTAAAGAGAGGCAAAAGAAGGTAAAAGTAGGTATCAGGAAGATATTCAGGAGAGAAGGCAACTTGGATTTATCCCAGACTTTGCTCAGTACTGATTAGTGTTCTGTTTTTTAAAATACATTTTATTGGTTTTTTGGTCTTTGAATCACAGTTATTTTACACATATTCTCTTCCAAATTGAACTCTATCATATGAAAAAGGAAAACAAGTAGGACAAAAACATCCCATACTGTGACAATGTCTGATGGTAATCAAGACAATCTTTCCTAGAAGTCTTCTGCTCCTCTTTTTAATGGAGGAAAGGAATGTTTCATTATGTGTTTTCTGGGACCTCCACTGGCTTTTCAACTACTCAGTTTAATTTCATGGTAGTGAACTTTTCATTTATATTATTGTAGTCATGTATGTGGTTCTGCTTTGCATCAGTTTGTACAAATCTCATGTTGTGGAATTTGAGCCCAAATGTTAATAAACCCACATGCTATGTTCTGGTTTCCATATCACATTGCCTCACAAATTGTTATGGAAATAAAGCTGAACTTTGAATGGGTATATAACTTATTGAACCATGCAAGTGAAAAAAAATAAAGCTAGAATTATAGTATTTAGAGCAATAATTTAAGAGAACATGTATTCTAATCCTCTTTATTTTATAGATGAAGAAATTAAAAACCAGTGAGGTTTCATATCTAGCTTAAAGTCACACAGGTCCCAAGTAGCAGAGTCTGTATTTGATAATTAATTGATGTCAAATCCAGAGGAAAAAAAGCTAAAGTTTTTATAGTTTAAAGCTACTCTAAATAACTTCACTAAAACTTTTGAGATACTCTGTATAAACTGAGTAAAATTTAGTCTAATAATCATAACTTAAAATAGGAATGTTTTAAAGAATCCAGTAAAAATACTAAAATTGGCAGAATATATAAATGTTCAATGGCACAAGATTATTGAGTTTGAAGATAAGACAAAAAGAGATCATCTAAGAACATTAAGCCTTCTAATTAAAAAAAAATCACAAACAAAAACCTTTTAATACGTCAAGAAATCATTCATAAATATTACAGAGAAATTTTGGGGAGTAGATATAATCCTATGACCTGATGAGATAGTTCATTAGAATCCATAGATCTCTAGAATCACAGATCTCTACAATCCATAGGACACCAACAGATAGACACTTGCCTCCATTACCTCCATGTAATAAAGGTTTAAGTATCTCTTATCTTCCTATGTGTGTTCAGTTTTGGCTCATTACACAACTGAAGAAGTCCCTTCTCTACCACAATCAAAACCGCAATCAATAAGTATTTATTAAGCACCAGCTTTATGCCTGATAAATGAAGTACAAGGTTTTAAAAGACTTGCATATGGTCTGACTTCTACATGAGGGCCAACCATATTGCACACATTTGTAAGGACAAGGCTCTCATTGGCCAGAACCTGGTTGCATAAGGATAAAATGAGATAATATATGGACAACACTTTGCAAGCCTTAAAGCACAGCTAATATTTTTATTATTAGAGCCAGGCAGTGGGAAAAGGATCAGAAAGAACTGATTTCAAGTCCTGTCTCTGACACATTCTGGCAATGTGATCCTAAGCTAGTAGTCACTCAAACCCTGAGGGACCTGGGCACTTTTCTAAGACTGAACTGGGAGAGGAAGTTTCCTTCCTTCTCTCCCAATTATAATTGTTAGTGCTCAGCTGCAGAAAGACTAATATAGTAAGATATCTACATGGTTCTGCCTGAGAGATGAAGACTCCCTTTGCCTTTAAGTGTCAAGATATCTTAGGAAGAGGTAGCTCTTGACAGCCGGAAGAAGCTGAAAATAAGTATCAAGCACCCAATGGAACAAATGGGAAATGGCATTGTCTTCTTTTTTTCTCTACCTTTAGCAGATTTCACCTTTTTAATCCTTTGCCCCAGGGAGGAGATTATGTGATAAGATAACAAGGCATTTTACCGGGTAGTCCCTGAGGTAACTTGCCTCACCTTTTTCCCCAGGTACCCAGGGAGGAAAGGAATTATTCCTAATTTGCCACTCCTGGAAATTCTGTGTAACAGCCTGGCATCAGGAACTGATGGCAAAGGAGGTAAAGTTTATCTTTGGCACACCCCTGGCTACATCCACCCATCCCCACCCTTCCTTCCTCCCTACTTTGTCTTGAGGAAAAAATTAAGTTAAAAAAATCATAACCATACATGGTCTGAATTCAGAATCATGGAATGTCAAAACCAATTATATTGAAATAGTCATCAAAATATTTTTAAGAAAACACATTCATGGACTTCAAGTTAATAACCCCTGATTTATGCTAACCTCTCAATTTTATAGATGAGGAAACTGAGGCCTGGAGGCAAAAATAACTCATGGAAGGCTATTTAACTAATTAGTGACAGTACCTAAGCCAGAGCCAAAGTCTGCTGACTTTAAACCCAGAGATCATTCCATCAGGGCACTTTTTTTCTCTGCCAAAGACACATGGTGTAACTTTCCTTCTCAAAGTAATAGCTCCCAACATGTAGTCTGTCTTCCTCTCCCTCATCTGCCATTCTTTCCTACTAAAAATTGTAAAGAGTATTAGTTTTGGAATCTGAGGTCATGAGGTCACGTGCTAGTTATGACCCTGGGTACTCAGTTTCCTCATCTGTCCCTCTCAGTCCCAGACCTATAATTCTATAATATTTCCATTTAAAAAGTATCATTAGGTGCCTACTATGTGCAAAGTTTAGGTAGGTAAAAGAAATAAGAAATCCATTCCTATCCTCAAGAAGCTTATATCTCCCCTGGAAATCACAACACAATTTGAGGAGAGGAAAAAAGTATTAATAGTTAGCAGGATCAGCAAAGACTTTGACTTACCTATCTAGTTGACCCTTTCCCTGCCTGTGGCCCTTATCATTAGTCATCATCATCATCATCAACATCATCATCTTCTTTTTTTTAATATATTTAGTGTTTGCTTTTATTTTCATTTATTTATTTGTTTGACAAAAAGAATTTAAGCCCGCCTTCCCAAAACTAAGTGAGCTATTGTAGAACAGTTGTCAGAAAGAACTCGTCTATGTGGCAAAATAGTGAGATGATTTTACAATAGGGTGAAAAGCCTATCAAATTTAATGATAGCTGGTTGTCCAAAAAAAAAAAGAATTTAAGTTCAACTTTAAATTTAACTCAAGTATCAATAAACGCAACTTTAAATGCTACTCAAAAGGGGTACAACTTTCTTAGAGGATAATGAAACTCATACAAAAACATTGTAGGCCTAAAAGCAGCCACCAATTAAGAAATCGTTAAAGCTTAAATTTACCTAATATTTAATCCCAATAACCCATCAAAATCCCTACACCCAATATTGGACAATTCTATGGGAAATGTTTAGGAAGTGTTAAACAGATAGACCATAATATGAGGAGAGGGGAAAAAAGCATTAATAGCAGAATCAGCAAAGACTTTTACTTACCTACCTAGTTGATCCTTCCCCTGCCTATAGTTCCCATCATTAATCATCATCATAATCACCATTCATCAACATCATCACCTTCTTCTTTAATATATTTAGTGTTTGCTTTTATTTTCACTTATTTATTTATTTTTGGAAATGTTTAAGAAATGTTAAACAGAAAAATACATCATAATTTGAGGAGAAAAAAAGCATTAATAGCAGGATCAGCAAAGACTTTTACTTACCTATCTTGTTGATCCTTCCCCTACCTGTGGCCCCCATCATTAATCATCATCATAATCATCATCATCAACATCATCACCTTCTTTAATATGTTTAGTGTTTGCTTTTATTTTCATGTATTTATTTGTTTGTTTTTGGAAATGTTTAGGAAGTGTTAAACAGAAAAATACATCATAATTTGAGGAGAGAAAAAAAGCATTAATGGCAGGATCAGCAAAAACTTTTACTTACCTACCTAGTTGATCCTTCCCATGTGTGTAGCCCCCATTATCAATCATCATCATCAGTCATCATCAATCATCATCATCATCACCATCTTCTTCATCATCTTTTTAAAAAAACATTTAGCATTTGCTTTTATTTTCATTTATTTATTTGTTTGTTTGCATTTGTAAGTGGTTAGGAAGTGATAAATGTCTGAGATCAGATTTGAATTCAGGTCCTTCTAAGACCAGCGCTTTATCCACTGTACCATTTAGCTTCCCCTTCACCATCTCATTTACTTAACTTTTATGCCTATTTTCTGGATCTGAAAGTTATTTCTTGGAATCTGAAAGCTGCCGCATAAGGGTTCTCTAACCACCTAGAACATAGAGTTCCTCTGGGAGACACTGGGGCCCTCTTTGTAGTGTTCAGTTGTCTAGACATTAGTACCACTGATACTTATAACTTTTTTAAAGGGTGGACCTTCTGTCTCCATCACATCCCCTACCCTGCAAACATCTTGGAACCATCACTTAGGTTTGTCTATGCCTAAGACCATTGGATTTTGATATGTTTTTTCAAAGAAAGAAGAATGGGAAGATATCTTACCTTTCTCTTTTTC
This sequence comes from Sarcophilus harrisii, assembly GCF_902635505.1. Taxonomy (NCBI): domain Eukaryota; kingdom Metazoa; phylum Chordata; class Mammalia; order Dasyuromorphia; family Dasyuridae; genus Sarcophilus; species Sarcophilus harrisii. Next base: position 142,316,931 of record NC_045429.1, read on the forward strand.
CTCTTTTCAATCTGTGCAAAGATATAAAATCTTAACTTTTCCGCAGTAGCTACCCCTTCTACTTAAGACTTTGGACTTCTTTGGATACAACACTGTCTAAGGAATTAACATAAAAGGTAAAGGCACCTTTGCTGCCAAGGAAGCATGGCTAGTTATGATAGTCAAGATTAGGAAGCTGGGTTCTCTTTCTGATTGTGCTGTGATTTTTTTTTTGGGGGGAAGCTAACTTTTAATCTAATCTTACCATGTTTTTGTGAGAATAACATACTTCCATTTTAGGGGGGGATATTTACATGATAAGGAAGAAAGAAAGAGGAGTTAATGTATGTATATGTGTATGGGGGGTAATGATAACAATTCCTGATCAGGATCATATATTTAAAGCTGGATACTCTGTGCATTTATTTCCACATTTTATAAAGAAAGATTAAATGAGATGCCCAGCATCACACAATTAAGTGTCTTAAGGTGGTATATGAGCTCAAATTTTTTAAATTCTATGTTAAGTGACCTGTCCCCTATCCCATCCTACCTCCATCCTGCCTTTGCTATCTCTTCAGCCAATTTGCAATATTTTGAGTGTTGATATTAGTTAAAAAAATAAATCAGATGAAAATGCCAGAAGTTTGAGGGGACCCAGCAACTGCATGAAATCTCAGTGCTAAATCACAAGTTTCAGTGGGGAATGTACCTTCCTGGGGTCAAAACAGTGTAGAGGAGATTTTCCAGCTTTTAGTTGCCATTTGCTCTTGATCCAGGCAATATACAGCATGGGCAGAACCCCTTTCCTAACATTTTCACTCTCACTGAGTCACAAAATCTTAAAACGTAAATATGGAAGGGATTTTACGTGCTATCTTATCCATCCTGTCCCCCAAAATTAAGTCTTATGACATCCCTAATGTGTTTTCATCAACCTTCTACTTGACAACATCTGGCAAAGGGATTCAAAGACCTAAATGAAACAGACCTTTCTCTCAAAGAACATGATTCTATCAATGAGATTACATGTGTCTACCTAAGTATATTTTAAATACATAAAATAACTATAATATTGTGGGGAAAGGGAAATGTTATAATAGGGGTATCAGGAAAGGGTTCGACATCATGTTTTGTGACAATAGTTTTTTAAGAATTCTTCAACTTGTTTGATTGTCAGAGTTGAAATAGTTGAAATATCATGCTAGAAGACAGATTGATTTGATTAATCTATCCCAAATATTCACTCATCATCTGATGAGTATATGTCAGGTGTGCCTAGGGCTGAGAAGATGACCTTTAAATACTTACTGAATTTTGGTCTAGTCTGATACTTGGATGTCAAGGTAAATTTGACAGATTGAGTTGCTCTAAAGAATTCTGATTTCTTATGCATGAACTGATGAACCCAAAACTATGATGCTGGTGAGTAAGATGTGAAGACAGTCAAATTTCTCCTGCTTCAGAATACCTGCCAATCAGTCTTTTTTACTGTGTTATTGTTGTCGTTCATTCATTCAGTCATGTCTGACTCCTCATGACCCCATTTGGGTTGTTTTTTTGTTTTTGTTTTTGTTTTTTTGGCAAAAGTACTGGAGAAATTCACCATTTCCTTCTCCAGTTCATTTTACAGATCAGAAAACTGAGGCAAACAGGGCAAAGTAATTTGCCCAGAGTCCTACACAGAATATCTGAGACCAGATATGAACTCATGGAGATGAGGCTTCTTGACTCCCATCCCTGTGCTCTATCCACTATTCCACTTAGTTGCTTTGAGTGAGTTATTAGTGTCAAAATTACCATCCTTTTCTCCCTCTTTCTTTCCTCTGGAAACTCTTTTCAAATTGCTTCAATTTATAGATATTTGGAAATATTCCAATAAACTAATAAAATTACATTATTTTCATTTCTCATGTAGAAAAACTTAGGACCATCAATTAGACCGAAGAGGAAAATACTGAATAAGGCTGTAGAAGAAGGCCTGATTATTACTTTTGTATGAACTAAGTTTGTTTCCTGAGACATCATCCAACTCCCTTTCTCCTCCCCAACTCCCAGTGTGTTATTACAATTAAGGAAGAGGGGTTGATGAACTGCAAACAAGCATCAGGTACCACTAAGAATCTTAAGGAGGCTTTGCTTTGTCTTCAATTCTGAAATTGTCTGTAAGCATCATACAGAGAGAGAAAGTTCAAGATTCTGGGCTGTTGTAATTAAACTATAAGACTAATTGGGTCAGGAGGTAAATTCAGCAATCTAAATCTGAACTCTTTGAAATAGAGCAGAGCAGATACAGTTTAGTAGTTCTGATTATATGTAATCAGGGCTGTGCTGATTAATGTTTAACAAGTGGTTCTCTGGGGTGAAAAGATGTCTGAAAGAAATGCACTTGAGTTGAATTTGCATTATTATCATTTCCTCTATCACTTTCTTAAGTCTAGACAATAAAACAATCTGTAATCTATTGAGACGTGATTTGTAGCATTTACTGATTTCCAAGGTATAAATACGCAAACTGAAACTTTTATAATTGGCCCTCAGTCAGTCCCAGTGATAGCATATCACTATTTATAGAATTTGGACGTTTTTGTTGCCTGTGCAATGTGCATGTACCTTGGAAAATCTTAGTGGATCAGTTTGTGCTGTAAGTCCCCTGAAGTCTTTAGATTGAGAGAATACCAAAGAGCTAAATGACTATGTCAAAAAGTCAATGTTAGCTCCATCCTTGACCACAGTTGAACACCCCTCACCCCCATTCTCTTAGTCATACCTGTGTCAAATACTGTTGACCTTATGTTTTATTTCCATCAACATGTCTCATTTTCCCTTGCATTATATAAATAATATGTTCAATAATTGGCCCTTAACTCACAAGGATTTTATAGAAATGATGTGTTAGAATATTTTCTTTCCTGTACAGGAGTTACCTCTTAGGTAATAGAGTGGGTAGAGGAATTGATCTACTAACTAGTATTTTCCTTTCTAGTCAACAAGCACTATGAGAATTGGCTACAAGATGACAAAATCTCAATACTCAAGGTGAGGACAGTGGGATGGTCTATTTTGTACAAGAACAAAAACTCTGGACAAATGGGTGTCTGCTTCTACCCAATGCTCCTTGCCTTTACTTATGGGGCTAAGCAGAAATAATTTGTTAAATAAATTAAATTTATAAAAGAAATTTATTAACACCTTGAAGTACATATATGTATATATGGATAAATATGAGTATGTGTATATGTATGTGTATACTATCATGTCCTACTAAAATTTCACTTGTTCAGATTAAACATCTTCAATGCCTTTGATAATAGCTCATACAATTTTGAGTTTCCTTACTGTTCCCAGAAGATGGAACTCTTCTCGATAGACTCTAGTTTGTTAATATTTTCCTAAAACAAGATAGTTCAAACTAAAGCCCTTGAGAGGGCCATCTAATGGCTTGGCAATACAGACCAAGGGCCAAATTTGCCCTACAAAGAGGGAATAAGGAAGATGTCAAAACAATAATCTAATACTTATCATGGGGCATGGAAAAGTACACAGTACTTATAGTAAGTTCTTAATAAATGTTTGTGAAATTAAAATTATAAATACTACAAACTATTCATTATTTCTAAATTTTACCAGTGTCCAGAATAAAAGCCAGATTTCAGCACCCAGTGAAGAAATAATTCACATGCCTTAATGGAAAAAAAAACAACTAGTCTAGAGAGGCAGAATAGGCCTTGTATTATTACTCTATCCCCAACCATGAGACAAGAGTCTCCTGTTCAAGCTCATTAGTCCTCTGATGACAGGTATATCGGCAGGTTTATGGCAAACAATGACAAATGCATTTCCATGACTAAACAGCCTTCATTCATAATTGACAAAGTCTTCTTAAAGTAATAAGGTGGTGAAATTTTCCTCTGGACAACTAACTGAGCTAGCAAGAAATTTTTTTTTTCTCCAGAACTACCTCTTTTCTCATCATTTTACCTCCCCGACTCGCCTTAGTTCCAAAGGTAGATAAGCTGCCTGTCTATTGCCCATGTTACTATCCTTGGTTGTTTAAAGATGATGTCCCCAAGAACATGGTACTTGCTCTCTCTGTGTGTGGCTGTGTCTGAAGAAACCAAGGGGTGATGAATTTTCTTTTCAGCACTATGAACAACATGAAGATGATTCTGTGACTTGTGGCTGGAGCACCTGCTTACAAAGCCTTGCCATAGGCCTCTTAGGCTCCTAGCCAGCCTAAAGTCTGGGAAAAAAAAATGATGCTTGATGCTTTATTGCTCTATTCAAGGGCCTGGTCCGCTGCTGCTGATGTCAACATGCAAAGAAAGTTCTGATACTTGTTAGGATATAAATGGAGGAAAATTATGATGTGCTAAATAACCAGATGCCTTAATTAGCCAGAATTGTTTTCTGCATGATACTATTAGGAGAAAGAGGCAAAGAATAAAGGGGAAAAAGAAGATTAGAGTTTAATAACAATAAAAGTTTTCATCCTGTGTCCTAGATACATTGGTCTGTTACAGTTAAGATAATATAATTCCCTTCAACTTCTCCTATAGAATGTAACACTGTTGACCACTCCCTCCATCTTGAAATGCACCTTCCCTGGGTTTTCTGACATTATAGTCTCTTGGTTTTTCTCCTTTATTTTTCATTAGATTGCTGTCTGGTTCTTTTTCATCTTCCTCTTCCCTCAAAAACAGGTATTCACAAATGACCTGTCCTGTGGTCTCTTCTTTTTCCTATATTTTTCTCTTGAGCAATATCACCTTTTCCTGTGGTTTCAACTAGCATTCACTTCTGTGCTAGTGGTTCCTACATCTGCTTTAATTGTCTTGACTTTTTCTTTCACTCAAGATTCACATTTCCAACTGATTAGTAGATCTCAGGACTTTGATGTTTTAATGAGAAAATAGAGCTCAACATGTCCCAAATTAAATACTTTTCTTAGAACCTACTGCTGCTTCTACTTTCCCCTCTTTCTGTTATTCAGTCACCCAGACTTGAAATCTTAGAGTCATGCTTAACTGCTTCACACACCTTTCCTTGCCCTTTTCTTTTCTTTCTCTCTCTCTCTCTCTCTCTCTCTCTCTCTCTCTCTCTCTCTCTCTCCATCTGTCTGCCTCTCTTTTTGTGTCCATCTGTCTCTGTTTCTCTGTTTGTCTTTCTGTCTCTCTCCCTCCCTCTGTCACACTAAAAGCACATTTCTTATTTCTAATAAGTTGCTAAAGTCTTAATGATTTAATCTTTGTACAATGCCTTTTAAATCAGGCACCTTTTCTTTTCCTATTTTTATTATCATTATCTTAGCAGATAGGTGATACAGTGGATAGGGAGCTGGTCTTAGAGTCAGGAAGGCCTGAGTCTGAATCCTGTCTTAGAAGTTTACTAAGAGGGCACACTAGATGGCCTAAGGGATACTAATACTGGTCCCAAAGTCAGGAGGACCTGAATTTAAATCTGACCTCTGACACTTAACACTAGCTGTGTGACCCTGGGCAAGTCACTTAACTTCAATTGCCTTCAAAAACAAAAAAAAATTCACTATGTATGTGAGTAATCCTAGGCAAAGTCACTTGATCATACTCAGCCTCAGTTTCCCTTAGATGTAAAAAGGACTTGAAGGTTCCTTCCAGTTCTAAATTTATGATCTAATGATCTATGATCATTTCTATCATCCCTCACTTTGACTTTTGCAAAAACATCCTAATTGGTCTTCAGTTTCTCTTGATTCTAAGATGTTCTTCCTGCAGTTTGCTCTATTTATTGTAGTCAGAGTGATCTTAAAACAGGATTGGAATTCATCCTGTCTTCTTCCTTCTCTAGATGTATGACTTTACAAAAGTTGTTTGACTGCTTCAGTATTATTTTTCTCATTTGTAAAATGGGTGTCCAGATTAGATCATCTTCAAAGTCTCCAATCATTCTGAAATCCTAGTCATTTCTTGATTGTGTCATTTTCAGGTTTAAAAAACATAAACAGTCCTCATTCCTCCCTTCTCCCAGCCTCCCATTGCCTAAAAAAATTAAGACTTTGGCACAGAAGTCAAGACTTTCCATTCTTTGCCCAAATTTGTTCCTTACTATTTTATTTCTCATTATTCTTTTTCAAAAACTCTGCATTTCAGAAACTTGATTTTGTTTTCCCTTTAATATTTTCCTGACTCCATACCTTTACTTATATTATTTCCTTTGCCTAGAGTACCCTTAACAACTATTGATATCTTTCCTTGTTCTTTTAGATCCAGTTCAACTCCCTACCTCTTCTAGGAAATCTTTACTAATTTCTCTAAAAAGATGTAATTTATTTTTCATTTGCATTCCAAAGAACTTTTATAGATCCCTTAGTAGTACCTATTGGCAGGTATGTGTAACCAAAGCAGGAATTTATTTAAAAAAAGGTAAGATTCCAACATAAAACTCTACTCGCTTCTCTTAATTCTATTGTTCATGTTCCAGTTCCATTTTCATGGTAGTCACCGTAATTAATGGTGTCTGTGTAAAACCTTACTGCCCATTCCCTAAGCAGTTTCTTTTTAAAGTTTCAGTGGCTAAAGTCTATAAAATGGTTCGAGAGCTTTGACTATGATAATAATTTAACAGGAATAAAAAAGAATTGTCTAAAGCCAAATTGTTGAGTAGTACCAGGAGAAAAGTTGTCAAAAGAAGTCTTAGACTGAACATATCTGCTGACTTTTGCCAGCTACCTTGCTGGGTGCAATTGTCATACCATTAGACTACAAGATCAAAAGAACTTCACTTTAGAGAGACTTACTGGGCTTTGCACTCCCAAGAGATGGTAGTCTGGATTAGCAGATGGTTCAGAGACTAAATATATGAAGGCTCGCCAGTTCAGTGAACACCAGCAAATCCTAGAGCAAGATATCATTGCACACATCCAGCTGAGACAACGTATCACTCAGTAAAGATTAGAGATTAGTTATCTCTAACAGCCAGCAATAAAATGACCTCCAAGCTCTGCAGTAACAAAGGTTTCAGTTGCTCTGGTCAAATGTGTTTCCTAGCCATACATGCTACTTTTTTGTGACATCTCCATGCTTATGTCCAGGTCAATGTGTTCTCCATAATTCATGCTCCTCCTTACATATCCTGTGGCCACATGTGTTTTTTGTCCATCTATATACCTCCTACTGGTAATAATCTGTAAGAGAACATATCCCTGTTAATTTTGCCATTTTTTCCTGTAACTTAATTTACTAAACATTTTAAAAGTCTTTCTTTGAGCTAAGGTTAACATTTTGTTGACTTAGTAAAAGTAGATGCATAGATGCAGCCTTATGAGAAAAGGTTTTTGTTGCGTGCTTACCCCCAAAGTACTTTGAATTCTCTTAGGCATCCATATGAGAGAGGAGGTCAAAATACTACAAAAGAAAAACCAGTCCTCACAACGGTCTGCCCTATGGAGTTTAAAAGTCACTTTAAAAGAAATCTCATCAATTTACAAAACATTGGCTGGGGGTAATTTACCTTTTGATCTGATAAAGATATTCTATTGTGAGCAGTGAGCCAGATTCTCAAGGATTTACTCTAAACTTTATCTTCTAAATCTAAAATCTTTGTGTCTGCTCACTCACTAAATCCCTGACAGGAAGATAATCCAACATGATTTCCTTGGGAAAAGAGGTAGCACCTTGTCCACTTGGGACAGTTTCATCCAAATCAGTAAACCATTCTATAATCCAACATGATTTCCTTGGAAAAAGCTAGCACCTTGTCCACTTGGGACAGTTTCAACCTAAGCAGTTAACCATTCTATAATCCAACATGCTTTCCTTGGAAAAAGCTAGTATCTTGTCCACTTGGGGCAGTTTTAACCTAATCAGTTAACCATTTTATAATCCAACATGCTTTCTTTGGAAAAAGCTAGTATCTTGTCCACTTGGGACAGTTTCATCCTAATCAGTTTACCATTCTATACAGGCATGTGGATGTACATAAATGGTAATATAACACTTGGAATGATAATAGTAACTTTAGGCTATATTGTGGGTGCTGTGATACCTGAGACATCATAAAAACATAAGCAAAAAGTAAGCTGCAATTATTATTCCAAGCAGATTACTACTTTAGTGATAAAACCTAGTTTCTAAAAACCATAATATCAATTCAATGGCAGGTGCCAGGCAAGAACAGTTTCTGTGCTTAATTATCTAGCTAGAGCTAGTGGCATTCTCCCCAATATCCTTAAACACCAACTCCTTTGTATTCAAGTATCAAACTAGGCAACACTTGGGATCTGGAAGCAGTTTCTCTGTAGGAGACACCATTGCATAGTTAAGGATTGGGGTCATCTTCTGAAGCACCTGGCATTGGCCCCTATTGGAGGCCGCAGGATGTACAAAAACATCATTGTTTGTCTCGTCCCAGGAGTTCTTCTTTGAATATGCTTTTGTGTGTGAATAAAGGTGGTTATTGTTTGGACCTTTCCTTCACCAAAAAATAATGAATCTGATTTGGGGGTTTGAGCCTAGAAAAAAATCCGTTAAAGACTTGCCTCTCTCTGGAATTATCTTTGAAAAATTCCTTTTCACATACCAGATATGTTGGATCTGACATTTCCTTTCCTTAGCTGATACTTAATATTAGTCCTATGTTCCTAGTGCATAGGAGATTTGATCTGGCTATTACAAATGTAATAAGAATTAATACTTTCTTCAGCTAGTCACTAATCTGTTGTAAACTGAAGCAAGGGAAGAAAAACAAGGACAGTGACTACATCAAAGTGCTCATATAAGCACAATGAAAGCATTTCTTCCAAACAGAGGCGTGATGATGAAGTGACTGGGGGGTGGACCTGGAATCAGGAATTGCTAGGTGTATGCCCTATTACTTACTAGCTGTGTGACCCTAAGTCATAGAGTCTCCTTTTTTGTAAAATGGGGATAGATAACTCTTAACAGTGAGGATTGTTGTGAAGACCAAATATGTAAGTCATTTTGCAAATCTTCAAGTGCTACATAAATATGTTATCATTATTAAATGGATTGGGGCAGTTAGGTGACATATTGGGTATGTCACCTGGAGTCATGCAGATCTAATTTCAAATCCAAACTCAGACATTTACTAGCTAGATGATGCTGGGCAAGTCACTTAACCCTATTTGTCTCCATTTCCTCTGCTATAAAATGATCTAGATAAGGAAATGCCAAACCAGTCCATTATCTTTGCCAAGAAAATCCCAAAGAGTTGTACATGACTGAAAATGACTAAACAACAGTGCATTTAATGGATTTTAGCCTTTTCATTTTTCAAGTCTCATTTGGTTCAGTGTGGTTGACTTATGGATAGATGTAAACTCAGTAACAGATATAAATTTAAAGTGGATACTTTATTAGTGTTTATTCTTTTATTTCTTTTCCTAATACTTAAATAGCTAACAGGACAGGCGTAATCTAATCACGTTAGGAGGGGGATTTATGAACTTTGGAGAGCAACTATATGAATATGGGGGTGTTCATGTATATTTAAGTTTTGCTCAATTTATAAGCAACTGATTAAATCACATAACTTGTAGGGCATCAGGGAAGTTTTCCTGTTTTTAAAATGTGCCTTCTTCTTACCTACATTTGGTGCTGCAAATATCCATTAAGGGAACTCACTTGGGTAAAGGAGTTATATCCAGGAAGACTCTATTAAAAGGCAGATATATTATGGGACATCTATATGGAACAGTGTACAGAGCACTGGTCTTGAAGTCAGGAGGACATAAATTCAAATTCAGCCTGATAATTACTAAGTATATAATCTTGAGCAAGCCCGTTAATCCTGATTGTTTCCCTATCCCCAAAAAGCAGACATATTATACACGGCAATACACTGACCCTTACATACCTACTAGCATATTAGTTTCTTAAAATTAACTAGCTAGCACCTAGGAGAAAGTAGAGAATAGGGAATGGGAAAGATGAATTTCTGGACTGGGGAAGGAAATCAAGAAAAATAGAGTAAAAGAGTGCCATAATGGGGGTTCCTAAGTATCCTGAAACAAATAACCAGCTTTGCAATTTTTCTTAGATTTGGCCTTCTACGTGAAATATTAGGGAGAAGCAATAAGAAAGACAACTGAACTGACTCCTTGCCAAAATAGAAATTATTTTTTAAATTATCTGCTTAGTGACAATCATATCACTTTCTAGCTCTATTAACATTAATAAGCAAGAATAGATTCAAGGATCATGATGTATTTGAATGACTTTACATATTGTTTTTAAAATATAATAGAGTAATATGTAAATTATATATAAGTATAAAATATAATTGATTAATTTTTTCATGTACATAATTGTAATGAAAAGCCTGATAACCCTTACCCTCTGCGGTAAGACTAAATTCAACCTGAAAGACTGCTCACATATCACTTTTAAAGGCCCAGTCCCCTATCTAAGACTTCTGCTGGAAACCACAGAATAGAACTTGTATCTAGGTCTCCAAAGATGTAGGTGAAAGAAGCTCTCAAGTCCTTTGCAAACATTAATGTCAGATAAATGCTTGTTTTATTCCAGAGAATGAATACAAAATCCCACAAAATCCATAAATCATGAAGGCAGTGTTTCCTCTTTTTTCAATGAGGCACATTTGCCACTCAGAGACCTATGACAGTGACTGGAATTCAAGGCACCATTCAGGCACTGAAACTCCTTAGGAAAGAAAATGTACTTGTGCCTAATATGCAGACAGTCCTTCAAACCTTAACTGAACTTTGCTCAGCACACAATATTAAGCATATTTTCATGACATAATGTCTTCATCTCATGTCTCCTCTTGTACATGTGGAGTCATAAAATTTAATAATATAGGGTTAAAGGTTACAGGGATCTTAGAAATCACATAATCCAATCTACTCATTTTAGATGAGGCTGAGAAATGTTCCTTAAGTTTTTTTACATTCTAATCAATATTTAGAACTCATCTCTTAAGAGAATAATAAAACAATTACCATTCATGTATGTTAAATAATCAGAGCAAGGATTCAATTATAATAATTTCCAAATAGAAAACATATAAAGCATCCCATTTGGGGTCTTATTTTCAATATCTCATGATAAATATTAGAGTATAACATATAAAACCTAACTACTATGATAATTGATCCATTAAGATCCTAGATTAATGAATTGTCATACCCAGGAGAACCACAATTGGATCTGAAAAAGATAAACCTCAATTTTCACATCTGCAAGACAGCTGGAGAAATTTTTGCTTGCTGCTCCCCATCCACAGGAATTTTGTGAGGACTGCTTAAAACTTTCAAAGCTGCCATTAGAGAAATCCATTCTTTCTTAGTAATAAAGATCATCAATCAACTCCTTCTTCCTCCTTTACAAATTCCAAAAAGGGTGCTATTGGCTACTCAAACATTGGGAGATGAGAGAAATGGTTTACTTGTTATTTAAAAAGAGAATCCTAAAAGTTCATCATTGCTTATTGCATGCCCTAATAATTCTGAGTCTTTGTCAAAATATGGCCAGATTCAGGCACTAAACAAACACTAGACTTTGTGTTTTAAGTATGATTCATCTGGTGGTTTCACTTGTCTAAGAAATTATTGTAATGTGGAAATAAAGGAGGGAAAAATCCCTACACAAATACGCAAAGATACTTAACCTGGAGAAAACAAACTTCCAAAACATAAATGGAAGATGAAATTGGAGTAGTGTGTGTGTATGTGTTCAAAATGAGTAGATTGGAGTAGATGACCTCTCCATTCCTTTCCAGTGCTATTATCTGTGATTCTGTGATCCTAAATATCTTCCTTTCATCATTTGTTCCTTTTAGAGTTCTTTCACTTTCTATGATAGATGAAACTTAGCTTTCTTCTAAAGATATCACACCTCTTGTTACTTCTTCCAGGACTAACAAGGAGTTGGCCAATACTTGCTCCTCACTACCATTTTCAGACCTTCCCTCTGCTAAAGTCATTCAGCAACCAACTCTCCTCCTTTAAACGTCACTTCATCCTACCCAGAAGTTTCCTTGATGGAATTAGAGACAGACTTTAATTGGCTCCTCAAAAATTGACCTCCTCATTAGTAGCCCTTAAAAACCAAAACTTGCTAGCCTTAGCAATCACAAGTTGAGATTCAGTTTGAGGCAGGAAATAGTTTTGTAGAGTATGACTCTCCTTTCTATGCCCTATCATCCATGACCCTTTGCATCAATGTTGCTTGTCCAGTAGAAGACACTCTACCCAGTGAGGAGCAGCATAAGGATAGGACAGAGAAGAGAAGTGACATGAGTTCCACAGCCATGTGTCCAGTGTCTCTCTACATTGAACTCAATTTTGCATCCATTCTTCCCATAGATGATATATGGTTTGCTTAGCACAGTTCTGCTGAGCAGAGTTCCTGATATAGAGTAGGTACTTTTGATTAATTGCTCCCTGACCTCTACTTCTTGAAATCTCCAGCTCCCTCCAAGGACCACTGGAAACTTAAGGCTTTTTCTGATTTCCCCAATTTTTAGCATTACCCTGGCCACCCTGCAGAGATTTTTTTTTTGTTTTTTATTGTGGTTAAAATGGAAATGTTTTGCATGATTTCACATGTATCGGTGAAATATGAGTGGTAGAGAATTTGGAACTCAATTTTAAAAAATGAATAAATTTTAAAAAATTATAATTTCTGCAAGATATTGGAGAAATGTGTTAGATATATCAAGATGGAGAAATCCCTAGTCCTGATTCTACCACTTTGAAATATTCCTTTTCTTTGAGGAATGAACAGAAAGAGCAGGTTGTGACCTATGACACATTACAAACAATTCTCTATTTCTCATACAAAGTTATGTTCTCAGGTCCTCAAGTCAGTTTTTTGGCTCACATTATGTATTTGAGACAGGATCATTAGAAGCAAGAAACTTAGGTGTGAATCCTGTTTCTGATACTGACTAGCTACATGACCCTATAGATAAATCTCAGAACCTTAGTTTCACTATCTGTAACATGGGGGTAATAATATCTCTATGAGCTCCTTTGGCTGATTTTTGTGAGAAAACTGCCTTGAAAAATCTTAAAACTCATATAGATATATTTTTGATTTTTAAAATTTTAGCAAATTAAACTTTTTAATTTTAATATTTATATAGTACTTTATAGTTTGCAAAATACTTCAGCTATGTAATCTCACATGATCTCATTTTTATTATCTTGAAAACATAGTTTCTTATAGAAATAGTGTTATTAATACTAGAAAGGTTCCCAGGCAGGTTGCAAAAGCTTCCTTACCTGTAGTATACTAATAATGCTATTCAGCATTACCTGCTTGGGCTTTAGTGGCAGCTGCTGAGCACACTGGCTGCTCTATGACCCTTCCAGTACTACTATTTTGTAAACTGGGAGACTATAAATTGCAATCACGTTATTCTACAGGAAATGCCCCATGACCAGCCTGCCAAGGGCACGACCCCAGAATTGTGGGCTTCAATCCAGCAATCCTGGCCATACCTGCCTTTGCTGAGATGAGCTGCCTACTGCCAAAGGCAATAGCAGCAGAGGTGAGGGCTGGGCAGTATACCTGGCCAACCTGAAGTCCCTACTGCTCAACCAAGACAATAATCAAGTGCTACGACTAGCAAGCGTTAAGTGTGGAAGCATTTTTTTCCCTCTGAACAAAAGTATCAAATATTGAATTCAACAATTTTTGAAGCAGACGAGTGTCAAGGTATCACTGTATCACATTTAATCTTTGTAACAACCCTGGGAAATATTTTTAATTTCTATTTTTTACAATTGAAGAAAGTGTTCGGATCTGTCTTTTACAAACTTTTTTGGTGTTCCTAGCATTTAGCAGACAGACAACAACTTGTCTTAGATTGATTCTGAATTCAGATCTTCCTGACTAACTTTCTATAAACTTAGGAGCTAAAATAAGAAGTAAACAGGACCTGAAAAGTTTAAAAAGGAGCTTGGGAATGGTGTTTGTGTTCCTTTTCTTCCTTCTGTCTTCCTTTTTGTAGCAAGATTATCAGTGATCCCCAAACTGGGTTTCCTGTCTCCTGGGAAACACTGAAATGAACACTTTAACTTTCAGGGACAAGAATAGATCATTAAAGGAATGGTTGATAAACTGTCAGCAGAAAGGGAAGCAATGATTACACAGAGCTGGTATAGTTTTGTCAAGAACAAGTCATGCCAGAAAATGGAAGAGAGAAAAAAAAGACTAACCTTGTTTTCTTTTTTAATGAAATCACTAAATTAGAAGAGGGGAATGCTGTAAAAAATTTATTAGATCTTAGCCAAATTTTTGCTAAAATATTATTCTTATGAGAAAAACAGAGAGATGGACCAGGCAAATGATATCATTAGATGATTTCAGAATTGGTCCCATGGCTTGTCTCAAAGAGGTGTTAATGGTTCTATATGAACATGACATCAAACTTCATCATTCAACCAAAACTGTTCTCTGCAAAGTTATGGATGATCTTTTAATTACCAAATCCAATGGCCTTTTTTGTCTTCCTTCTCCTTTATTTCTCTACTCCTTGGCACTTTCTTCATTCTAGATTTTCAGGACACGTTTCCCTACTGATCTTTCTGCTACTTCTCAGTTTCCCTTGTTGGACCTTCTAAATCTTGTCCTCTAGCATAAGTGTCACTCAGGATTCTATATTATATCCTCTTCTCCCTATTGTGCTTCTTCCGGTGATCCCATAAGCTACAGTAAATTTTACTCTATACTGATGATTCTCAAATCTCTCTCTCTGTTCACACACACACACACACACACACATATATGTGCGCTATATGTATATATTGTATATGTTTGTTTCCTCTATCTCTTACTAGATTGTGAGTTCCTTAAAGACAGAGGCTGTTTTTTGCTTTCTTTGTGTCTCCAGCATTTAGCACAGTGCTTGGCATATTATATTGTAGATGCTTAAAAATACTTATTGACTCAATTGATTGACAGCTTTCTAGTGGAGTACCCTAGGAATCTGCGTTTGGTCCCATGCTATTTAATAGTTTTATCAATGACTAAGATAAAGCTACAAATGGTATTGAGGTGACAGTAAAGTGGGATGATTATTTGATACATTGAATGATGGAATCAGCATCAAAAAGGATCTTGATATGTTTGAGCATTAGGCTAAATCTAATATGATAAAATACAAATAGTGATAAATGTAAAGTTTAATCAGTTTTATAACTACAAAATGGGGAATCATGTTGGCATAGCAACTATTTTGAAAAATCTAGTGCTTTTAATAAATTGCACATTCAACATAATCCATCATTGTGATATAGCAGCCCTCCAAAAGTTGATGCAATCAATGCACTAAAAGTCCTAGCTTCCAGGAATAAGGAGGTCACTGTCCTATTGTCTTCTGCTCTGTCAGACCTCATTTAAATGCTGTGTTCCATACTACCAATAGTTCATAGTTTCAATAATGTAGTTGAAGAAAGAAGGCAACAAGTTGTAGCACGCACAGTAGCCATAAAGCACCTTGGCAGGTAGTTTAAACCATATTGCAAATAACTGACAGGTCTGAAAATCCATTGATCAGCTAGGGGAGTATCTACTGCAAGCATGTGAAAACTTCTCCAGGTAGAATGGAGGACAGGAACAATTTATTTCAGCACCCTTAAAGATAGCTGAAAGAAAGCTGTGGAACATTTACGCAGGGGTCCTCAAACAACAGCCCACCGGCCAGATACAGCAGCTGAGGACGATTATCCCCCCACTCAGGGCTATGAAGTTTCTTTATTTAAAGGCCCACAAAACAAAGTTGTTTTTACTATAGTCCAGCCCTCCAACAGTCTGAGGGACAGTGAACTGGCCCCCTATTTAAAAAAGTTGGAGGACCCCTGATTTAGAGTTTGGTCAGACATTGAAGTTACCAAAATCATCTTCTGCATCCTGGGCTATCACCAGTTGTCTTGACTTTTGTCTTGCCATTAGATTTTAATGAGCCTAGAAGAGAGAGCAAGGATGATGACTTTGTGCAACTATGCCTCATTTAAATCTAATTCACACTCAAGTCTAGACATCACCCTGGGACTTCATTTGTTCTCTTCAAAAATGAAAAAATCAAAAACAGCCCAAAAAGTGATAAAATAGAGTGTCTAGAGGAAGAGGAGAACCTTCTGTCACAGCAGGCAGGACAAAGGAGGGTGTTATGTTAGTTGGGTGTAGGTTAAGTCAGGGACTTGTATCCATTGTCTTTTCGCAGCCTCTCCCCAACAGGTTCTGACCTGTCATCACCTTTTTATTAGTCACAGGTCATCTGAAGTGAGGCAGACACTTTGACATCCTCTCTAGGGACTGTCAACAAAGTATGACTCACAGGCACTCAATCTTTCTCACTGTCATCCTGAAAAGAAGCTTATAATATTCAGTGAGAGTTTTAGTTGATGGAAAAAAATGTTTTCATCTCAAGTAGTCTCAGACTACTTCTCTGTTTCCATTGTGGTTCAGGGTTGGGTTTTTTTGGGGGGTGGGGGGATGTTATTTTGTTTTTTAGGGTTTTTGCTCACACTTCTGAAATTCAGATCTGCTTGGGGCTTTTAAAGGGTTATTTCTGTAAGTAACAATGATGCAAATGGAACACAGGACCTGAACATAGACACTGATGGGGAGTTGACAGCAAATGGTTATCTTTCCTAGCCAAAATGCACTTGTCAAGTTTATTTTCTAGCAATGATCATCTCTTGTTCACACACTTTTTTTCTTAGGGAAAAGCAGAATATATATTATATCCTGTTAATCTTTAAGTCCAAAAGAGGAATTTATATCTATAAGAACTTTTCTTACATGGAAACCATCAGTGACTAGTGTTTTCAATTTAATACATTGAACAACTAGACCTGCTATTCAGTTATAGGAAGCGAATGGGCTAAAACTCTCACAGGCTTTGGTCATGTGCTTAGTTTCAGAGAGTGAGATATAATCCAATAGTGGGAAAAGAAGCCAAAGAGAGAAATCTTAGTAGCCTTGCCTCTTCATAGTCAAGAGCACAACATTTAGTATTTAATTTATTGTCATAGTGCCTACTATGTGCCAGGCACTGCTGAACTCTGGAAAATATAAAGAAAGGCAAAAGATAGTCCCAACTCTCAAAAAGTTCTTAATCCAGTGGGAGAGATCCTTTAAAGTATTTCACTATTCTGGTGAGGGCCTTCATCCCAGGCAGAGGATCTATTTTAATTTCTTAGAATTGAAAGGTAAAACTTTAGAGATTTTCTAGTTCAATACTCATCATTTCAGAGATAAGGAAATAGCATCAGAGAAGTTAAGTGATTTGTACAAAGTCACACAGCTAATTAGGGAGAGAGCTGGGAACCAGCATCTAAGCATTCTGACTACTAAACTGGTTCTTTCTATTACATAGTTTCACTATCCCATATTCACCTCTAAATGCCTTTGCATTAATTTGAGGGGAATTTGGGGCTGGGAGATGTTTCATTAGAATGTGACCTATTCATAAGAAAACTCCTTTTTATCTCCTTATACATTAGAAAGTTATTTATAATTTAATCTTTGACAGGCTGTTACTTGTCTATGGTCATGTAGTCAATATGTGTCAAGAGTATGACTATCATATAGATTTTCATAAAACCACGACTGATCTCCACATTGTTTCTACCAATGAAATGTTTTTTCTTAACATTTTTATTTAAAATTTTTCGTTCCAAATTCTATCCCTCTCTTCATGCTTCTCCCATCCCTGAGATAGTAAACAATCAGATGTAGGTTATACATGTGCAATTATGTAAAACATTTCCATTTTATACAAGATTTGAATAAAAGAAAAAAAATGAAAGGTCAAAAATAGCATGCTTCATTCAATATTCAAGCCATATGAGTCCTTTCTCTAGAAGTGGATTGTATGCTGCATTTATCCTTAAATTTTTGGGACTGTCTTGGATTATTGTATTGCTGAGAATAGCTAAGTAATTCACAGTTCTTTATTGAATAATACTGATGTAATTGTGTACAACACTCTCCTGGTTCTTCACTATGCTTCAGTTCATATGAGTCTTTCCTGAAATTGCCTTGTTTGCCATTTCTTACAGCACAATAATATTCCATTACAATCATACTACAGCTTGCTTAGCTATTCCTCAACTGATGTTCATCCTTTTGATTTCCTGTTCTTAATCACCACAAAAAAGAGCTTCTATAAATATTTTTGTACAAATAGATCCTTTCCCCACTTTTTGGATGTTTTAAAATTTGTCCTAAATGCAAGTCAACTTGCTCTAGTTTTTCTGCTTACACTTGTTAGACAAACACCCAGAAATGTCCTCTTGAATGAAAAAGTCATTGGCATTTGCCAATACATACATTTCCAAGTATAAAAAAAGGACGTAACATTTGGATTGAATTTGAAAACGGACATCACTTTTTTGCTGATATATAAGCATAAAAATATAAACCAAGGATTTTATTTCATCTATTAATTGTACTTGAAGATAATCTACACATTTTGTGCCCTACAGAGATTCACTGTATTACATGTCTGCTAAACTACCGAGTTAAGCATTTACTGAAATTGCTTTTTTATTATCTGAATCTGAAGCCAGGGAGATATTCAAGGTTAAAGTAAAAATGTTTTTGTATTATAGCTAAGATTGAGTCAGCTCTCACTGGCTGGAGAGAATTGATTGTTAAATTTGGCAAATTTGGTAGAAATTAGCAGAAATTGGCAAAATATACAAATCAGAATTTAATTTATTGATTTTTTGTTAGTTGTCTACCTTTAAGAAAGCAATGGAGAAAATGTTAAATAATGCAAAAGTGTATCCTGTATGTTTTGGAGGGTGTCCTATTTAAACACATATTCATATTCATACCCCTGCTTATGTGTAAACTTGTTATAATGACACCTGGACAATTCAGAGGAGTATGAAACTGGGGGGCCATTTCTCTCAATGTTCCCACATTATGTTTTTACTTTGGAACCCACTTCCATAGAGGAGGTTAAGAGTCAAGATTTTTTTGTTTTGACTTTTTTTTTAAGTTATTGATCCTGAGTAACATTGATCATACACATAAGCATTTTTCAAAAAAAAAATTAGTCATCTGAGCAGGAGTAAGCACTTCAGTGGAGGAAAGAAATGGGATTTGGGGAAGGATATATATTTGTAGAGCTGGAAAGGACTTCTTATAAATCACCCTCAAATTTTACAGATGAGGAAACTGAGGCACAGAGAGAAGGAAATTAGCCAAGTTACATAACATCAGAGCCAAGAACAGAAAGTAGGTCTTAAAGACCTTTTCCATTGCCCATAACAAAAGTATTATTTCTTGTAATAAAAATCTTCCAGAAGGGACTCAATGGTCCTCTTTCTTTCTACCTTTTTCATTCATTTAAAACAAATATTTTGACTTTCCCAGGATACACAGAAAGGAAAAGAAGGAAAATGAGGTGAAATGAGGTGAGGTGAGGTAAGGTAATGTTTATATTAATACCAGTCTACCCCAGGGTGTCATTGTAGGATAATCATATCATTACCATAGACTGGCTTATCTCTCCTCAGCAGATACCTAGTTTCTGAGCAATACTAGAAACCAGAAAGATTGCCATTTTGGTTCTGCTCAAGCCTACCCCTCTCAGTGGGCTCAGAACCAAGCATGACTGGATCCAAATGTAGCAGTGGTAGTGGCCAAGCAGTTGAAACTGCAGGTTCCCTAATTATTTTTATCCATGTAAATTCTTCCTACATGATCTCCTAATAAGGTTACCTTCTACATAAATGAGTGCTAATTCTATAAATAAAAAAGGAATGGAATAAGTATTTATTAAAAGTTTTATGTGCCAGACACAATGCTAAGTATTTTTAAAAATATTATGTTATTTGATCCTCATAAGAACTATGGGAGGTAGGTGTTATTGTTTTCCCTATTTACAACTGAAGAAACTAGGGCAGAGATTAAGAAATTTGCCCAGAGTTACACAGCTGCTATGTGTCTGAAGTCATATTTAAACTCGCAACTTCTTTGACTCCAGACTGTTCCCTATTCTAGCTGTCCCTGCATTGTATAAATCAGTTATTTTATTATCTATAAAGTTAGAAAATCTTGAAAGTGCTTTATTCATAAAAGATTTATTATTAATAATCATCACTAACTCCAAGTATTAGGGAACTGATCACTGATACATACACACATATATATAAAACTGGGAACGGTCTTGGTAACCACCTAGTCAGATTCCCCTCATTTTACAGGTGAAGAAACTGAGGTCACTATGTATGAATCCAAATGCAAGGTCATATGAATAGTTAAATGGGAAGAAGATATAGAAATAATATTCTATTCCTTGCCTTTTTTACATTTTTATTGATTATTCAAGTTAGAGGTATGACTAAGTTAAGGTGATCTGGACCAGGATACCAAAAAATTAGAAGGAGCAAAAAATTTAAATAATGATTTTTTAATTACAAATATTTATCATTTTAAATAGTATTATCTGTTCCTTCAGCAAAATAGATAAATTTATGTTTAGAACTTATTTAGCAAGGATAATTAAAAAGCTTAACTAGGAAACCTTCAGTTGTCAGGTTCTTCCCAGGTGACTAAACAAATGCTCCTCCCCAGTAGAAGACTTAGAGCATCCTGAGTTTTATCCTTAGATCTCTCCTTGTTCAGCTGGTTTTCCAGAAGCTTCATTCACAGTCAATTGAAGTTTTCTTAGGTATTTGCTTAATTCCTTTCACATAATGAATTAAAAGTTGATTTAAGGATATATTTTATGTTGATCATCCCAGGAGTCAAACTTGCTGGATAAAGTTCTATCATATAATACTTTTTAAAATTACATTTTATTTTTTAAAACAGAAACGTATTTTATTTCCTTCCCACTATCTACCCTATTAAAAAAAGAAAAGAAAAGAAAAGCGGATTCTCTGTAACAAATATGCATAGCTAAAAGCTGTAAAGGGATGCCCATCAAACCATGAAGTTTTAATTAGTTCAATGCAATTAAGTAATTACCTCACTGAACTGTCTTCTTGCAGCTCAAAGTACAAATGCATCTTCTTTTAAAATATATGTATGTATATAATATATATGCATATAAATATATATATATATATATATATATATATAGTTCTTTTCTCTTGTAAAAATCCACCTTTTCCCCTTCTGCTCAAATTCCCATCCTCTCCAATTAAGAATTTAAAAAAAATAAAACTATTAAGAATATGCATAGTCAAGCAAACAAATTTCTTCATTGGACATTTTTTAAAAAATAGTTCTCATTCTGCACTCTTAGTCCCTTATCTCTCTACCAGAAAATGGGTAGCATTTTCCTCTGGAATCCTAGTTCCATCATTTTGCAGAGTTCCTACTTCTTTTCAAGTTATTTGTCTTTTCTATATTGTTGTCATTGTATAAGTTGTTTTCCTACTTCTATTGATTTTATTCTGCATCAGTTCATGTAAGTCGTCTGGGTTTCTCTGAAGTCTTCACCTTCATTTCCTAAAACACAATAGTATTCCATCACATTCCATATATATACATACATATAAAACTTATTCAGTCATTTCCCAAGTTACAAGCATCCTTTCAGATTCCTTCTTCCCCCACTTTTGACATCTCAAAAAAAAGCTATAAATATTTTTGTAAACCTTGCAGTTTCTTTTTTGTACGGTGCCAACTTTAAATAGATTTTATTCTCCAGGACAAGAACGGCATTTTCACTTATTTACAGTATTGATAAATGGAACCATCCACCAGAAAAATATCATGAATCTGTGTTTATCTAGATTGGCATTTTTTATGGTCTTTTCCACAGAGTCTGGTATGCCACAGAAAAAATCAGCATTCAGCTTTTCAAAATGGGCTTAGGTGATGGAGGTATAGAAGCTGATACATTCATAGAGAAAGTCAATCTCACTATTGGATAGAGTACTGGAAGAGAGAGCATGCTTTGTACTTTCACAAACATTGCATGAATAGCAAATAACCTTCTTTTTCCCACTGATGTCCTTCTTGTACTTTCACTTGAACTCATCAAAAAATCATTGATCTTATGGTTTTTAAAGTCTTTCTTCTTCTTCTTCTTCTTCTTCTTCTTCTTCTTCTTCTTCTTCTTCTTCTTCTTCTTCTTCTTCTTCTTCTTCTTCTTCTTCTTCTTCTTCTTCTTTTTCTTCTTCTTCTTCTTCTTCTTCTTTTTCTTCTTCTTCTTCTTCTTCTTCTTCTTCTTCTTCTTCTTCTTCTTCTTCTTCTTCTTCTTCTTTTTTTTGGTGAGGCAATTGGGGTTAAGTGACTTGCCCAAGGTCACACAGCCAGGAAGTGTTAAGTGTCTGAGACCAGATTTAAACTCAGGTCCTCCTGACTTCAGTGGATAAAGCACTGTGCCAACTAGCTGCCCTGTCAAAGCCTCTCTCACTGGATATTTCCAGCTGCGTGTCTGACCTTAAAAATGCCATCATCTAGCAGACCCTAGAGCTTCTTTTGCCTGAAATTAATTTCTACCTTAGTCTATCCTTCCTCCACTCTATCTTCTTCCTTCTCCCTTTCCCCTCCTAAGTCCCTGTTAAGTAAAATGCATTTCTATATCTAACTTCATATGCATATTCTTTTTCTCCTTTGTCCATCTGATGAGAGTGAAGTTAAAGTGTCAACTGTTTCCCCTGCTCTTACTTCTTGTTTGTGTAGTTGTCCACTTGGGCATGCAGATTACGAGACAAATTTCCCTAATCTTCTTTCCCACATTTTCTCTTCTTTTACCATTCTTCTCTTAAGATCATTAAATCATAACCAAACATTATTTAATTAGATTCTGTAAGCCCTAATGAAGACTTAGAGGAGACATATGTAAAATAATTTCATATTAGATTTTAAGCAGTTTGTCCTTGCTTATTCCTTTATTTATCCTTGTTTAGTCCTTTTTGTTCATGTTTACTTTTTTATGTTTCTCAACTCCCCTTTTTGAGTGAGTTGTGGGAGCTCTTTTCATCTATGAAATTACAGATCTAAATCTCCTCTCCCTTCCCTATTTCATTGTTTACCTCACTGGATTGTGAGTATCAAATGGTATTCACTTATCTATTGATATGTTTCTATGGGAAAACATTATAATAAGGTGAACTACTATTATTTCTCCCATACATAAACAAGGAGATAGACATGAGACCTTTCCAACACTATATCTACCAGCTTTTGGCTAATTCTTCTATAATTACCATTTATAATTATATATTATAATTATTATTATATAAGTATATTATATACAATAATATAATATGTGATCTATATTGTATATTATATATAATATATTATAATACAATATTATGTAATATATTACATAATATGTGTTATTATGTAATATATACATACAATACTGCATATTATAAATTCTATTGGTAAATCATCAGGCTTTTGATCAGAAGGTCCAGCATTCAAGTCCCTGTTCAGACACACATTTTTAAAGAATCAGTTCTAATTTTTTTTTAAAAAGATACCCTTACAAAGAAGAATTTATAAGTAATTAAAAATTATAAGAACACACACACATATATGTGTGTGTATATATATATATATATATATAATACATATATTATCTACACTCACAATAAGCCTGTGAGATAATATCATCCTATTTCACCAATCAGAAAACCAAAACTCAGAGAGGTTTTTAAGTGGCTTCCCTAACAACACATAAGCAATAAAAGATTTATGGTATGTTTCAAAAGAACTATGTTTCTACTGCTTCAATTCTCATTATGAGAATTATTTGATGGAAATAAATTAGATGCTTATGCAAGTGGTAGTGACTCAGATCATTTGAACATCTCAATGAACTGGAAGAGGAAATTGACTAAATAATGCTTTAGCCAGGTACTGTCATTCCCTTTGCCTTCAACTTCCTGCCTCTCACTTCCCCTCCCCCCCATACATAAACCCTCTTTCCCACCCTAAAGAATTCAATGGAACCTTTAGAAGCTTCACCAGTCACTATGCCCTTTCCAAATTAGATTGAAGTCCATTTTTGTTTTCATTTTCCTTCCAGTGTGGAAGAAAAGGGTCAAGGTAATTAATCTGATGTCAGTGGTTTTCTGCCTCCTATCCCTGCTCCCAGCCTCATCTCCCCATTAATTAAGAAAACCAAAGGAGAAAGCACAAGCTTTTTTGTGTCTGATCCCACATTCCTGGTTTATTTTCCACTCCCTGGAATCTTGATTAGAAATAAAACTTTGTAGAGTTACTTTCGGTAGGAAACCAAAAACTCTGTCATCCCTTTTGCCAATTTGTAGTAGGTATTTTTAAAAAAGAGAAAACCCACTAAATAAAATAAATCCATAAACACATAAGAGAAGATCAGAGTAAAAAGCTGATAGTATATATGTGTGTCTGGGTCTGGGGGTCCAGCAAGAGAGGTGATCTTGCTGATGTGGTCAACACTTTCAAAGCCATGTCAGCCAGTGGTCATGGTCATTCAAGGTTAATGCCCCCTGTCTGGGAAGAGAAAGACAAATGCCGCCTTGCATGGACTATATCAGAGCTGGAAGGATGTGGATCTGTCTCCATAAATATTTAAGTAACACTTTTTGCATGTGTTTACTATATTTCTCATTTAAGAACAATTCTGGAAACTTAATTGCCAACAAAATAGCACCGAGAAAGCATATGATATGGCAGCCAAAACTATTTTGTTTCTTTTAATGCACCAAATTCAATTCTCCTTGGCCATGCTTGAGGTTAAAAAGATTTTTCTAAAGTGCTTAGCCCCTCTTCCCCTCACATTTCCTGTCTTTTTTCTGTATTTATGGCTCCTTTCCTGGAATAACATTTAAATGATTAATCAGCAAATAAGGAAAAGGTTTTGTCAAATACCATTAGTATCCCACCCTCATTGTCACCATTCTCCCCATCCCACTCCCAAAGACTGGTCCACACAGAGTATAGAAATGTTATCATTGTATTATTTTTACAATGTTTATCTTTGGATTTGCAAAGTGAATCATAGGTTATATTAATCATAAAATTTAAGTGAAAAATCATTGAACTGAGTTGGCATAGGTTATCTGTCCTTTGTATTTAGAATACACTCCCTCTTCACTTTGCTTTCTTGCTATTCCTAGCTTCTTTCAAGATCTGTTTTAAGTAAGACCTCCTTTAAGAGACCCTCCCTAAATCATGAAATTGTTAATGCCCAATGTCCCCTTCCAAATTACTTAGCATTTATTCTATTCAAATATTGTATTTGTCAATATATTTTACTGGTATTTATTTTTCTGTTTGCATATTATTCTCTCCAGTAGAATGGAGATTTGAGAGAAAATAAAGTTGTTCCCTCTTTTTTTTCCCTTTGGTATTTGCATATACTCAATATATAATGTTTAAAATGTAACTAGTTCAATTAAATGGGATTTTAGAGAGGAGTCCTGTGATATAGTAGATGGAAGGCAGGCCATAGGAAAAAAAATAAAAAAGACCTGGGTTCAAACCATATTTGTGATTGATACTTGTTGTGTGACTACAGAGAACAAGATATTTAATATCTCAGTTCTCCCAGAAAACTACCCATGACTGTAAGATTACAGATGAATTACTGAGAGAGGAAGTTTCTGCCCTGAGAATTTCTTATGCCAATGAAATCACAAGTTCGAACAAAGAAAAGAAAAGAAAGAGGGAGAGAACATTTTATGACTTGAAGGCACATTAGATATCTTATCTTCTAAACCTTCCCCACTCCTTTTTAATAACTGAGGGAACTGAGATCCAGGGAAATGAAATTACCAGTTCAAGTTTCTATAAGTTGAGCCAGGATTCAAATTCAGGTCTTTACTCTCTAAATGTAGTGTTCTGTCTCATGAACTAAGAAGTCCTTTTTTTCTTTGGCAACATTATGACATAGGTAATGACACTGACAGTGGCCCAGGGAAAAACTGAATTCTCTATTTAGACTTGAATTCTTTGAAGGTCACACCTGACTGAAGAGCAGAGTTAGCTCATATAACATGCCTGCAAAGAAAAAGTTACAGAGACACTCCCTTTTCTCCAATCCAATAATTTTTTTTAAAAATGTACTTATAGACACTACAGAAATTATAGTAGATATTTTACCCTTAAAAAAAAAAACACCTCATCAAAATAAATTGAATGGTATAAACTCTTGACCATGTATAAGAAGGCCCAGGATCAAATCTCATTCTCTGATACTTACTAGTTGCTTGATGCTGAGCTAAACCTCTTTGACCTTCAGTCAATTCAAACTTTTAAATGGGGATAATATTGTTTTCTTTTTTTAAATTTATTAAAGCTTTTTATTTTCAAAACATATACATGGATAATTTTTCAACAATGACCCTTGTAAAACCTTGTGTTCCAGATTTCCTACCCATCCCCTCACCTCCTCTCCTAGATGGCAAGTAATCCAATATATGTTAAACATGGTAAAAATATGTTAAATCCAATATATGTATACATATTTATACAATTATCTTGCTTCACAAGAAAAAATCAGATCAAAAATGGAAAAAAATGAGAAACAAAATAAAATGCACACAAACAACAGCAAAAACAGTGAAAATGCTATGTTGTGATCCACACTAGTTTCTACAATTCTCTCTGGGTGTAGATGGCTCTCTTCATCACAAGATCATTGGAACTGGCTTCAATCATCTCACTATTAAAAAGAGCCACGTCCATCAAAATTGATCATTGTATAGTCTTACTCTTGCTGTGTACAATGATCTCCTGGTTCTGCTCATTTCACTCAGCATCAGTTCATGTAAATCTCTCCAGCTCTCTCTGAAATCATCCTGCTGATCATTTATTATAGAATAATATTCCATAACTTACATATACCACATATTTATATACCATATTCTTCATATTTCATATATTTTCATATCTTATATATTTCATATATATATTTCATCTATGTAACTTATTTAGCCATTCTTCAACTAATGGACATTCACTCAGTTTCCAGTTTTTTGCCACTACAAAAAAGGCTGCTACAAACATTTTTGCACATACAAGTCCCTTTCCCTCCTTTATGATTTCTTTGGGATATAAGCCCAATAGAGACACTGTTGGGTCAAAGAATATGAGCAGTTTGATTGACCTTTGGACATTGTTTCACATTGGTCTCCAGAATGGTTGGATTTGTTCACAGTTCCATCAACAATATATTAGAGTCCTAGTTTTCCCACATCCCCTCCAACATTCATAAAATTCAGAAATAGATAATTTCTCCTCTTTCCTCTTTACCTCTCCTATACTTTCTAGGCACTGGTACCTGGTGTATCTTCTTTGCCTGTCCCCACTTCCCCAGGGCTTCATGTTGTCTCTGGGATCCAAATATTCTATCCTACAAAAGAACTCTACAAATCTACAAAAGAACAGCTAGTTGGTGTAGTGAATAGAGCACAAGCCCTAAAGTCAGGAGGATCTGAATTCAAATCTGATCTCAGACACTTAAGCTGTGTGACCTTGGACAAGTCACTTAACTCCAATTGTCTAAGGGGAAAAAAAAAGAACTCTATCCTCTTCTCTGACCCAAACCCCATCCCCTCAGTGGGAAAAAACCTTAGCTGTGTTTTAAGAGAAAAGAACCATTCATCCAAAGGGATATAAATAGCTCATAGGTACAAGTCCAATTATCTAAATGATTTTTGATTATAAGAAGATTAGATGGAAATTTTTGTTTCTATTTACATTGCACCACTATCTTATAGGTAATAAAACTATATTTCCCTGTATGTGTATGTATGTGTGTGTGTTTTCTATTCCATCCAAAAGTAAGGTTTTGCAAAACAGAAAATGTTTTGCTTTTGTCTCTATATCTCCAGTGCCAGGCATATAGTAGGCACTTAGCATTATTACTAAGCATTGATTTGTTTGCTGCAGAAACTTTGTGGAGGCACATATCTGAATATCAAAATGGCAAACTCTAGTACATATTGTTGGGTGAAGTGATTGCAGATCTTCTGGCTGCAGGAAGCATGAAACTACTTTTTTTGTCTTGGTCTTCCATCATAATTATCCAGTCTCAGGCAACTTTTGAGTCAGGCAACATGCCCACATTATTTCTTTATCATCTTCTGTTCTTATCAGTCTTTTTTTCCTTCCCAGGCTCTCTTCGGTATAGTTCACCCCAGACCAAAATGCTTTCCATTTCCTTACATCAACAGAAACACTATTGGTCACTTCTTTCAACTGTCTATTCAATAATCCACAGTTCTAGGAGCAGTTTTCATGTATGCTCCCCATTGTTACTTTCAAACCATTCCATTGTGAGATCCAGAGCAACCTTCCAATTTCCAAGAAAAGTCTCACAGAGAAAGCTACCGCAAGTTCAATGTATTCTAGACTCATATAACCTAAAAATGCTCACAAGCACTCATTAATGTGCTTACAGTCATCCAAAGGATATGATTAGGTCAATGCAAAGGTATTCCATGAACTAATATATCAAGAAAAAATTAATAAAGTATTTTTTCTCCCAAACCTGGAAGATAGATGTTATATGGTAGCAGTAGAAACAAAAACATAGCTGTGGTACTTTGTAAATCACAACAAAATTCTAGGGGGAAAAGTAATGGTTTTAGGTAGTCTCAGATTTTAATGTCTCTCCTGATCTTCAGACCAATATCTTTTTTTTCCCATTTTTTATTATACCTTTTTATTTACAAGATATATTCATGGGTAGTTTTTCAACATTGACAATTGCAAAACCTTTTGTTCCAACTTTTCCTCTCCTTCCCCCCATCCCTTCCCCTGATGGCAGGTTGACCCATACATGTTAAATATGTTGAAGTATAAGTTAAATACAATATATGTATACATGTCCAAACAGTTATTTTGCTGCACATAAAGAATCAGATTTTGAAATAGTATACAATTAGCCTGTGAAGGAAATAAAAAATGCAGGTGGACAAAAATAGAGGGATTGGGAATTCTATGTAGTGGTTCATTGTCATGTCCCAGAGTTCTTTTGCAGGGTGTAGCTGGTTCAATTTATTACTGCTCTATTGGAACTGATTTGATTCATCTCATTTTTGAAGAGGGCCACATCCATCAGAACTGATCATCATATAGTATTGTTGTTGAAGTATATAATGATCTCCTATTGACCAATATCTTAAAGATATTACTTAAAGAGCAACTTGAACTGGTCCTCTCTCTCTGAGATCTTAATACTCCATATATCCAAAGCAACAAGTATTAAATTTCCACGAAAATTTTCTCTAAGTCTGATTCATCACTCACAACACTAGTCTCCCATACCTTCCATTGGAATTATATTTTAAAAATAAAACTTTGATTTGACCTCTCTAATTCTTGAAACAATCATCTTCCATCTTTCTCGCTAATGTCTTAGAAAAAATAGTCTGTTGCTTCCACATCTTTTTACCTCATTCACTACCCAATTCTTTGTGAGTTGACCAATGACCTCAACACTCTATTAGAGTTACTCTCTTAAATGTCATCAATAGACTTCTAATGGCTAAATCATATGGCATTTTCTAGTGTTCTTCCTTACTGATATATCATTTTGCATCATTCAAGAGTGTTGAGCATTCATTTCTATTATTTATAGATAAGTGCACATGGGTCCCTATCCTAGAGAATACTGGAAGACTAGAACTTTGAACTTTTCATGGAGTTCTGGTCCTTTTATGTGTCATAGATCCTACTTTGGTAGTCTGTTGAGATCTATGGACTTCAGATAATATTTATAAAGCATTAAACAAAATTCCTGTCTCATATTAAGTGCTATATAAATGTTGTTATTCTCAGAATCATTTTAATGCAGCACAGAACAAGTACAGATCTCTGAGACCTTCTTTCAAGTTTACACCTAACCAATAATGATTGCTCTTGGATCTGGCCATCCAATCAATTCCAAATGTATCTGGATATGATATTGCCTTTTATACATTTCTCCTTAAAAGGTATCATGACAGTTTTTCTAATACCTATTAAAACCTATCATATCTATAACATCTTAGTCTCTTTTCCTGGTTCACTATCTTACTCTTACCCAATAACAATGGATACATTCCAAACCTCTCTTTTTTCTCTACTTTCTTTTCTCTTTTTATTCTCTTCTTTGGTAATTTCAAATGCTTGAAAGGGTTCATTTATTAAACCTCCATAGATGACTTTGGATGAAGATCTAGTAGATAACAGAAGATGCTGTAGTCCATAACCTCCTATTATCTACTAGATCTCTTCATCTCATAACCTCTTGACATCCTAAACTTGACATTTATAAAACCTAAGTTATTATCTCCTTCCTTAGAAGTCTGTCATTTCTTTCAACTTACACATTTGTGCTGAGGGGACTCCATATTCACATTTACCCAGGCTCAAAAATTTAGTTATGTTTGATTCTTTCCTTTCCCTGTCTCTCCCACATTCCATTAGTTTCTATCTCCATAACATCTTTTATATTTGCCTCCTTTTCTCTTTCATTAATGGGAAGTAAGTGGTACAACGGAAAGAGTACAAGCCGGGAGTCAGAAAGACTCATTTTCTTAAATGCAAATTGGGCCTCAAATACTCTCTAGCTATGTGAATCTGGGCAAGTCACTTAATTCTGTTTGTCTCAGTTTCTTCATCTATAAAGTAAACTGACAAAGGAAATGGCAAATCCTCTAATATCTTATTCTAAAAAACCCTAAAAGGGTCACAAAGAGTTGGACACAACTAAAATGACTGAACAACAAAAACTCTATAGCCCCACTCATTAAAACAGGCTTATTTCACAGCCATCGAATTGTTCAAAATGGATAACGATACAAATAGTCAAAGCTGAAAAAACTGTATGAAAACAAACTAATTACAGCTGGTAGAGATGTGAATTCTCAACTACTCTGGAAGGTAATCTGGAATTATATAAAAATTTGTTTATACTCTTTAATCCAATAATCTCACTACTGAATATATACCCCAAAGAAGTTAATAATTGACACATTTGTCAAAGTTATTCATAGCAACACTACTTATAATAGCAAAACACTTGAGGTTTTTCTTATGTGCTCAGGGACTTGGCGGGGGGCGGGGGGTGTGATTGAATAAAGTGTGGCATATAACAAAGACAAGAAATCAAATATCAACAGACACAATGACTACAATAATGTAAAAGAAGACAATGCTAAAAGACAACATACTATCGTCAATGTTGGTGCCAGATGGCTGAGATTGAAACAACTTTACTTTTTAAAAAATAGTCAATTATGAAAATAGAAATTCACATATATTGTTGATTACATCTACTATATAAATGGTCATGCTAAACTATTTTTTGGTTTGTTTTTTTGCTGAGGCAATTGGGGTTAAGTGATTGCCCAGGGCCACACAGCTAGGGCATGTTTAGTGTCTGAGACCAGATTTGAACTCTGGTCCTTCTGACTTCAGGCTAGTGCTCTACCCGTTGTACCATCTAGCTGCCCTTGCTGAATTGTTTTTAATATGTTCTGCACAAAGGATGTTTATCTGTAAGTGGTCAGTATATCAAAATTGATCAATATTTCATATTATTGATATGTCAATCCGTCAATAAACATTTATTAAGCATCAACTATATGCCAGAAACTGAATGTCAAAGCCAAATGAGACCTTAAAATGGCCCATTCATTTATAGCTATGAAAACAAAAATCAAAAAAAAATTTCATAACTTGCTAAACATTCTGGAATCAAAGGACTTGGATTCAAATCTTATCCACTATTTATTACCTGCAGAACATGAGCAAGTCACCTAAACTCTTTAGATCTTAGTTCCTCATTTATAAAATGAATCAGTGGGACTAGGACTGGATGTCTTTTAAGGTTTTTTTCATCTTTAGATCTATGATTCAATGCCCTATGATCTTATGATTCTACCATTATAGAGATAGTAAGGAGAAGGGCTGGGATTCAAAGCAAGGTTTCTCTGTTCCTCCCTATCTCAAGTGTAATGAAGTAATTTTTTTTTCCCTTTAATAGTCAAATATTCAAATGGATATGATCTCATCAGTTTGAATATTCTCTACAATGATATAGATTACAGTCCATCCAATGAAACTTTTATCCATGCTCTCCCATAAATTTCCCAATGGGAGGCTCACCCAGTATGTTAGAAGCTTCCTTGACTTTCTTCTGCCATTATAAGAATGCCAACAGAATACTCAGCCTGTCACTCATTATCTTTGTCATGTGACTAATCCATCTTCTTTTACTCCTATAAATTTCCCTGATAACATTTTAGGCTCCTTTAGAGTTCTTCTTTGAAGCTGTGTGTTTATTCTATGTTGCAGCTTGCTTGTATTCACTATGCAACCCTCCACTGCCCTCAGTATGAGGTTTTTTCAATACTTTAGTGACTATTACTGTTTCAGTGTCCTATGTTGCTCAGTCATATGACAGTATTATATGAAAGAATAGAAACATTTACAAAAAAAAAAAAAAAAAAGAAAGAAAAGAAAAAGAAAAAAGTGATCCTTGACATAGCTAAATAAAAAACAAAAGAAATTTATGACAACAGAATAGTTAAAGAATCCTTGAACCCTTGAACTGAATACAAGAGGGGAAGTAATTATGTTTATATTTTAGCGTTAGTCACTAAATGGTTGAGATGACTAAGCTAAAACACATCTGTATTTACATTATCTATAAAGCACAAATTAGCAATACATCTGAGAGTTTCCTGATAAAACACAAACCTCATAGTTATTTTAGTATTCTAACAAAGTTATCTCTAAAACTAATTTCTGGTCCCATCTTTTCTCTCCTATGCTAGGAAATTAAGCTAACATCTGGCACAATTCTGCCATCTAGTGGAATGGTAGCAATAATAAATTACAGTGCTGGATCAAGCTTTGAATTTTCCTACTGTAATTAAGAACAAGTGGGTGGCACTCAAATGCAGCTGTTTTCTGCATTACAGGAAGTAACATGGGAGTGAAAGGCCACGGATAAATCAAATCCACATCATACAAAAGCCCAATTTCAAATCACTAATTTCAAAAACATCATCAAGTATTTATTAATGCTTCCTCTGTGCCAGGTACTATGCTAAGCACTAGAGACAGAAAGAAAGACAATTCAGAACAACACAAAACAATGGCCGTCTCTGTTTTCAAGCTGTTCAGTCTAATGAGGCAGACATGTAAACAACCATTGATAAATAAGATATATACAGGATAACATGGAGATTTATCAACAAAGGGAAGATTCTAAGATAAAGAAGTACCAGGAAAGTCTAAAAGCTTTTATTAAATATATGCTTGTTTTTCATGGCCATCTAAAATGGTCCTTGCCCTCTAGATGTTTATCATCTGACATAGATGTTGTAGTTTATGTCCCAAAAAAACACTTAATATATCCAAATAGCAATAAATCCAACTGATATGAATCCGTTTCTGTCTCCTTTTTTCTTTGTATTGTACTATTCTAAGAGTGAGGGGGTAGGCAACTGAAAGGAAGGAGATTAGAGGAGAATTAGATAGGAAGCTTAGATAACACTAGATAATCAACTTCTGGATTTGGGAATATATCACATTTTAAGCACAAAGTGAAATGGCCATTCATTCAGTCATCAAACATTAAGTGTACTAAGTGGAAGAAAAACTAAAGCAATCTCTGCCTTCTAGGAGTTCATAGTTTAACCTAGGAAAATGGTATAGGGAAAACTTGTTTTTAAAAGAATCAAGGGTAAATGAACAGTCAAGTTAGACTCTAAGACACTTGCATAGAAGGTATTGGGGGAAAACAAGAAAAAGTCTTCTGCTAAAGATATTAGATCTAAGTCTTGAAGGAGTGAGAGAAGCAAAGGAGAAGAGGGGGAACATTCAAAGTATGAAATAGAATGTTATTATGAGGAAGAACATGAAGATCAGCTGATAGATCACAGAGAAATTCTAATTGCAGTTTCACATTGTAGAGGTCTCTGATACTTTCCACTTCAAAACTGAATTGAGCAGCCTAGTCATAGACCCAATATAACCCAACATAAGACCCAGCACCTAGTCTTATCATTCACTTGGTAGCTCTGTAATTCAAAGCATGATGTAGATGCATCTACATCCTTGTAGGGTCTGATAAGATTACTAGTAGCTATTATCACTTCCTCCTCACAATTCTTGTGGCTGGATAGATAGTAAACATTTGTTTCACTTTGTCATTTGAAACTTTGTCTCCATATCTTGTCTAGACTGGAAAACCATGGCTGCTCATAATCCTGCTCCTGAAAGTGATAAGCACAGGGGTTTTGATCTACTCTGTTTCTAATCAGAGGTGGTTTGCCCCTTCTTGGGAAGCTTGGTCTCAGTCTCAAAAGCCCACCATGTTAGTGCCAGATTTAATGTGGATATTCAATCACCTTTAACTCTACCGAGCTTTACTGATGCTCCAATCTTGATCTCCCCAATGGTAGGGATTATAGACATGTACAACCACACCCAGCCATGACATTCTTCTGGGGAGAGCCTTTTTTAGCAATGAAATTTTATGTCAATTATAAAAAATGGGCAACCCCAAAAGCAACATTTAAAAATACTTAAAAAATACAAATAATCCATTTATGCCAACAATGGATGAACTGAATGAACTCATACTTGTTAGCAAGATGTTCTAAGAGTTCAGAAATTTCATTAGGTGGAAATAGGAGTAACTTGAGCCCTAACTTGGGAACTCCTCTGAATTGCTAGAAAAGAATGAAGGGAGCAAAATTCTCTTTTATTTATTTATTTATTTTTTATTTAATAGCCTTTTATTTACAGGATATATGCATGGGTAACTTTACAGCATTAACAATTGCCAAACCTCTTGTTGCAATTTTTTACCTCTTACCCCCCCACCCCCTCCCCCAGATGACAGGATGACCAGTAGATGTTAAATACATTAAAATATAAATTAGATACACAATAAATATACATGACCAAAACGTTATTTTGCTGTACAAAAAGGATCAGACTCTGAAATATTGTACAATTAGCCTGTGAAGGAAATCAAAAATGCATGTGTGCATAAATATAGGGATTGGGAATTCAATGTAATGGTTTTTAGTCATCTCCCAGAGTTTTTTTTCTGGGCATAGCTGGTTGTTCATTACTGCTCCATTAGAAATGATTTGGTTGATCTCGTTGCTGAGGATGGCCTGGTCCATCAGAACTGGTCATCATATAGTATTGTTGTTGAAGTATATAATGATCTCCTGGTCCTGCTCATTTCACTCAGCATCAGTTCGTGTAAGTCTCTCCAGGCCTTTCTGAAATCATCCTGTTGGTCATTTCTTACAGAACAGTAATATTCCATAATATTCATATACCACAATTTATTCAGCCATTCTCCAACTGATGGACATCCATTCAGTTTCCAGTTTCTAGCCACTACAAAAAGGGCTGCCACAAACATTCGTGCACATACAGGTCCCTTTCCCTTCTTTATAATCTCTTTGGGATATAATCCCAGTAGTAACACTGCTGGATCAAAGGGTATGCACAGTTTGATAACTTTTTGAGCATAGTTCCAAACTACTCTCCAAAATGGTTGGATTCGTTCACAACTCCACCAACAATGCATCAATGTCCCAGTTTTCCCACATCCCCTCCAACAATCATCATTATTTTTTCCTGTCATCTTAGCCAATCTGACAGGTGTGTAGTGGTATCTTAGAGTTGTCTTAATTTGCATTTCTCTGATTAATAATGACTTGGAGCATCTTTTCATATGACTAGAAATAGTTTCAATTTCTTCATCTGAGAATTGTCTGTTCATATCCTTTGACCATTTTTCAATTGGAGAATGGCTTGATTTTTTATAAATTAGAGTTAATTCTCTATATATTTTGGAAATGAGGCCTTTATCAGAACCTTTGACTGTAAAAATATTTTCCCAGTTTATTGCTTCCCTTCTAATCTTGTCTGCATTAGTTTTGTTTGTACAAAAACTTTTCAGTTTGGTATAATCGAAATTTTCTATTTTGTGATCAGTAATGATCTCTAGTTCTGCTTTGGTCATAAAGACCTTCCCCTTCCACAGGTCTGAGAGGTAAACTATCCTATGTTCCTCTAATTTATTAATAATTTCATTCTTTATGCCTAGGTCATGAACCCATTTTGACCTTATCTTGGTGTACGGCGTTAAGTATGGATCAATGCCTGGTTTCTGCCATATTAGTTTCCAATTTTCCCAGCAATTTTTATCAAACAGTAAGTTCTTATCCCAAAAGCTGGGATCTTTGGGTTTGTCAAAGACTAGGTTGCTATATTTGTTGACTGTTTTATCCCTTGAACCTAATCTATTCCACTGATCAACTAATCTATTCCTTAGCCACTACCAAATAGTTTTAGTAACTGCTGTTCTATAATATAATTTTAGATCTGGTACAGCTAAGCCACCTTCATTTGATTTTTTTTTCATTAATTCCCTTGGAATTCTTGACCTTTTGTTTTTCCATATGAACTTTGTTGTTATTTTTTCTAGGTCCTTAAAATAGTTTTTTGGGACTCTGATTGGTATAGCGCTAAATAAATAGATTAGTTTAGGTAATATTGTCATCTTTATTATATTTGCTCGCCCTATCCAAGAGCATTTAATATTTTTCCAATTGGTTAGATCAGACTTAATTTGTGTGAAAAGTGGTCTGTAATTTTGCTCATAAAGTTTCTGATTTTCCCGTGGCAGATAGATTCCTAAATATTTTATATTATCAGTAGTTACTTTAAATGGAATTTCTCTTTGTAACTCTGACTGTTGGATTTTGTTAGTGATATATAAGAATGCTGATGACTTATGTGGGTTTATTTTATAACCAGCAACTTGGGAGCAAAATTCTCACTGAGGTCATAGGAGGTTTGAAAAGAATGACTATTTTGAAGTTACACTGCTCCTGTCAAGTTAGAGATCTAAAACAGTTGTGTAGCATGTCAGTGGGAAATAAAGTGTTGAATTTTTGAAGGAAGATAAAGGTTCAAGTCTCAGATTTGACTTGTATTTGTCATAGGACTCTGGTCAATCATACAGCTTCTCTGAGATGCAGAGTCTTTCCTTATTTTTAAAATGGAAATACTAATAATTTATTAGTTCATATACATTCTATAATTTTTTCTTAAAATTGGCTTATATAATACCTTACAGTAGTCCATGAGCTATGTTATTATTCATCGAAAACACAAATATTTGCACATATATATATATATATATATATATATATACACTCAGATAACACATTTACTATGATCCAGGCACTCAACTAAGGGTTGGTAATATAAAGAAAGTCCTCAAAAAGAAATAAAAACAAAATTTAATCACAGTCCATGTTCTCAAGGAGTTCATAGCATAATATACACATGGATATAGATATATGTATATTCCATTTTAAAGAAATCAAATTTTCAGGATACACAATTTATATTTAGATGTAACCCACATATGAAATACTATGAGCTATATTTGAGCCTCTTGCTCAGTTCCAACATTCCCATTTGTTTTCCCTCAAACACGAGTTGATCTTGGTTAAGATACAATAATTTAAGATGCTGTAAATAAGGGATTTAACAAATATGGAGAACACTTCCATATTTACTTTGACAAAAAAGTTTCCTATCCTCTTCTGTAGTAATGGAAAAACAGAGAAAAAAGGATCACAGGGTAGTGATCACAAAGTTTTTAGAACATTTATAACTTTAAATCAGTTATATATATATATATATGTATATATATATATATATATATATATATGGAAAAAATATATATAAAACTGATTTAAAGTTTATAATTTTTATATATAAAATATAAACATATGTATACATACATGTATGTGTATATACATATATATATGTAAATGTAAGCTCTTTTTTAAGTATCTGGTAACTGTATACACTCCCAGAAGGACTGAATCTTGTCAATCCTGATATTTTCACTATATACGAAATAAGAAGTCAAGAGAAGAAAGCAGCTAGGTAGAAGGATGATTTATTAATTTTCTTTGTAGAGAAAAGTGGACATGGAAGAGTTGGTTTCATTGTATGTATAAAAAGCCAATAAGAAACATCATTTTGTGTCATCTCATTTTGTAATACTTATGATACATATCATCATGGAAATAATTACCACTTATATAGTAATATCTTTTGCAGAGGATAAAGTCATAAAAAAAATTCTAACAAGATCTTAGTAAGATCCTCCATATAAGAAAATATAAAGGTGATATTGGGGAAAGAGAGCAAGTATGATTGGAATAAGAATTGAAAGTTACCCTTCAAAGTATATTCTCATGCCTATATAATTTGAACACTTTTTTTTCAAGAAAATAAAGTTAGAAAGTGCTGGACATGGCAAAAATTGAATAACATCACATACAAAAATAAAATTGACTCAAATTTATACAAAGTTACACATGCTATAATGTACAAAGTTATAATGAAGACTAAAAATGAGAAAAATATGTCATGAAATTAAAAGTTCCATCTTGATATTTTAAAATAAATTATTTATAATGGGGGAAATGGGATATGGATGAAAGACAAGGCATACATATTGGCTACAATAATTTTGTTTAGAAGTTTCAAATGCCTTGACAAGGAAACCAAAAGACCTAAAAATGCCTTAGTCCATAAACACTTGGATTATTTGCCAAGCAGGGATATATGACAGCCAAGCACAACAATGATTATAATTTGAGCTGTGAAGTCTTAAAGAGAAGGATTGTGGAAGAATATAAATGATATTACCTCATAATAAAAAGGGAAGTGGGGGGATAAAACCGATTTAAATATAAGACCATAAAGAGACTCTACTAAGCAAAGTCATCCTGAGAACATTTACGGATGTAAATGAAAGGAAGGAGTAAGGAATAAACTACTATTAAATGTCTATTAGGTACCATACACTATGTTAAGATATTGACAACTATTATCACATTTAGATAATAAGTAAGACATCAGAGGAGATATGGAGAAAAAGCATGCAAAGACTTTTATAACCCTTTTTTTTATCAAAAACGACAGAGAAGTCTCCACATTTGGACTCTTAACATTCCAATTCTATGTAAGCATATAGAGGAGACTGAAAAGTCACTAAACAAAATAAAGATGGAAAAAAAAATCTATGGAAAATTATCTCTATAGAATCTTACCTAAGAGGTAAAGATGAAGAGACAAAGTAATATGCATGGGGACAGTGCATTTAAGTGCAAAGATACTTGAGACTGTAGGTTGGATCATAGAGTGTGAGATAGGTAGTGTGGTATAAGGAATCTAGAAAGTTAAGGACTTTATATTTGATTCTGGAAGTCACAGGAAACCATTAGAGTTCACAAAGTTTTAAAAAATCACCTTGGCAGCTGAATGGAAAATGAATTTGGAGTGGAGGAAGACTTGAGGCAAGAAGACCAGTTAAGAGATATTGTGGCTGACTAGGCAAGAGGAGATAATGGCCTGAAACAGGATTGTGGCCATATGAGTGAACATAAAACATACTTTTGAAGGTAAAAATGGGAAGATTGGATAATGGACTTGATATGTTGAATGAGAGAATGAAGAGACAAAAATGGCATTAAACTTGTATGTTTGGGTAACTGGAAGGGTGGTGGAGACCTTAATAATAGGAAAGTTGGGAAGAGAGAAGGTTGGTGAAATATGATGAATTTTATTTTGGGGTGTTGGGTTTGGGATGTCTAGGACAATCTAATTCTAACACAGTAGGAGATACGTGACTAGCTCAGCAGAGAGAAAAGAGGTAGAAATATAAATCTGGGAACTATTCTAATAAAGATGATGACTGAACCCAAGGGAGCTAATGAAATTGCCAAGTGAGATAGCATAAAGTGAAAAAAGAAGATGGTCCCTTTTTACTTTTGAAACTTTTTGGCATTCTCTTTTTTCCTCAAAATTACTTGCTAGTAAGTTTTAGTAAGCAAATATGTGTGTGTGTGTGTGTGTGTGTGTGTGTGTATATATACAGAGACACATGTATGTGTATATATAGACAAATATAGATATACATGTGACATATTCTTATATTAGTGTAAGAAATATTTTGTATTAAGTAGTATAAAATTATATGATTTATAAAAATTTGTATAAAATGTAATTGACTTACATTTGGAGGAGTTCTCATTTGGTTCAAGTTTATATCAAGGATCAAGTTTATATTTGAGAAGATAAGTAGTATAAAATGATAGAATAATATAAGATAAGAAGTAAGTCTTGCTTACTTACTAGTCATTTACATGCCACTATAAAACCATTGTAAATTATATGAGCCAATGACTATGGATTTTATTTACACAGAAAAATTTCTAAATTTGTAGAGAGGTAATAGTTACAGACGCCTCAGAACTGCACTCTTAGATTTCTTTGGAATTCACCATTTTCTTTCTGCTCTCCACACCTTTTTAAGCTTCCTTTTCTGTGTTATCTTCCCCCATTATATTATAAGCTCCTTGAGAGCAGAAACTGTCTTTTTCTTTCTTTCTTTTTTTTATCCATAGCAGTTAGCCCAATGTCTGACATAATAATAGATGCTTAATAAATGTTTAGAGCAGCTAGGTATAAAGCAGATAGAGCACTGGACTTGGAATCAGGAAAACTGATCTTCATGAGTTCAAGTTGGGCCTCACGCACTGTTTAGTTGGATCACTCTGAGCAAGTCTCTTAACCCTGTTTTCCTTAGTTTCCTCATCTGTAAAATGAGCTGGAGATGGAAATGGCAAACTATTTCAGTATTTTTGCCAAGAAAACCCCAAATGGAATCACAAATAGCATATACAACTGAAACAACTCAGCAACAAAGATATGCTTATTGACTGACTAGAACACTTCCTTTGGTGTCTACTTAATCTGTCATCACATTAACTATGATTAAGCTTTCTCTCTCATATGATCCAACTTGCATTTTTATTATGTAGGATGTCTTGCAACTATATAATTGAGCAGAGAATTTTCCACTTTCCCCTTCTTCAGGGACTCTTGCCTCTGATTATTTTGCTTCTCAAACATCTACAATAAAATTATTTGACGGATGTTGAAATTTTTTTTTCTATTGAGTTGTTTTAATTCCTTCTATCATCTCCCTTTTTGCTTCTGAAACTTTTTGGCATTCTCTTTTTTCCTCCTCAAAGTTACTTGCTAGTAAGTTTTAATAAGCAAATATGTATGTGTGTGTGTGTATGTGTATACAGAGACACATGTATGTGTATATATAGACAAATATAGATATACGTGTGACATTAGTGTAAGAAATATTTCATATTAAGTAGTATAAAATTATATGATTTATAAAAATTTGTATGAAATGTAATTGACTTACATTTGCAGGAGTTCTCATTTGGTTCAAGTTTTGACTTTTACTTTCAATTTTAATTAAAAGAATCTAAGATTTCTGAGATGCTTTTATTTTCTGAATTCCTTTTAGTGACTTTTTTTTCATTGTCCTTAATGGAGCAATATGATATTCAAGTTTTCCCCTGAACAAATTAAATAAATATCTTTGTTCTCTTCCAACACCTTTCCCTAGATATTTGATAGTTCTTTCAAGTCAGTTCTATCATGGTGGTATTTGATGCCCATCCTTAGAGTTATTCTCAATAGTTCTGTTTTTCTTATATTTCTCATCATGGCAATGATTACTACATGTGCTGAAATGCCTTTAAACTTTAAGTCAAATAGTATGGGGAAAGTACTCTGGTATCCACTACATGCATTTATGTCATCAAGCTCAAAAAATTTGAAACTTTGGTGCTGTTTTTCTCTTCTATTTGGTTGTATAATTCCTGGAGTACAATAAGTGAAAACTTTCAATGATCTCAGGGTTCTCAGCTTCTACCTCCTTAGACTTAGTATCTCCTTGATGTAAACTAGTTGAACTAATCTAGATTTAGGAATGAATGTGTGATGTAGTGTGTGTGTGTGTGTGTGTGTGTGTGTGTGTGTGATTCTATCCACTGAGCTACCTAGCTTCACAGTATGTGTCAAGCACTCCTAAGTACTTTACAAATATTTCACAAAATAACTTAATAGGTAAGTGCTATTATTATCCCCCTTTTACAGTTGAGGAAACTAAGGCAGAGGTTAAATGGCTTGCCTAAAATCATACAGATAGTGTCTGATTTCACATTTGAATCCAGACCATCAGCAACCTACACATTGCAACATTTAGCTGACTGATACACATGGAATGTTAAAACACTGAAGCTGAAGATCTGTTGTGCACTGGGTAGATCCTTTATTGAAGATTTTTGGGACATAATAAACAAGAATGGACATGGGCTAAAATCCCACATCTGACCCTTACTATCTCTGTGACCTTGGCCAAATCACATAATTTACCAGAG
Source organism: Sarcophilus harrisii (assembly GCF_902635505.1). Lineage (NCBI taxonomy): Eukaryota > Metazoa > Chordata > Mammalia > Dasyuromorphia > Dasyuridae > Sarcophilus > Sarcophilus harrisii. The sequence goes on from NC_045429.1 coordinate 142,359,148, forward strand.
CCTCAATTTTCTCATCTGTAAAATAAGGAGGTTAGACTAGATGGTCTCCAAGGTCTCTTCCAGTTTTATTTAGGTCTATGATCTTATGAATCTTTTAAGATGAGGGACTTCTGAACCAAGGGAAGGATGATCTACCACAATGAGACAGGAAATAGCATTTGTCAGGCAATCCAAACCAATGCCACAAACTTAACCACTATTTCTCCTAAGACCCAGATGGAAACATTTCAAGATCCTAAGCCAAAAGTCTTGAAAATAATATGGTACTCTCAGATCTGCTTCCACTCCAGCTTCTGCATCCAAGGGAGGAAGCCATGGGGAGAAAGGGCCTGAGTATGCCTGATATCTCCAACACTGATAATCAACTGTCACTGAAAGGCAAGTAAGCTCAAGAGCTCCAGAAATGGCAGATTCCATCCAGATCATTGGCCCCATTTCTAGTCCAAGACCTTAAGCCATCCAATATGGGAATAGCCATGATGAAGATACAAAATGGCCAATGGCTCAGCCACTGGGGTAGAACTTATCTCCTCAGAAGTCATCGTTACTGAAGTTATAGAAAGAAAGTTTTTGTCACCAAAGTCATAAAATCATATCATAAAATGGTTCAAGATCAGAAATAGATATAGTTTAATGGTGAAAGTGCCATTAAAGAAAATGGGTTTCCAACTATTTTGTTGTCCCACTGTAAGGATCATGGGGCTTTTCTACCAACTTGATGCTAAAACCTCCTCTCTCCCTATTAGAATATGAGCAGCGACTGTATTGTTCTTTTTGCATACAGTGCTTCATATATAGTAAGACCTTATAAACTTTTTCATTCTTTCCTTCCTTCATTCACTCATTCATGAAATCACAGATTCACTGAAGAGCTAACATTTGGACCTGACCTGTGATCTCACAGGTGTAGGAAGACACTGGAAGATGAAACTCCTTCCATCAAGGAAAATCAAGCTGTTCTGCAACTTAGTATTAGAGGAGGCTCCCTTCCAGTCCCAGCTAAAATTCCACCTTCTACAAGAAGTCTTTCCCAATCTTTTTAAATGCTAGAACCTTCTCCTGTTGATCATTTCCACTTTATCTTTTATATAGCTTTTTTGTACTTAATTGTACTCAACTGCTTGAGAATAAAGATCATCCTTTATGTGCCCAGACATTAGTATATAGTACTTAGCACATAGTCAATAAACAATTATTAAATGTCTACTAACAGAGAAACAGAACTCTAAATGATATTATCTGGAGTCTTTCCTATGTTCACAATGCTACTTCTCACTGAAATTTAATCCTGCTAAATTCTGCCCATCTCCCCAGACTATGGAGGTATTTTACTATCTAAATTCTTTCATCTAATGAATTAGCTGCACCTTTCAATGCTATATCATTCATGAATTTAATCAGTATGTCTATTTCTTTTTTTTCTCCCAGTTCATTATTCCTGACCTCGCTTCTTTTTGCTCTCTCCATAACCTTGCCTATTTACTGCCCTTTTCTTGTAATGCTGCCATTTATACTCTGCCAGTTCTCCATCCTGGGTCACTACCACTTTCTGTCTGCTTTGTTTTTACTCTTGTGCTGCAAGATGTGGCTGGAGGAATTAGTCTTGTCTATAATAGGTGCCTAATAAATATTGACAGACTCAAACTGTTTCTGATTTTTTTTGGACTCGTTCTTGTGACCTTTCTAGGAATCCTTCCTCCTAATGAGATGGAACATATAAGATTCTTTAGATCTTTTCTCTTCCTTTATCAGGAAAGCCAACTTGGAACTTTTAGAACATGAATGCTTTTAGTAGGAACTATATATATATATATATATATATATATATATATATATATGTAAAACTTGAAGTTAACTTAACTTATGTCATGGGTTCTTGTCTTCCCCTGAAATTTTCCACAACTAAATATTCTTTTTTTTATAGCTTTTTATTTACAAGATATATGCATGGGTAATTTTACAGCATTGACAATTGCAAAACCTTTTGTTCCAACTTTTCCCCTCCTTCCCTCCCCCCCCCCAAGATGGCAGGTTGACCAATACATATTAAATATGTTAAAGTATAAGTTAAATACAATATATGTATACATGTCCAAACAGTTATTTTGCTGTACAAAAAGAATTGGACTTTGAAATAGTGTTCAATTAGCCTGTGAAGGAAATAAAAAATGCAGGTGGACAAAAATAGAGGGATTGGGAATTCTATGTAGTGGTTCATAGTTATCTCCCAGAGTTCTTTTGCTGGGTGTAGCTGGTTCCGTTCATTACTGCTGTATTGGAACTGATTTGGTTCATCTCATTGCTGAAGATGTCCACATCCATCAGAATTGATCATCATATAGTATTGTTGTTGAAGTATATAATGATCTCCTGGTTCTGCTCATTTCACTCAGTATCAGTTTGTGCAAGTCTCTCCAGGCCTTTCTGAAATCATCCTGCTGGTCATTTCTTACAGAATAATAATATTCCATAATATTCATATACCACAATTTATTCAGCCATTCTCCAATTGACAGGCATCCATTCAGTTTCCAGTTTCTGGCCACTACAAAAAGGGCTGCCACAAACATTCGTGCACATACAGGTCCCTTTCCCTTCTTTAAGATCTCTTTGGGATATAATCCCAGTAGTAACACTGCTGGATCAAAAGGTATGTATAGTTTGATAACTTTTTGAGCATAGTTCCAAATTGCTCTCCAAAATGGCTGGATGCACTACTAAATACTCTTAACTATGCATGTTTGCTGCTATCAGGCATCCATCAACTGAAAATACCTCCTTCCAGTTCCTTGAAAAAGGCAATTATCTCCCACTTTAGTGCCTCTGCCCTGGTGGTCTGTTATGCCTGATTGTTCTGCCCTTCTCCTCTGCTCCCCCTCATAGTTTTCCTGGCTTCTTTATAAGCCCCCTTAAATAATACGTTCTTCAGGAAACCTTTCCTGGTTATCTCAATTACTATTGAATTCCTCTTCAGATTACTTTTTAGATGCTCTGTACATATCTTGTATAGATCTAAATATTTAGACATTGCTCTCCCCTTTGGAATATATATTCGTTAAGAAAAGGGACTATTGACTATTTTGTTTTGCTTGTTTATTTTTGCCTTTACCAGTTCCAATGGTCTTGTGATCAAGAGAGCCATCTGCACCCAGAGAAAGGACTGTGGGCATTGAGTATGGAACACAACTTAGTATTTTCACCTTTTTTTATTGTTCTTAGCTTGCATTTTGTTTTCTCTCATTTTTTTCCTTTTTTATCTGATTTTTCTTGTTCACCATGATAATTGTAGAAATATGTATAGATAATTGCACTTCTTTAACATATTGGATTACTTACCATCCAAGGGACTGCAGGGAACGGAAGAAAAAAATTTTGGAACAAGGAATAAGGTGAATGTTAAAAATTATCTATGCATATGTTTTGAAAATAAACAGCTTTAATTAAAAAATAAAATACTTGAACCATCAAGTATAAATATATATATATATATATATATATCCTTTATTTGTATCCCCAGGGCTTAGCATAGTGCTTGGAACATAGCCTGGGGGAAAAATACATAGACTATTATTCTTAGAACTAATCCTTTAACACATTTCCAAGGTATCTGGAACTAATTTGACTGGGAAACAATAATAATAAGCTTAGATATTGCATTAAGATTTATAAAACCGTTTGCAAATAAGTATTATATTTTATCCTTATAACTAAGAGATAGTTTCCTCATTTGTAAAATGTAATAAGACCTGATGCAGAAAGTAATTAAGTGACCTGATCAGAGTGACATATATAGTAAGATTATTGGGCTAGCCTTACTGACCCCATGTTCACCACTCTATTCACTGAGCCAACTAACTAGGTAGAAGCAATTTGTAATTAATAATGATTTGCTAATGCAGTAAATGAAAATATTAAGCAGAGAAACTATGATGAGAATATCTGAAAGTCATTCCATGTTTCCTGCTTCTTTTCATCTCTTCTGTGGCCTTCTGTCAAAACTACCCTTTTTTTTTCCTTTCCAGTCTTTGGTGAGATGACTTCCATCCCTTGTCAAGAACATGCCATTCTGTTATCATAAGTCATAGTGCAGGAAATAAAATCCAGTTCTTCAACACCATTTATGTAGCCAGCTGTTAACTTCACATGTCCTCCCTATTCTTCCAAAGTCATGACCTTCAGTTTGAAGGACTGATGAAAACACCATCTGTATTTCCAAGTTTTTTCAATAACCTACCCAGGACTTCAAAGTTGCTAGAGGTGAATTCCAAGTTTCTTTTAGTCATGTAGCCCACTCCCATGTGAATTAGAAGAAGAGCATTGAAGTTTCAAAGTAGAATAATAGCCTTTTGACTAAGAAAAATTTGAGAATAAGTAATTACTACTACAAATTAAATACAAGGAAGAAGAGAGTGAATGAAATAGTCTTAAAGAATTTTAAATAAGGAAAAGGGTGTTTGATTTGATTTCAATAGGTCATCAAGAGAGAAAAATAATGTAAAATAATGTTGGCCCTGGTGACTCTAACCAATAGCTGTTTGTTTTCTCAAAGAAAGGCCCATTATCCAATAAACTAGACAGCAAGTAGATGAATGGGTCACATTTATTTATTCATTCGTTCATTCAATCACTGGGAGGCAATATAGGCTAAATGACTTGCCCAGGATCACACAGCTAGTGTCTGAGGAGAGATTTGAATTCAGATTCTCCTGACTTCAGCTGCATCCACATTAATTTTACTTTTGTTTTTGTTAAGTTTTCATTTAGTTTTTTGCAAACTTTTGTATTGATATCTTTGGTTTTGACTTCACATTCGTTTTTGAAAAGATTACTTCCTCTTCTACCTGGTGAGCTTTCCTTTGTACCAAAGATTAAAAAACAACAACAACAAAAAATCAGTTCTGCAAACTTATGGACACATTGACAGCATTTGACAAATTAGATAACATTTCTCACCTATGATCCCAGTGAAGGGAAAGAAAAATATTTTCTTATCTTTTCTCTCAAGCTAAGCTTGGTTTTCATAATTATACACCATAGAGGCTGGAGTCAGGAAGGCTCATTATGCTGACTTCAAATCTGGCCTCAGATACTTACTACTTCTTGTGACCCTGGGCAAATCAGTTTACCCTATTTGCCTCAGTTTCCTCATTTGTAAAATGAGCTGGAGGAAGGAAATGGCAAACTACTCCAGTGTCTCTACCAAGAAAACTCCGAATGGGGTCATGTAGAATCAGACATGGCTGAAAATAACAAAATTATAATCCTTGACCAAATAATGAAATCACAATTTGTTTAACCATATCTCTAATTGAGAAGCACCTGTTTTATTTTTGAACTGTTCACATTTAGAAAACATTTATCTTTTGTTAGTGGGATATGAGATTGTTATCTGGATAATTCACATATATAGACTGACATTATTTCAAATACCAACATTTTAAAAAAACATTCACAATGGAAATTTTTCTAAAATCAAATGCAATTCAACAAATATTTACCTACTATATGCAAGATATGAGACTACAATTCAAGTTTATATTACACACTTAAGAAGTATAAATCTTTGCTTTTTTAGAATAGAATTCAACATAGATTATAAGTTGAAAGGGAACCAACTTCAGTTCCCTCATTTCACAAATGAAGAAAATAATGTCCAAAAAGATTATGTCCAGTAGGTTTTCCAGATAGAGCCAAGATTCCAATTCTCCATCTTCAAATCCAACATTCTTTTCATTGAACCATGATGATAATCTAATATTCTTTAATGATTGTGATCATCATTATAAGCATTTATTATTGCATTGTGCTCTTTTAAAGTTAAGCAGAAAAAATATAATATAATGAATGCTGGCTTGAGGTTAAAATTCTGGATTCACCTCTTGGATAACATTAAGCAAAACACCTCATCTCCTATGACTTCCATTTTCTTATTTGGAAAATTACAAAGTGGAACAAAACCAGTAATGATTCCTTTGAGCTCTGAAATTCTATGATTCTAATGTGGTTAGAAAATTCAATAGGATGTTTCAAGTGAAATATAAGATAAGCTGTATTTCAGTAGAGTCACCAAAGATCCAGAGTCTGGTCTTTTAGAGTCAGAAAATCAATTTTTCAGGTCAAACAAAATCAAATTATTGGGGAAGGAGCCGGTTTATATTAAACCAGGACTTCATAACCTGCAGTCTATGAATTTGTCTTTTTAATATTTTGATAACTATATTTGAATAGAATTTATTTCTCTTATAATCTACATATTTTATTTTATATTCTTATAAACATTATTCTGAGAAGGGATTAATATGTTTCCCCATCTACCAATGATACTTATAGCATAAAAAAAGTGAGGCTACCTTTAATTAAGCAAACTTTTGAGATACTATTTGATAAAACATAATGCAACAAACTAATTTACAATCTACAATTTAGCTAATTGAAATTCCAGGACCAATTACTTCAACAGGGCTCTTCCTCCAGATAGTAGGAAAAAACAAACCAGAAAACCAAATGTGAAATCAAAAAGTTTCCTGGTTAGCAGACTTAGGGTAGAAAAGTAGAACTAGAAAGAGAGTTCACTCAAGTGAAGTTCTACTGATGAACTTACCTCCTCCACTGTAGGGATAGTTCTTGTAAAGTCTGGAATGCAGTTTTCTAAAACAGAGCACTGTCCTTAACCCATTGTGCCAGAGACCTAGATATGGAAATGGATCTAGGATACAATTGGTCAATCAATCAATCAATATTTATTAATCTTGTACTAGTACCTATTATATCTCGACAGTAACAAGCATTCAGAGTCCAGACCACGGAGCTTTGATGGGCTCCAGTTCACTTCCCCTCCTGAAGACACAACTTTTCACTCTTTTTGGGGGGTGAGCATCACTTGCCCCTTCCTCTGGTGCTTCTATGCCCTCCACCTTTGCCTCTCCCCAGCCCCTTCCTGCCTCCATCCAAATCTAGTCACAGATTCTTGTGTTATCTGGGACTAGTCACTTAACCCTATTTGCCTCAATTTTTTTTATCTGCAAAATGGGCTGGAGAAGGAAATGGCAAACCACTGCAGTATATTTGCCAACAAAACCCCAAATGGGGTCACAAAGAGACATGACTGAAAGGACTGAACAACAAATCCCCTATTATGTAACAAGCATTGTATTAAGCACTGGAGGATTAAAAACAAAAACAAAGGACAGTCCCTGCCCTTGAAGAGCTTACAATCCAATGGAACAGATGATTATATCCATTTGGAAATCCTCTCCAATGCTGCTGATTTCAGCCTGTTGCTACACCCAACTTATTAGACTATTCTCCATGCTCAGCATCAATTTTTTCACTATCAATAAAATCACTTTTTGTTTTTGCATCTCTACAACCTTTTGTACCTTATCTTAGAAAGGAGCTTGGGGCACCAAGGAGTTAAATGATCTGCCTGGAATCATGTGAACCAGTGAATATTAGAAGAGGAACATGAACTTTGATCTCCCTGGCTCAGAGGTCAGCCTGCTACTACAACACCCTATCTCTTAGGTATCTGTTACCAGTTGTACTGTTATGGGTGAGTTTGCACTGACTTTAATATGCTTGCCCTGCTCATGACTGATATTCACTTTCTAGATGCTACACCAGCCTAAAAGATTCAGTCTCTGGCCAAAGAGTAGATTTTTCCCTCTATGGAATAAATAGTTTTCCCACAACTGTCCATAACTAATTGCCTATGAACAAATCATTGTAGTTGAATTTTTTTCATTTATTTATATACTTACAAAAAATGACTCCTCTTTATATTTTATTCATTTATTCTAAAAGTATTTACTGAGTACAATAGATTGTGTTAGAGGTATAGTTGATAGAATGCCAGATTGGAGTCTGGAAGACTCATCTTCATGAATTCAAATGCAAATTTAGGCATTTTCTATCTATGTACCCTGAACACTTTTTTTTTTTTTTGTTTTTTTTTGTTTGCCTCAGTTCTTCATCTGTACAATGACCTGGAGAAGGAAATGACAAACCACTCCAGTATCTCTGCCAAGAAAATTCTAAATGGGTCACAAAGAGTCAGGCACATCTGAAATAACTAAACAACTCAACAACCAAAGCATTTATTAGTTACCGATTATCACTAGACACTGTACTAGATACTTGTAACAAATATAAAAACAAAAATAGTCCTTTCCCTCAAGGAACTCACATTTTCCTGGGGAGGGTGGGAATGAGGGAACAACAAAGATGCAGATAAGCAAATATGAATATATTCAAAGTAAATGCAAATAGGGCAGGTATTTTGTCCATGTAGTTTAGTACCATGTAGTCCATGTTCATTTATGATGTCTATATGAAACTAATAGGAAGTTTTGATATTTCTCTCTGAATCTTTCATATACTTTAAGAGAGAATTTGATTCCAACAAAGGTTGGCCCACCCTGTTCTCCCCAGAGAGGAAACTATCATATTAAAATTATATATACACATATATATATATATATATATATATATATCCATCTATATGTTCCCCTAAACATTTCTAATCTAATGGAATGATTTTTTTTTCTTAGATTTGAGCTGCTTTTCTGACTATTATCCCTTATAGAAGAAAGGCTACTCCCGGCTTATATCTGCCACTTCCCACCAAATGCTAATTATACACTTATACACACACACACACACACACACACACACACACACACATCCCACAAATAGTTAATATTATATATACTCATTTATCTAAGCAAAAATAAAACAGGAGAAGTTTTTAAAAAACGAATATATCAGAAAGCTTAATTCTAATGGGAGAATGACTATCTCAGCTCACCTAAGAAGGTCCTCGGTCTTAACTAAAGGGAAATTCTTCCAAAGTTTCTAGAGAGGCTATTTTCTGGCTCTTCAGACATGGCAGCAATTTCTGGATCAAGCTAGAAATCATGGATATATTGAGGAACCACTTTTTCTTTATATGGTTATTTTCCAAAGTCTCTTCTCTAGGTTCCTAATGTCTCTCCCCAAGCATGTGTATCTTGTCTCTCAAAACAGGAAGGAAAATAATGTCTCCCCTTTTAAGATCTAAGACCATCTCCAAACCTCAGACAGGCCTACTTTATTGAGTCATCCTTCTCTTCAACAAAGAGAGTCTCATTTAAATGTTCCAGACTTGAGACCTGGGTTACACAAAGAAACAAAAGGGAAGAAAAGAAATATCTCTTGTAGGTGGTGGTACTCAGAGTGAACTTTGAATGGAATTAAAATCTAAGAGCAAGAGGGAAGAAAAAGCATCTGGACTTGATCAATGCCTGAACTGAAGTGATTTCATTTTAGGATAGGGGAAACTCACTCCATGTCAAGACACAAAGAGGAAAGATAGAATGTTGTATATGGGGAAAGACAGGTAAGGCAGAGGGTCTAGAATGTAGATTATGAAACAATTCAAATTCAAAAAACAATCCATAATATACAAAATGCACTAAATGTAAAAATTTAATGCCAAAAATGTACTTTTAAATAAATGCTTTAGGTTGATAACTAACTAGTATATATTACAACTTATTTTTTCCCCATGATCAATGAGAAAAGTCCTACTATTAAAGGAAAAATATGACATTGAAAATCACTTATTTTCTAAATAAAACTTGGAGTCATTTTCATATTTCATAATGATTTATCCCTTTGAAACAAAACTATTTCTCTACATGGCTACGAGCTATTGCTTTTACAGCTGTTGCTGCTACCCCATCCCATAAAAGCCGATTGAAGCTACAGCAAAATGTGGGGGCTCAACAGCTGTTCCAGTGTTCCCTAGAAAAACATCATAAGATCCCTCCTGTTTTCAAGAGGTCTTACAATATAGAACTTTTGGAATGAAATAATTTCACCCCTATCACTTAAGACAATCTTCTTCAATTAGTCATTGAATCCACAAGCATTTCTTAAGTATTTACTCTGCTCTGTCTATCACTGGCTATATGAAAAGAGCCTCTCTCATACTCTATGACATGGTAAATTAAAGTAAGATAAAGTCTAATGTAATTAAATTCAACCCAACAAGCATTTATTAAATGCCTACTGTGTGTCAGACTCTGGAGATTTGGGTCAGGACTTGCATTAAATACTAAGGATCCAAAAATAAAAATAATAATGTCCCTGCTCTCAGGGAATTTACACTTTACTAGGTGAAGGATGGGGAATAAGGGAAGGAAACAAACATTTATTAAACACCTACTATAGGCCACACACTGTGCAAAATGTTTTACAAATATTTCATTCCCTTCTCCACAACAAAGTAATTATTATTATCCCTATTTTACAGATGAGGAAACTAAGGCAGACAGTGACCAGACCAGAGTCACATAGCCAGTATCTGAAGCTAGATTTGAGCATATCTTTCTGACTCCAAGCTTAGTGTTCTATCTATTACAAATTTCAAGTCCTTTACAAATATCTTATTTGATTCTCACATATACCCTGAGAGATAGGGTTATAAATGTGAAGAAACTTGGGCATAGAGTGACTGGTTCAATTAGTAAGCATCTGAAGCCAAATTTGAACTCGACTTCCTGACTCCAGATCCAGTACTCTATTTACCACATCACAAAGCTGCCAATAAACAAAATTATATATGTGTGTGTGTATGTATAACACAATATATGTATATACACATGTATATGCATGTGTGCACATATACACATATGTGTTATATGTATATTTACAGACACACAAAATTTTATGTATATATTACATGTATACATAAATATTAAATTGTATATTATATACCACACATACACACACAACACTTGTTTACATGTATACAAATTAGAAAGCCCTTACCTTCAAGTATATTTTACAAAGTTAGTGAACAAAAGAAAGCACTTACTATATGCTAGACATCTATATATGTGTGTACATATCTATAAAATATACATACATATATACCCATATATACATAATACAATAAAAGTAATTTCTAAAACTATAGTTTATTGGAGAGACATTAACAATTGAGGGACTGAAGAAAGCATTCTTAATGAAGTAGTATTTTAGCATCACTGGAGGAGTTAGAGATTCCAAGAGAGGAAAAATATATTAGGCATGGGGTACAGCCTCTGCAAGAGCATGGAGGCTAGAGATAGAATGCTGTATACAGGTAAAAGGAAGAAATTCATATTGGTCAGATTATAGTGTGTATGAAAAAGAACAAAAGCTGGGAAGATAAATAGGAGTTAGATTTTCCTTTGGCAAACAACACCAGCTTTGATGTGGTCCCCACCAAACTGTGATATTCAATCTGTTTCTAAGCTCTCTGAATAAACTAGATCGAATAGCTTGCCATCTGGTGATGGATGCCATTGTGAGCTGCTTCATAGAGCATGGCATTTAGCGGGTCCTTATTCCAAGGACTATGTTTTCATCAGCTTTTGTTTTAGTAACAATCAATTGTAAATGCTCAATTTGTGACCTGAGCCCACATACTAATGATTCAAAATAATGAAAGACATCCACCAGAGAAATAATATAAAAAATATTTTAAGTGTCTATTGAATAAGCCTGTAATTTTCTAGTTTTAAAGAACTAAAGCTACCATCTCCTTGCTTTGATTATCAAGCACAGAGTTAAACTTTAATTCCTATTTGCAGTACTTTAGTTAAACTTTCTGTTTTCTCTTCAGCTCCACAACCCCCTCCCTTTACTCCTTACGTGCTCAAAGGCTTTCCTTTAGAGGTCAGTGCCAGGATTTAGTTCTGCCTAAGATTGAGTTTCTGCCTCTAAGCTAGGAAACTCTATAAGTCTTTCCTTCACTGTGGAAAAAAATATTTCACGGGTGTTAATTGGCAGAAGTTAAATCACTTCATTCCCTTAGATCATAATTATATGAATTGCAGAAGTGTTCATTTAATTACACTTAAACACTTAACTGAAATACAGTATGCCTCTGATTTCTAGGGTCACAAACCAACAATTCAGTGTCAGTGATCCCAATGTATTTTCTGGTCACTGCCCACATTTATAAACTGCTTGCTGCTAGGGCAGCAACCACTGATACATGAAGCATCATACATGCCTTCAAGCATTACCTAAATCAAGGAGGCAGCACAGGTGAGCAGTTGGGGGGGGGGGGTAGGGAGGGAGGAGGTGTGGGTTAGGGAGTGGCAGCTGTTGTCAATTGCCTAAATGAGGCTCCTGGTCTCCTTTCCACTGTGGGGCCATCAGCATCATAATAATTGTGATCATAAACCTGGTGGTTTTCAGATAGTGAGATTTAGCAGAGAAGGCTAGACATGAGTTCAAGACATGAGTTCAACACTCAGCTTTATAAAGAACAAAAACATTTCACAGTCCATTCTGTAAGCCTCTGTTTTCTCATATGTAGATTGGGGATTGTAAAATTTGTTTTATTACCTCACTATTATTGTAAGAAAAATGCCTTGACAATCTGAAAGCACTATATAAGGATGTTCCTTATGTTGTGTTGTTATTTCATTTCATAAACATTCATTCAACCAATATTCTGAAAGGCTGGACCCCCAGAACACTGCAGGCTACATTTCCCCTCAGGGTGCTAGGGATAATGCTATCCCTAAATAGGGGCTAGAGATAGTCTTTCTAATACTGCTGCTCTTGAGCCCCAATCTGACATATTCTACCAATATCATGGATCACAATATATTGCTAATATTATTTAGTCAATTATCACTAACATTTACAAAGTGGCATTTTCTGGGAGAATACAGTAAAGACCAAAAAACAACATTCCGAGACAGAAACACTCTTCTCTTTACTATATTAGTCCCTGAAGAGAGTAGACTCAAATGCAGAATGGTTGCGACAAAATAGTCTCCTTAACAAGTTCACTACAGGGTTTAGCATCCCTTGCTTTCTGGACAAACGAGAGCAATTCATGTCTGGATAGTGTAAAGCAATGCTTCTTAAAATTTTTTATATGACTCCTTTTCACCCGAGAACTTTTTATGCGACCCAGGTATACAAATCAAACATTTACTGATAATAAATAATAAAGAAATTAATTTTAAAACAATTCTTTGGTATACATACAATTTTACCATTTATTAAAGATGAAAGCAAATTTCATACTAATGAAATGGATATATACATTTATTTTTTCATATGAAATTAAGTCTTGGAGCAATATTTGATACCTTTTACTGTTGCCAGCTTTTTTTCTCAACTCCCACATTCAATTACACAATCCCATCACTCTCCATTGTTTAAGAAGCTTTGGAGTAGAGCAGATAATTCCTTGAGGCTGACTTCTCACTGGATTTAATTACTGCTGCTACTAGCTCCAAACACTAAAGGGCCATGCTTCTTCTAACTTTATGAAGCTCCAAAGACTGTAACCTGGTTAATTCTGACTCCAATACCAACTTAAAATCTAGAAATAAACACGATAGAAACAGAAAAAAAAATGGTGCTCTGCGTACATCAATAAGACACTATTGCCTCTATCTCTACCCCTTTTCTGAAGGTCAATGGGATTTCTTCTTCCTCCTCATTTGAAATCTATCAAAAAAAAAAAAAAAAGATTCCCACTGTTCAAACTTTTTGTATGCAATTTAGTTCTAGCTCAACGGCCTTTAAAAAACTTCATTCTAAAGTAAGCCAACAAGAATTCTTAAGTTAGAATCTGAATTTTACACACACACGTAGATATACATATATGTGTATATACATACAATATATGATATATAAACACATACACATATGTATATGTAATTGTATTTCAACATAATTAGTTCTTTTTATAACTCTCTGCATTTAAAAATATTATTCTGAGAAGAGATCCATAGGCTTCACAAGACTACCTAAGGGAGTGAGTGTACAGAACTATGTTAAAAATCACTGTTATAAAGTTATTTTGCATATTCTAAGGCAGAAAGGAAAAGGCATTTCTGAAAGCAGGCTCACCAAATTCTTACATGGACACTACAATGGCCATACACTTTCTGTTAAGTAATTGTTCAATTGTTTTTTTGATTGAGTTTGGCTCTTCATGGCCCCCATTTATGGTTTTCTTGTCAAAGATCTCATTTCCTTCTCCATCTTACTTTACACATGAGAAAACTAAGGTAAACAGGATTAAGTGACTTAACCAGGTTCACACAACTATTAAGTATCTGAGATCAGATTTGAACTCGGGAAGAGACATTTTACTAACTCCAGGTCTAGCATTGCAACACCTAACTGCCCATATTTCTCCTTAAATTATTGTTATTTTTGAAGAGATAGCAAGAAATCTAGTTGAGCTCTTTTTGGTAAAACAATATGTCTCTTGGAGGACAGGCAGAATTATCCTGGCATTCTTGAGTAGGTTTTTCTGTGCCTTTGTATTGTCTTACCATATTCTATTTACCAAGTACATGGAGTATTGTTTTGTATTATTCTATGGTTGATATTCCTCATTTTGAATCACTAATATTCTATTTACATACAAAATATATATTCAATATGCCAATAGATAGTCAAAATAACAGTCAAAGAATCAAAATATCCTAGAGAAATAGGAGATAGCATGAGGACCAAATCACCACCAACACTTTCCCTCCACTTCTTCTTCAGAGGTTGATGAAAGCAGTTCAGGACTTGTGCTCAAGACTCTGAGACTAATCAGTGCACTGCTACTCCAGACCCAGCCCACTAGTCTTGCCTCTATCCCAGCCCCCATTGTTTAGGAGAGCAACTTCTAAGGAGGCCCAACCAAGCACATGCTTCCATGTGTGCCATTAATTACCACCTGCTCAGTCATCACAGCTACCAAAGAACCAAGGGAGGTGGAGGGAAGTTTTCTTCACTGAAGTCCTTGGCACTGTCAAATGATTCAACATCAGAAACATAGCATTTTATCTGTGAAAATGACAGTTAAGAGCATTGTTAAAGACCACTGGTTATTTCTACCCAATTCAAAGTTGAAACCTTCTCCTATAAGTATTATCTCCTCCATTTGAAAGGGAACTCTTCTGGAAGAAACCTTGTAGATCCTAAAGTCTGATTTTTATGTTTTACAGATGAGGAAACTAAAGTCCAGGAATACTGAGTTGCACTGAGACACACAAGTAGTCTCAGAATCCAAATTTGAACTCAAAATCTCAAACCCCATGTCCATGCTATTTCCACTGCCTCTTGTGACATATAGTAAATTTCTAATAAATGCTTTTTCATTCACCCCTTTAATGATTCAGATTAAGAATTGAATGTTTACATTGGACAGTTGGTAAAGAAAATTGACTAAAACAGATTCCTCTGGGGATTATCCTAGTAAAGACCATATTTTGTCAGAAACATCACAAAGAAATCACTGAATGGCAGTCCCTGGATTATTCTTACTTTCCCTGTATAATATACAAACAAGAGTGAATATCAGAGTTTGTGTGTGCATTTGAGGAAATCTAAGGCATTGGGCTATGAGAATATTGTGGGAAGATTTAGGCATAGGAAGTCCTGAAGCTGAGGCAAGGAGGATGACTCTGTTAGAAGGTCAATGTCACCTGCATCATTGACAATACTTTGAGTTGTTTCCTTTTTCTTAAGGATACCTGTGAGAGTCCTGCCTGAAAGACCCTCGAAGTTAGAGGTCACAGGAGTCTCACAATCAGCAGTTCTGGGAAATACATCCTTCCTGATGCTGTAATTTGAGAGGTGAAGGGGGGGAAATTCTCAATACAGAATGTGGGAGGATGGAAGAACCAAAATTGAGAAATCTGTTTTGACTGGTTAGTCTAACAAATAAATGACTAAATAATCAGCTTCTAAAAATGTCACTCATTTCAGGAGGGTTGGGGACGGTTGCCAGGAAGCTAATTGCTGACTAGTCATAATCTTGCTGTCCTCTGGATTCACCAAATGTAGAATCCGGTCATTTTTATGCTTGCTTATGCCTGAGTGACCATGTTATAAACCAGACCTTCATTGACCTAATTCTGCAGGTGCAGCATATCAACCCTGATCAAGGCTGGGGATGGCAGCTGGGCTTTGAATGATGTGTAAGCCCTTCTGTAGCCTTTGAAATACCATGTTGAGACAAAGGGAGGGCTTATTTTTATCTTTCCCATTTCCTGCTGCTAGTTTAATTTTGTCCCAATAGGATGACATTTGGAAGGCTGCCAAAGCTGCAGTAGACAGCTCTTGACTGCTGCGGGTGGAAACCCTGTGTTTGATTAAATGCTGAAAAATAATTATATTTGATCTGCACATCCAAATATTTACATGGGAGTAGGCTGAGGAGTTAGGACGGATGAAACAGCCTTCCCAGCTTTGTTTTGCCTTGTTGAGGGGTGGATGGGTGACTGCCCTACAAAGGAGTGTTTTCAGTTACCCAAGTGATGGGACCATATGGAATTCAGTTGTTTACAATGCAAGGACATTGAAGACATCCCGGGGGAAGTCTATTCTATTCACTTTAGTTCTCTTCAATTAAGTTCATCTGGATTTACCTAATTTTACAGAGGATCATAGGCATTTGATAAGCACCAAATAAATGCTTTTCCCTTCCTTCTTTGGTTCACATCAGAAAGTACAATTTTACACTGGAAATAATTTTTTTTAAAAAGATGAAAAAACAGTTATTAAATGTATTGTATGTGCCAGACACTGTAGACACAAAGGCAAAAGGCAGTCCCTGCCTTCAAGGAGCTCACCATTTAATGGATATTCAGAAAGAAAAAAGAGGAGATAATCCTATGCCCAGCGAAATATCCATTCTTGACTTGTCATCATACTAAAGGTTCATTAAGTGCCTACATTTATTAAGTGCTTAATTCATAAAAAGTACTGTATATGGCACTAGATATATAAAGGTAAAAATAAAACTGCTCCTTGTTCCAAATAACACATGTTCTAGTGAGTGGCTAGGCCCTACCCAAATAAGCCTAATGCTTAGAAAATGGAGGCATGTGAGGATAACAATAGAAAAAGCTTCACAAAAAAAAAGGCATTGGAGGCATAATTCTACCTCCAGTACCCTTTCCAGTCAGGTATGATATCGGGAGGTAATGAGACCACTGAACATGCGACGATGACCACTGAACAAGGGAGGAAGTTTTACTTTGCCCTAACACTGTAAGAAGATACAAAAGATACAGTGGCAAGCACTTAGCTTTTCTGCATGTGGCTCCTCTTTTCTCTCATCATAAACACTATCTGGTCAATAAGCCATTGGGATTTAGCTGTTCAAGTTGAATCAGGCTCTGACCAAGTCAGAGAGGCCTTAAACAGACGAAGCTGGGACTTTTTATCCTCTCAACATGGAAGTTACATCATGGAAACTGGGACCACTCAGGTTGCCTCTGGGAAGGAAGCTGGGGTTGCTGGGGAACTGGGATTATCAAAGCAGCTGAGATTATTAGGGAAATTAAGAGACTAGCAGAAGTGTTAGGAAATCCCACAGGAGGTAGCACCTGTGCTGACCTTGAAAGGAAATCAAAGATTCTGAAAGATGAACAGAACATATGCTGGTAATAGGTGAGAGAAGAAATTTTTAGTCCAGAGAATAGTTACAAGTCCAGTTTGACTGGAACATGAAGTTCATAAAGGGAATAAGATTTGAAGCTAAGTAGGAAGCAGTCAACCAAGAATTTTAAATGCTTGATTAATTTCAATCTTCTTCCAGAGTCCAATCTTAAAAAGGCAGGAAGGTTATATGTGTTCTTTTATTACTCTTAAGCATATAGATATGCATGGAAATAAGAGTTACAACTAAGCTTGAAATGGGCTTAAGCAACACGGGTTATAAAGATAAAAATCACATGTCAGAGGGTGGGGTCATCACCACTGTGTGATCTGATCAGATTTGGCCATTGATGCCCTAGTCTGAGATATTTCTCATAAGTTTTTTTTGTAACCCAATCTGTTTCTGCTGTTGAGCTAGAGGGTCAACATGAGCCAATCTGAGTTGACTCTGTAGCATGGCAGAGGGAATTCCAGGTTCAAAAAGCAAACACAGTAAAGTATTTCTGATATATCCAGCCTAAGTTTGCCTCCTGCATGGTTGATTCTGATTCCTAGCTCATTCTGGCCTCCTCTAGATAGTAGGGGAGCTCAAGCAAATCAGGGTGGTTGGTAAAGTCATTAGTCATTCCATTTCCACACTAAATACTTCATTTTATCCTTTAGGCAATGGGGAGATCATCAATCTGGAGTTATTAGTGACTATATCAGTGACCATATAAGTTATCTAGTCCATCCCCCTTGGTAGATATTCAAAGAAACTGATGCAGTGATGTACTGATAATTGTTCAACAAAAGGATATATGAAAAATGTATGCCTAACAAATTTTAAAATTTATTCTGAATTATTAAAATTTTCTCTATCACTTTCTTAAGTCTAGGATTTTTTAAAATGATAAATTAGCCCTAATTTGTAGCACTTTCTGATTTCTGAGAAATGAATACTCATACAGAAAATCTATCAGTTCAAGATTACCATTAGCAGACTCCTGAAACTCAGACCCAGATAAATTAAATGAACTGTATAAGATCACACAGTTAATTGGGCAAGGAATAATACAGTCAGATCTCTGCTGTAAGAAGCTTATTTGGAGAGTTGTATGAAGGGTAGACTGCAGAAGAAAGAGATTGGAAGAAAAAAAAATAATCAGAAGGTTCTCAGCATTACTAATTCTTTCCAACCCTGTTATATGATGGCCATCACACAGAAAGATAGAGTTCTTATATACTGCCTTTCCTCATCTAAAAAGAAAAGGAAATTGTATCATGCTGGGGTGATTTTTCTATCCCTTAAAACAAAATAAAATTAAAAAGCCATTTGACAAATAACTAATAGTCAATAAGCATGTGGCCAAAAACAAAAACAAAGCAGCATAAGTCTGATATTTGGAGTTAGAACTGGATTTCCTGGCTTTATCCTTGGGAATCTCTTGGGAAGATCTCTTAACTTCATCAGGTCTCAGTTTCCTTATTACATTTTTACTTACCAAAAACAACAACAGCCATAGCCCGAAATTATTTATGAATTGAGAATAATTTTCAATCTAGTTGCGACTGAAATAATAGTATGTGTGTGATTAGCTTTTTAAACATGCAGATTCTTATGATAATATTTTTATTCTGGAGAAGATGTTGCCTGCAAAGGTAAAAGATCTAGGTTATTCTGATGAGTGAGTTATAATGAATGGGAGAGGGCTCAAAAAGAGAGGATTATGAAAAAGCCCTTAGAGAAAACACAGGCAGAAAACATGAATAATGATTAAACAAAAGAGAGGGTCCTCTCTTGGCCTTTTGTTACCAGTTCTGTTCAAGAAAAGAATTCCAATCAGAAACTTTGTAGACAGAGTCTGGGAAAATGCTGATTTGGGGGTTTGAGTGGTTGTGTAGGAAGCTATTTTTATCTAAAAAATAAGGGGAAACCTATGGCTTGGACCCCCAAAAATCTGACTTTATTAATAATAATACTAGCTAACATATACATATATGTAGTACTTTAACATTTGCAAAACAATTTGCATCCATTATCTCATTTGATCATCACCACAGCCTTGTAGGTATTTTATCCCTAGTTTATAGCTGAGGAAAGGAAAGCTGGGAGGAGAAGGCTCACACAGCCGAAAAGAAGCAATGGTAGGATTTGAGATTTTTAGTAGAAGTCTATTCACTACACTAGTGAAAGTAATTCTATATATCCAGCAGAACACAAATAGAGGAACATATATGAACCTGTAAATGTATACTTAATCCTCTTGCTTTTATTTTTAAAAGTATTTAATTAATTCAATACACTGTTGCTAAAATTGTCCTGTTTGTATTTCCTTCTGAACATTTATATATATATATATATATATATATATATGTATATCTATATGTTGTGGTTTGAAAAATGAGTCAATGCCCCCCCTTTGTTTTTTGCATCACCATTATCATCCTCTCTTCACAATTAATAAAGGAGGGGATGGAAATATCTTGTAACAAACACACAAAACAAATTTGCACAATGGCCATGTCCAAAATCTATTTCTTTATGCACTGGAGTCTGTCACCTCTGTGTCAGAGAGTAGGTGCATAACATGCTTCATCACTGGTCTTTTTGGAGATTGTGGTGGGTCATAGATTTGATCAGTTGTCTTAAGTCTTTCAAAGACAGTTTTCCTTTATATTGTCATGGTCATTAGGTAAACTATTTTCCTGGCTCTGTCCACTTTATAGGTCAGTTCCTATTAACTTGTTTCTGTTTATTCAATTATTTCAGTCATGTCTGACTCCCTATGGGCCCTTTTGAAGATTTTCTTGGCAAAGATACTGGAGTAGTTTACCATTTCCTTCTCCAGGTCATTTTACAGATGAGGACACTAAGGCAAAGAGACTTGCCCAGGACTATATAACCAGTAAGTGTCTGAGGCCAGAGTTACACTTATAAAGAGGTCTTCCTGACTCCAGGACTGGTGTTCTACCTATTATGCCGCTTAGCTGCCCCTCCAACCACCTAGGATTCTTTAAAATTGTTGCTTTTGAGATTTTTGATAGCACAATGACATTCCATTGTTTTCATAGATTTGTTTATCCGTTTCCCAATTGATACATATCATTTTAGTTTCTGGTAGTTTTCTTCTTCTTTCATCCTTGTTTCTCCTTTCTTAGGATAATCTTTTGGGAAATTAAATTTAACAGAGCTTTCCCCCCACTCTCTGATGAAATCTGATTGCTGGGCATGATTGTAGCATGGAGTGATAGTTCAATGAGTGAAATGAACCTAGATAATTTGTGTTGTTATATAGGACTTTATTAGTTAACTCAATTGCCCTGGAAATAAGACACAGTTTGTTGCTAATCAGTATGGGGGAAAAAGTGACTGGGTATAAGAAAGAAGTAACTGTGACAATTTAGGAGGCTCTAAAGTAAGTGGTTTCCATCTGGATTATGAGGGTATGGAAAGAGTGAAATCTGGGGCTGATGCTTTGAGTTCTTCAAGTATTTATGATTTTCAATTCATCTGCTTTCTCAACTCACCATATTGGCCTTTGAAAAACAATTAAGAAAGTCCCAGCAGATACAGATTTCTTATTAGCAATTCTGAACTCCAGGAGTCTCCAAATAGAAGAACCTAACACTGGAGAAAAAATTTGGATGGGTGTGTGTGTGTGTGTATGTGTATACAAGTGTGTCTATATCATTCCACTTCAGAATGAGAGTGTTTTAGCTGATTGTAAGGAGTTTGGGTTCCATAGCTCACATTGCATAGAACCTTACTCACAACAATCCTGGTAGGTAGGCAGAATTATAAATTGGATGGAGCAACTGGATTTTTCCCCTGGGTCCCAAAATTTACAGGGTATTGACACTACTTAGATACCTTCAATGGAATAGAAACAATTGAATCAAACACCAAGTTAGCAAGAATAATTCATTCAAATAGGAAGTTATCAGACAGTATGCATTTGCATCTTCTGATGCATCCTAGGGGAATTCTACATTCCCTACCTCAATAGAGTAGTTTCCTCTTATCCTGTGTTTCAAGTCTTCCTCCACCTTTTCAAATAAGTTTGCCTTAAAAGGTAATTTGAGAATACTTTCTATACTGCTTGTCTCAAGCATTGTATGCCTTTTCATTTTTAAAATGAGGTTCAGAGAAATTAATGACTTGGTCAAGATCCACATAGCAAATGACTAGCTAGATCTAGAGTCTTGAACTTCTGACTTTAACTCCAATAGGCTTCCTCCTATACTACACTGTCCATCACCTCTATTGCTCTTTAGTGTTGGCCAATGAAGTAGCAGGAAAAAATGGCATTTGCCTGACATTCTCTTAAACCAAATTTTATTGATTTGGGGGATTTATATTTCCCAATGTATTGTTCAATCTCTCCTCTCAGAAAACCAAACACCAGAATAAAGACTTTTTTAAAAAGAGGGATTTGGTAAAACTAGCCAACGTGTGTGTATAAATTCTGACATTATTTGCAATGCTCTACATTCATAGTCTCCCATCTCTACAAAGAAAGAGTGGGAAAATATCTTTTTATTGTTTTAAGAGCAAAAGTTGAACTTGACTCTAATAAAGCTCCATTGTATCTTTTCCAACCAAAACACATACAAAACTATTTTATATGCTCGGCTTAGTCAATTCACTTCTTGACCAGAATGACCATTATAAAACTTAAGTGCCAAAGGAGACCTACAAGGGTCATTCAGCCTCATTCTGCCCCTACACTCATCCTCCCTTTAATTATATGTGTCAAGCAGCAGCTGGCCATCATGGACTGTTATCTAGCTATTAAATCAAGCCTTGGAGCATCTCATTTTATGTTGGAGTTTGCAGTGATAAAGCAAAAAATATTTCAATGGGATCTTCCAGACTCGGAGATTTTAAACTAGAATGAGAATATATCTAATCCAACCATTTCTTTTGATAGTTGAGGAAACTGAGGTCATACCAGTATTAACTAATAGGGATGAGACCTGAATCCAGCTCCTACTCTGATTCCAAAGCCAGAAAATCTTCCACTGTATGAAATTTGCCTCCAGGATCCATTGTTCAGTTTCTGTCTTTAGAAGCAGAGCCACAAACAGTATGGTGTTCATGCCTTCTCATTGGGGAGAATTCTTTTTGCAATTGTTCATAGCTTTATCCCCTCTTAAACTTCCCTCGCCCAGACTTAGGGCTAGCTCTTTTTCCATTTTCTTCATGCAATGAGTTCTATAGCCCTCAGAGAATTGGGAGATTAAGAGCTGTCTCAGCTCCTTAAGGGAGGTCCTCACCTCAGATCCTTGCCCTTAGATGGTCTTTTAGACTGGGAATTTTTCCAGGCTCTGAATTAATGAGCTTCCCCAGTTTCTTTTAGCCTTCCCTTTGGAACTCTTTCCCTTTTCCTTTCTTCTTCTTCCTTTCTTTGTATCCATCACTTCAACCCTAATATATATATGTTCACTAGTTACTGTTAAATTTTCATTGTTTTACTCAATTGTTTTTTCTTCTATTTTCTATTCCTATTTATGGGCCTTGATCTTTTCTGTCTTTCCTGATCTAGTTCACATACTAATCTGGATCCAGGATAGCTTGGGATGAAAACCAAATGCAAATCAGTACAAAAGAGCAGCCAGAATAAACATGATCTGAAGGAGTCACATTTTTAAGTCTGTGAATACATTTGAGGGGTCCCCACCCCAGCTCCAAGTGAATTCTGGGGTCTGCCATCAGAAACACAATAGAAGGAAAAATGATCCTTGTTTTCATCCTTTGAAGTTAAAAACTGAACATTGGCTATATAAAGTCTCCAACCCTCCTCATCTTGAGTCTCTGCTTTTTCAGCGCTGCTTTTGCCAGACCAGAAGACCTTTATTTCCATTCTACTCTCCTTCCCCCTGCCTTTATCCCTCCTGGCCTCTTCTGACTCCCAACAACCTATAGCAATACAATTTTCTTTCAAGACCCTGGCCAACCAGAACCATTTTAAAATGTCCTTAGCATCTTTGGAAGATATTGGTTTCCATTTCACTTTAGCAATGGGTATAAAAACTGCCCAAGAGGAGCCCAGACAATCATGAGAAAGCCCACTTTGATAGCCAAAATGAATTGATATTGAAGCTTTATATCAGAAGGATAAGGACTTTCCAAATGACTTAGTCTTATGATTGTGAACTCAGCTCATGCTGAGTTTATATAGTTCAATGATGAAAACAATGTTTTTGTATTAATAAAAACTCATACTTCTATGGAATATCATATTATTATACATGATAGATGAAAACACATAGTGCTTTCAAGTTTTTAATACACTTTATACATATTAATCCCTGTTTCCTCCTAACAACCTCAGAAAGTAGATACTATTATCTCAATTGTAGAGATGAATAAAACTTTCTTCAAGCAATTCTCTTGAGATAAAAAGTAAAAGTATCATTATCTCAATCAATTAATCAATATTTATTAAACACCTATTATGTGTCAGGCTCTATGTTAAGTGCTAGAGATACAGAAAGAGATAAAAGTTCCTCATCTCAAGGAGTTCAAATTCTAATGAAAAACTACTGAAGAGAGAACTCTGGAAATTTCTGCTCCAGTCTTGGAGAATAAGAACTATGATCTAAGATTTGGGTTGTTGTTTTTTTTAATCATAAGTTTGACAGGGATTTAATTGAAATCAGAGAATACAATAGAGGCTAAAGTAATTCAAAGACATATTCAGAGCAGAAGTATTGAAGAACCCCAACCTTCGAGAGACTGAGTGGCTTGCTGAAGGCCAAGTGAATAGTAAGAGTTGAAACTAGAGCTGAAACTCAAGTTTTTTGAGACCTTATGCAGATCTTTTCCCTCTACAATATATCATCTTGAAATGCAAATTAAATCAGTTCTGAGATTCATCCTCATAAGGATGTTAAAGATGGGAAAAAAGCAAATGATAAATGTTGGAAGGGCTATGGAAAAACAGGCAAATTGGTGTACCTGTGAATAAGTAAAACCATTCTGTAAATCATTTTGGAATTAAACAAAAAATCACTAAGAGCTCTTTGACCCATTATAGAGAAGTGATGGTTTTGGGGAACAAAATTTTACTGTCTCTCTGTGTATTAATAAATAAATATATATATATACACACATACATCATATGTATGTATACATATACATATATACATACAGATATATACACATGGGTATTGTACCTATATGAATATATACATATGTTATGTAATTACATATACACATATGTATATACATACATTGAGACAATTTGTTTTGCTTGACTAGACATAGTTACAAAAAATTTTTTTCAGTACTGCATGAATCACCACGTGGAGTTTTCTTCACAAAGATACTAGAGTGATTTGCCTGAAAAGACCTATAACTCTACTCTGAAAGGGAAAAGTTTATTAACAACTCTCTCCAGAGAGTAGAAGGTAAATGTGGTCCCAGGTAACCCTGGAAACAGGTCTTTTTTTAATATTCTCCATGAGGTCTAGCAGGAGGCTAAAAGAGCTTGCTAAAACTGTGGTCCTGTCCTAATTAAGAGGCTTGCTAGCCATAGCATCCCAAAGTAGATCCTGTCCATTAAGAGAGTAGCTTACTAGACATAGCACACTTAGTGGATGATGATTGGGATAGGTAAGTGATCCTAAAGATAATTGGTTGGATAAAAACCAGCTAGAGCTGGGGGCTGAAAAGGGACTAATGAAGCAGTTGAGATGTGATGTCCAGCAAGAATCATCTGAGATATGACAACTGGGGAAGAGAAGATCCAGAAGAGTATACCAAGGTGATACCAAGTTGGTACTAAAAGTACCAAGGTACCATCAGAAGACACTGAAGGTTACATAACAGGATGCAATCCTGAGGAAATCAATCCTCAGGATTGCATCCTGGCCACATATATCACTCTTGTATATATTCTTAAGATAGATACCCCTAACCAAATGTATTACTCATGTATACCTGTATGGTCCTTTTGCAGAACTATTCTTCTCAGTGAATATATGTGTATTTGAAGAAGAGAGAGCCAAGTATTTATGAGTGAAATGTTCTATTATTTTATTATTATGCTAGATAGAACATTTATTAACTGCTTACTATATGCTAAATATAGTGTTAAATCCTAAAAACACAAATATAAACAAGCAAGACAGTCTCTACCCTCAATGGGTTTATATTTTAATTAGAGAGGACAACACAAAAGGAGACCTAGAAATAGAGAAAATAAAAACAGTAGCCTCACTGGGGCATGGTGATTTGCAAAAAGAAGAAAAATGCAAGGGGTGAGGTGAAACTTCACTAGGATCCTCCTGAAATGGTTGTTAGATTAAAGGAGTTACCGATCAGAAAAGCAGCACTTCAAAACAGATTTCTCCAAGGTGGGAAGGTGGTTAGCCAAAAGGAGGAAGAACTTGGAGGGAGACATGAGTCTCTAAATTTCTTTGCATTAAATTGCATATCCTTTGATTTAGAAATAAAATTGCATACATTACTTGGAGGTTTGTGAATTGTCATTTGGAGGATAGTCTATCCCAAAAAGTACGTTGATCTTGGAGTATTTTTAGGGAAAGTCATTGTTGGGGTGTGGGGGCAAAAGTAATATTTGAACAAAGTATTTCTTCTGCAATTCTTCAATTCTTTTTTATAATCCTTCCTCCTTTTTACAGGATTTTTTTTTTCATTTTCCCTTTCCCCTCTGGGATCTCTTATTATTTTGTTCCACTCAAGCTTATTTTTTGAACAATACCCATTACCTTAGATATTTCCAAACATTTCCTCCTTTCCTACCCTAAATTTGCTGGTCTTGGATCTCATTCTCCCAAAGCCCCATTAAGTGATTGGATAGTGAATCAGATAAACAAATTTGAGCTAACAAGTTAATGACTTTCTGCATCATTGGTCCTCTGGAGACATGGCCAATCACTGTATTCATTGGAATTCTTTCAATTTTCAAAATCCTTCATTTTTACAATATTGTTATTATTATATAAATTGTTCTAATTCTACTCACTTAATTGTGCATTGATTGCAAATTTATTACAAGGGTTTCCTTTTTCTTTTTTTTAACTTTCAGTTTGGGGATGGGAGACATGAAGGAGAGAAAATAAGTTGTGAAAAAATAATTTTAAAATAGTTAATAACTAATAAGGATTTAATGTCTTACCAACTGCCAGTTTACAGTTCCATTTTTAACTGAAACCTCTCATTATATTCTGGGCTTCCTTATGGCAATGCCTTACCCCTAAGGAAGCCAGGAGAAATATTTTTGATAAAAGGAGAAAAGCTTTGAGTGTCTCTCAAATCTCTACACAGATATAGCATATGTTGTTCCACTTTTTTAAAAAGAAAATTATCCTTATAATTTCTATATTTCTCTATGTGAATTCAGAATATCCTATTACTTACTCCATTATAGCTTCATGAGTGAGGTAGAAGAGACCTGAGGAAGCAGCAGATTGGTATAGTTGAAAGAACATTGGATTTGTAGTTGGAAGATCCAGGTTTAAGTGCTAGTTTAGCTACTTATTACCTGTGTGACCTTTTTAGGCATAAATATCTTCATCTAAAAATAAAGAGATTGGACTAGATCAAGAGTTTTTAACTTGAAATCCACAGAATCCTGGATGGTAAAAAAAATTACAATTTTATTTTTACTAATGTTTAACTGAAATTTAGCTTTTCCTTCAATTATGGATTTTATTTAAAAAGTATTATTCTGAAAAGAAATCCATAGGCTTCACCAGATTGCCAAAAATATATGACTTCTAAAATATTAAGAACTCCTGGACTAGAAGATAGCCAAATTCTTTTGTTTCTATCATAAAATCTCAAAAGTGAAGATCTCACCAGAGACTATCTAATCTGACAAAGAATATCATTGAAAAATGATAATCAAGTATTTGTTTGAAGATCTTAAGTCAAAGGGAAACCACAGCTGTGCAAGGCAACCTCTTCTGTATCGGGATAGCTCTGTTAGAAGTTTTCTCTCCCAACAAAACTGAATTTGGCAAATAGTAGCTGGTTACCCATTGTTCCTAGCATGGCTCTCTGGGTCTCAGAAGAACCCCTTCCTTTTGTCTTCCACATGACAACTTTTAAAATATTTGAATGCTGCAATGATGCTTCTCCCACACCAATTTGCTTTTCTCCAGGTTAAACAGTTAAATTCTCTTTAAAGAATCTACAATTCTGGAAGGGAAAAAAAGCCCACCTATTTAATACTAATATTCTACCAGTGTTGTTGAGGAGCTTTTTCATGGAACATTTAAGATCTCTAAATAATTAAAAATGTGAGTCCCCCAAAGGGAAGTGCTAAGACACATGGGCATGAGAAGGTGAGACATATTAAGATCTCTGAATAATTAAAAATGTGAGTCCCCCAAAGAGAAATGCTAAGACACATGGGCATGAGAAGGTGAGATATTACCAAGTGAAACAGAGTAAATGATGTCATATTAATATGCTCCAACAACAGATGAACAAAGAAGTAAATAACCTTGTTGCAAGGGAAAAAAGAAGGATAACTGATAGACAGCCCTTAAGCTCCACTGGCATTTTCTCAAGGTCAAGTGGATTCAAGAATGTGTGGACCCTCTGTGCTGAACTTATGGGAGGATATGTTTTGCACGGATTGCATAGGCAAAAATGGTGGTTTGTGCATGGTGCACAAAACTGGTGGATGGTGCATAAAACTGAATTCACAGATCTATTAGCATATCTCAATATCTTATTTCAAATAATCAATGGATTCTTTTAAATTAATTATTTAATAAGGATTTTTAAAAATTTAATCTTATTTTTTCAACGATCTGTTTTCTTTCCTTCCTCTCACTTGGGGAAAGAAAAATATGTCAAAAATATATGTCAAGGGGGCAGCTAGATGGTGCAGTGGATAGAATACTGTCCTAGAGTCAGGAGGACCTGAGTTCAAATCTGGTCTCAGACACTTAATACTTCTTACTAGCTGTGTGACCCTGGGCAAGAAATTTAACCTCAATTGCTTCCCCAGAAAAAACCTGTCTTATTCTGTGCCCTGTGTCAAGCACCTTTCTGTCAAGGGGTAGAGAGTAGGTTTCATTTGTTCCTTGGAAGTCATGGTGGATCATTGTATTGATCAGTGTTCTTAAGTCTTTCAAAGTTTTAACTTTTGGGAGTAAATCTTCACAAATATCAGTGGTTTAAAGATTCTGTGGTACAGTCATTCTTTCCACTGAAGTAGTTAATAAATTCATTAACAACTGATCTTCAGGAATAGCAGTGCCTAGAAAAATTCATGAGATGCTAGCCAATCTGATTGTGAGCCTTTCAGAATCTAGTCAGCCTGGTCCTTAGATATATTACATAGTCCATCCCTGACCCATACTTGAAGCCATTGCAGTTTGGTAGATTCTTCCAAGACTTGTATTACATAGGATTTAAAAATCCAGAGCCACCCCTGGGCCATGATGATATATCAAAAGATGACTTCATTGGGACCATTATTTTGTTATCATATTTTAAATATAATTATTTAAAAGGTTATTATTGGAGCAGTAATTACAAATCCTGGGACAAAGAATTTGGAGAGACAGGAAAAGCATTTATAAGGGGTTTCTTTAATTGTTTATAAAACACTAATCATTATCATGTAGTCATAACATATAATCTTAATTAAATGATACTACAAAAATAACTACCAAAGGAAATGTCAACAAAATGTTTTTTTTTTCTTTTAAAATAGATCCTCATATTTTAAAAGGTTAGAAGCCACTGATTTAGAGAATACTGTTGGTGAGTCATATTACTTGTTCATCAGATCCACTTTTGAGGATAGGCCTATATATTAATTTTTCATTTTAGTAGGCAAAACCATAGTAAAATCACATGAAATGAATCAGTCCTTCTCAAATTATGGTCCAGAGTCATTAGGAACCTGTGAAACCTTTGCAGGGAATCTACAGGATCAAAACAATTTTTTAAAATGATACTAAGATGATTTAATTTCTAATGCAATTAATATCAACTAATATAATCCATAAACAAAATCACATTGGAAATCCTCAACAATTTTTAAAATATATAAATTTATAAAATTTTATTAAAATATAAAAATATAAAAACTATATCAAAAATATAAAAAGATCCACTGAGATAGATAATAATCTGATAAGTAATGGGATTACCTTCAGTAGAGAGAAGGTATGACTGCTGTTCATGCTACAGCTTCTTGGAACCACGGTGATAGTTAGGTGACAGGTAGACACCAAAGGTGGAAGAGCAGCCTTGAAAAGAGCTCAGCAGACTCTCATAAGGTACTAGTCTTTTTTGGAAGATTGAGGAGTTAAGTGACTGATTTAATTGTGTAAGAGGCAAGATTTGAACTCTGATCTACTGACTTTCAAAAGTTAGGTATGTGGTACAGTAGAAAGAACTTTTCCTCTGCTATCAAAAAACTAGGGCTCAAATCTGGTCTCTGATATTTATTAGCTATTTGATAATTTCTCACAATTAAAAGAAAAAAGCCAAATTCTCCCACTGCATCTGGAGCCATCTCCAGGCACTCTAATCTATATGTTGCCTGGACCTAGACGGTTCTGAAAGAGAAAATGAAGTTGATGACTTTGCACAGCCCTCCATCATTTAAATCCAATACATTTGCAGTCATGACATCATCTTCCTGATGTCGTGGTTCTCTTTAAGAACAAAACACAAACAAAAGGACAATTAAAAGAACAAAACTTCTTGCAGAAAGATAATCAGAAGCCACATTTCCAAGTTTACTAAACTTTTATTGAAATGAAATGGGGGAGAATTTATTAAATGACAATCTCCGGGAATACATAATTTTTTTTTATTTAATAGCCTTTTATTTACAGGATATATGCATGGGTAACTTTACAGCATTAACAATTGCCAAACCTCTTGTTGCAATTTTTACCTCTTACCCCCACCCCTCCCCCAGATGACAGGATGACCAGTAGATGTTAAATGCATTAAAATATAAATTAGATACACAATAAGTATACATGACCAAAACGTTATTTTGCTGTACAAAAAGAATCAGACTCTGAATTATTGTACAATTAGCTTGTGAAGGAAATCAAAATGCATGTGTGCATAAATATAGGGATTGGGAATTCAATGTAATGGTTTTTAGTCATCTCCCAGAGTTCTTTTTCTGGGCATAGCTGGTTCAGTTCATTACTGTTCCATTGGAAATGATTTGGTTGATCTCGTTGCTGAGGATGGCCTGGTCCATCAGAACTGGTCATCATATAGTATTGTTGTTGAAGTATATAATGATCTCCTGGTCCTGCTCATTTCACTCAGCATCAGTTCGTGTAAGTCTCTCCAGGCCTTTCTGAAATCATCCTGTTGGTCATTTCTTACAGAACAGTAATATTCCATAATATTCATATACCACAATTTATTCAGCCATTCTCCAACTGATGGACATCCATTCAGTTTCCAGTTTCTAGCCACTACAAAAGGGCTGCCACAAACATTCGTGCACATACAGGTCCCTTTCCCTTCTTTATAATCTCTTTGGGATATAATCCCAGTAGTAACACTGCTGGATCAAAGGGTATGCACAGTTTGATAACTTTTTGAGCATAGTTCCAAACTACTCTCCAAAATGGTTGGATTCGTTCACATCTCCACCAACAATGCATCAATGTCCCAGTTTTCCCACATCCCCTCCAACAATCATCATTATTTTTTCCTGTCATCTTAGCCAATCTGACAGGTAGGTAGTGGTATCTTAGAGTTGTCTTAATTTGCATTTCTCTGATTAGTAATGACTTGGAGCATCTTTTCATATGACTAGAAATAGTTTCAATTTCTTCATCTGAGAATTGTCTGTTCATATCCTTTGACCATTTTTCAATTGGAGAATGGCTTGATTTTTTATAAATTAGAGTTAATTCTCTATATATTTTGGAAATGAGGCCTTTATCAGAACCTTTGACTGTAAAAATATTTTCCCAGTTTATTGCTTCCCTTCTAATCTTGTCTGCATTAGTTTTGTTTGTACAAAATCTTTTCAGTTTGGTATAATCGAAATTTTCTATTTTGTGATCAGTAATGATCTCTAGTTCTTCTTTGGTCATAAAGACCTTCCCTTCCACAGGTCTGAGAGGTAAACTATCCTGTGTTCCTCTAATTTATTAATAATTTCATTCTTTATGCCTAGGTCATGAACCCATTTTGACCTTATCTTGGTGTACGGTGTTAAGTATGGATCAATGCCTAGTTTCTGCCATATTAGTTTCCAATTTTCCCAGCAATTTTTATCAAACAGTAAGTTCTTATCCCAAAAGCTGGGATCTTTGGGTTTGTCAAAGACTAGGTTGCTATATTTGTTGACTGTTTTATCCCTTGAACCTAATCTATTCCACTGATCAACTAATCTATTCCTTAGCCAATACCAAATAGTTTTGGTAACTGCTGCTCTATAATATAATTTTAGATCTGGTACAGCTAAGCCACCTTCATTTTTAAAAATAGATTTAGTGTGACTAATTTCATTGCCAAATTCAGTCCAAGTTATTCACCCCTAACTAACTTTTCCCCTTTCTTCCTATCATCCACATACTTCAATTGAGCCCCAGCATTTCAACACAAATTGTTTCCAGCTCTTTTAATTAATTATTCCCCTATTATGAAACTAGTCAATTGTTCTCCTTGTTTTCAGAACACTGAAACTGCATGAGGATGTATCTTCAAGGCCCCAGACTATCTCCAACCTCAAAGGAATCTGTTTAACAGCTGTGTTTTTTAAATACTCCAATAAGACATGAAAGTAAGTTAATTGGAGCTTGAGGCTGCAGAGTAGAGGAAAAGACTTCCCTTTAGTTCACCTGGCATAGATACCACCTGGGGACTGTCAGAATCTGCCCAGATCATGTCTGACACAGGCCCAAAGGGGCAAGAACAATTGGGAACTTACCAAGTTACAGGGAAGTACTGTCCTTTGAGCCTTGGGAATAATTGTTTATATTTATTGTCAGAGCTCCCCCTACCTCATTTATGTAGAAATACACAGCTAGCTCTGTCAGTAAGGCGAACTTCTGTTCAACTGTCTCTTAAAGAGTTCATGGGATATATTATAGGACCATAGTTATAGAGCTGGAAGAGACATTAGAAAATATCTAAATTGGCTCTTTTCAACGATAAGGTGATTCGGGCCAATTCCAATAGACTTCTGATGAAGAGAGCCATATTTTAAGCAGGGAGAGGACTATGGGGCTGAATGTGGATCATAACATAGTATTTTTACCTTTTTTGTTGTTGCTTGCTTCCTTGATTTTTTTTCCTTTCTTATCTTCCCCCTTTTTGATCTGATTTTTCTTGTGTAGCAGGATAAATGTGGAAATGCATTTAAAAGAACTGCATATGTTTAACCTTTATTGTATTACTTGCTGTCTAGGGGTGAGAGGGATGGGAGGAAAGGAGGTAGGAAAATTTGAACACAAGGTTTTGCAAGGGTGAATGTTGAAAACTATCTCTGCATATATTTTTAAAATAAAAAGCTATTATTAAAATTTTTAAAAAGAAAATAAAAAAGAGAAATTATCTAGTCTAACTCTAATTTACAGATGAAATAACAGATGCCAAGAGAGATTAATTGACTTTTTCAGTCTTATGTCACAATCTGAAATCAAATCCATTAACTGCAAGTTCTATGCTCTTTCCCAAGGACAATACTGGCTCCCATAAGAACTGAAAGCTTTACCCAAGCCATCTCTCCTAATTAATCATTCCATTCAATGATGAAGAAATTTATGATAATTGGGTCCTACATCTAAAGCTAGAATGAATTAATCAATCATTTGACAAATAGGCACTGTACCAAGCTTTGGGAATATGAAAAGAGACAAAAAGACAGTTTCTGCCTCAAGGAGGTTATAATCAAATGGTGGAGACAACATGTAATCAAATATGAACAAAACAATGATTTTCAGGACAAACTGAAAATAATAGAGGAATTGAGGATGGTTACCTGAGGAAAGTGGGAGTTTAGTTGGGACTTAAAGGAAGCCAAGGAGATCAGTGGTTGAAATGGAGGAGGGGGATTATTCTAGGCATGAATGAGAGCCAGAGAAAATGTCCTGGAAGATTAGAGATCATCTAGTCTAATTTCTTTAATTCATAGATGAATAAAAAAAAGTTGTTTTTTTTTCTTTTGAGAGTCAGAAAGAGATGGTGACTTGCCTGGCATCCTTAAACTAAGCAGCAATTAAATTGAGATTAGAAACCAGGGGTCCTCATTTTTGTCCTGTACTCAGTTCCCCTCCATCATGCATGTTGCTTCTCAACTATCAACATGCCTCTTCCATCAATTTGGATGCTTCTGAGCCCAATTTAAGCTTGTCTGAAATTAATGGTTTGGTCATAGTCCCTTTGGCTTCCAGGCACCAGTGGCAAACTTAAGTAAAATATTGCTGGTCAACATTATTCCATCACTGGAAGTGAGAAGAAACTAGAGAATATTATATATAGTACAATTGTTTTAAGAATGACTGAGCAACTCAGTCATTTTAACAATTATAAATACACAAATTAAAAATAAAGGACAGATAAACAAAGATACTATCTGAATCCAGATAAAGAATTGATGAATGGAAGTATTTATAGAAGATTTTACATATATATATATATATATATAATTTTATATACATACACTATATGTATGTATACCCACTTGTTCTAATGGTAGCCATCTCTAAGAGAGGGAAAAGGGAGAGAAGAAAAAAAGGGGGGAAAAGTCATTTAAATGATAACTATGTTGTATATTTGGAGGGAATAACAAGTTGTGTGTGGTAATTTTTTAGTTTCATGTGCAATCATCTTTTTTATTGTACCATGTTATGGAAATGTTTGTGTTATTCCCTGATTAGAACATAAAATAAATTTTTAAAATTACTCCATCACTGGAAGAAACATTTTTTCCTATAATGAGGGACTAACCAAATCCAGCCCTTGTGAGTATATGTAGCATTTTTGGCTGATGCAGTCCGCATGTGGAAGAGCTTCCATAAAAGCTTATGAGAGATAACAGATGAGCTGTGTTCAGAGACATTTTGTAACTGGTGAAGAGATAGACTTTTGATTGGGTGCTGATTTTAAAATAGGGTGCATTCTTCAAAAAGTCAGAATAATAAATGTCAGAATATGGGAATTAAAGTACTACTTTTATGGCCAAGTAAGACATTTTAGGAATGTCTTAGAAATTTAGAAAATTGTGAGTATTTAACCCAACACAGAAATGGGATTCAGGGTATTTCAGAATAGCAATTCGTTTATTATCTAATGACTTTAAGCCAATTTTGAAGTGGGCAAATACTATAAAAATACCTTTAAGTTTGAGTCCACTATCCCAAAGAACTGAATTGTTCTAGGAGAAAGAGTGTCCCAAGTTATGAAAGGAAACATTTGTAAACAACATTATAGCAAATATCCTTTTATGAAAGTTAATTTATGTTAATCCATTGAATTAAACTAGGATGCTATTAACTGGTGGCTGACATTAGGGATAGCATATCATATTAGAGTTTCCCTAAAGATATTGGGTTTGCCCTTCCTCTTTTCCAAAGATTTACTTTGCACTTTAGTGCTATGTGGTAATGAAGGGCAAAAATACCTACCTCTGGTTAGTCTGCTAAACTCCTCTGAGTCTAACCTGCCCGTCAATGGCATATCCAGGCCTCATGGCATATTCCTTTAATGGATTCTTTCAAATTCCTTTCCTTGATAATGGTTACTCTCCCAACTCTAACTGCCATTCCTGGTGCCTATGTTACCTCTTCATTTTTTCTGTAACTTCTCCTAAATAAACTTGCCTTTTGGCAAAGATTAAGCCTAGAGCTTCCTATAAGCTTCTATACAAGTCCCAGAAACACTACAAGCACCCAGATCTCTCCACTTACCAGTTCTATTCCAAACTCTTTGAGAACATACAAAATGACAGAGAAGTGGGAAAGATTTGTTTTTATGTTTTCCTAACATTTAATGATGTTCTAAGAACTTAAATATCTTATCCCCAAAGTCTAAAAGTCAATTGTTTGGAATTCAAGGCACATTTTCTAATGCATTTACTTCAAGAGGCAACAATGGAAAGATCTAAAAAATCAATTAAAAAACCTTGGGCTTGAATCACATGGTATTTACTGTATCTCCAAAGTCAAGCACTTAATCATCCCAGGTCCCAGTTTCTTTCTTTGTACAATTAGGGGAGCAGGCTCCAAGATCTCTAGCTCTAAATTCCATGATAAATTAATTCATTTTAAGACTTATTGAGCACCTAATTGTATGTAAGTACTTCATGTGGTAATTAGGTTCCTATTAAAATTGTTGAAATAAGATTGAATCTCATAGTGTATTTTTTGTAATAAAAGACGATGAAAACAATACTGTTAAAATACTGTATCAATGGATCTGGAACCTGCCTGAGGTATAAATTCTATCCAAGGATGCAAGTCACATTCCATCCATACATTCTTACCATGTATAACCCTTGTATCTTCTTATATATTTTTATCAAAGTGTCCAAAACGTTAGAGGAGCTAGAGACCTTCTAGGCCTATTACCATTTCTTGGGCACCTTCCCCAGCTGTAAAATACGGTTAACAATAGCACCTGTTTCTCACATTTTCTGTGAGGATCAAATCTTTTAAAAATCTGTATAATTCCTACCTCCCCTATTCCCATCTCAACCTCCCAAAGTCCCTTCATGCTGGTCAATAATAACATATTTTGAAGTGGAGAACAAGCTGGGACATTTTCCCAAACTGGCACCAGCACAGCACTTGAACTGTCTATCCATCATCCCTACTCAGGTACAGTTGAGGTCAATCTCCTTTTTCCAATCATACATTTCCTAGGTGGCATCTTTATGCTACTTCGTGTACATAAATCATCACTGAATACAATCCAGTCTATTTATGCTCACCATTTCTTTTTCTTTTGTCCTTTGGGTGACCCACAATTTTGATTCATTGGAGGTAGTGATATCCCATGATTTGCAACCAGGAGAATACTGGTATTAAAAATGTGAGGTTTTATTGCAGCAAGTAGCTTGGGATTCATGAAAGCACCATGCAGATTCTCAAATGCAACCCAATATTTTCTCTTCTTTTTATTAATTTTTGAATCAAATTCCTTGCTCATTTACAGTTTTATATAAAGTATGCATAGTGCAGCTATTTGGTAGAGTGGACAGAATATCCCTCGTGAAGGCAGGAAGATTCATCTTCCTGAGCTCATATCTGGCTTCAGACACTTCCTAGCTGCGTCACTCAGGGAAGTCACTTAACCCTGTTTGCCTCGGTCTCCTCATCTGTAAAATGAGGTAGAAAAGGAAATGGCAAACTACTTGAAAACCCCAAATAGGGCCATGAAAAGTTGGGCATAACTGAAAAACAAGTGAACAACATAAAGTGAGCAAACTGATAGATAACTTGAAAGGTTGTCCATTTACCTTCATATCATAGTCTGCACTGTAGATATTCTTCATTTCCTTGGTTTTTACCTATTAGGATTGTTAGGCTGAAATTGTTTGGGTTGTCATAGAGTTCATTTATGAGACACCATACAATGTTACCTGCAAATAGTCACATCCTGAGGTCCTTCCAACCTATGGGGAATTTCTTTTATATTTAGTTTTCACACCTTTGACTTTGCATCCTCCATGATAGTGGTAAGTATTTTTGTAGATGGAGTAGATGTAGATGTAGGTGGAGTCTGTGTTTTATGTCTCACCATCAGTGTTTTGTATTTGTATCTCCAGCATCAAACAAGATACCTGGCATATGATAAGCCCTCAATAAAGGATTTTTTTTAAATTACTGAAAGCCTTATGATCATCCAATAAAAGTATTTCTTTTGTTGTTTCTACCAAAGAATCTTATATGATCTTCATACAGTCAAAAGACATTTTGTTGGAGGAAAACTTTTAAATGGATTTTCCTTTATCATATCAAATACTTTTTTATAATCTACAAGTAAGTAAACATGGAAAGAGGAAGCTAGGAATTCTGCAAAGCCCTAGATAATGACATTTGAGCCTCACAATCACCCTGTGAAGTAAATACTACAGAATTTATCCTGATTTTACAGATGAGAAAATTAAGGTTCAAAGAGATCTCTATGACATCAGAAAGGTCAAGTAATTTGCCTGCCACTAAGCCAACAAATGTTAAAAGTGGAATGCCCATCCAGTTTTCCTAACTCAAAGTCCAGCATCTCTTTGCACATAAGGTAATGCCTAACAGATGATTGTGAGCCACATGACTTGGGCAAACTATTCTCCCAGCATCTTATCTTTGTTCTGGTTCCATTTGCTTCACTTCCAAGCCCATACTCTGAGGGAGAATAACAAGGCTCTGCCCTCACTGATGGCTGATAATGGTAGATTGTTTATTATTAATAGGAAGATATATTTAGGTCATTGTCCTAATGGCTGAAGCTAGGAAGCTACTGTTCATTAAAGGAAGGCTGATGATGGCAGAATCATGTGAGACTTGTTCTTAAATAAAAAGTCCCATCACAAGGTTAAAGAAGAAAAGGGATGAGGGCAGAGGATCCAGGGACAGCAACGTAGCCTTTTTACTTGCTACAGAGAATGGGCTGAAGGTGACTGAGAGCTAAAAAAAAGTTGCCATGATGGGACATGATTTGCTAGGCAAGAGATGCCTGTATTTGGCCTATTCTCAACAAACTAGCTTTCTAGACTAAGGAAAATACTTTACTGTATTCTCTACTGGAGGGAGCTGCCAGAACCAGAGCAAATCCCTGTACTGGAAGGACTCTGAAAAATTGGTGCATATCAGTTAATAGCTTTAGGCCTGGTAACCATTTCTAGATGGTCAAAAGCAGTCCTATTAGGAACCTTTCCTTAAATTCCCTCAATTACTTCCTAAATACAATGACATCATTCTGATAAGCCAACACTTTCAAATACTTCCCATGAGATGCTTAAAAATGTCAGGGGTCAACAAATCCCTAGGAGCTGAATTTGGAGAATTGGACATTTTTTCCTTACCTTCTGATTTGGAGAGCTCTTAGTACCCTTTGTGCAAGCCCAATGATGAAAATCAGTGGCTATCCAGAACATTTCAAATTCTTGTTATGGAGAACTAATTTACCTTGATTTTTTTATTCAAAGTTCAATTATTCCCCCATGTTAGGATCTGCCCAGTTTTCTCCCATTCTACCACAATGAATGTTATAGGGACTAGAGAAGACACCCCAAATGTTCATAGAAATTATTTGAGTCCAACCCATGGCAGAGCATTCCAAGCTCTTACTGGTGTGATCAGCCATAGTTGGACACACTATAACTTGACTAACATAGTGATGTCATTTTGATTTTCTTTGAGAATGAAGGACAATAGCTAACCAATCACCAATCAACCATATCACATGGATTATGAGACTCTATAATAATACTGTTCTTTTCCTTCAAGAGATTTCTAAGGTCCTCCATTTCTGCAAGGGCAATTTTATAAGACCATCTGCAAAAAAGATAGACACTGTTGAAATGGATTTTGTTGATTCTCCTTTGGTACATCCCACATCCCACTCATGCATTGAGATCCCCTGGCTCTTGTGCTGAATTTCTTCTTCAGATAATCCTCCCATTCTTGAGCCCCTAGAAAGCCTTTGACTCCAAATGTCTCAATATCCACATGGAGGTGAAGGATTGGGTGTGTCTTTAATTCTCCTCGCCAACATTTGAGGCACCATACAATGTTACCTGCAAATAGTTACACCCTGAGTCCCTCCCCATCTATGGGGAATTTCTTTTATATTTGCGCTTTGCACTAGACATCTTCTATACTTCTACACAGAAGAATTAGATAATCAAGATATTCAAACATTGAACTCTGATTCATTGCCTACAATTCTCTTACCTCCAAATTAGGTTAGAATTAGTCCCAAACAGAACTGAAACTTCAGAAATGTTTGCAAGGCGACTTTAAGACTAGACCACATTATCATTGTACCACCTCTTCTCTGTGGCTGTCCTATTGCTTCTGTGTCTACTAATGAAGTCTCCATATCCATGAACAAATTTCACTGAATTTTAATATACTGGGGTTTCTCCTGTGAAAGGTAGATCCTTTGTTTCAGCCACTATGGGCAGTACATGGAATGGGAGTCAGACATCACAGGCAATTGACATTGCCTATGAAAGGTATTTTTCTACTATAAATCTGTCCTGGATGAGTCTCCTTGGGGGAAAGATCATAAGCTGCAAACACTCTAAAGCTAGAAGACATCTCAAAATCCATGTAGTCCAACCCCCTTCTTTTTACATTTGAAGAACCTGAGATTCATGAACATTAAGCAACTTGCTCAAGATTACAAAGGGAGTGTCAGAAGAGAGATGTTCTCTGACTCCATGGTCAATGTTTGTTATATTGCTCCATACCAGTTCCCAAAAACACATATAGAGACTTATGCCTAAGATCATATAAGAGCTAGAAAGATTCTTAGAGGTCATCTAGCACCCAAAACCTTTATTTTACAAATAAGGTAACTGAAGTCTGAGAAAGTTAAATGGCTTGCTAAAGTGACACAAGTAATAAGTTTCAGGAAAATAATTTGAACACAGATACTTTGATTCCAGATCCAGGAGCCATTCTGCCTTACCACGCTATCCCTTCCTTCAACGACAAAACATAGACAAATAGTTGGAAGGAAGAGTTAGCTGGGCCACAGAAAGATATGAAATCTTCATTGTCTTGAGGTTTACTTGTCCTCTTAGTCATTACAATAATCTAAAGGTCAAAGGAGTGTTGGAAACAAATTTGATTCCTCTTCCATTTTTCTAATTCATATACTAGAAATTACCTCTCTCCTCCTAAATTTCACAGCACTCTACTTCAAAATTAAACAGATATTTGTGTAGAGGAGAAGCAACTTCAGTATAGAGGCTTGATTTGGAATCAGAATCCCAGCCTTGACATATCAGAGCTTTTCAGTTTTAGTTGCCTCATGTGTAAAATGGGGTGAGAGAATTGGATTAAATTATTTCTAAATTCCCTTCATGGGACATTTAAGGCTACTCTGATGGATAGGGAACTGGGCATGGACTCAGGAAAATGCATCTTCTTCAGTTCAAATCCATCCAAAGACACTTACCAGTTGTGTGACCCTGGACAAATCATTTAATCATGTTTGCCTCAGTTTCCTCATCTGTAAAATGAACTGGAAGAAAGAAATGGCAAACTGCTCCAGTATTTCTGCTAAGAAAACCCCAAATAGGGTCATGAAGAGTCAACAATAGCAACAGTTTCTTTCCATCTCTAAAAGTTATGATCTCTGTTTATGAAAGTGTAGCCTTCTTGGGAGCAAAGACTGTTATTCTATCACTGTAAGCACCTAGAACTATTTTTTACACATCATAGAGAAATAAGAAATGTTAATGAATTTAACTAAAAATCATACAACAATGCAAATGTTGAAGCCAAAAAAAATTAAATGGAACTTTGAATTTTTCCAATAACCTGTGTTGACTTTGGAGGAAAGTTGTGCAGACATACTCCCTCTCTCTTTATAGAAATATGAGACTAGGGATATGGAATATACCACATGCACATGATAAATGAGTTGGTATAAAACTTGTTTTTCCTTTCTTTTTGATCTTTGTTTCAAAGGCTGTTACCTGGGTAGCAAAGGAGGGAAGGATATATTTGTAAATGAAGGTGATCTCAATATATAAATTACATATATATAATTTTATGTAAATATAAACAAAAAGATAACAATTTTAGAAATTTAAAAAAATGAAGTGGTTAGAAAAAACCTAGGGTTTTATGACTTCCTATGCAAACTAGCGGATGCTGTCATTAACTCAGGATTGCTTAGATGCTGGATGGGAGTTGAGTGTTGTGTTCATCAGGTGTCATTGAGAATATAGTACTGGTCCTGGAGTCAGGACAACAAGATCCCATTCAGCCTTCGATATTTCCTCGCTGTATGATCCTAGGCAAGTCATTTAATCCCTGTTTGCCCCAGTTTCCTCATTTCTAAAGCAGGAATAATACTATCATCTACTTACCAAGTTGTTGTGAGGATCAAATGAAATAATAGTTGTAAATCATTTAGCATAGTGCCTGGCACATATAAAGTGCTACATAAATATTAGATATTATTACTTGTTAAATAGATATTTCTATCTCACTGAGTATCTGTGCCCTATTTTTATGTGCAGTCATCAAGATAAGAAAAGATGAAAAATGCTACTGACAACCTAGAACATATTAAAAACCGTGCAACCCAGAGATACCATTTCACAATAGCAAAGCTCTGATAGTCCTGTGACAAAAAAGGAAAGAAAAGCATCAATTTAAATAAAAGCTATGGGAATGTAAGGGGAAAGACTGTGTGACTACTCTGAATTTATTTCAGTTTAAAAGCTAAATTTCCTAGAAATTCATTGAATTATTTGGTAATTCTTTGCTTTCTCTTTAGCCAACAAAACTGATGATGATTTCATGAAATAAACAGGGAAACCCAAGATGGACCTGAATTCCATTCTGAAACAGAGATGGGAAATATAACAGCAAATGGCTATTTAAATGGGATGTTGTCTGTTCATCTCATCAGACTGTCCATTGCCTCAGGACTGATTACATCCAAGGTGCTGGGAAGGTTAGAAACATTTATTATCCCTTGTGGCTGTCACCACTAAGAAATGGAGTGCTACAGAGGCCTATCAACATCTATAGTGAGCGGCTGCTGAGCTTAGGGGAAAGAGAACAAAGAATTTAGGGAGAAAAAGGAGAAGCTTCCAGTCTACACAACCACCATAATCTCCTCCAGGGGTTTTCGCTTTAAGTCAGGAACTGTGGCATCTTTTCTGGGATATCCAACAGGGAGAAGCATCAGCAACTTTTCATTGGCAGGGCGGTCCAGTAGTGTCCTCAGGCGAGGTCCACAATTGAGAGGAGTAGTTGTGACTGTCACAAGGCCAGCATTCTAAAAGAAGAGAAGCCACATGATTAAGTCACCAGGGAAAACCTTTCTTCTAGAGTCCTTTCAAATCTTGACTCATTTTCTAGGATCTTCAAGTCTTGGATTTCTGATTGGAGTATTTTTCATTCCCAAATGTTATAGAGCAAAAAACACTGAAGGTTGCCTACTGTGACCATAGGAAATTAGCTCTTTCCCTATCTCCAGATCCCAGTTATACTTCCTACACAGGACAGATTCAAAGATGTGTAAATTTAGAGATGGAAGGGACCTTGAAATCCAATGAGACTAATCCCCTTATTTTATAGATGAGGAAACTGAGATACAAACAAGTTAAATAACTGGATCCTTGAGTTAGACAGGTAGCGACCATCTGAGGTGGTATTTGAACCCAGATGTTCCCAATTTATATTTTGTAGGAATGAAAAAGCTAATTTTCTTTGATATTTATGCCTAAGACAAAGAAAAGTATAATTTTCCAGGTATATCTGGGTGTTTGGGAAATCTAACTCAGATAAAAGAAATTATGAAAAACCATGCTATATGGCTAAAATCATATGTCTGCTGAAATTATCTGGTCATAACTATGTATCCCACAGAATCAAACAGACCTATCATGGCCACTTGAAAATGCCAACTCCTAAAACAGAGGGAGTAACTGATACTATTATCCCCAGTAACTCCAGACTATAGGCAGTCAATACACAGTTTGTCCAGGTGGGGGCTGTCTGGAACTATTTTTTCCTCCTTCCTTTCCTCAGAAACCTTGGTTGTCATGTGTAGAAAAGGGTGAGAGTAAGACCATTCATACTATGGCTTGTTGAAAGCTAGAGGGCAGCAAACTCAACAGCAAAATGAAATAGGGAGACAAAAGTATTCATGGATGCTGGATTCTAATGTATCTCTAGCTCAACAGAAGATATAATGTTAAAATAAATATATCTGACTACTTTGGAACTTCAAAAAAAAAATAAAATATATAAATCCCTCTCATATTGGAAAGGGCCCTAGATTGAGTTTGAATTCCATCTCTGAGATTCCATACCTGGATGACATTAAGAAAGGTACTTAATTCTTTGGGCCTGTTTCCTCACCTTTAAAATGAAGGGGATGAAATAGATGAACTTCAAGGTCCCTTCCAGTTTGAAATGTTATAATGGAAAATTTTATCGATATATTTTCATTTTTATATCATCTACATTTCCTAATATATGTCTTTCTGGCCCTCCCAGAGAGGTTATAATAATAAAATAAAGAGCATTTGAATAAAAAAAAGGGTTTGAAAAGTAGTTCAGCAAAACTAAGCAACATGTCAATCAAATTTGGCATTAATGCAATGTCAATACAATGTTCCACACCTATAGTCCCATTCTTCAAAGAATGGAGGAAAATCCATTCTTATATGTCTTCTTTAAGGTTAGCTTGTTTGAAAACTTTGATGATGATATTATTACAGGAAATACTGGGGTAGGATAAAGAGGGAAGTGGTAGATGGGCTCTTTGGATTGGCTGCCATGACAAAAAGCCATAGTAAGAAAATCCTAGCTAGATTTCTGATCCATTTTGTTCCTAGAATCACCCAAGTTCTACTGTTTGTGTGGATTAAAAAACAAGAAACAACTCACCATCGTAATATCTTTCTAATTGAAATATAACTCACTCTAATCTCTCTAGCTATGATCTTCTCCAAAACCCCTTTACTGTGAACTCTCACAGAGATCTATCCTATCATTTAACCATATCTAACAGCAATAATGAATCCAGATATGAAGGGAAGAATTTCAATTAAAACTCTGAAGTTCTTCTAGTGTGTTTACCAGAGAAGTTGAAGGATTTAATGGGGTCCTTCTTAATGCTGATATATCATTCCTGAAACTATCGCCAATTTACCCAGAATATACTTTGTATGTACACCTAAATGTAATGAATGTTTGTTGACTGACACA
Organism: Sarcophilus harrisii; assembly: GCF_902635505.1. Classification (NCBI taxonomy): domain Eukaryota; kingdom Metazoa; phylum Chordata; class Mammalia; order Dasyuromorphia; family Dasyuridae; genus Sarcophilus; species Sarcophilus harrisii. Next base: position 142,403,464 of record NC_045429.1, read on the forward strand.
AAGTGCTACAATTTCTCTGATCCAATAACTAAGTTGGAAATGACTTACTACAAAAAAATTCCCAGATATGTTTTTGGGTCATGACAATCACCAAAGAAATTTTCTGAATATATTTCCTACCTGAGTTATCTCATTTAGAAATGCAAAGACAGGATCTTTAAAAAAAAATGAATAAAACACTTCCAAATCTCCATAGGGTTTGAAGTTCAATAGGAATTTTTAAGTAAAGTCTTTGATTTTTATCCCCAGAAGGTCTTCTCTTTTCCATCACCAAATACCATCTCTCTCCTTTTTTTTGCCTGCTGGGTTAATAACATACCTGCAAGGCAGCAAGAAGGATGCCACAAGCAATGGAAACACTGATCTCATTGTAGTAATGTGTCTTTTTTCTGCCACTTGAAGTTACACCATAGATTTTTTTGAAAATGAGAATCAGATAAGGGGCTGTGTCCAGATACTCTTTGATCCAGTTGGTTCTAAAAGAGGAAAAAATGGGGGGTTTTTTAATTCTTTTATTGTCCTGAAAAGATCATATAATTAAAATTTTAGAAATAAATTTAATTTTTGTTTTATTTGTTCACATACAAAAGGATAAATAAAATCCCTAGATCATTACATAATAATATGAAACTCTATATCTCAGATCCTTCCTTCTTTGGTTACTGCTACCATTCTTCTTTATATCTTCTTCTCTTCAATGTAGATAATATAACATTTTGTTCAAAGGGAAATTTTTCAGAGTATTGTTCGGTGCATTTGAGGATTTTCTATTAAAGAGTATTATACAGATCTCTGCTTGTCAAAATCTTAACCATCCTTTATAATCTAGCCTCAAAATTTAACCTCCTTCATAGTCCCTCACCTAATAATTTCAGCTGGAGACATTTCTTCCCAATCCCATTCTGCTAAATTGATATCAATAACAAGAAAGAGGCAAGCAAGCCTTTGTTAGGACCAAACTTTATTATTGTGTTGTATTTCAGTCATTTTTTAGTCATGTCTGATTTTTCATAACCCCATTTGGGATGGTTTTTTAGCAAAATGGTTTGCCATTTCCTTCTTCAGCTCATTTTGCAGTTAGAGCGCAAACAGCACTCTACAAGCTCTACAAGCAAATAGCTTCTTATCTGGGTGATTTTGGGAAAATCACTTAACCCTGTTTGGGGGTTTGGGGGAAGAATCTGAGGTCAGATTTGAACTCAGGAATGAACCTATCTATTTTCAAGCCTGGAACCCTCTCTGTTTCACCATCATGCCCAATCTGTGGTAAATGTTTTACAAATATCTCATTTGATCCTTAGAAATATCCTGAGAAATAGGTGCTGATATTTATACCCATTTTATATTTAAGGTAACTGAGGCAAAAGAGGTTGAGTTGCCCAGGGTAACAGTAAGTAATTGAAGCTCCATTTTAACATAGGTCTTCTTGACTCCAGGTCCCATATTCTATCAACTGGACCACTTACCAGCCTAGAAACAATTTGGTGTTCCTAACCCGGCTTCTTACTAGACTGAGAAGACAGAGGTGAGAAGTGATGTTGCAGAATTTTAATGCACTTAACCTAGAAAATTAAGAGACTAACTAGTAGCTCAGATTGACTGAAAGGCAGAATGCATGAAAGGAAGAAAAGGGAAAAGAATAAGAGTAGAATAATGGCTGGATATGAGATCTCTGTGTTTAGGAATTTTTGTGGGTGTCAACAACCTATGTTAAAAACCACATTGTTGTAGTCAATGCAGTAATTCAAAAATACAAAACATGGAACAAAATATAAGGTTTTCTTTTTTGTGTCTATGCTAAAGCTGGCCAGGTTATCAAATCTCTCCAATGAGAATGGAAAACAAAAACAACATTACACTTGATTTTTAGTCTGTTTTTCACAAATAGGCCAATAACATTGCATACTATTAATAATATTACTGATTCATTTCAGAATCACATATAATACAATTTTATAAATCTTATGTTTTTAGGGAGTATTTTTTATGTCTTTAGAGGATAAACCAAATGCAGTCCAAAATGAGTCAAATGGGTCCAGTCTCTGGCTTCTGTAGTCCTCTGAGAACTAAGAGAGAAAAGGCCAGAAGTGCTTAGTTTCCTAAGCATGGAGAAAGTGCGAAGGCTTCAGTACTTCAAATACTTGTTTCTTGTTCTTACTTTTTACTTTCCATTTGGGGAGTGGTAGTTCATTTAAGTATATGGTAGGAGTATATGGGCTCATTAGTGGAGGAAACACACTTGTAAATGGGTAGGAATCATAGTTACTTCTGGTATGAGGTCAGTGTTTAAGGACCTCTGCACAGGAGAATAAAGCAATTAATTCTCCTGCCAGGCACTGATAAGTGCTTCACATACTTCTGCTCCAGATCCAAAGAAAAGAGAAATTTAATTGCCCTGAATCATATCATGAATTCAAAGGCAGAAACAGGGAAAATTCCCTAATTCCCTTCCTGAACCACTGGAAGAGAGCACACACTAATTACCACCAACAAAAAGGGAAAATGAATAAGAACAGACAAACCAAACAACAGGGAGGGGGACCTAGAGGGAGTAACTGAAAAATGATAATACTTTATGTATTGAAATTAATTTAAATGTAAACAGTTACTCAGCAAGTTTAATTGTTTACATTGATATTTAATGTTAAGTTTTTCCCAAACTTTATTTTTTAATGTTTCTCCTTTCTCCCTTATCTAATGATAATCTGATGAATTATTGTTACAAAAAAGGAAGAAAAGAGGAAGGTAGGAAGGGAGGGAGGAAGGAAGGGAGGAGGGAGGAAGGGAAAGAAGAAAGGAGAGAGAGAGAAGGAAAGAAGAAAGGAGGGAGAGAAGGAAAGAAGGAAAGAGAGAGGAAAGGAAAGAGGGAAGAAAGGAGAAAAAGAGGGAGGGAATGAAGGGAGGAGGGGATGAAGAAGGAAGGAAAAGAGGAAGGAAAGAAAGGAGGGAGGGAGGGAGGAAGGAAGAAAGAGAAAAGAAGAGAAGAGAAGAGAAAGAGGGAAGAAAGAATGGAAGGGAAGGAGGAAGGGAGGGAAGAAAAGAAAGGAGGAAGGAAAGAAAGAGGGAGAGAGGAAAAAGAAGAAGAGAGGAAAGAAAGGGAAGGGAATGAAAGAAGAGAGAGAAAGGATAAAGGAAAAGGAGAGAGGAGGGAAGATAGAAGGAAAGAGAAAGAGAGAGAGAAAATAAAGAAAATTCAGCAAAACTCACCAAAACACTAGCCAAGTGTAAAGTACATACAATGTTCCATATCTATGGACATCAACCACTGCAAAGAAGGGAAGGAGCTGTGTTTTCTCATTTTACCTTCAGTAATACTCAACAATAAACTCAGTCCATGTTAAATTTTCAATAATACGTTGAAAGAGAGAAATGGAGAAAAAGAGAGACAGAGAAACAGAGAAAAATACAGATGTAGAGATAAAGAGAGATAAGATAGATAGAAAGACTGAGGCAGAGAGACAAAGGCAGATAGAAATAGAAAGACAAAATTCCCTGATCTGATACTCATGATTCTTTCCAGAACCAGACTCAAGACTATTTTTACAAAGCAAAACTAAAAGTCATTTTAGTTATTTAGTTAGGCAAATCAAACTCTTTCAGCATCCTCAGGAATCCTATGGTTAACATCGCTTTAAGTTGTAAAAACCTAATATTGATGCTACTGAATTTCTTACTTTAGTTTCTTTAGGTCATTAACCCATTTGGCTCCCATTCTTTTCTTGTAATTTATTTCCTCTTCATCCTCAATGATCATTCGAATCTTGTGTTTAATTTCTGCATCTTGCACAACCACAAAGGACCAAGGCTCTGTATGTGCCCCACTTGGTGCTGTTCCTTTAAAACAGTAAATTAAAATAAATTAATTAAAATTCAGAAGAAGAATACAAAGGAAAATTAGAAAGGAATTTTGTTCTTCAGTCAACGTAGTTGTGCCCAATTCTTCATGACCCCATTTGGAGTATTCTTCTTTTTTTTTTCCTCTGAGGTAATTGAGGTTAAGTGACTTGCCCAGGGTCACCCAGCTGGGCAGTGTTAAGTGTCTGAGGGCAGATGTGAACTCAGGTCCTCCTGACTTCAGGCTGGTGCTCTATCTACTGAGTCACCTAGCTGCCCCATTTGGATTATTCTTGACAAAATCCTGAGTGGTTTGCCATTTCCATATTGTTTTCATTTGCCATGAGGAAACTGAGGAAAACAGGGTTAAGTGACTTGCTCAGGGTCACACAGGCATTAAGTGTCTGAGGTCAGATTTGAACTCAGGAAATTGAATCTTCCTGATTCTAGGCCAAGCACTCTATTTCCTCTGATGAGGAATCTGGGCAGAGGCAGTAAAAGTGCCAAATGTTAACCACTAGAGCAGCAGGAAGGAAAAAAGATAGCAAGATAGGTCCTGAACATCCAAATCAAGCACTATGATCTGAAATATAAAGTGACAAGAAAAATTTATCTTTCCCTGCTCTTTCAGTCCATTTTACTCAGCACCATTTTCTTTAATTTAACTTTACATTTAAGGTATTACAAATGCTTTTTAAAATCTGATACTTTTTTATTGATGCTTTTGCATCATTATTTTTTAGGTATCTTCTCCCTCACCTCCACACCCACATGAACTTTTCCTTGTAACAAGGAAAGCATGTTGAGCAAAACCCAACTATCTGGCAGCCTATATTGACATCCATATTCCTAGTTTCTCATCTCTCAAAATGAATAAAAGGAATTGCAAAGCTTCATCGCTTCTCTGGTGCTCATTTGTCATTTTAATTACATGAATTTGTATTCTTTTGAGGATTCTTTTCACTTAATATTACTGAAGTCATTGTGTATATCATTTTCCTAGTTCTGTGTAATTCACTCTCTATCAGTTCATAAAAGATATGTTTTCTGAACTTCTCAAATCAGACTCATTTTAAATGCCTCTATGACAACCAGGAAGAGCAAATAACATTACTTCTGGAGATTGCAACAATTCACCCCCACCTTTCTAATTATTTGAAGCAAGCCTCAAGATTTGCTGATATTATCACAGTCCCAAAATCCCTTCATTTTGATAGCTAGCAAAAAAAAAATTAAGTTATGAAGTTTGCCAGAGAAGGATAAATTCAATTCAGGGCAGAATAAAAAAAAAAATTGTGCCTTTAAGACACTGGAGCACACCAAAATCAAGTCAATAGCTCAATAAATCTTTATAGATTTCCTCCTATGTGCAAAGCACTGGGCTACGTGCTGTATGGTACATGGCCTCTTCCTTCAGAGAAATTATAATCTAGTTAGGGAGATGACATCAACACAGGAAAGATTAAATAACTATAAGGACATTGTACTGGTGCGTGAGATGTAGCAGGTTAGATGTGTGGAAGACTTTAGTTACCTAACGTTGATGGGCTTCAGGGCATGGTTTAGTGTCCAGCATTGATGGGCTTCAATAGGTCACTGACTCATGATTTTATCCAGCTCTGGAGTTTCACAGTTACTCTGAAGACTTAAAGTCAGCCCAGAAGACTGTAGGAATGTCCTTATCTCCTCCTCTTCCAGGAGTTAGTAAGTATTTGCTGAATGAATAAATATTGAAAAACAGGTAGGATTCCTGTTAAAAACCTGACTTATATATGTTCAGGATACCTTGGATAAAAGACATGTAATTTTATTCCTGGTAAGAATGCTTAGCTTAGGCAAGAGCTTTTACTTTGGAAATGCATATTAGAATCTATATACATATACCATGAATTTCAGGCCATCCCAGCTTTGAATTCTCTTTGTTTCTAAAGCTCTACTTTTCTTTGTATTCCCAAACATAAGAAAAAATATTTTTCTTTTTATTTCAGTAAGGCCCAATTTCCCTCATATTTGAAAAGAAACTGCATCTCTAAACAAAGAGAAACTCAATATAGGTGATTTCAAAAAGATCTCTCATAGTGTAGAGGAAAGCACACTTGGAGTTAAAAAAAAAAAAAAAAAAAAAAAAAAAAAGGATTTCAGCTCCTAAATCTGCTACTTCCTATGTGGGTTTGGACTAGTCTCTGGGCCTCAGTTTCCTTAGCTGTAAAATACATATTAAACACTGACCCTACCAGCCTCAGAAGAATGCTGTGAAGATCAATGAGATGTAAGAGAATGTATTATATTGAATGAATGCAAGAGAAAGTATTTTGAAAGTACAAAATTTATGTGAATGTTTTATAACTTTTAGGTCAAAAGACTATCAAGGGTAGGGGTTGTACTAGTCCATCTTTTAAGAAGATTATTAATAGAAATAAATAAATAAATGTTAAGTACTCTATTAAGTAGGTGCCTAATACTCCTTGTTGGATTTAATTTAATTCAACCCAAGCATTTTGCTAGCAGACTCAGCAGCCTGCAGTACAGCTAGAATAAGGCATTTTTGTGCCTCAGTAGGGTTTGAAGGTATGAGTGGCCATCCAGCAAAGACTCTGAGCTACTGTATAATTATATTGAAGGACTCTGACACCACACAAAAAAAAATTTATATGAAGGATCTGTCCATTTTTAAATGAAACTAAATTTATTCTTTCTTGTTTGTTTCCTTTTTAGAGAGACAATGAATTCAGACATGCACTAAATTAATCTCTAAATGAATTAGAATACAGTTTATATAGTAAGACATTGTCAGATGGAAAAAAAAAATCAAAGGACTTTGATGTAACTATCAAATAGTTTTCTTTTTTGGACAGACTCTTTTACACTAAAAATTAGTTTGCTTGGGTTTTTTTCCCCCTTCCGTTGTTATTGCTATTGTTCATTTACATGGATATGCTAGCTAATCAGAATTTATAATGAAGAATCATGGTTGCAGCTGGATAACATCAATTACTAGAGAGAAAAAAGGAAAAAAAAGGGCTTCCTGTGTATTGGGTCTTTTGGCAACTTTCTTTTTTAATAAGCACTTACTCACTAGGACACTTTAGGTTTATCAGAAGTCTGTGAGTTGTTGCTCCATCTGCACCCAAGCTATGTGAAAGATGTATTGTTGCTTCTTTAGAGATAGTCAAGTTGTTGAAAATGGAAAGCACAGAATTGCAGCCATGGTGCCTCAATGGCAGATGAGATATTTGAGCCAATGACAGCTGTATGCTTCACAAGCTGAGTTTGAAAGTCACAAATTCTCCAATAAGTCATATCTGTCATGCAGCTGACAGCCTCGAGAGACCTAGCTGCATAGTTTCATACCTGCTGATTTGATGACATTGTCAATAACTTGTCTTGGGACAGGCTCATCACTTATGAACCTGACAGACCGCCTCTGATTAAGAAGCTCATAAAATTCCTGGGATCGCTTAATCATTTCAGATTCCGGAAAGCGTGGACTGGAGAATGGGACATGTTCAAGGTTTTCTTCTGATTCGTGCAACTCATCCTCATCTGCAAATAAAGGTAGTGACAACAGTAATGAGAATTCCATTTTTATATCTTACACCTTACACAGCTGCCTTGCCTGAAAGATCTCATTTTATCCTTGCAAAGGGAGAAAGGCAAGCATTATTATTCCCATTTCACAGATAAAAAAATTAAAACAGAAAAATTAAATGGTTTACTGTAAGTCACATAGTCAGTGCTGCCCTAGGTGCTATTACCTGAATATAGTATTCCATCTCCTGATTCTGGTTACTGGTTAGTTTTTGTTTGTTTGTTTGTTTTACTTTGACTTATACCTAGAGTATATTTTCTCAGTTACTTTTTCTTAGAGGCATCCTTCAAAGCTCAGTTCAAGTGTCACCTCCTAAAGGGAGCCTTCACTGAGACTCCCTAGTTGTTAATGCACTCTCTTTCTCTTCAAATTATGTAGCATAAAGGGTATTGGATTTAATGTCAAAGGATCTGCTATCATGACCAGCCTGAGTCTCTCTTACCTAGGGTAAAATTCGGATTTTTTTCAACTAGTCATATGGTAGGATCTTAAGTCTCTTCACCCTCCTGGTTGTCCTTTATTCTCTCGTAGTTCCTCACCTCTCTCTCCCCTCTTCCTCTCCCTTTTCTTCCACCACCCCCCTTTTTCTCTCCTTCCCTCCTTCCTCCCCCCTTCTCTCTCTGTCTCTTTGTCTCCGCCTCTCTTTTTTGTCTCCTTTTTCTTTGTGTGTGTTTCTCTGTCACTCTCTGTCTTTGTCTCTCTTTTCTCTGTCTCTTTCTCTGTTTCTCTGTCTCTCTATTTCTGTCTATCTCTGTCTCTGTTTCTCTTTCTCACTCTCTGTCTCTCTTTTCCTTTCCTTCTCCAAATCTCTCCTCCTCTTCTTCTTCTTCTTCTTCTTCTTCTTCTTCTTCTTCTTCTTCTTCTTCTTCTTCTTCTTCTTCTTCTTCTTCTTCTTCTTCTTCTTCTTCTTCTTCTTCTTCTTCTTCTTCTTCTTCTTCTTCTTCTTCTTCTTCTTCTTCTGTATGTGTGTTTCTCTGTCACTCTATCTCTGAATGTCTATCTCTCTCACTGTCTCTTTTTCTGTCTCCTCTTTCTTTGTCACTCTGTCTCTGTCTCTTTGTCTGTCTCTGTCTGTTCCTGTCTCTCTCCTTCTCCCTCTCCCCCAATCCCCCTCTCTCTTTTCCCTCTTGGCCCAATATCTTTTTTTTTATTTTTTATTGAAATAATCTGTTGTATATACTTTAACATATTTAACATGTATTGGTCAACTTGCCATTTGGAAGAGAGGGTGGGAGGGAAGGAGGGGAAAAATTGGAACAAAAGGCTTTGCAATTGTCAATGTTGAAAAATTATCCATGGATATATCTTGTAAATAAAAAAGTATAATAAAATAAATAAATAAATATTTTTAAAAAGAAATAATTTGTCATTACATTGCCTAATTTCTTCTACTACCCCTTCCCTTTTATAAGATCCACTCAATATAATGGACTATGAAGAGGGAAAAAAACTCTTAAAACTGATTTTGGGATTTGCCTTTGTTAATCAGTTTATAACTTTTGTTTTTATTGGATTACTTAATCCATTCACATGTAAAGTTATATTTTTATGCTTGTCTCTAGGTCTTTCTTTTTCTGAATTGGGATTTCAAAAAGTCTTGTTATTTTTGCTAAATCTATTTTAAGAAAATCATATTTCCATAGGTTTTCTTCTCTATTTTTTTTTGTTTTGTTTTTGTTTTTGTTTTTGCTGAAGCAATAGGGGCTAAATGACTTCCCCAGGGTCATACAGCTAGGAAGTGTTAAGTGTTAAGTGTCTGAGACAATATTTGAACTCAGGTTCTCTTGAGTTCAGGGTAGGTGCTCTATCCACTGTGCCACCAAAATTCCTCCCTCCATTTCCAGTTGATAAAGAGACAAAGGACATGACAGACAGTCCTCAGAAGAAATCAAAGCCATTAATAGACAGATTTTTAAAAATGTCCAAATCACTACTACCAAAGAAATTCAAATCAAAACAACTCTGAGGTACCACCTCACACTCATTAAATTGGCCAATGTTATAGAAAGGAAAATGACAAATTCTGGAAAGAATATGGAAACACAGGAGCATCTACCCAAGAAGTCCTGAACTGATCCACCCACCCTTACATCTTAGAACCATCTTGGGACAGCTTACATTCTTACAATTTAGAACCATACCCAAAGGGATGCCCTTGTGCATACTCTTTGACCTAGCAACAATACCATAAGCACTGCATTCTAAATAGATTTTTTTAAAAAGGAAAATGACCCACAAGCACAAAAAACATTTGTAGCAGTTCTTCTTGCTGTGACAAAGTACTGAAAATTTGGGGGATTCCATCAACTATGGACAAGTTGTGGTACATGACTAAGATGGAATACTATCATGCCACAGGAAATAATAAGCAGAATGGCTTCAGAAAAACCCAGGAAGACATATGCAAACTAATAAAAAGTGATGAGAGCAGAACCAGCAGAACATAATATACAGAAACAGCAATACTATAATTATGGTCAATTACTAAAGTCTTAACTGTTCTGATCAATACAATGATTCAGTAATTTCAAAGGACTCGTGATGAAAAATGGTATTTACCTCCAGAGAGAGAAATAAGTACAGGTTGAATATTGTTTTTCATTTTCATTATTTTTTGCCTTCCCTTTGCCCCCCAACATGGATAATAAAAAATGTTTTGAGTGATTTCACATAATAAGTATCACATTACTTATCTTCTCAATGGATGGAGAGGGAGATTTGGAACACACAATTTTTAAAAAAGGGAATACTATAAATAAATATTCTTCCATTCTCCCTACCCGCTGTCTGTTATTCTTTCCCCTGGTTTCTAGCTTACTTATTAATTTCTTTTTTATTTTTCCCTTAACATAATTAAACTCTCCCGCTCTTTTTTTCTTTCTCCATTACTTGATTAAAATCTTCCCTTCCTCTTCTCTCTTTAAACTTATTTATTTAGTTTTTAAATATTTTGGGGTTTTTTTTAAAGCCCATCTTCTACAGTAAACCTTTCCCAACCTCTTTTTAATTCTAGTGCACTGTTTACATATGTATATACATATATGTGTGTATATATGTATGTATATTGTGTGTGACACACACACACATCCCATCTATAGTTTGTTTATACACAAGTATTTGCAAGTTGTCTTTTCCATTAAATTGTGGGCTCTTTAAGAACAGGAATGATCTTCTATCTGTTATATCCCCAGCACCTAGCCAGTGCCTGACATATAGCAGGCACTTAAATAAATGTGTTAAATAAATGAGTTAAACACTCCATATGTGCTCTGATCAAAGAATACTGAGAAACTTGTGCTTTCTTATACTTAGAAGCTATGACTCTATACAGCCCACTAACTTTTTAGGCTACCTCATTTCATTGCTGACTCATAATGAGCTCAAAGTTCTCTCCTAGATCTTATTAACATTGTTGCCTTAATCATTCCTCCTCTAGCTTATCTCTGAGGACTTCATACTAGGATCCCAAATGTAAGAAGACTCTCTCTCTACTAAAATTCATCTTATTGGATTTAGCCTGCCAAAGATTATTTAATTCCTGACTGTCCTATTTAGAGTCAGGGTGTTAGCTATACCTCCTAGTTTTGTGTTACCTGAAAATTTGATAAACATGCCATCTGTGCCTTCTGCCAAACCTTTGCTGCCAACCCCTTCTCATATGCCAAAGGAGTAGATCATTTTAAATATAAAGAAAGAAAAGGGAATCTATAATATTTTGACCAAGGGAAACAAAGTAGAAATTCAAATATGTAGTACTAGGCAAAAAAATTCTGAAAGAATTAATTTTGGTAAAACAAACAACCAAAAGAAAGCAAAAATCAAAATGAAACCAGCCATATCATACTATATTCGATGAAGCAATTAACTGACTTCTATGATAAAATGGAAGCCAAACTTGTTAAATGCTGATAGGTTGGCAATTATAATTATCTTAAAACATATAATGAAACTTCTAATAACAAAGTCCAAATGGATTAGGACTTTAATCCCTTAGAAAAGAATGATTACCTTGTTTTCCTAGCTCTCCCAATTTTGATTGCAAAATCAATTAACAAAACAATCCTGTTTCTATTCCTAATAAGTAATCCATATAATGATAAGCATAATAATTCAAAAGAGTTGTGGGTAAAATGAGATAGAATTAGGGGAAAGAATTCACATGGAACATGGACATCTAATAATTTTTTTTTGACTGAGGCAATTGGGGGTAAGTGACTTGCCCAGAGCAACACAGCTAGGAAGTGTTAAGTGTCTGAGGCTAAATTTGAACTCAGGCCCTCCTGACTTCAGGGCTGGTGCTCTATCTACTGCACCACCTAGCTGCCCTGACACCTAATAATTTCATGAAAGAGATTTAATGTGGGGGGTGGAATGAATTGCTTGTTTCAAAATAACTATATTATTATATATTTATTATGAATATTGTGAAATATAATTTAATATATTATGAAATATTATTTATTATAATTTAATATATTATGAAATATAATTTAACCAATTATCATACTACAGGGGAAAAATGAGGGGAAAATCTTAAATTATCTCTTATTTTGGAATGACATTGTACTCCAGTTACAAGTCCTACATTTTAAGATTCTTCTATGGGATAAAAATATATAGCTTTTTCCTTTCCTAGACTTCTACTTTCTAGCTAAAAAATCTAAAATTTTATCATGACAGCAGACTCTGCTAATATATATAGAAAAAAAAAGTATGCCAGTAGAAGCTTTGACACTGACCCTTCAAATTCAAAAGCAACACTAGAGGGTTTCCTTATTTTTTTCAAGACTGAAGACTGTCTGAATATCAAATGTATATGATAAGGGATGTAGTAACAAACCTACCAAATGCTTTCCTAAGTGAGTTTTTTTTCAAACAGTAAGATTTTAATTTCCATCTTATAATGATTCTTAAAGAATAAAGGAAATACATCTATCCTTGTGCCTTGGATGATCTTTGCTAGCTTGATTTTGAGTAGGTGTTCATTCTCTTACACTGTCCTGAAGACTGAGTAGGTGTAAATTCCACTGGATACTTAATGCCTCAGTGAATTTTTTGATTATTACATCAATATAAAGGGTCCCTTGGTCACTTTCAATTCTTAAAACAAAAGCAAATCAGGATATTTCTTTTTTTTTTCCTAAGTGAGTTCTGACCTATACATATTTATGATGACCTATAATACAAGGAATATTATATATAGTATAAGGCAGTCACACATCTAACTAAACACAGGACTCAGAATTAGAACCTGGATAGCTCAATGCAGTGTGACTGAAGTTTGGGATTCTATAGCATAATACAAGGAAGCATTGAATACAAGACAGGATTTTTAGAAAGTAAAGCAAATTTTCCCTCCAAGAGAAATATTCAAAATAAGAAGACTCAGTAAGGGAAGATGGACACAGGTCAGATTCACTGGGCTCCCTAGTAGAAGCAAGTATCCAAATTGGTCAAATCCAGTAGGTTTTTACAGGTTGTTAGTTGTTGTTTTTGTTGTGGTTGTTGTTTGTTTGTTTGTTTGTTTTTTTTAAACAGGGCTCTTATGTGAGTCAGAAAAGATTTAATGTGGGGGGCGGGGGGAGAAGGGAGAGAAGACCTGCACTGGTGAACAGATCAAAATTAGTGTTCTAGTTCTCATTCATGAGGGGTAAAAGGAGGAGGGAGGAGATAATTAAGGAATTAGTAGCTAGTTTTTCCCCCCAATATTTTTATTTCGTTAAGTATTTTTCAATTGAAAAAAAAATTTAATTTTTTTAAAATTTTGAATTCCAAATTCTTTACTTTTGCCCCATTCATCTCCCCTCCTTAAAAAGATAAGCAGTTTGATATCAATTATATGTGAAGACATGCAAAATATATTTCTATCTTAATCATACAGAAAAAGAAAGAAAGAAAGAAAAAAAAGGAAGGAAGGAAGGAAGGAAGGAAGGAAGGAAGGAAGGAAGGAAGGAAGGAAGGAAGGAAGAAAGAAAGAAAGAAAGAGAGAGAGAGAAAGAAAGAAAGGAAGGAAGGAAGGAAGGAAGGAAGGAAGGAAGGAAGGAAGGAAGGAAGGAAGGAAGGAAGGAAGGAAGGGAGAGACAGATAAAGAAAAAAATAAAGAGAGAGAAAAAAGAACAAGGAAGAGAAGGAGGAAGGAAAGGGGGAAGGAAGGAAGAGAAGGAGGAAAGGAAGAAGGAAAAGAGGAAGGAGGGAGGGAGGAACAAAGAAAGGAAGAAGGAGGGAGGAAGGAAAGAAAGGAAGAAAAAGAAAATATTTTTTTAAATTGGCTTTTCATTCAAATTCCATAGTTCTTTTTCTGGAGATCAATAGCATTTTTCATCCTAAATCCTCCAGATTTGTCATGGATCATATTGTATTGCTAAGAAAAGCTAAGTTATTTACATCAGATTATCATACAATATTGCTGTTATTATATACAATGTTCTCCTGGTTCTGCTAACTTCACTTTGTATCAATTCATGTAAGTCTTCCCAGTTTTTTTTTTTTTCTGAAATCATCCTTCTCATCATTTCTTATAGCATAAAAGTGTTCAGTCACAATCATATACTGCAATTTGTGCAGCCATTCCCCTACCTCACCTTCAATTTCTACCACATAAAAGAGCTGCATAAATATTTTTTGTGAATTTGGACTTTTTTTCCTTTTTCTTTGATCTCTTTGGTTTACAAACCTAGTAGTGGTTAGTAGCTAGTTGATAATCAAATTTCTAGCTCAGTGAAAAAAAGAGGGATTGTAAGCTATTATCACAAGACTTAGTTTGATATGTGACTTTGTCTAGCAGGATGCAGAGCCTACTGAATTATTTATAGCCATCTACTCATAGAACCAAAAATATGAACCTGGGAGTAGTTTTAGATCAATTTTGATCAAAAAGCCAATTCCTTCATTTTACAGATAAGAAAACTGAATCCCAAAAAGGTTAAGTAAAGATTATACAAGTAGCAAAGTTAATGCAAATAGAGATTATATAAGTAGTAAAGTAATTATACAAGTAGTAAAAAGACAACTAGATGGATTTGTGGATAAAGCACTGGAATCAAGAAGATCTGAGTTCAAATCCAACCTCAGACACTTACTAATTTGTGACATTGGGTAAGCCATTTAACCTCTATTTGCCTTAATAGAAGGAAATACTAAACCATTTCAGTATCTTTGTCAAGAAAAATCCAGGGACATTATAGTCCCATGGGCCACATAGAGTTGGATATAATGGAATAACAACATACAAGTAGCAAGTAGCAATCAGAATCTGAACTCAGATTCTCTGACTCTAAATCTAACTATTTGTTTGGTTTGGTTTTGGTTTTTGCATAATGAACACAGTAGTGACAGAAACTTTCAGTATAATACATTACTAAGAGATTCCCAAAGAGGAAAATAAAGACAGAGAGTGGATTTATCGACACTGAGGACTGAAAAATTTGAGTCTTTCCTGTGAAGCAATAACTCACATTTTAGAGTTGACATAAACCTGAGTTCATTTCCTTGACAAGAGAAAGCTGGCATAGCAGCTACAATGCTGGGCTAGAAGTCAAAATCACAGCTAGGACTCTTATAAGGAGTAATTAATTAAAGGCAAGTGGCTTAAGAAGTATTGATGAAGCTTTTGCTATGTACCAGTCATTGTGCTAAGCACTAGACATTGAAAGAAGGTCGAAACAAAATAAAATGAAAACACATGATCCCTGACTTCAAGAAATTCACATTCTGACGGTGGAAAACCACATGGTAATGATGTATGTATAAGATATATACCATGTAAATGCAAAGTAACCTCAGAGAGAAGGCATTAGTTGTGGAGGAACTGGAAAGATCACCAGTAAAAAAAGTGGAATTTTAGGTAAAATAGAGGTGAAGAGGAAGAACATTTCAGGAAGAAGGGGGAGAGCAACCATTCTCAAGAATCTTAACTTCCTTATTCCAAAAGTAGGATTAATAATATTTGTACAACTGCCATAGAAGTTTGATGTGACAAAAATGTTTTGTAATCCTTACAACTCAATGTAAATGTGAACTAATATCCCCATTTAAATTATAAATGAAGTAAAAAGTCTCCAAGGAATTAAGCTGTTTACCAATAGTCACTGGCTAGTTAAGTATCCAAGGAAGGAAGTAAACCAATGTCTGGTTCCAACAGTAATTCTCTTACTACTTATTGCTCCTTGCAGCAACAACACTTTGGGTTAAGAGCTGCTTTCTTGGAGCCTGCCTATTCAGCACATTGCCTGGGGACTCATCATTGGTGCCTGAAGAATGGTGTTCAGGTTTAAAATAGCAATACAACTGGAGCAAAGAAGGCATCATCCAGACAAGAACTGCAAGGCAGAGGAAACAATACAAAAAATGTCACACTACTGGGCTCCTGAGAGCAACAAAGAAGAGCTCTATGCTGGGAGGAAAGAAAGGTAACCCCCAAAGTTTAGAATTTTAACTGTTTCTCAGTCTTCAAATCCCATCAATTATGCCACTGGGGATGGGAGTGAGATGAGGGGGAAATCATTAAAGCAGCAAGGACTAGGCATTGGAAAGTAATTTTATGTAATTATGCCCCCTTTTTTTTCCTGCACATGCAAGTATCTTTGCTTTTAACATAAAGAACAAATCTCTCCTCATCAAGTTTTTAATTCCAAGGGATCCTAATTTTTCTGTATCCAGGGGTGGCTCAGCATTACCTATTCAAATGCTTCTATTTTAATAATTCAAGGACTCATGATTCCATTGATATGGAACTCTCAAACTGATCATTAGCCAGCATTAAGCTATTCTGGTGAAGGCATTTATCTCATTTTTTGGCTTTTGTCCTCTCCCTAGTTCTACTCCAAAGCTTCCATGTACAGACTGATATCATTCTAAATATCTAAAGAAAGGTTTCATTGAGCAGCCAACTTCAATCAAGACAGAGGGACGATATTCTTCCCTTTCTAGGGACATAGATCTGGAGCCAGAAAATGATTTCAGAAACCCAGCTAATACAACAGTCTTGAATTTACAGATGAGAAAGCTAAGATCAATAGAAATTAAGTAACTTTCCCAAGTTCATATGCACAAAAAGCATCAGAGGCAGGATTTTATTTGGGTTCCTCTTGCAATAAAGAGATTGCTATTACAACTATTTGAAGAGATTGCTTCACCTAAAGCCTACTTGTTTTTGTTCAATCATTTTAGTCATATGCAACTTTTTGTGGCCTCATTTGGGGTTTTCTTGGCAAAAATATTAGAGTAGCTTGTCTTTTCCTTCTCTAACTCATTTTACAGATGAAGAAACTAAGGCAATAACACTGGTGTTCCCTCACATTTTCCTGCTTAAATTAGATGAGTTTAATCATATTCAGGGTGGTATTGCTTAGTAAATGTGAACAAAACCCAATCCCTTCTTGTGCTCTGAGTACATACAAATATACATATATACATTCACATATACTCATATACATGTATATACACACACCACTCATGAAAAACAATATTCACTGGCCACACACAATATACACATAATACACATAGCAGCTCTTGAGGGTCATACTCATTTCTTTGCCTCATTCTGCAGCCAAATCCTAAGATAACTTTCTGGGTCCCTTTTCTCCTTCCTCATTTTTTCTGTCATTCCATTCCATTCCATTATCTCATTACATTATAAGAACTTTCAATGCAGTAATTCAACAAACATTTAGTACCTACTGTGCTTGGTTATAGGGTTACAACTCTAAAAATGAGTCTTCACTCAAAGAGGTTCAATTCAATGAGGAAATACAATTCCTACACAGAAAAATTTCAAGAAGGAAGAAGCAATTACTGGTTGGGAAAGAAGACAGACCACATAAAAGATGACACTCTGCCTCTTTTTGAGCTGAGTAAAAAAATCTATCTCTCTTATACCTAGTACAATGCAGTATTTTTGTAAGCATTGAATAACTATTTGTTAAATATTCTGCCTTGCAGCCAAACTATAACATTCATTTTGGAACATGTCCTTCACTTCCTTCTCCAGAACTTTGTTCATATGTTTCAGTGTACTCGGAATGTCCTCCCCTGCTATCTCTGCCTGTTGAAATCCTTGCTAGTCTCCAAGGTGATATGTAACACCAACTTCAACAGCTTTTCCTGCAGGGACTAGAGATGGCATTACTGCATCTTAAAAAGTCAGTGGACTCTTAGGATTTAAGTATGCCCATCTTCTTTAAGGACTCTGTGAGGAACCTAAGTTTAATTGTTATATGGAAGAAACTGTTAACTATGATTGCTAAAGAGAAGACAGAGAAAAAAGAAAAAAGTAAAGTTATTTCCTAAGAGAAAGAGTGTTTCATGTTGCTTTGCAAGATAAATGTTATCTTGCAAAGCAACATGAAACAAATTCTTAATAAAATATTTTAATGGGTATCCTTAGAGAACTAAATGGTAGAATTGTGCATCCAGAATTGAAGATAAGTCAATATTTATAGTAAAAGTTAAAGAAGACTTAGGCTATAATTTAAGCCATTCTGTAATGGGCTGAGATTTGAGTTGATGCACTGAGGTCCCAAGTATGTGAGGCTAAATAGTAATTGGGCTATACTCTATTAATATACATGATTGGATAAAGAATGGTCCCTGCCACCCCGTAAGTCCTGATGTTTGTATAGGAAATGATGATTTTGGTGGGTAGAGGGAGAGGGAGACAGGAAGAGAAGCTGGGAGAGATTGGGCCTGGGTTTGAGACTTGTGTGGTTGTGTGGCTGCTGGTGAGCTTGCTTTTGACTACCACAGTATCGGGCCGATTCTCTTTTCACCTCCATCCTTTCACTGAGAATAAAGACGAATTTTCCCTAACCTGAACCTGACTCCTGCTTATTTAAAATACACAACCACATTTCCAACGGTGGGAAACTAAGGACAAAAAGTTCCGTGACCAGGAACTTGGGTGAGTATTTTAATAGACAAAAAGGAACATTTTTTAAAAACTAAACCAGTAATTTTTTTTTCAAAATGGGACAAATGCTACAAAGACTTCCATCCCTCCCCCAACCCCTTCAACCCTTTTTAACTCCACCCACTATGGTGCTATAGAAAGGCTTAAGCTGATAGAAAGACAAGGCATTATAACTTGGGAACAGGTAGCAGACTTGTGGGTACATTAAACTGCATCCCCTTGGTCGAGAGGAGGAGCAGATCCCAGATAACTGGTCCCTGGTTGGACAAGAGACCATGCATTTCAGAGAAAATGGCCTATTCAATTTCCACTGAGGCTTTTTATTTATACAATATAATTAGTTAGACTAAGAAACCCTATCCCTAGAAGAAAGAAAAACCTGTGGCCTTCACCTTTTCAAAGGAGCCATGATATTAAGGAGGAAGACAAAAGGAGATTAAAATTCCCCAAGGGCATGGAGACTTTAAACAAGGGGTGGTGATTCTTCCACCCCGAGGCAGCTTCACCCCATCAGGAGGGATTGACTTCCCCACAACTCCATTCCGGGGGAGGGAGGAGGAGCAGGGGGGGAAGGACAGCACCAATTTTGAGTAGACCAAGAGGGTTAATGAAGGCCAAAAAAAGGGCGGACATCCGGGGCCCGCCACTTATGTTTCTTTTTAATTTCCAGTTTAATGCCTCCGCAACAAAGGAAGATATGCCCCTTTTTTAATAGAAATCATTAAAGATCTTAAAAGGTTGCACTCTTTTATGGGGCTACATCAGCTTATGTTAAGATGCTGTTACAGAATTTGGCTTTTGAAATCTTGACTTGATGACTGGAAATCTATAGCAAGGGTATGCCTAGAACCTGGACAAAATTAATGTTTTCTGAATATAGTGAGTTCTGTAGGATACAAGCCCAACAAAATAGTCAAATGTTGTTCATGCTTGCATCACCTATGACCTACTACAAGGTATAGGTCCATCTGCAGACGCCACAGCCGCAGATTAATTATTCAGTAGCAGCATATGAGCAAATTGTTGCTGATGCTATCAAAGCGCCACATGATTCACAAAAAATGACAAAGGTGAGGCCTTCATAAAATAACGCAAGGGCCAGATGAACCTTTGCTGACTTTGTGGACGTTTGCAGACTGCTATCACAAGAACTAATGGGGAAAATCCATCAACAGATGTTTTAATAAGACAACTTGCTAAGGAAAATGCTAATGAGGTGTGCAGAAGAATTATACTAGGACTGCAAGGATGCCCTTTAGAGGAGTTCATAAGACGCCAGGCCACAATGGGTACAAATGCCTTTATAGCCAGACTATGATGCAACTTCCCAAGATCTCAACATGGTAGACAGGGTCCCTTCCGGCAAGGGACTTTCTAGAGAGAACATCAATGCTTTGTGTGTGGTAAAGAGGCATCTGAAAGCTCAATGTTGGTATAAGGAGAGGAGAGGACAGGGTGGGAGAACAAGACCCAGCACCCCATGTCCAAATGCAACAGAGGCTTCCCATTGGGCCCCGAATGTAGACAGGTTCAGGGAAGGGATGAGGGGCCCAGCCCCAGGGCCCCAGGCAAAAACACTTGGGGCATGATCAGCCAAAGGTGCACCCAGAGAGTGCCAGACGGCCAAACCCTCAATATGACCAATCAGCCAGGAAGCCATATGATGGCAGAAAGGATTAACAATCAATCAGCCAGGAAGCAACCTGATGGAGAAAGGGATTACAATTAGGGAATAGAGTTATGCAGCTGAGACAACTGAGATACCCCTGGAGAGGTGAAATCTGTTCCTCTCCAGCCTATAGATCCCTTGCCTCCAGGCACAGAGGTTGACCATTTTACCTCCTGAGAGACGAAAAACAGTGTCCATCCACATACCGATGTGGGAAACTGGGAATGTGTAGATAATATCCCAGTCACCAAACAGGCAGACAATGTGTGACTTATCACCAGGAGAAATAGATCAGTTTTCCTACAGAACCTTAATAAGAACCCCGGGATAGTCACCCAGATTCTGATTCCAGATCAAAAATCCAGCAATTTACTGGACAAGCTAAACAATGACCATTATGCTCACAATCTATATAAATGGCCTTCCATTGGAAGGATTGGTAGACACTGGTGCAGATTGACAGTCAATAGAGGCAGTGGCCCAGTCACTGGCCAAAGATTAAGCAGACACCTACATGTTCTGTAGGAGGATCAATAGCAGCTGAAGTTAGTGCTGCCCCTATGAGATGGACTTTTGAAGGCAAAACAGGAGTTTTTACCTTTTATAGTTGAAAATCCCATCAATCTGTGGGGGAAGAGACGTTTTACAGCAATTAGGTTAAAATGAGTACTTTGGTTTTTAAGAGGTTGTTGAAGGCCTGCCAACCTTCACCTGTTCCTATCCAATGGAAAACTGATACACCAGGTGGATAAGAAGTGGCCCTAGAAAGATAAAATTCAGCTTATTAGATATAGTACAGGAGCAGCTTGACCAAGGACACTTAAACCTTCTTAAGTCCTTGAATTCCCAGTGTTTGTTGTGAAAAGAAATTGGAAAATGGAGGATGTTAACGATTTAAGAAAAGTGAATGAACAGATGGAAACTATGGGAACTCTTCAGCCTGGACTTCCATCTCCTACTCAGTTGCCTAGAGAATGGCCTCTTGGGTCATAGATATTAAGGATTGTTTCTATTCTATCCTCTGGATAAGAAGGATATGAAAAGATTTGTTTTCAGTGCCCAGCTAACTTAGCTGGAGCCTTATAAAAGATATGAATGGACAGTTTTGCCACAGGGAATGAAAACAGCCCTACTATGTGTCAAATGTATGTTGTGCTGCTCTTTGTCAGTAAGAAAAGCATTCCAAAAGTTATGCATTAATTCATGGATGACATTTTGGGATGTACCTGAGAACAAATGTTAGAGGCATGTCTACAAAAGACCATAGAAACACTAAGGAATTATAAATTATACATAGCACCAGAAAATTCAAAGACATGCTCCTTTTCAATATTTAGATATGAAGTATACCCAAGGTGCTTACAGTTCAAAACTCTCCTTAAGAACAGAAAAGCTAAACACATTGAATGATTTTCAGAAATTGATAGGAGATATCCAATGGATGCGACCAGTGTTAGGTTTGACTACCTATCAGTTACAACTGTTATATGGACATTTTAAGGGAGACAGTGCTTTAAATTCACCACGCCAGCTTACAAAAGAAGCTCAAGAGGCTTTGAGAGAAGTTGAACTGGCTTATCCAATGGATTGAAAGAGTCACCAAAACCCTTTGGAGATATCAGTTTTACAAGAGGCACCTACAGCAGTCCTTCATCAAGGACACAGTGTGATAGAGTGGTGAACCTCCGGCACAAACCAGAACAAAGCCTTACACTTACCCAGTGCTTGTGGCTAGAATTTTATTAAAGGCCACTAAGCGAAAGTAAATTATTGGACAAGACCGACAAGATATACACCTTTTATACCAATACACAAATTAATGTGTGTTATGAACTATCCCAGAGTGGCAAATTTTATTAGCTATTCCAAATTTATACATGGGTTCCATTAAAGATAACTAGACTATTACATAATTGGCGATGGATTCTTGAAGAAAAAGTTTCTAAAGTGCCTCTAAAGGACCAACTATCTTCACGGATGCATCCAAACATAATATTTGTGCTTTACTCATGATCTAACTATAAAGAGAGTAGTCAGAACCCTTTTCAGTCCACTCAGCAGAATGAATTGTATGCGATCATTCTAGCTCTTACTTATTATCCAGGAGACATAAGTATAATATCTGACTCGGCCTATTCGGTAGGTGTGGTACAAAGAATTGCCCCAGCCCAAATAAAATTTGCAACCTCTAATATATATCAGCTCTTTAAGAAACTTCAAGAGCAAGTGAGAAAGCATCCAGTAAGATCTATAATTACATGTCCATTCCAGTGGACTTCAGGTCCATATTTGATGGCACAAAGGCAGAAGCCTCTAACTATGTTGGTCAATACCTTTATTCCAGGAAGCCCAGGCATCTCATTCTAAATATCATCAGGCTGTCGAGCTTAGCTTACAATTTGGAATAAAAGGAGGAAGCCAGGAGCATAAAGCCTGTACGGCTTGCCTTCCTTTCCACGCTCCTACACTGCTCCAGGGAAGAACCCTCGGTTGAGACCCAATGAAATTGGCAAATGGATGTGACCCATTATAAATCTTGGTGTCTGTCTTTCATCCACGTTGTGGTAGACACTTTCGGATTCACTTTGCAATGCCACAGCAAAAGAGACAGCCTGAGTGGTCACTGAATTCCCTACAAGCATTTGCCATTATGGGTGTGCCAAAGCCAATAAACGACAATGGTCCTGTTATATTGAAACATTTTGCAACTTTTGTGCACAGTATAAGATTTTACAACCACGGCATACCTTTAATCCTCAAGGACAGGCAATAGTGGAGAGGAGAAACAGAGATATTAAGACACTACTCCAAAAACAAAAGAAAGGGGGAGCCAAGGTAACCTTAGAGAACTTCTAAATCTAGCTCTTTATACTATTAACTTCTTGGTTTTTACAAAGATGCACTGGCTCCGAGACAGGTTTTATAACCCACCGGAAGGTCAGTGTCCAGTGCGAGCAGCTCCACTATCTTTAGATAATCGCCGGTGATGTGGAGAGACCCAGCAAATGGTGAATGGAAAGGACTAGATAGGCTAACTGCTTTGGGGAGAGGTTTGCTTGTATCTCTACAGGTGGAGAAGGGACGATGGGTGCCAATGAGCCATATTCGTCCATCGCAGAGACAGAGCAGATCCTTGAAACAAAGGAGAAGACCCAAGAAATATCGGGTGGTTCTGTTGCTGATTGTGCTCACCATTGAAAGAGCGTGGCAAAGTTATGGCTTTGACTATGGACATCAAAGATTGTTGGATTTCAAAACCCTCAGGAATCATTGGATTCTCTGAGATAGACTTCAAAAACCTCAGGAATCTTGGATTTCTGAGACATAGATTTGAAAACTCTCAGGAATCATTGGATCTCTGAGAAATGATAAGACGTTACAGGACTTCAAAATCTGCTGGAATCATTGATTCCCTAACACATAAAAAGACTTTTGGGACTTCAAAACCAGGGGACATTGACTTGACATGTGAAGCAATGGACAATAGATTGGTTTTGGACTATCTTTTGCTGAAGAAGGTGTATGTGTGACTGTTGTTTACATACCCTCCTCCTAGGACTTCTGGTGATCTTTTCCAACACCATATTGATTTATGTTGTTTGGTTATTCCCTACTTGTGTGTACACCATGTTTGTTACACCACACGAGCCTGCACTGACTGAGGGAGACTCATCCCAAAGCTCTCGTTATTGCTATGTGGCTTGTGTTAACCTCCCATGCTGATGGGTTTGTGCAAAAACCCTTCAGGCCAGAAACCCGCCTAGCAACCACCATTTCCTTTGGTGCTTTTCATCTCCTTTCCTGAGATGTCAGGTAGGCATGATCATCTCCTTTTTAGTGCTTTCACCGCTTTCCTGAGAAGTCAGGGAGGCTGTGATCACCTTTCGGTGCTTTCACCTCCTTCCTTGAGAAGTTAGGGAGGCTGTGATCACCTTCCTGGGGCTCTGACCTCCTGAGGAGTAGGGATGGCAGGACCACCTGTGTTCTAAAATAAAAGAAAGCGGGAGATGGTAATGGCTGAGGTTTGAGTTGATGCAATTGAGGTCCCGACGTGAGGCTAAATAGTAATTGGGCTATATTCTATTAATATACATGATTGATAAAGAATGGTCCCTGCCACTCTCCGTGCAAGTCCTGATGTGTTGTATAGGAAATGACGATTTTGGTGGTGGAGGCAGAGAGGGAGAAGGAAGAGAAGTTGGAGAGATTGGGCCTGGGTTTGAGACTCCTAGCTGCTGGTTGTGTGGCTGCTGGTCGAGCTAGCTTCTTGACTCAGCTGCACACATTGCTATCGCCGATTCTCTTCCGCCTCCGATCCTCCTTCACTGAGAATAAAGACTGATGATTTTCCCCTAACTTGAATTCCTGACTCCTGCTGATTTAAAAATACACGATCTTCACACCATTCCATTTGGCATGTTGTAAAATTTATTTTTTTATTATTGATTCTACTGTTAATAAATAGTATACCCTTAGCCTTGATGTTTATTTGTACCTAGAATATTAGAGAGGCTGACATATAGAGAGAAACAAACAAAAGCTTATGGGTTGGAAGCCTAGTGATAATTAAAATAAAGATGTTGAAATTTTAGTAATTTATAAGGAAGTAACAAAACATTCCATAAATGCTTTGAATATGGGATAAGACTAAAGGAAAATGAGCTAACAGCAGGTAGAAAAAGAAGCAATCACCTTCCCCTTCCTCTCTAATCTTCCCCCACCCCCAGCCATCATATACAGACTCCA
The DNA here is from genome assembly GCF_902635505.1 of Sarcophilus harrisii. Lineage (NCBI taxonomy): Eukaryota > Metazoa > Chordata > Mammalia > Dasyuromorphia > Dasyuridae > Sarcophilus > Sarcophilus harrisii. The sequence continues at coordinate 142,428,208 of NC_045429.1, forward strand.
TGAGGAAGTTTGATTTCAAAATCTTTTTTGGTGGAAAAGTATGGAACAACTTGTAGCTGGGTGACTAAGTTCAAATCATGGCCATGATACCTTCTATTTGTATAAGTAATGGTAATTGCTTGCTATGTCCTCATCTATGAAATAGGAATAATAACACTTGCACTGCTTACCCACAGGTCTGTTATAAAGAAAATGTTTTGTAAGCTTAAGGACCATAAAGACATGAGTTATTAATTAACTAAATGAGTAACTTTTTTGAGCCTCAATTTACTCATATCTCAGGGACTCAGTTTTCTCATCCAGAAAAGACGGATCTTCAGGTCTCTTCAATTTTAAGGTCTCGGATTCTCTGATCATCCCCTTCCCTCAACCCTAATCTTTTTCAGGACAGGTGATAAGCACCAGCAAGACAGCAAATTCTGTGGGCAAACAGAGCTTCAAAGTCTCCACATAGGCGAGGATGTGGCTTGATAACTCACTCATTTTCCAGTGATATCCTAAAATAGTATGCTTCAAATTCTTATCAAGATTTCTTTCCAACTCTCCCTAAAGGGCCCTCTCCTTGTCACAATAATTACACTATCTTAAGCAAATGAAAACAGAAAGGAAGAGAACACGCCTGTTTGAGGAAGGAACCCTTCAATCCTCTTTCAGCACCCAATTCTTTGGCTATCTTGTCTCTAGCTCTGTCATCTCCTGGTCTAAGAAAACCAAAGGACTTAATACAAATAAAACTGATAAACTATGCTAAAAGATTAACTTAAAGAAAACCATAGGATCATAGAAATAGAACTATGTGAAACTTTAGAAGCTATCTAAACCTACCCTTTTAATTTTATAGATGAGGAATCTTAGTACCATAGTCACATAGATAGTAAGGCACCCTATCCATACCTTTTCTACCCAGATAGGATTCTATGTTTTATGCTTCATAAAATTTAAATTTAAACTAAATGACCTTTAGTGTCTCTTTAAACCCTTCAAAATCTAGGATGACTCTGCTGAACTTCATACCTTTCTTATAAATTTACTTTTTGTTCTATATTTCGGAATCCAGCAAGACAAACTGATAAAACTCATTGGACTACAGAGCAAATGGATGGCAATAGTTAAAATGTTATCCCTACTAGGTAGCATAGATAGCATTTAATAAGAGCTTTCCTTAGCACTGGTTGTGTAACTGTCCATGGAAGAGTGACTTCAAGGATTTAGTTACTTCTTTTAATGGTATCGACCACCACAACCTCTCTACATCTTTTCATCCTGTCCATGACTTCCTGTAAATCCTCCACAAGGGATCCATCCAACATCCCAGAAGCCTTACTCTATATCTCTTGAAATATCATAGATACCAGTGGAGTGCTCAGGTTATTCAATGTTTATCCCTCATTCTCACTATAAGATTGACCCACTTTCTTTTTCATTTAATCATCTGATGGCATCTTTTATACCATTTCTCCTGAACAATTTCTCATTGGCAATAAGTTTCAGAATGTCTGTACTCATGGTGCACTTCTTCATTGACCTTTGAGTGATCTGCAATTTTAATTCTTTGGAGATTATAATATCCTATGACTCATAACCATCTATCATCACTGGAAGAATATTGGTGTTAGAAAAATGTTCCTTTGTTTCAAGAAGATTGAGATCATTAAAAGTCCAGTTTAGTTTCCCAAAAGTTAAGTCAACCCTGTCTAATTTTGAGCCCAGTCCATTGTCTATTCACAGTGTCTCTCTAACATACGTGCACTAATGGACCATTTCTATGGATTGACCACCCACCTGTATATTATAGTCTAGGCAATAGGAATTCTTCATTCTCTTTATTTTTTCCTCAATGTATAGATAAAACAACCTCTTTGGAGTGATTTTGAATTCTACCTAGGAGACTCTGCAGTATTCTGAATGCTTATTAAAAATCAGAACAATGTCATAAAGAAGAGAATCTGGGGGACCTCATTATCAAATCTTGAGAACTCTATCATTCATAGGAAATTCTTTCTTCTACTTGGACACTGAGCTGAACATCTTTGGTGACAGTGAGAAATATCTTTAGTGAAATTATCTCTCCCTATTTTATGGCTTGGTTTATATTAATAATCAGTCAGCTAGCAAAATTATTCCTGTTACTACAACTTTTAAGTAACTATGTGATTTTCACATATGCATAGGAGACATTGTTGGAGGATGTTATTTAAGGAAATGCTTTGTGCTAATGAATCAATTTTTTTCCAAGTCAATAAATTAGCACAGTGGAATTTTGTATTCACAAATATAGTAAATTGTGTAACTATAAATGTGTGATATGTTTTAGAGTATCATTTGCAAAAGCCTATCAGTTCCCTTCTTCAAAACTTCATCATCAAATATTCCCTTAACACATGTTTATGTGGAGAAATAGTCATACCAAAATCAACTAGTCAATAAGTATATATTAAGCAATTTGCTACCAGGCATTGTGCAGGGTTCTGGTGACATAAAGAAAAATAAAACTGTTCCTGCCCTCAAGGAGCTTACATTTTATATCTTAATGAATAATACATAATATTCAAAATAAATACAAAATAATTGGAGACCAAGGCATTAGAACAAAGGAATGACTTCATTTAGGGAGTGGCATTTGAACTGAGCTTTGAAGGATTTGAAGGAGTCTAAAAACAATATAGTATAATCCAAGAATGGGAGACAGCTTATACAAGAGCACCGGGTAAGAGATAAAATGGTACATATGATGAGCAGCAAAAAAAAAAAAAAAAAAGTCCACTTTAGTTGGAGTCAAGAGTCAAGAGTTGGAGTCTTAGTTTGAAGAAGAATGCATAGTAAGGTAGGAAAAAGTGATTGAAATTAGAATGTAAAGGACTTTTAAATACCAAATAGAGATCATTGATCCTGTGGTCATTATAGAGTTATTGGATTTTACTGAGCAGAGAGATTACCTGGTCAGACATTTATTTCAGGTATATCACCTTGGCATTTTGTTTGGAAGATGGATTAGAGAAGAATTTAGAGCCAGATTATGAAGACTTTTAAATGGCAAACTGAATAGTTTGTATTTGATCCTAGAAACAAATAGAAATTCACTTTTGGGACAAGGTATAAAATCATCAGATCTGTACTTAAAGAATATCAGTTTTACAACTGTGTGGAAAATGGATTGGAGAGGAGGATCAGGGACTATTACAATGGTTCAAGTGAGTTAATGAGAACATTAAACAGGTATTCTCTCTAATCATAAAATACTAGAGAGAAGGTGCACAGTATTTGGGAAGGATAGACTCAGTAAGACTTGGGAACTTATTGGATAAATGGTTTGAGAGAACATGAAGAGTTAAAAATACTTCTGAGGTCAAGAATCTTCATTAATAGATTGAAGGCAGTTCCTTCCATAGGAATAGGAAATTTTGGAGGAAAAGTGAGTTTTGAGAAGAAAGGTAATTAATTCTGTTTTACCATGTTATATTTGAGATAGCTATGAAACATCCAATAGGAAATTTCCAATAGGCAATTGGTGATATATAACTGGAGTTCAGGAGACAGACTAGGGCTAAATATGTAGATCTGGGAGTTTTAAAAATAGAGATGACAACAGAACCCATTGGAGTTATATCTGAAGATAGAAAGAAAAAGTGGGACTTTGGAATAAACTCACTTTTAGAATGCAGAAATGAAACCAAGCAAGTCAATAGGAGGATGGTGATGATGGAAATCATTCTAGATATGGGGCACAATCATGGTACAAACTTAGGAGATGGCGTGTTGGTCAGCATTGCATGGGTTATAAAACACACATCAGGATGTCAAGTGTAAGATAACTAGAAAGGTAAGAAAACAGCATATTGTGAAGGACTTTAAAAATCAAAAAGACCATTTTCTATTTGATCCCATAAGCAATAGGGAACTGGTTGAGTTTAAGTGAGAGGGCATTGATGTATTCGGATCTTGCTGTTAATAGTTTAGACAAGAAGTAATGCAAGTTTCCACCAGAATGATTGTGAATGGAGAAAAAAGAAAGCATATTGAGAGATATTGTGAGAACAAAACAATTCTGAGGGAAAAAGAACTCTAACTATAGATATAAACTTTACTTCAATATGTCCAATAAAAGGAGTTTTGTTAGCCAGGTTTCTCTTATATTCTCTAATATCAAGCCTAAATTGCCCCTTTTGCAAATTCTATCAGTTGCTCTTAGTTTTTACCTACCAGATAGAACAAATCAAAGTATGCTGACAACTCTCCAAATACTTGAATCTTTTATCCATTTCCCATTACTCAGGACTATTGCTTATATAGGTCAAGTAGGAATTGACTCATTTGTTTTCCTTATTTAAAATTTTTTTCTTTCTTCCTTTTGTGTTATGATTTTGATCTTTCCTCAATCTAATCATCACTCTGATTTTTCATAACTGAATTGGAAATAACTCTCACGTCAATAAACAGTCATTCCTGTTGCCTAATTTCATTTTAATGAAGATATTTCATGTTCTCCATATCAGACCTCCATCAGACTTTCTTCTTAAGGAAAATATGTGTGATGTGTAATCATGAATCTTACATAGATACAGATAGAGAGACATAGCTATAGATATATAAATATACATATTCTGCAAGTTTTGGGCCTCTCTTATTTCTCACTCATAAACTATACTATGCCTATTTTGGTATTAAAGTGCATCTTAACCCCATTTAGAAACCTTTTTAAAATTTATTGCAGAATTTCTTCACCCCCCTCCCCATTTTTACGATAAATATTGGTACATAAGTTAAAATTATTTCACAGCAGTCTTTCTACAGATATTTTTTTTCTTGAGCAATGAATATGCAGTGGTCAAGTGTCCTATGATGTGATATTTCTTATCCCTTTGTATACACAGGAAACTCACCATTCCTTTATTTACTTCTCCAAAAAGAGTCTGTGAAACATCTTCCCATTTAGCTGCAATATCCCTTTGTTTTCATTTAAGAACATCAAGATAAATATGATTCACTTCCTCCAACAGTGTGCCAATTTACTGGTCACTGGTCAAGGATCTCACACTTCAAGTACCAGCACGTAGACTAATATTTATAGATGTCTTGAAACTGTGTGAATTTTAGTACCCTTGTTCTCCATTTTTGCTAGCCTGCCAGGATTGCTCTGAGAGTGGAAGCAAATACAGGACTCAGGACTATGTTGTGCTTTTCTTTGTTTCACAGGTTGCCATAGGCAAAGAATTGATCAAGTCTCTAACATCCTGATTCTGCATATTTTTGTCCTTACTGTTTTTCATCGTTACTTAGCTTTAGACAGTAGGATCATATTCTAAGACTTTCCATCATGGGTAGAGTCTCTCAGAGACTATGCTTACCTGCTGCAAACTTAGTGAACATAAGACCCCACCTCCATACCATGATGAAACATAATGATGTTTCAAAGTGGAACTTTCTTGATGATATGATGATGCATCTATCTACTTATTTATGTTGATACAGGAGTGTATGTGTGTGTGTGTGTGTGTGTGTGAAAATTATTTATTTTTCCCAGACTTAAGATCCCTGGTATAAATAGCTCCCAGTGAGGAACTTCCTGTATCAATGCAGGTTGGCACATTTTTTGCATTTTAGAGAATTTCCCAGAAAACTGAAAAATTAAATGACTTTCTCAGGATTTACATAGCCAGGATATGCAGTAGTCCAGATAGGAGGTGGTTAGGGTCTGAACCAGGGTAGTAACAGTATCAGAGAAGAGAAGGGGATATATTAGAGAGATGTTGCAGAGGTGATATCAAAAAGACTTGGCAACTGACTGTATATGGAGTATGAAAAATGGCACCTAAATTATGAGCTTGGGTGATTGGAAAGATGGTGTTACTTTCAGTAGTAATAGAAAAGTTTGGAAAAGGGGACAGTTTGGGGGGGGGGTGGAAAGATAATGAGTTTTCTAGACCAATGGTAAATAGATATAGATATGTATATCTATATATAGATAAATGTGTAAATATACATATGCATATTTATTTATTTGTTTGTTTGTTTGTTTGTTTGTTTTAAGCTACCCCCATTGCCATGAATCAATCTATAGATATATCTATCTTTCTCTATGTGTAGCACAGGACTTTGAAAACACTGCCCCATCCATCTGAATCTATTTATTCAAAGTTAATTTTCATCATGATGAAATCAGCATTGGTATAGGATAGAAAATCACCTAATACTGACATATCCTGTAAATGTAACGTTGTATATGAACCAGGAACCTCTGGGATATCCAATATTGCCTACATTTCTAGGACACTAAGGGGCCAGATCTGTAGCAGCTCTGCTCTCAAAGCTTGTTCTTTATACTTTTTCTTAAATAAAGGTTAGTTATATATGAACCAGTAGCTGTTTGATCATTTGTGGCCCTGAGGTTTCTTCTACTTCACTACATCCTTCTAATTGCAAATATTGAGAAACTATAAATGACAGGCAGTGTGGCTTGCTGGAAAGATCAATGAACTAAGATTACAAAGACATTGATTTCAAGTCCTGGTTCTCCCACTTATCACATACATGACCCTGGGCAAATCACTAAACCTCTCAAAGCCTGGAATTCCTTATCTTCAGAACAGGCATAATAATATTTGTCCTTGAGTGGTAAGAATCAAATGAGATTATATAAAAGTATTTAGTAAAAATTATATCCAACTATTGTAAATGATTAAATGATAACTTTTTTGTAACTCCAACTATTTTGTAACAATAAAAGTAATTTTAAAATAATGTGATTGTTTGATCCTCTTATAAAATGTTCTTGTCTCTAAATAATAGTTCTCAACAACCGAACAGTCTCATATAAATCACACAACCTAGACACTTCAGTGGGCTTGGAAGCCTAATAATCACTTTAGTGAGGATTGGAGTAGCTGAGGTGGTGGGAGTAGGAGGAAGAGTTCATTCACTCCCATGTAAACAATGAACACTCTGTGAGGGGGAATTGTGAAACTTCCAACTTTCAAAACAAACATGCCTTTGGCTGTTGAGACTATTCAGTTTAGACTGCCAGGTGGTGAAAAAGGTGGGGTGTACAGAGAGTGGAAATGAGAGAGACAGAGAGAGAGAAAAAAAGAGAGAGACAGACAGACAGACACAGACACAGAGAGACAGAGACAGACAGAAACAGAGACGGAGATAGAGGGGTAGCTAGGTGGTGCAGTGGATAGAGCACCAGCCCTGAAATCAGGAGGACCTGAGTTCAAATGTGATCTCAGACACTTAACACTTCCTAGTAGTGTGACCCTGGGCAAGTCACTTAACCCCAATTGCCTCGGGGGGAATGAGAGACAGAGACAGAGAGATACAGAGACAGAGAAAGAGAGAAACAGACAGAGTGATAGAGAGAGACAAAGATAAAAGAATCAGAGAAAGACAAAGATGTTCTATGAAAAAATGGTTAAAAGAGCCAGGGATGGGGTGGCTAGATGGGGTGGCTAAATGGGGCGGCTAGATGCGGTGGATAGAGCATCAGCCCTGAAGTCAAGAGAACCTGAGTTCAAATTTGACCTCAAACACTTAATACTTCTTGACTGTGTGACCCTGGCCAAGTCACTTAACCCCGATTGCCTCAGCAAGAGAGACAGACCAGGGAAAAGACTAGAGTCCAGAAGAAAATCCATGGACACTGAAGGAAGCATGAAGTAGTTGTTTCATTTCTAATCCTTAAAGTAAATCTTTCTACTTCACTAGCCCTCCTTCCTTATTATTTTCTCGGCCCTCCCACAAAACAAGGGTTATTTGTAAAATCCAATGACCTTTTCTTATCTTTTATTACACTTGACTACTTTTCAGCATATGATACCATTAACTAATTTTTTAAAGTTTTAATAGTGGAAGACTTTTCTTGTTTAATAAAACCAAATGGAAGTTTTAGGGAATTGCAAACCCATTAAGAGTCTATAGTGTGATATCAACCAAGAAACAGATGTAATGTCCAGAATTAGGGAGCTGACTGTCATGCTGTCTTATATCCTTGTTAGGCTACATATTGAAGTACTGGGCTCAGTCCTTGGTGCCAAATCTTGGGAAAGATCTTCATAAGCTAAAAAGTACTCAAAGGAGATGAGTTCATGTGGTATAAGATAAATGATAACATTTTTAGGAAAGAGAAGATACAGTGGTGAGGAGGAAATGAATAGGCATGGGTACAAAATTAGAAAGTTACAAAGACAGAAGATAGAAGGTAATGGATGAGGAAGAGTAAGAACACAAGCTTATCTGCAACATAAGAGTATGTGAAGATGAGTGGTGTGAAATCAGGCTGGAAAGGTAGATTGAAGCCAGATTGGGAAGATGATTAAGGAAGGGAACAGCAAACAAGTCCAATTTAACTAAAACATTCCATAACATATTAGTGTTGCTCAGAGTCATAATGTATAAGGACATAAATGCAAGAACAAAAAATTCATACTGTTGTTCTCAAGGCAATAGGAAGCCATCAAAGGTATTTTGCAAAGACTAGTGATGTGGTCAGATCTGCTCTCTATTAAGACTCCACTACCTAAAGGATCTGTGATTACACTGATTTATGTCCTCCTGCTACCTATGCTTATCACCATCCTTCAACAATTCAGTAAATTGTCAATGGGAGCTACTGTGATGTCATCCTCCTAGCTAACCTGGTGATGAGCCTTTCTGAATTTAGCTGGACTAGTTCTTAGGAGGAAAAAAGACTTACAGTCCTTCAATGAACCAGTATTCAGAGTTTTTCCTGTTTGATAGGACCTACCAAATAACTGCACACCTCAGAGAGACCTCCAGATGGGAGCTAAATTTAGCAGATGAGTTAAGAGTAGATTGGTAAGAAAAGAGATTGGAGAAGGCAAGGAGAAGAGAAGATTATTATAAATAGGCAAGAGGTGACAAATGCTTCAATTAAGATGGTGACACGAGTGGAAAAGAGGATCTAGAAAAATCATGAAGTTAGAAATAATAGGATTTGGCAATTGGTTGAATATGGGTAGTAAGGGTAGTAAGAAAGAGCGAGAGTCAAATCAGAATCCAAATGATCTAGACTTTCAAAAGAAAATGGAGAGTTTAGAAGAAGCACAGATCTGTTGGACAAAATGACTTCAGTTTTAGATATGCTGAGTTTGAGATGGATTGGATATATACATGCAAATAACCAATGAGCACTTTTAAAAGTAGTATTGAAATTCAGGCAAAGATAAGAAGAAGAGTGCAGCTAGATGGTATCAATAGATAGAATGCCAGGCCTGGAGTCAAGAAGATTCATCTCCATAAATTAAAATCCCTCCTCAGACACTTCCCAGCTGTGTGATCTTGAGCAAGTACTTTAACCCCGTTTGCTTCAGTTCCTCATCTGTAAAATGTAAAATGGCTAGAGAAGGAAATGGCAAACCAGTAACTGAAATGACTGAACAACAAAAGCCAAAAATCAAACAATTAGTAAAGAGCAGTAGGAGAATTCAAATCTAAGTCTTTTGACTCCAATCAATTATTTAAAATTCATTTGAACCATGTGGTAAAACTGATTAATTTCTATCAATTTGTATTATCAACATAGATTTATACTATTAAAAATGCTAAATGCTAAAGCTAAGCAATATTCCTGTTTTCTTTACCTTCTATTTGATGGAGCTCTGTATTGTCTTTTAAGTCTTCATCTACCCATGGCTGGTGCTCTGGCTTGGTTTTAGACTCATCTTCTGTTTTCTTGCTGGGGCCTTCACTTTTAAAGATCCTCCCAATCAAGATTAAGATAATTGCGATCAAGACTGGAGTCAGAAAGAAAGACATGACTCTGAAGCTTGGAACAGAACAATGTCCAGCTTTCCTCCCTCCACTGCACTCTTTAAATGAAAATGGTAAGTACAAGGAGGGAAGGGAGAAGGAGGAGGGATAAAAGCCCAGAATATGCCCAAATGAGTGTAACAAGATTAGAAACTTTGAAGGTCTTTCTCCTAAGGGCAAAGATCACTGGTGTGTGTGTGTGTGTGTGTGTGTGTGTGTGTGTATACACACCCACAGTCATACTTAAACCCTTGTAGTTCAATAATAAGTAAACAGCAGAGATCTAAGCCAAGATCTGAACAAGCATTTTAATGCATTAGAATTTGACAGGAATAAAAGAAAGCATTTAATTTTCTTTACAAGCATATACATTACCCTCTAGGGTTTTATGTTTTGCTCAATTGTTTTTTGAAAAACAAATTTTAATTAACCTATGGAAACAGTAAATACACCCTCCAGTAACTGACACTAGAGGATATATTTTTTGTTTTGTTTTGCCAGATAAACCACAGCAAGGCAAAGAAGTAAACAAGGTTGTGAGATTAATTAGCTAATACCTTTAAATAGTATTTCTGCCTGTGTGGGTCATAGAAAATTCTATTAAATTCAACAAATATTTATTTTTAAATTTCCTTTTTAATTAACAAAAATTTATTTTCTCTCTCTCCCATATCCCCTCACTGACAATGAAAAAGAAAAGAAAAATAAAACCCTTGAAACAAATATGCATAGTCAAGCAAAACAAATTCCTTTGTTGACAAAAAATATATTTTACTTAGTACTTTCTTTGTACCTCTGGTGGATAGTCTGCTTCATTATCAATCCTTTGGAATCCAAAGATTATTATATCACTATATGCCCCTATATTCTTTGGAGAGATATGATATATATAAAATAATAATAATGCAAAATAACATGGGAAAAACATCAGAAAATGTAGAGAACTATATAGATTTAAAAAGGAGAAATATCATAACTGATGAGTGGGAATAGGGAATGCTTCCTGAAGAAGATGTTATTAGAACTGGGCTAGGAAATCAATAAATAAAGGAATGGGGAGATAATTTAGACATAAAAAACAGCTTGAGAAAAGATATGGAAGTAGCAAAATATGAGATATATCAAGGCACTTGATTATGCTACTGGAGACAAGTAGCAAGGTAAATCTTAGAAGTGTAAAGGACTTTAAAGATTATCTAGTCCCTCATAAAGAAATTGAGGCTCAAAGAGAATAAGTGACTTATATGAGAAGGGCAGATCTCTTTCTAGCGATTCTATGAGTTCCATCCAATATTTTGATTAGACTGCAGGAGCTCTCTTCAATAGTACAGTGCAAAAATCCAACTATTATCTTCCATTCTGTACCACTTTTGATGACATCATCTCATAAACCTTTCACAGGGTTTCTTTTCAAGATGCTGAGGACCTTCCTCTAGATCTTTTGTACAATTCCAGGATAAGAAGGTAACATTTCAAAGCAAAGGCTTAAAGTTTAATTATTATGGAGATGTTACAATTCAAGATTCCTATTAGAGGTGGGGTTTGGACTAGATGGCCTCTGAGGTCCCTTCTGTTTATTAGGTTCTGTAATTCAAACACATTGATTTTCTCAATTATCTAAAATGTTTTCTTCACTTTGACTTAGTTAATTATATGCTTTGTTTCCTATTTCACAATGGAAGATCAAACCAACTTCCTCTTGAATCTTCCTCCATAAAGCATTTGAATGTTTTACCTCAGTGCATAAAATATTATAATTTACAATTCTGTAATTTTAAGTCACATATGACAAGGATTTTCCTCATTAAGAATAATACAATATCTATGTTTTCTTTCACAACATTGACTATTATAGAATAGTTTTGCATGAATTGCTTGCCTTCTCAATGAGGATGGGTGGGAAGGAAATAAAGGAGAGAATTTGAAACTCAAAGTTTTAAAAACAAATGCTAAAAATTGTTTTTACATGTAACTGAGGAAAATAAAATACTAATTAGGTTTAATATTTAAAAAAATAATAATTCTATAATTTGAACAAGGCACTGGAGAACAGTGAGTAAGGGAGTATTATCTGGACAAAAGTATAACTAAGTCTATAACCTGAGTGGTCCATGTAAGGGTTTTACTCTACACACAGACCTTTAACTTTACCATCTTTTACCTACAAATGAAATTTTTGAATACTTGTGATTTTCCATTTCTGACAACACGCTCCCTGGAGCATGAAGTTCTTGGGTAGAGTACTTACTGGAAGAGAAGTTTTGAATGAGGTACATTTGAGTTTGCTTAAGGATGTGATTCATCAAATGAGATTCACTTTGCTCTATTGAACCATGAGAAATAGCATTTCAAGAATTTCTTAGGTAGGCCTTGTCCTTTATTTGCGAAACTCCCTCAAAATGCTACCTAATTCAAAGGTCTGGTGGCCATAAAAGAAAAAAAAATGCAATTATTCAATTGATGTGTCATATTTTGAAAAGCAATAGAACTCTATGAAAAAGTTAAGCTGTAAGGAAGGAAGGAAAGATGGAATGACAGAAGAAAGGAAGGACAGAAGAAAGGAAGAACAGATAGAAGGAAGAAAGGGAGGAAAGAAGAAGGAAAGGAAGGAAGGAAGTCAAGCATAAGTTCCTGTTTGATTGCCTAGTTAAAAGAAAATGCTAAATGATAATGCAGATTAAATTTTAAAATGTGTTTTACAAGCCTTTTTTTTTAAGAGAATCAATTATTAAACATTTAATAGCACATACCTGATTATGTGTGTTCACATGGATCTGTCTAAATGTGGATAGAAGGGAGGCAGTATCCTCTGCCCACCCTTCTCCAAGGAAAACTAGTTTCTGCTAGGAGGAAAGCAGGAGATTGGGGCCACTAAACTAGCCATTCTGATCTCCTCAGAGAGTGGATTTTAGGTTAGAATTATATCTGCCTTCCCCTAAATATTGTTAGGCTAACTCTGCATTCTTAATTGATATTCCTCGGGGGAAGGAATGTTTGTCCCAAGCTATATTTCCAAGATTTGACTCATTTCCCACCAGATGCTAGTTACACAAAAACCATACCCAACAAATACCAAATAAACTACTTATCCATATTGATAGTAAACAGAAATCAGGGAAATTATACAGATGAGAAAATACCAGACAATACATAGAATGATCTCTCCCTCTAAAAGCTAGATATTCCAGCTCAATCAAGAAAGTTCCAGATATTACCCAAGGGAAATTTCCCAAAGTATCTCTATTTAGTGTAATAAACTAGGGTTAAAAACATGATTGAGGTGCTGTATTCTCTCCAGGTCATCTTATTTCCAGAGATTTTCTTTCTTTTTAGGAACTTTTCCCTGAAGAAAATGTAGAACCTAGTGTCTTCTCTACTGAAGCTATGTCAGAAAACTAAGTTCTCTCTTCACTCAAGCCCTTCAAGAAGTGTGAAGCATTGGGTAATTGATCTCTACCCATGAGAAAAAATCTTATGCAAATCATTTCTGAGCCCCTGGTTACAGATATTTGTCATAAATTATGCAGCTTAAGCACTTAGTAGCTATGTAGGCAAGTAATTCAAGTTATCTGAGCCTTAATTATTTTCATCTTTAAAATAGGGACAATACTTGCTCTATTTATCCTATAGAATTTTTATGAAGAGACCCTTATAAAATATATATGTATGAGGGTTTTTTAATTGTTGTTCATTGTCCTTTTATGTCTTATATTCCTTACAATTCCTAGCCCAAGACCTTAACAGCTCATACTCCTTCCAATTTTATTGCCTGTATATCTAGTACTGGGCAGCACAGTGGATAGAAAAAACCAGACCTGAAGTCAGAAAGAAGAGTCTTCCTGAGTTCTACTCTGGCCTCAAACACTAGCTGAACATTGACTAGTGACCCTGAGCAAGTCACTTAACTGTTTGTCTCAGTTTTCTCATCTGTAAAATAAGCTGAAAAAAAAAAAGGAAATAGCAAACTACTCCAGTATCTTTGCAAAGAAAATCCCAAATGGGATCATGAAAAGTTGGACATGACTGAAAAACAACTAAATAACAATAAAGACCTAGTACTTATCATATATACTTTGTAGTGCTATTTTTTCCTAAAGTATATATCCCTTGGAAAACATCCACATCCAGAGAGAACTGTAGAGACTGAATATGAATCAAAAGATAGTATTTTCACCTTTTGGTTGTTGTTGTTGCTATTTGTTTCTTTCTCATTTGTTTTTCTTTTTGATCTGATTTTTCTTGTACAACATGACAAATATGGAGATATGTTTAAAAGAAATTGCATGTGTTTAACCTATATTGGATTGTTTGCTGTCTTAGGGAGGGGAAAGGCAGAAAAATTTGGAACACAAAATTTTATAAAAATTAATGTTGAATACTATCTTTACATGTATTTGGAAAAAAAATTTAAAAGTATGTATCGTAATACCTCAACTAGATTATAAACTTACTGCCATCCTTATAGTATCTAGTAGAACAATGCCACATATGAGATTTTGAAAAAAAAAATATTTATTCATGATGAGGATAGTAAGAAACAAATATCTCTTGATTAATTTTTTTTTGTTATTTCTCATTGAGATTTATATCAACACAATCTCTTTATAGATGGGCCAGGACTGGAAGTCAAAAGATTCAAGTTCTAGTCAGGTATTACACTTCGGCTTTGTGACTTTGGCCAAGTCATTCATCAATAAAATGAGAAGACTGGACTAGATGACATCTAAGATCTTTTTTCATCTTTCTCTGTCTCTCTCTCTGTATATGTATGTATACATATATATGTATATATACATATTAATCTATAACATAATACCATGTTATATAATTTATAATCAATATAATAACATATTTATTAAATAAATGGATATATAAACATATATTGATATAAGGACACCCTCAAGATCTCTCTTAAGAACTTTAGAATTTGATCGTATGACATGGGAAATACTTGCACAAGACCACGCAGCATGGTATACCCTCATGAGAAATATGCTGTGCTGCATTAGCAAGGCAGAATTGAATTATCTCAGAAGAAATGTGAGATGCTCAGTTAAAGAAGCCACCCCGAATGTTCATAGAGAGCATTTGTGTACGATTTAGGGCAGAGCATTCTGAGCTCATATTGGTCCAATCAGTACAGTTAGACCACTGTAACTTGACTCTAACATAATGATGTCATTTTGATTCTCTTTAAAAACAACAGACAACAACCACCAGCCATATAAACATATTTATTTATTATTAATTAGGTGATCCAGAGGTCATAGGTTTGGTGATTTAGAGCAAAAGAGAGAGAGACAGACAGAGAGACAGAGACACACAGAGACACATAGAGAGAGACAGAGAGAGAAAAACACATACAGAGAGACAGAGACAGAGACAGACACACACACAGACAGACAGACAGAGACAGACACACAGAGAGACAGACAGAGACAGAGACAGAGACAGAGAGACAGACACACAGAGAGACACACAGAGAGACACACAGACAGAGACAGAGACAGAGAGACACACTGAGAGACAGACAGACAGAGACAGCAACAGAGAGAGACAAAGACAGACAGAGACAGAACGAGAGACAGAGTGAGACAGACACACAGAGAGAGACAGAGACAGACAGAGAGAGAGAGACAGACACAGAGAGAGAGAGAGAGAGAGAGAGAGACAGAGACAGAGACAGAGACAGAGACAGACAGAGACAGACAGAGACAGAGAAACAGACAGAGAGAGGGAGACAGAGACAGACAGAGACAGACAGACAGAGACAGAGAGAGAGAATATAAAGAATCTTGCTCAAGGTCATACAGTAGTAAGTGGCAAAACCATGGTCCAAACTTATCTTCTGATTCCGAATCTACCTTTATTCCCACTGCAGTAAAGCATATTTGTTCATAGAGACTCAGTAGTCAGGAAATCTGATAGGCCAGTAGCCAAAGGTTTTTATTTTTTCAACACTCAACTATTAATACTTTTAATTCTCATGTGATACTATAAATATACACTATTATACCAAACCTGCTATTGAGCACTGACTCACCCTTTATATACTGTCTTCCCTTGGAAGGATTAGCACTAGAAAGTATTTCTGGAAGCAGAGAAAAGTGATCTGTGCTATCCTGCTAAAATGGCCTTTTTAAAAGTTCTCTTTAATAATGCAAGGTATAGATGAGAGTGTATAGATATTACTCCATCTACTTCATATGCTAAATGAATTATGATGGTCCTATTTTATGAATAATTAATCTAATCATTTTACCAAATAAACCTCAAGCTGACTGCATGCAATTCTTCAAATACTGGCAGACAAAGATATCTCCTAGGAGAAAAGCAAAACCTCCAGGGTTTAAGCTAGTTCATCTGATGAGATATTGAGGAATAAAAATGTGAAGTGTTCAACATAGGTAACTAGTTTACCTGAGAGTGGGTTTTTAAAAATTAATAATCCAATGCCCTTCAAATCATGGTGTTCCTTTATCAATGTGTTTTTTTCATTAAAAATTTCTTTCCCCAAAATGCATTTGCATACATGTATTTTTTTATCAGGTTAAAAACTGAACTTGAATTAATGTCAGAATACAGAGCACAAATGTCATCTAATTCACTCATTAGATCTCTGTCTGAAGTTTGAAAAACTTAAGCACTCTGATGAATTTTATGACTAACCATTATTCCAAAAAACCAATGAAGAAACAAGCTATCTACTTCCTGAATGATTAGGTGATGGCACAAAGAAAGGAATGAGATACATATCTATGTATAAATAAATATATGTACATATTTATACATAAAATATATTATGTACATTTGTATATGCATGCATATACAACATAAATATTTATACGTTTTGTATAAATAGTTAGACATATTATAAATATATATGTAAAATATTTATATATTTGTGAATATATACATATCTATTTTTAGAAATAGACAATGTGAGAACTCATTTTGCTTAATAATGAATATCTGTTATGAGGATTTCTTTATTTTTTCCCCAAATGGAGAAAGTAGGATGAAAAGAAGCAAATTTTGTCATTGAAATAATTAAATTAAAAATTAAAATTAAAATCCATGGTGAAAAATAATTGCTATCATCAGTGTCTTTTCTGAAGAATTGTTATTAGACCAAATTATTGATGAAACTAGGAAAAATAAAGCAATAATGGTTCTTGGATATTTTTTGTAATTTTTAAATTTTATTATGAGTTTAATAAATTGAGGAATATTGATAGAGGACATGGAAGTTACTCAACTGTGGCCTTGGAAGGGATCCTTAAGGTCACTTTAGGATTGCTTCTTAATCATTCAAAAATCCCTTCTTTGAAATTTCAACCTCAATGAATATTAGCCAACCCCTCTTCAAATGCTTCCCAGGAAAGAGACCTCACTGATTATGAAGGTCTGCCTGTTCCATTGTTGGATAAATCAGATTACTACAAGTTTCTTCTTTTCTTGAGCCAAAAACTGCCTTATAACTTACTCTCCTCTTGCTTCCTGAAACACATAGAGTAAATAAAACCTTCAATTTACCACATCACAAAACAACCAACATGTTACCCAGTCTTTGGAGCAAATATTTCTAATTCATTAACAAAATATTTATCCAAAGCACTATTCAAATGTTTATTCCTTCTCTCCCAAAACCAGTACTTTCAGTGTAATTATTGCTTAACCTAGAGGCAGGATTTTATAGCTATCCCTATTAAATTACAACTTGATCAAATTAGGTCTTTATTTTATTCTCTCAAGACCTTTTTTGGAGCTCACTTCAGCCCTCCAAATGTAGTACATTAATCAGGGAGTTCTTTGATGAACTAGATGAGCTCACAAGATAATCAGGGGGACTTTGAAAACACTTCCCAGTGGATGGTATGGAAATGCCTGTTGGTATCTCATTGAGAGGACTAAGGACATTTCCTGATCAAATGTCATTGACCAGGGATGATTTGGTTGGCTTAGACTAATGTGTAGCAGATATTGTAAGATGGGCTACTATTTACACAGGCCTATATAAAAGAAAGGTTTTTACTGGGAATTTGGGATCTTAAATTTTACTCCCTTTTTTTTGGTCTGAATAGATCTTCAGAGAGCAGCAGAAAGAGAAGTCATTAATGGTTATCTAGGGCAGAAGACACATGGATAAATGAATGAAAAACTATTTTTTAAGTTCTTAGTATGTACCAAGCTGGACAAAGAATGGGAGTGGGAGGAGAGAGAGAGAGAGAGAGAGAGAGAGAGAGAGAGAGAGAGAGAGATACAAATACAAAAGAAAGATATTAGTAGGTCTCAAGAAGCTTACATTTTAATAAAGAGAATACATGTAGATAAATGAGGCTAGATAAGGGTTTTTAGTCTTGGAAGTCATAAAGATGATGAACATTGCTATAGGCTATTCAATTAACATGCCCTTCTTCAAAAGCAATGATAGTGTTAATTTGATCACTGTTCCCAGAAAAAGAGATAGAACAGGGCTAGACAAACTAATGGGAAGAATACATTAAGGTATGGTCAGGAAGTATCAGGTATAGTTAGGTCTCACCAGTCAGGACTGTATGGTCCCAAAGTGGTTCCTAAAAGATCACTTTGAAGGATACATTTCAGTATGTCATAAGATGCTGGTAAAATATGGTTGGATGTCTGTGTAGGCTTGCAAATTGAGGTTAAATAGGTTTTTGCTAATAACTCAAGAGGAGTGTTACTTAACCCCAAGTTCCTGATTCCAACTTTAGAGAAAAAGTAGCATAAAACCTGATCCCTACACATGATAATCATGAAGGGAGAAATTATGTGATCCAAGAAGAGAGATCCCTTTTCTCCAGAACAAGAGAAAAAGATTTTCTAGGTAACATGATCCAGAATTCAGCAGTTTAGTGAAAGAAAGGAATTCATTAATCAATGTCAGCCTAGGATCTTACTTTACTAGGAATCCCAAATTAAAAAGTTCTAGAATCCAGCTTCCTACAAAAAGAAAAGGGGAAAAGAGGATTGAGCATAAGGCCCTACAAACTGGAAGACCAGCAAACTAAAGGCATTAATTAAGGGAATGAGTTATTCAGATATATCCCTATGAAAAAAGAAGTTATCAGAATGCCAGGTGGTTGTCCAGGCAGCAATACAAAGCTAATCTCTCTTCTAAGGATAATCCAAATCACAGAGTGGTACTATGAGACTGGGAAAACTGCATGAGTCCCCATGGAGAGAAGGATTCACTGACGGTGAAGAATTATATCAATCATTTTTGTTACTGCTGTTTACTTACATTAGCCATGTCCAACTCTCTTCATGATCCCACTTGGGATTTTCTTGGCAAAGATATGGAATGGTTTGCCATTTTCTTCTCCAATTCATTTTATAGACGAGGAACTTAGGCAAATAGCATTAACTGACTTGTCCAGGGTCACATAAGTAGTGTCTGGGCTCAGATTTGAAATCAGGTCTTCTTGACTGCAGTCCTGGTGCTCTATCCATTTTGCTACCTTGCTGCCATCTGTTATGTAAGGACTAATATAGATATTTAAAATACGTTCTTCATTATTTATGGGCTCTTTTAAAAATTTTTATGTGTTTTTTGCATTTTTAGGATGAAATAAAAGCTGTTCTGTGCTTGATATATGCTTTACTACCTTGAGTCCTAGCAAAATATCTGGAGACCTATTTGCCTACATTTGTAAAGACCCAGATAATTTTGATTAGGAGATTGGAATCAATTTATGTAAGCTTAGAGACCAGAACCACATTTTACTAGCTAATCCTCCCAGCTGTGTCATTCACAAATTTTATAAATATTTTATACTTAAAGCTTCATAATTCTTAATTAAAATTCCAAGCCATTAAAAAAATACTGAACAGGGAAGGGATGATTCACACCACTGGAGTCCTCTTTCCAGAATCTCATTAATCCATTAATCAAAATTATTTGGATAAAATCAATCAGATACTCAAATTGCAAAGATAAGATTAGCAAAAATGACAAAAAACCCACAAATAAGTGTTGGAGAGACTGTGAAAAAATAGATTTACTGATGTATTGTTGGTGAACATATGACCATTTTGAAAAACAATTTGAAACTATATATAAAAAGTTACTAAAAAGTGCATGTCTTTTGACCCAGATATATACTGCTAGTCCTATATTCAAGATTGTCCAATAAATAGGAAAAACAAAGAAGGCTTTTATGTACAAAATTATCCTCTTTTTGAAGCAGCAAAAATATTATAAACTAATGGGATACATATCAATTGAGGATTGGCTGAATAACTGTGGTACATAAATACAATGGAATATTATTTTGCTATATGAAATAAGGAAATAGATTATTTCAAAGACACATGAATCTACTTGTGTGAACTGATAGAGAACAAAGTAAGAAGAATCAGAAGAACAATTTATATCATGGCATCAATAATCTAAAAATGAGCTCTCTCTCTCTCTCTCTCTCTCTCTCTCTCTCTCTCTCTGTATGTATATGTATATATCATTTAACTTCTCAGCATTCCAGGCAATCTAAGACTAAGAGAAATTGCTGCACTGCATTGGATGAAGGAGTTTCTTCAATGGGTAACTCCTTACAACACTGAAAGGTCTATTCTCTATCTCTATATAAGTAAAAATGACATTATGAATCAATAAAATACAAGAAAATAAGGAGAGGAGATCAGAAAAGGGTAGGTTAATCCCAAAGTGAAACTTCTTTTTTTAAACAAAGAAAGGATGCAAAAATATAAGGGGAAGGACCAACTTGTAATGATTCTTATAAGGCTAATAATGTAAAATGTAATTTTGTATATTATATTAAGTTCAGTTCAAGAATAAATACAGTTGTGCAAGAATGTTTGTGGCAGCCCTCTTTGTAGTGGCCAGAAACTGGAAACTGAGTGGATGCCCATCAATTGGAGAATGGCTGAATAAATTGTGGTATATGAATGTTATGGAATATTATTACTCTGTAAGAAATGACCAGCAGGATGATTTCAGAAAGGCCAGGAGAGACTTACATGAACTGATGCTGAGTGAAATGAGCAGGACCAGGAGATCATTATATACTTCAAAAACAATACTATATGATAATCAAGTCTGATGGACGTGGCCTTCTTCTACAATGAGATGAACCAAATCAGTTCCAATGGAGCAGTAATGAATTGAACCAGCTACACCCAGTGAAAGAACTCTGGGAAATAATTATGAACTACTACATAGAATTCCCAATCCCTCTATTTTTGCCCGCCTGCATTTTTGATTTCCTTCACAGACTAATTGTACCCTATTTCAAAGTCCGATTCTTTTTGTACAGCAAAAATAACTGTATGGACATGTATACATATATTGTATTTGACTTATACTTTGGTCAACCTGCTATTGGGGGGATGAGGTGGAGGAAGGAGGGAAAAAGTTGGAACAAAAGGTTTTGCAGCTGTCAATGCTGAAAAATTACCTATGCATATATCTTGTAAATAAAAAGCTATATATAAAAAAGAATATGTTAATCCTATAAAGTTACCCATGTAAATATATCCTGTAAATAAAAGGCTATTAAATTAAAAAAAAATAAAAATAAAAATAAAAAAAGAATAAATATAGTAAAATGAGAAAAAATGATGATTACTCAATCAGCTTTAAATACATCTAATTATACTACTGTCCAGCCCACATTTCTCCATCTTGTCTTTTAGGACATCATGAAAGAATTTGTCAGATTCTTTATTGAGATTCTGTCATGTTATACCTATACAATTTTCTTCATTCATAACAACCTGATTTTTTTAAAAAGTAGAAAAATTTAATACAATTTGTTTTTAGTGAAACTATTTTGGCTTCTTAGTTCTCACTAGTTCTCTTTCCATGAGGCTAGAAAAAATATGCTTAACAATCCTCTTAAGATATAAAATACATGATTATAGGATATCTGAAAAATGGTTAAAAATGTCAAAAATCCCATCATTTTTTAGTTTTTCAATATCTTTCTCAGTTTTCTTTAGGGAAGATGAACCATATCACCCACAATATGTTTTTATTGCTTTGTTGCGTCTGCCAGGAAAGAAGCCAGAGGTTATTCAGTTTCTTCTATAGGTCCATATTCATGTCCTATTCTAAACCCTAGAGATGACAAACATATACAGAATTATACTCATTTGAGTCCACCTAAAAATGATATTTCTCTATTCTACTTTTATAATTTCACTAGCAATAAGATACCTATGAAAGAAATTCAATTTTCCTTGCTTTTCTTGAAAATATTGTCTCATACCTTCACCTTAAGATCTACAGTGCCATCTGCTGGCATAAGAGATTTGAACAGGAAATTGTATATAGCTTTACAACTGAAAGGAACCATAAAGATTTAATCTAACAATTTCATTATACAGTTTAAGGAAACTGAGGCCTAAAAGAAAAAGGTGACTAAGCCAAATTTCCATAAGAGTAAGTAGAAGAGCTGGGATTTGACCTACTACCTCTTATTGCCATCTTATTTTACACATGAAAAATAAAGTCCCAGAGAAGTTAATTTTTGCAAAGTCACACAGAAAATTTGCAGGAGACTCAGTACTAGACTATAAGAGCATAAAATTTAGACGTGAAACTAGTCCAATCCTTTCATCTTATAGCTAAGAAAATGGAAGACCAAGAGATAGGAGTCACTTGTCCAAAGTCTACTAGCAAAGATTAGAGGCAACATTAAGACCCATATTCTCTGACTAAATCCACTGTTCTTTCTTCTGTACTATGTTATTATGGAAGTCTGTCTCTGGTCAAATTAAAGGTCAAGGTCATCCATTATATCCCAGGCTAGTCATTTTGATCTTTGCCTTGCCACTGGACTTCAATGAGTCTGGAGGAATGAGAGTGGCTAATGACTTTGTCCAATGCACATGCAAGTCATGATATCATCCTCATGATGTCATTGGTCTTCTTTAAGAATGAAGAATTAACAACATAATCACACCCAGACAAGACCAATTTAATACATCCTTCTAGTAAAATTAGACTAAACTAAACTAAAACATTCTAGTAAAATCTAGTAAGATGGGCAAACATTCCAAAGGGCACAGAATGTTTGCTAGGAATTCTTCTAAAGGGAAAAAAAAATCACAATCACTACCTTTCTTTCCTTGGCCCCAAGTGCAGAAATTCTTGGGAGTTTTATTTCAGGTTAGATTGCATGGAATCACAAATGGCTGAGAAAGCAGGAGGCAAAATCTCAAATGGAGGAGCCAATGATCCCAATTGTTTAAAAAGTTATATAAAAGTATGTTATTTTTAAATTTTAATAGCTTTTTATTTACAAGTTATATGCATGGGTAATTTTACAGCATTGACAATTGCCAAACCTTTTGTTCCAATTTTTCCCCTCCTTCCCCCCATCCCCTCATCCCCTTCCCTAGATGGCAGGATAACCAATAAATGTTAAATATGTTAAAGTATAAATTAAATACACAATAAGTATACATGACCAAACAGTTATTTTGCTGTACAAAAAGAATCAGATTCTGAAATATTGTACAATTAGCCTGTGAAGGAAATCTAAAATGCAGGCGGGCAAAAATATAGGGATTGGGAATTTTATGTAATGGTTCTTAGTCATCTCCCAGAGTTCTTTTGCTAGGTGTAGCTGGTTCAGTTCATTACTACTCATAAAAGTATGTTTTAAAGAAAAACTATCCAAAGTGGGGTCAGGGCTCTCAGATATAGTGACTTGATCCCCAAGGGCTTTATAATCAACTAATTAGAAGATGGAAAGATGAGTCCCAACCCACCTTCCTACTAATAGTCAATTGTCTCCACTACTCTACCTACCCTTGTTCCTCCAACATTTGCTCCCTCCCCTCTCTCACTCTGCAAGCTCTTAACCTTTCTCCTCCTGAGTCTTTCTTTTTGTGGGGCTTTCAGGACAATTATAACTTAGAATTTACTGGAATACTCATATCCGAAACTGCACAGATATCAAAGGAAAATGACTCATCTGTGTCCCAACATACCTACTCTGTCCTTCAGAGGACTGATTCTGAATTGAGGCAGCCACTCACAAGTAAGAATTCTACTCAATTCCTTTCATTTTTAGCAGATAGGGAGCTGGAGTGGAGAGGCAGGAAGCTCATATCTAGTCTCAGACACTAATTGTGTAACCCTCACTTTATCTTTGGAGGTTCAGTTTCCTCATATATAAAATGGGGATGATAATAACAGCACACATCTCAGAATTGTAGGGAGGGTGAAATGAGATAATATTTGCAAAAATGTTTTGCAAACCATATTACAAATATTCCCTATTACTATCATTATCATCATTATTAGGAACGCAAACAATTTAGGGGGGTAGGGACGCATAGATTGTAATCTTCATTAAGGATCTAATTATTTCTCTTTCCTCCCAAACCTATCTATCTTCCAAACTCCATTATTGTCAAGGGCACCACCAGCCATTTGTGATTCCATGCAATCTAACCTGAAATAAAACTCCCAAGAATTTCTACACTTGGGGCTAAGGGAAGAAAGGTAGAGATTGTAATTTTTTTATGAACTAGTTACTTGGTTCATAAACTCATATTGCCATATTCACTCCTCCTCACTCTCCCTTACTCCATATATCCAATAATTTATTAAGCCTTATTATTATTATTATCTCCACAATGTCTCTGTCACTTTTTCCCTTCTCTATTTTCACATACCCACCATTCCAAATCAGGCCCTCATCTCCAAATCCTGCGATATCCTCTTATTGGTCTCTCCTCTTTGGGTCTCTCCCTTACTTAATCCTTCCTCCATAGAGTTGAAAAAGTGATTTTTTTCTAATGGAGTAAAATTAACATGTCACTTCTCTATTCAATAAACTCCAATGAGTGCATGTTGACTCTAGAGCAAATGTTACTTCCTCTTGATCACAACTTTTAAAAATTATTATTTTAGTTTTATAGTAAACATAATAAGCACAGAATTACATTATTACATATGAAGGTTATGCTCAAAAAATTTATATTGATCAGGCATGTAAACAAAAAGTTTGAAAACCTCTGCTATAACTAAAACCTTTGTTTTGAACTCAGGGAACTGGTTCATCTCATCTACTTGGAGTTCTAAACTAACTAAGTTCTTTATTCTGATTTTCTTTTAGACAGGAGGCAAAGTATTCCAGGAAAATCTATTTATCTGAGGAAATATTTTATAAATCAGAAATGTTCAGAGTTGCTAAAGTTTCCTTCTTATTCTAGAACAGAAAGGGGCCTCAAAATCCAAATGCTTCACTTTACAGATGAGGAAATTGAGGGCCAAGGAAATTAAGTGCCTTAGCTAAAAAAGTCATACAGAGAAGTGTCAGTGTCAGAATTAAAAATCAGGAAGATCTTTTGGATCCAAGATTAGTGCTTTATCCACGATATCCCACTTAAAGTGGTCATGACAATTGTGAGGAAGTGGGAAAAACAACACAAGGATAGAAAGGTTATTCTGCTGGTATTATACATGACTTAAACTTATATGTACTCAAAGCAAGAAAAGTATTTATCCTTTTCAGTAGATATCCTCAAGAAGCCTAGATCTGAGAAATCCATGAGAGTTCACCCTCAAGAGATTGTGAATAATTAAAATTCTAACATGGGACAACATTCACTAATAAGCTTAAAAGATTCAACTTTTTAATAAAGTCATTCCAAACTCTTCCCTGTTAGTTTATAAAAAGGATACTAACTCCTCTCAGCTTTATGCTGTGCCAAAAAAAGAAACAGAAATGTAGTGGAAGGCAGGTCAGTCCCAAGATAGAAGAAAAGTGTTACTCAACACCCAAGGAGATACTGGGGCCCCAATGACTAGAAGGCATAGCTAACGCCCTTAAATCAATCTATTTTTTGACAGTGCATGTGATGTTAGCTTATATTTCTTTGGGGCTCTCTTTTCTTACCACAGAAATCATGTAAACGTGGAGAAAGATGGGATCCCATTACAAATGAGGAAAAGATCAATTTTCAAGAGCAGAATCAGGGACAGGGAGACTACTCAAAACAGAAGGTGACATAGAATAGGAACTACTTATAGTCACACGTTCAAAGTTTCATGTTTCACTGCTCTTTCTCAGCTCATACAATAATATGGTTTCTCAGAGAGAGAGGATCATAGAAAAGATTAATTGTTATTTCTTCAAGAAAAGAGAAGAGTTTTTACCATTTTGTAATTAAATAGGCAGCCTGCCAGAAACTTTTCTCTTTATGTCAAAGGGAGAAGTTTACTTTTGCCTTTTGGGCAGTTTAAGAAATATAATTAAATTCATCCTGATTGTCTGCTTTAAAGTTTATAATACTTCAGGAGAACCTATCCAAGAGGAAATCTGAATAAACAAAGAGGTTTAGAGGTACTAGAGTGGAAGTCAGGATGACTAACCCTAGCATTTAACAGTTGTGTAGTGCGAGTCAAGTCACTTAAATTCTGAGCTCTGTTTCCTCATCCATCAAATGAAAGAGACAATTATTTCTCTCTCCTACTTCACAGGATTATTGTAAGAAAAAAACTTTGTTAGCCATAAAATATATGTAATATAAACTGTCAATATTATCATCACTATCTTACATGATTGTACTAACTGCAATTTCTGAATTTTCTAAATTAACATCATGGACAGTCTTATACAAAAGAAAGGGTATGATTTTTGGAAATTACCAATATATATTTGCTTAATTATAGATTTACTTAGATATAAGAAAATACTTCTCAAATGAGCAGGGGAAAAGATGGTCCTATTACCTGCACTTACAAACTTGCTCTCCCTGCACCTTCTCTAACTTCCTAGTTGATATTCTGAACTACTTTCAATCCAATCTCAACAAGTATTTATCAAATGCCTACTATTTTCTGGTACTACTCTGGTGCAGAAATTAAAAGAAAGCAATCCCTTCCCTCAAGGAGCTGACATTCTACTGGGGATGAGGATAAAGGAAAGAAGAGCATGTATAAAGAGAAATACAGTTATATTCAAAATAATTTCAGGGCTAGGAAAACTAGTAACAACTGGAGTATCATGCAGGATGTGGAATTTGAGCTTAAATCTGAAGAGAGCTAGGGATTCCAAGAAGTGGAAACGAGGAAGAAAAACAGTCCAAGGATGGGGGATGGTCTATGCAATGGTGACAAGACAGGAGACAAGATAGAATGTGTTGTGCAGAGATATGCAATCAAACCATTTCAGTTGGAACACAGAATATGTAAAGGGAAAGTAATATGAAAACAGCTTGAAAGCATGGAGCCCAATTGCAAAAATCTTTAAATACGAAACAGAAGAATTTATATTAGATCCTGAAGGCAAATAGGAAACTATTTCTTGAGCAGAAAAGATACATGGTCAGATCAGCATTTTGAAGAATGGATTAGAGAAGGGAGAAACTGGGATGCAGAAGTCAATTATGAGTCTATTGCAATCATTCAGGAGGAGGTGATAAGAGATTGAATAAGGGATGACTGTGTGAGTAGAGAAAAGGGACAAAAGTTGACAAAGCTTAGCAATAACAATAATTGATCTTTATAAAGAATTTTAAGGTTTGTAAAGTATTTCACACCCATTACTTCTTTTGATCCTCACAAACCTGTGAGATAAATGCTGCTGCTATGTGTATTCCATTTTACAAATGAGGAAACTGAGGAAAAGAAGGTCAATTTACTTACCCAGGATCACTCAGGTAACTGAGGCAGGATTCAAATCCAAGTCCTCCTTACCTAAAATCTGCATTCTATCCACTATTTTACCAGATTGATTATTTAGAAGAGATAAGGAGAAATAGAAAGTTGAGGATAACACTAAAATTATGAATGGAAATGACTGAAAAAGGAGGTGCCTCTAAAAGAAATAGGGCAGTTAGGAAAAGGGGGAATTTGGCAGATTTGGGATAGCTAGGTGATACAGTGGATAGAGTGCCAGGCCTGAAGTCAGAGAGACTCATCTTTGTGAGTTCAAATCTAGCTTCAGACACTTAAAAGCTGTGTGTCCATGACAAATCACTTAACCTTGCTTACCTCAGTTTCCTCATCTGTAAAATGAGAATTATAATAACACTTACCTCCCAAAGTTGTGAGAATTAAATAAGATAATAAATGTAAAGCACATAGTGAGTGCTATATAAATGTAAATTATTATTTTTTTCTTTTTTTTCCTGAGGTAATTGGGGTTAAGTGACACAGCTAGGAAGTGTTAAGTATCTGAGACCAGATCTGAACACAGGTCCTCCTGAGTTCAGGGTTGGTGCTCTATCCACTGCGACACCTAGATGCCCTGTAAATTATTATTAAGATAATTTCTGTGTAATGGTAACCATCTCTAGGGTAGGCAAAGGAATAAAAAAAGAAAAAAGAAGAAATTTACATAATAATTTTATTATATATTTAAAAGGAATAGCAAGTCATACATAATAGACTCACAGTTTCATGCACAATTATCTTTTTTATTATAGTATTATGGAAATGCTTGTTTTATTCCATATATTAAAAACAAAAAAAAGTTTAAAGAGCAAAAAAATTTAAAGATGATAAATACTTTTTTCAGACCTTTTGAGACTGAGATGTTTATGAGATGTGACAAACAATGTCCATGAGGCTATTGGTGAGTAGAGGTACATTCACAATAGAGAACAAGAAATACATTATGATCTAGCAAAGGAAACTGAGAAAGAGTCATCTTACAGGTAGAAGATATATACAGTATATACAGAGATATATACAGTAAAGAAAAGTATTTTAAAAAATAAAAATCTGTTATTATTTTTAAAAATTTCTTGAGCAAAAAGTAAAATACACATGAAACAAAAACCCAGAATAATTGAGATTGAAGAGGAAGTTGTGGGATAGACAATAATAGAGTGTCTTCTTTTTGATCCAACAGGGTTGAATTGAAACTCACGAAAGAAAGTATTTGTGAAGAGGCTGTCCTCAACACAGTGAAGTGTTTTGGAGTGGTTAAGATGAGAAGTGAGAAAATCATTTATTTCATCCAGTTACCTCCTTATCTCTCCCCACATGTGTACACACACAAGATTTCTTCCCATTCTTACTCTATCTTTGATATTACTTGTCAGGGGTGATGAGTGATAAGATGGTAGGTCCTCAACATTTCCCCGGGTTAATTCTAGAAGATAAATATTGATACAACTAAACCAAAGGATAGAGGAAGAGAATTATTCTGTACCAAACAGTGAAAATGAAAATGTCAGTTCATTCATAGTGGTGAACAACCTAGGGTGACTTTAGTCCATTAGGAGATGTTATCAGATCCTCCTGTAAAGAGTTGGGATGTTATCCCATTTATCCCATCCTAACCATTGCCAGTACCATCCATGCCCCATTGCCACTAATATCTGAAGCCACAGCAGAAGATTGGCCAAAAGTAATGAAAGAATGATAATTCACTTAAGTGATTAGAAGGGAAGCAATAAACTGGGAAAATATTTTTACAATCAAAGGTTCTGATAAAGGCCTCATTTCCAAAATATATAGAGAATTAACTCTAATTTATAAAAAATCAAGCCATTCTCCAATTGAAAAATGGTCAAAGGATATGAACAGACAATTCTCAGATGAAGAAATTGAAACTATTTCTAGTCATATGAAAAGATGCTCCAAGTCATTATTAATCAGAGAAATGCAAATTAAGACAACTCTAAGATACCACTACACACCTGTCAGATTGGCTAAGATGACAGGAAAAAATAATGATGATTGTTGGAGGGGATGTGGGAAAACTGGGACATTGATGCATTGTTGGTGGAGTTGTGAACGAATCCAACCATTTTGGAGAGTAGTTTGGAACTATGCTCAAAAAGTTATCAAACTGTGCATACCCTTTGATCCAGCAGTGTTACTACTGGGATTATATCCCAAAGAGATTATAAAGAAGGGAAAGGGACCTGTATGTGCACGAATGTTTGTGGCAGCCCTTTTTGTAGTGGCTAGAAACTGGAAACTGAATGGATGTCCATCAGTTGGAGAATGGCTGAATAAATTGTGGTATATGAATATTATGGAATATTATTGTTCTGTAAGAAATGACCAACAGGATGATTTCAGAAAGGCCTGGAGAGACTTACACGAACTGATGCTGAGTGAAATGAGCAGGACCAGGAGATCATTATATACTTCAACAACAATACTATATGATGACCAGTTCTGATGAACCTGGCCATCCTCAACAATGAGATCAACCAAATCATTTTCAATGGAGCAGTAATGAACTGAACCAGCTACGCCCAGAGAAAGAACTCTGGGTGATGACTAAAAACCATTACATTGAATTCCCAATCCCTATATTTATGCCCACCTGCATTTTTGATTTCCTTCACAGGATAATTGTACAATATTTCAGAGTCCGATTCTTTTTGTACAGCAAAATAACAGTTTGGTCATGTATACTTATTGTGTATCTAATTTATATTTTAATATATTTAACATCTACTGGTCATCCTGCCATCTGGGAGAGGGGGTGGGGGGTAAGAGGTGAAAAATTGGAACAAGAGGTTTGGCAATTGTTAATGCTGTAAAGTTACCCATGCATATAACCTGTAAATAAAAGGCTATTAAATAAATAAAGAAAGAAATAAAGAAATTAAAAAAAAAAGATAATCCACTTAAGTGACAAACATTAACTATTACTATATCCCCATTTATTGCATAGCCATTCCATTAGCTGATAATCCTGCCCTAGCCCTGTTGGGTCAAAAGGAAGACACTCTATTATTGTCTATACCACAACTTCCTTTTCAATATCAATTATTCTGGGTTTTGTTTTATGTGTGTTTTGCTTTTTGCTCAAGAAATTTTTTTTAAAAATAATAACAGATTTTTATTTTTTTAAAATACGTACAAAGATAGTTTTAAACATTCATCCTTATAAAACCTTGTCTTCCAAATTGTTCTCCCTTTCCTCTCCTCTAGACATCAAGTAATCCAATATAAGTTAAACGTGTCCAATTTTTCTAAACATATTTCCATATTTATCATGCTGCATAAGAAAAATTAAATCAACAGAGGAAAAATGAGAAAGAAAGAAAAACAAGCAAAACAACAACAAAAAATGTGAAAATATTATGCCATCATCCACATTCAGTCTCCATAATCCTCTCTCTGGATGCAGATGACTCTTTCCATCACAAGTCTATTGGAATTGCCTTGAATCATCTCATTGTTGAAAAGAGCCAACCAAGTCCATCATAGTTGATCATCACGTAGTCTTTTTGTTATTGTATACAATATTTTCTTCATTCTATGCTCCTCACTTAGTATCAATTCATGTAAGTCCTCCCAGGTTTTTCTAAATCACCCTGTCCATCATTTCTTATTGAACAATAATATTCTATTATATTCATATATCACAACTTATTCAACCATTTCCCAACTGATAAACTATTCTAGTTTTAAAATAGGGTTGCAGAAGTTTTATAGAATTCCAAGGAGGTCATGGGAATATCAATGAATAAATTCTTATTAGTTATAGTATCTCTTAATGCCACTGATTGAGTCTATAATTATCTGTGATGATAAGTAGCTTAATTATGTAACAGCTAAGGTGCTTTTAGTTCCTTTTAAATTTTTAGTATCATTCTCATTGAGATTATTAATCTTTTTAAGTACTCTACTTCCCTCCACATGGATTTTTTTCCTAAAAAATGAAAACCCATAAAAGTAATAAGTATGGTGAATTTTATTTTATTCACATACCCTATGTATCTCATGCAATTATCTTCTAAGCCCCCTAATATGAATTACCATTTGATTACACACAAATCACATTTTCTGCTTAACATTCCTTAAAGCATTTATTATGTATATTGGAGCTGATCTTAGGGAGTGATTGTTGGCAAAGCCAAAAAGCAAAAGATTCTTAGAACATACCTGGTAACTTCACCCAAAATTCTGCTGTGTTAAAATGACTCAGATTAGTGCCATTTATACTTTTTCTGTTTTAATATGGTTTCTGGCCATAACCATAACTCTCAAGAAGAAAGAGCACTGAACTGGATGAAAACAAGAGAATTGAATTCTTGTTCTAACCTCATCACTGACTAGCTGTTTGATCTAGTATGTATGTGTGTATATAAATAAAGGTGTATGTGTGTGTGTGTGATATATATATATATATATATATATATATATATATATACAGAGAGAGAGAGAGAGAGAGAGAGAGAGAGAGAGAGAGAGAGAGAGAGAGAGAGAGAGAGAGAGAGAGAGAGAGTGTGTTTAAGGGTGACCTGGCTTTGACCTAGATTTTCTGCTTCCTTTCTTTAGTGAACCTAACCTCTCTGTTCCTCAATAAAATGAAGGAGTGCGTTGACCTAGAAAACCTCCAAAACCTCTTCCAGATTACATTTAATGTTCATGAGTTTCATAGTGATAGAGTTGGAAGTTGATGGAGTTGGAGTACTTGGATTTGAGCTGGGACTCTGTAGTTTATTCTTCATGTAATCTTGCCACTTAACTTCTCTGATGTTTAGATTCTTCATGTCTAAAATGAGGGAGGTGAACCCAGTGATGTCTAAGGTCCGTTCTACTCTATAGCTTTGATGACCTCATTGTTGCTAAGGTCCCTTCTAGTTCAGATATTCCATTCTTAAAAACAAAAGCAAAAGCAAAAACCACTATCAGAAATATCCCAGTTGTTCTTTATAAAATCATAGCCTTTGGGGATTCTGAAGAATGAAGCAAGAATACTCCTAGAACAAACATGCAATATTCGTTGTCAAGTAAAATTCATGGAATTCTAGAATCTCAAAGTTGAAAAGGATCTTAAAGGATATTGAGTTTAATCTTTTGTCAATTCATTGAGAACATTAGAAATAGAAGCAGCGAGTGATTACTTTATTTTTTTTCCAGTTGGATAAAAGGTAGGAAGGAAAGAAAAAAGATTTCTGTTCATTAGAAAAAACAAATCCATGTCTTTTCAAATGAGTTCACTACATTGTTAGCTATGTTTGTTTTACTTTGTTGCTAGAAATTTCTTATTAAGAAAAAGGATGATCAGTAAATGCAATGTAGAAACAAAGCACATCAATAAAAATTTTAAATTTAAAAAAGAAATACAAATAGAAATAGAAGTAATTTAAATAGTACCTATGGTTATAGAAATGCTTGTTTTGTTCCATAAATTAAAAATTAAATAAATCAAAATTTAAAAAACAAAAACAAAAAAACCATTGCCTATGTAATAGGAAGACTGGACAACAAAAGCTGTGTCCCTGGAGGATATTCAGTATTCTCTGACTCATACCAATCCACAGAGAGGCTTGGTAAATCTACATCTAGAAATTTTTGATGAGGGGACCCTTTCCATATTGGCTTTAGAAGACTATGCGGTATGCTCACTTTGTTGTCTGTTTACTGTGTGGTTTTAATTGACTGATAAGATGAAAATAAATATGCATTCAGAGGTTACTCTATTTTGTGGTTTTAATTAGCTGAGAAGGTGGGACTAAATGTGCAATCAGAGGTTTGGAGTGACAAAAATCTCTTTCCTGGAAGTTTTTAAGTGAAGAGGAGAAAGAAATGCTTTGACATTATTGGTGGGGGGGGAGAAGGGTTGGAGGTAGTAGCTATGGTAGCAAAGACCTGCTTTTATCAGCAACATACTCTCTTCACCAGGCCACCATGTGGTCACTTATGCTTGGTGCTATGTCTTTGTCACTGTTGTATTTATTCTTTCTTATCTTAAGGGAATGAATATCAGAAATAGAAGAGAACAAGTTATGAGCTTGTGATCTGAGGTCTGGCAAAGAGCCAGGATTGATCCAACTCAATAGTTTATTGATTCAACAGTTGAGTCACCGTGTCCTGTAAAATAGGAATTCATTCATCAGCTACAATACACATAGAAGTGAATTTGTCGAAGGGAATGTTTGTAGTCACCACTTTAAATTTGTGTTGACTCTCTTGAGGAACCAAGAATGAGTTAGCTTCCATTTTTGTCCGTTTGAGGCTTGTTTTACCATCTCAAGTTAATTGATTTTGAATTGTTAACTGATAGTGAAAAGAGAATAATTGATTATAAATTTTATTAGGAACATGTTAACTGACAATTAAAACTGGGAGAAACACACTGAATGGGGGCTTGTGTATTAAAAAGATCTCACTTGCAACTCTGGAACCCAAAGGGAAGGTATAGTCAGTCTTGCTCTATGGACCCAACCTGATAGAACAAATGTGGGTCAGGAGTTTGTGACCTGTGACCTCAGAGTTTATGCATCATATTGAATCCAACTCTTTTATTTACAAATGAAATCACTGAATTCATTGACATGTTCAAAGTCACAGAGATAAATGGCAAATCTGGGTTGCTGATTTCATGTCCAGGCAATTACTATGCTTTGATATAAGATGAACTAGCTGTCTTTGGTTCTTTTCAAGAGAGAATAGTTATTAAAGTAAGAAAATTCTCTAATCTCAAAACCACAGACATTCGTTAATTATTTAGTTAATTAGTTAGTTAAAATAGTTTTAAAAATTTAGTTAATTATTTAGTTAATTGAGTTCTTAACCTAGACCCTATGAACTTTAAAAATACATTTTGACAACTATTTTAATATTGCTACTACTCTTTATTCTATGCTTTGTATTTTGTGCAGCAAAATACATTAATCTGAGAAGTCAATAATCTTCATCAGATTATGAAAAGGGTTTAATGATATAAAAAATAATTGGTGAAGAATCTTTGGTGTGATTGCTTTAAATTTGCAAAATGTTTTCAAATTGGGGGGAAGGGTTGAGGGATATCTTTTTTATATCATCAAATTCCCTTTGGTTCTTAGGGTTCTAAATATTGATAAATACTTTCCAAGAAAGGTGTTTTTCTCCTTGCTCTATGAATAGATTTAGAATTGTCATTCAACCAACTGAGAAGATCAGCAGTGATCCTGTATCATTTTCTTACTGATCCTATTTATAACTAATTCATTTTGGCCAATAGCTGCTTAGAAGTAATCAGAATGAAGTGACTTGTTTAGAGTCCCACAGCTAGTAAGTGCTGTGGCCACATTTGAACTCGGGTCCTCCTGCCTTCAGGGCCATCTAATTGCCCCAAACTCATAACTGCTGTTATCCTGTAAACATTTATATCATGGTTCTTTAACTCTGAACTCAGTTCAGACTTCAGCTGGTCTGTCATGAGTTAAGTTTAAAAATCCATCTATTCTTATTTCAAAGAATTTTGTTAACCTTGAGAAATGTGTGTGAACAGAAAGGGAGTCAGATGTGATATCTTTACACCACCAAGCTAACTTTCAAAAATGTATGGTTTGCTGTCCAAAAGTCTGGGCCATTATTTCAAACTTGAATTCAAACAAAGAGCACTTCTTAGTCTTCTGAGAGAAGAAAGGGTAGGGAGTCATTACTAGCCCCCATTACCAAACTTCCAGCTAATCATGTTCCCTAAATGTCAGTTTTGTAACCAATCAAGTTGCCCTTAATCCCATGATGTCATATACCCTGCTCTGTTCTTCATTCTGTAGTCACTAAAATTTATAAAAGGGGAACTGTTCATTTGCTCAAGGTCATCGACATTAATGGAGGCAAGATTTTAATCTATTCATTGACAAGTAATATGCCCTAGCTAATAAATGTTATCTTGCTCAAAAATCTGTTTCAGTTTACCCTTTGATTAAAACCTCAATTGCAACACTTTCTGAGCTTCAGTCTCTTCTTCTATAAATTGAGGATAAAATAACCCCTACCTCACAGAGTTATAATGAGACTCAAATGCGGCAACATGAATAAAACACTTTGAAAATCTTAAGAAACTATATAACTATGAGTTAGTTATTATTGTGGGTAGAGTGAGAAAGATGGTAATAAATTACAATTTGGTGCAAGGGATAATATACTGGACTTGGAGTCATGAAGAACTATATTAAAATCTTACTTTAGATACAAGTTGTATGACTTTGAACAATTCACTTTACTCCCTCTGTGCTTCAGTATTCTCATCTGTAAAAGGAGGTATTTGACCCAATCTCTAATGACATTACCTCCTTGATGTTCTTCGAACTTGATGTTCTATCTCTCAATTCTACATTTTCGCTGTCTGTCTCCCATGTCTGGAATCTTTTCCTTCCTCATCTCCATCTCCTTCTCCAGATTTCCCTGTTTTCCTTCAAGTTCCAGCTAAAATCTCACATTTGACAAGCCACCTTGTCATCTCAAGGTTAGTGTTTTCCCTCTGTAACAATTACTACTAATTCGTTTAATTTAAGTTCCTAAGTTAAGAATTTCCTTAAGTTCCTTAAGTTAAGAATTTAAGTTCCTCAAGAGGTTTGGCAATTGTTAATGCTGTAAAGTTACCCATACATATAACCTGTAAATAAAAGCTATTAAATAAAAAAAAAGAATTTAAGTTCTTAAATAGTCCCTAATCTCAAAGAACTTCCAATCAGAGTCTGCTTGCATGTTCTCCCCCACTGGACTAAGAACTACTTGAGAACAGGATCTGCTTAGGCACTTAATAAATATTTGTTGATTTGACTGGACTCCAATGTCCCTTCTGATTTTAAGTGTATCATCCTATGATGATGTGAACCTTTTGAGAAGGAAATGTAGCCAACTAATTGAAGTCTTGCAACTTGTTCATATTTGCAGCATCAAAATATAAATAAAATTACAGTAATAAGATCAGCCTGGATTCACTGACTTGCAGTGACAGCACCAATTTCCCAACCTCTCTGGTTCCAAAATTTACAAGAAATGAAAATGATTCTCCTTGGAAAGCTGGAGGAGCTGTGGTGTTCACTGAACAAAATCCAAACTTTAATTGATGCCTCAAGCTCTTCATTATGAATATCAATTATAGAGTTATAATGTAGACATAGCTGTGGGAAGAGAGATATTGGGATTTCTTGTTGAATTTATATTGGTAAATAACCTTCAGAATTTTCAGAGGATTTGGCTCACTACCACTAATAATCCCAGCAAATCTTTCTCTGTGTGTCTTTTTATCTCTCTGTGTCTGTGTTTCTGTCTCTCTGTGTCTCTTTCACTTTCTCTCTCCTTTCCTCCCTCCTTTCCCATTCTCTTCCTTCCCTTCCCTTCTCTCTCCTTTTTTCTTCCTCCCTCCCTCTTTGTCATCATCTATGTCTCTTTCTTCATGGCTGTGACGCTTCTCTCCTTCCCTTCACATCCCTAATCCTCCTCTTCTCCTTTCTTTTCTTTTCCCCTCCCCTCTTTTCCTTTCTTCTCTTCCCCTCCCCAACCCTCTAGCTCTTTCTGCTACCTACACTGATTCTACTGATTTTCTTTCTTACCATTTTATTCATATGGATTCTAGAGTTCTGGAAAAGATCTGAGAGATCTTTCCAACTTCATTTTATAAATAAGGAAATTGAGGAATGGGAAGTTAACTGACTTGCCCAATATAATGTATGGAAAGGATAGCCAGGTCTTTTGATTCCAAATTCAGCATATATGTTTCATTTCCCATAACCAGTTTCAACCTCGTACTCCCATCATTTCTGATCTTCATTGTCTCGTTCTTTGCTTTTCTTCCTTCCACTTTGCCCTGCTTGTCTTTGTTTTGGCATGCTTATGCTTGGCTTTTATGGCCATTGCCAATTAATAAGAGCAGTTTTGGCTTCTGGCCAACAAACTTGCTGATAATATCACATCTGTAAAATCTATGTCTAGCTCTTTCCGGTGGGACCACTCTCTGAGGTTAATAATAATAGCTGGCATTTATGCAGCATTTTAAGGTTTACAAAAGTTTACAAATATTACCTCATTTAATCCTGACAATAATTCTGGAAGACAGGTACTATCACTTTCCCATTTTTGCTTTTTTTTTCTTGCAAAGCAATTAGGGTAAAGTGGCTTGCCCAGAGTCTCACAGCTAGTAAATGCCTGCCATTTCTGATCTGATCCATCTGTAAGTATCTGATGCCATATTTGAATTCAGGTCCTCCTGACACGAGGGCCAATGCTTTATGCCCCGTGTTTTTTATTAATAATAATATTATTATAATTATTAATAATAGCTTTTTATTTTTCAAAATATACACAAAGGTAGTTTTCAAAATTCACTCTGGCAAACCTTGTGTTCCATTTTTTTCTCCCTTCCACATCTTCTGGACAGCAAGTAATCCAATATAGGTTAAACACATGCAATTCTTCTAAACATATTTCCACATTTCTCATGCTGCAAAAGAAAAATCAGATCAAAAAGGGGGGGGAAACAGGCAATTAAGCAACAAAAAACATGAAAATACTATGTTGTGATCCACATTCAGTTCCCAAATCCTCTCTCTGCTACCCTGCATTTTCCCATTTTTTTACAAATTAGGAATCTGAGGCAGATAGGAGCTAAGTGATTTGCCTAGAGTCAAACAGCTAGTGTCTATGGCTAGATTTGAATGCAGGTCTCCTTGACTCTAGGTCTAATACTAAGTCCATTGGAATGACAACCAGATGTCTTTTGTTGACTTCCGAATTTCTTATTAGACTTGTCCAGGCTCAAGGTCTGTCATCACAGGTTCAGTGGGTCAACAGAGCTGGGGAGGGGATAAGAGGAGGGAGAGATGGGATCTAATCACAAGAATGGGCCAAATACTCCTCCCCCCCCCCACTTTCCCTCCCACTTAGCACTTCAAATCAACAAGGAAGATATCCAATGATGTAATTTAGAGGACAACAAGAGAAATGAAATAAGGATGCTACTATAATTTTTAATGGAAAACATGCTAGAAGACCATTTTATCAGCCTGCAGCTACTGGTAATCTCACACTGTTTTCTGCCTACATGCTTGCCTAGCATTTAGAGCTCTGAATTTTTGTTAGCTGCCGCAGGGCAAAGTTTGAGCTTCTAGAATTCATTTTGAGAGTGGATCCAGCCCTGGTTGGACTTGGTCGGTGGAGCCTGTGAATGGAACTAGGTCTTTGAAGGGTAAGAAAATAGTGTCTAGAGATGAGCAAATAGTCCAAGAGTACATAGATTTTTAAAACACCATCTAATCATCTTAACTTTTTTGCCACTGGACTTCAATGGTCTTAGAGGAGAGAGTGAAGCTGCCAACTTTGTGCAGTTCTGCCTCACTTAAATCCAGTTCATTTAAAAATTAAAACATCACCCTTGTGGTCTTTGACATCATTGACCCATTGGATCTCTTTGAGAACCAAGGACAGCAAACAATAGCAAGAGTATAGAAGGCAAGAGCTACCAATAGGAAAGAGAAAAAGGGCCAGGTGCAGAGGTTTTTCAGATACTGCCCCAGCAGGCTCTAAATCAGACTTTATCCATATTCCTGACATGGTTGGGAAATTTTATTTCAATGTGTTTTCTTAGTAATTCTATGTATTTTATTTTGTGCATTTAAAATAGGGTCTGTAGCTTCAAGGAGTCTAAGACATACACAAAATAATTAAGAATCCTTCATGAGAAAATTGGGACTTCGGGAACCAACCTGCCTTGAGCACTGGAAGTGGGAGAATAAAGTTGTGGTGAAAATAACAGATAAAAGCAACAACAGGAGCATATTAATTTGTAAGAGAAATGAGCTAAGAAGGAATTGATCAATTTTGTGCATGGAAAATAAGGAACTGTGAAGTCAGAAAATTTAAAGAGAAGTAATTAGAGCTAGAAATCAGTTTGAAATGAAAAAAATTATTGTGAGTCAGCAATTAGTTTATTGGAAAAGAGACTAAACTAAATGCTTATATATAACACCAATAAAGATTATATAGGATGATGTTGGAAATTTTTTTAAAATATTTTTCACCTTGTTTTGAAAAAAATTTTTGAGTCCCAAATTCTTTTCTTCTCTCTAGTCCCTCCATCACCCACTGATGAGGCAAAAACATACCAATATATATACGAAATCATGCAAAACATTTTCATGTTAGCCATATCACAAAAAGTAAGCAAAACAAAGATATTGAAAAATTACTCTAATTTTTATTCAAAACTCATCAGTTTTCTCTTCAGAGATAGACAGCATTTTTCATCATATGATCTTCAGAATAGTCTTGGATACCTGTCTTGAGCACAGTAGCAAAGTCTCTCACAATTAATCATCATTAGAGTGTTGCTATTATGGCCTACAATGTTCTCTTGGTTCTGCTCACTTCACTTTGCCTCAGTTCACATAACTCATTCCAAGTTTTTCTGGAACCATTCTATGCATTATTTCTTATACCACAATGGTATCCATCACAATCCTATGCTACAACCTGTTCATCCATTCTCTAAGTTTTATTTATAGAACATTTCTGAGGTATAAATATTAACACTGAAAAATTTTTAAATGACTAGTATGAACTGATTCTCTCACACCTCTGAATGGTAGTTTCTGAACCACAAACAAGAGGAAGAAAGTCCCTTTATCCAAGAAACTGGACAAAATGTTAGCACCTGAACAAAGCACAAGCTGCTCTAACATACTTAGAACTCTGGTTCTAGATATTTAAGAAAATTAAGTACTTAAATATCTCACAAATGGTTGCTTGAACCGAACAGAGATCCTTTCTACCTGATAAATGCTTCTAATTTTAATTTCTTTCTTATATCTCTATCATTGATTTAAAAGATAAATTATTCATCCTCTACCTATAAACTTAGATATGAGTAATTTTGTTTTAGGATGTTGGTGGGGGAGAATGAGTACAAAGGTCATGGGAAAAATGAAATCTGTGCAATGTAATTTCCTATTAAAAGAAAAATTCATCTAAACAATCTAAAGTTGGAAAGAAACAGTCTTGCAGATCATGCATTTCAACCCCATGAATGGC
Source organism: Sarcophilus harrisii (assembly GCF_902635505.1). Lineage (NCBI taxonomy): Eukaryota > Metazoa > Chordata > Mammalia > Dasyuromorphia > Dasyuridae > Sarcophilus > Sarcophilus harrisii. Next base: position 142,468,697 of record NC_045429.1, read on the forward strand.
CTTTTATATTTAACAACAGACACGTCGATGTACTTGTTACTCTTGTTTCCAAACTTGGTGTAACAATATTTGGTTTCCTTATTTTTAAAAAATGGCCATGTCCTCCACACTTTTAGGAAAACAATCTATGCAAATAATTTTCTTAAGCTTACTTATTCTAATAAAATTGAGAACTATGTGTATACAAAAAACAAATCAGAAAATACACTAATTTTTTCTTAGATTGGATCTGTGATTTCATTAATTTGGGGAGAGCCCCACTAGGAAAATACTTCTACCACTGCAGATTAGCAGTTATTCTATAAATTATAGTCTTAGTTGGGAGCACTAGGAGGTCAGCTTATTTGTACAAGTAAGTTCATGCAAGCAATTCATGTTAAAGGCAAATCTTGCACCCAGTTCCTCCTGAGTTTTTAATTACTATGTGCTTTTCCTATCTTTGGTGATTTGATCAGTCACACAGGGAGAAAGTAAGTGGGGGGAAAAAAAACAAGATTTGAATCTCAAACATCACTATTTTCTTCTTCTTGGTCTGGATCTATGATTTCCTTCACAGAATCTGATGTTCCCTCCCCCTGCACCACATTGCTTCCAAAGGTGATAGGAAAAGAATGAAAATAGTTCAAACCTATCTTTGGGGCAGTGAGGTGGTACAATTTTGATACTGGGCCTCGAGTCAGGAGTCTGACTTCAGACACCCACCTACTGTCTGTGTGACTCTAGGGAAGTATCTTAACCCTGTTTCCCTGAGTTTCCTCATCTGTAAAATGATCTGGAAAAGGAAATAGCAAATCATTCCAGCATCTTTGCTAAGAGAGCCCCAAAAGAGGACCATAAAATATTGAACACAACTGAAATGACTGAATAACAAAAACCTATTTTTACAGCTTCAAAACAATTGGGACCAAAAATAGTAAAAGACATGGGGATTGTCATCCTGTCCTGAGTGGTAAGTCAAATAAGAGCTCAGCTTCTCAGAACCTTTAGGCAAGGGCAGTGCTTTTTTAAAAATAGTTTTTCAGAAAATTGATTACCTTAAATAATGCTATTGCTTAGAACATATAAAGCAGATCCCTGTAATCTCAGAGATCACAGAGCAATGTCTAGCACCTAGTACAAATGGGTATTGAATAAATACTTCTTGGTGAAAAGAATTCATAATTAATCATTTTATATATGAATATATACAAATATATGTAATTATTGCTGGAAAATTATTTTATTCTTATGAAATCATTTTCTTATAGATTCAAGACTCTCCAATATTAATTTTAATTTACTTTTCATGATTTTACTATACATAATTGTTTACAGTACACAATAATCTTTTTTTTTCAAACAAAGTAATACTAGAAAAAATGACAGATAGTGAGAAAGACAGAGAAACAAAGACAGACACTGACAGAAACAGAAAGACAGATATAGAGATAACGTCAGATAAAAAGTGACACACACAGAGAGAGAGAGAGAGAGAGAGAAGGAAGGATGAAGGGAGAGAGAAGGATGGAGGGAAGGAGGAAGGAAGGGAGAGAGAAAAACAGAGACACAGAGATGGAGAAAGAGGGAGAGAAACAGACAGAAAGACAAAGAAAGAAACAGAGATAGAGAAATAAATTTCTTACAAACTATGTATTTTTGAAGATTTTGTAGTTCTCTTGATAGGCACTTAGAGATGCTGAATTGAATTAGAATGTTTCTTTATGATTTACTTAGGATCTAATTTGAATTCAGACCTCTACTAGTACCGTATTGTTGTCTCTATGCAAAGAGACATAGATTTAGAATTGGAGATACCTTAGACGTCAACTAATTTAAACTTTTCATTTTATAGGTGAGTTTTAAAAAGGTCTGGAGAGTTAATAAATTTCCTCAAGGTTCTACAAGTGACAGAAGTGCTATTCTTTCTGGATCATCTGACTCTCTATCTGGCCCTCTTTTCATTGAATGAATTTTCCTTACATCTCAGTCTTCCTTCAATACCTCACCTTTCTGTGACCTCTTACTTTGTCTCCTCCAATGAAAAATTAAAGTGGAAAAATCCATGTTTTATTTACTGGTATCTTTTTTAAAAACATTTTTACTTTAATACCTTTTTAGAAGTATGACAGAAGCAAATTGCAAATAGCATTTAGGGACAAACTGGAATTTCTTCTTATGATTCTATTTTTAGCACAGTATATCTATGATTTTAGTTCTAAGGTTTGTGGCCAATTTGAAGCCAAAAATTTTTATCACAGCTTCCATGATATTTCTCTATTACCTGGCTGGCCTGTGTAAAATCATTAAAAAAAAAAATCTTAGTTTCTCAGAATACTGGAATATCACAATCAAGTGGGACTTCATCGGTTACTGGAACCAACTAACACCTGACCAAGAATCTTCTCTGCAACTTTCCCAACATATAATTATCCAGATTTTCATGAGTGTGTGTATATTTGTATATGTGTATATATGCATGTACATAGGTATATGTGTGGATGTGTATGCATATATATCAATATATGTATATGTGTGTGTATTGTGTGTACAGTGATATATATCCATATTACATATATATTGTGTACATATATAGTATGTATTAGTGTATAAACTTTGGGAAAATCTTCTGGTTGTTCCATGAATAAGATACTCCATCTCTTAACCCCAGGTATTTTTTCTGACTGTCTTCTACAATAGAAGGCTCTTTCTCCTCAACTTCACTTTCTGATTTCTCTGATTTCCTTTAAATTCCAACTAAAATCACATCTTTCACAGCAAACTTTTTCTAATTCCTCATAATTCTGGTGCCTTCCCTCTTTTCATTATTTCCTGTTTATCATGTATATTATTTGCTACCTATAAATTTGTTTTCATATCGTCTACCCCATTAGATTGTAAACTTCTTGAGGGCAGGGATTTTCTTTTGTCTCTTTTTGTATCCCCCATGCCTGTCACTTGGAAGGTGTTTAATAAATCTTTGTTGATAGATTAAAGTACTAGCTGTGTGACCTTGAACAAGTCATTTAATTAAGTCTGCTTTGATTTCCTCATTTATAAAATAAGGATAATAATATCTACCTTCCAAGGTTGTTGTGAAGATCAAATGAAATAATATTTGTAAAATGCTTTGCAAAGCAAAGATGCTATATAAAATCTAGCTATTTTTGTTGTTATTCTTGCCACCAAGACAGCCCATTCCAATATTAGATAGCTGTTATTGTTAGGAAGTTTGGCTCTATGATGGTATTAACAGAGCAGCTGGGAGAGGAACTTTTGGAGACTAAAAATTATTTAATATTAGGTCAGTTCAGAATAGTTTGATGTAGAGATTGGTCAGAGAAAGAGCTTCAGTTGTAACCTCACGGGCAACAACAGAAAAGTCTAGGATTTAAACTCATTCTCCTGGAACAATGCTGATCAGGTATTCCAAGGAGAGCTCTCAAGTGAATCTGAGGCCTGCAAAAACTGGCATTTTCCCAGAATCTCTTAACTGGTATATGAGTGCAATGAAGGAGCACTCTGTTTTAGAGGAATCTTGATCAATGTCATTGTGCAATAATGCCATAAATAAGTCTGAACCAAACCTCACCATAAAAGCTTAAAATTCTGCTTTTACCCTGCCCCACTGATTAGCCATCCACATAATTTCTAACATTTTACCTAGGAAGTAAGTTCACCCTTCCTCTTTAACCTTGTTCTTTCCTATAATTAAATTATACAACATGGCATCTACTCTTGTCTTCTATCTACATAATAAGGTTTAGTACCTTTTTTAAAGTAATGCTCATTGGTTGTCCCAAATATATACAGAATAAAAGGCAAGGATGCTATTTTTATAGAGAGCACAAATTTTCTTTGTGCTATATTTGGATTTCTTTCCCCATATGTATTCTTGAGGTCAAGGGTAAGAAGAGAAATTTCTTAAGCATGCTTGTAGAGGTCTAAGAGAGAATAAATGAAGCAAAAATATACATACATACCCAGATATTCGTGTTGTCTTTTCCCTCCCAGTAATAATTCTATCTTTTTTCAAATCTACTTTAGTGGTCAAATTCGACCTTAACATAACTCAAATCAATTCAATAAACATTTATTAAGCATTTACAATGTGCCAGTCATTGCACTAAATGCTGGGGATTCAAAAAAAGGCAAAAAAATGGTCCCTTGCCCTCAAGAAGTTTACAATTTAATGTAATTATAGTCAGTTTTCAATCTTTGCACTTCTTTAAGAGGGACTTGGAGTTAGGAAGACTCTTCTTTCTGAGTTCAAATCTGACCTTAGACACTGTGTGACCCTGGACAAGTTACTTAATACTGTTTGTCTCAGTTTTCTCATCTGTAAAACAAGCGAGAGCAGGAAATGGTTAACCACTCCAGTGTCTTTACTAAGAAAACCCTGAAAGTATTTTAGAAATTGTTTAGTCCAGCAGTTCTCAATTTGGTCACAAGACCCCTTTACACTTAAAAATTACTGAAAATTAAGAGAGAGTTTTTATGTGTAATAATTATCAATTACATTACCATATTAAAGTTAAATATTTCACGGCCGCGCTCTCATTTTCACATCTGCTTCCACCACCAATCACCAGGATTGTCTCATTAGCTTTGTTTTTGTCTCTTAGCCCTTTTTTGTTTGAATCTCATTGGCCAAAGAGGTTGCTGCATTTACCTGGAAACCCCTGAGCACAAGGGTGTTTTTGTTAAAGGTAAGGACGGCAGTTATAGCGCCTTTGTCCCTGAAGCTACCTTCAGAGAAAATGGGAAGTTAGGGCATATAGGGAAATATTTTCAAAAAGTTCATAAAGTTAAATATGAAAATTGTTTTGACATTATGAGTTCTGAAAGATTACTACATCACATTATAAAATGGGCTAGTGCAGTCTAACCCCATAGGTCAGAGAGATTAAGAGACTTGACTAAAGTTACATGATTAGACAGAACCAGAGCCTGGGATCAAACCCAGGGCTCCTGTTACCTGTATTCCCTCCCAGTGTTCTTTCTACTATTCCATGATGCCTAATTCTACTCTGGTTTTTGGACCCTGTGAATACTATATGTTGATTTTGTTTGTACTCATGATTAAATACTTCCATGGTTTTAATCGTTGTGCCACGGTTCTCTTTTAATTGGTTCTACCTCAGTTTCCCTAAATTGGTCCTGCCTCAGTTTCCCTAATTGGTCCTGCCTCAGTTTCCCTAATTGTTATGCCTCAATCCCCTTAGTTGCAAACCCCACCTCTGGTTCATGAAGACTGATATAACTCAGGGCTATTTGCTCTAAGATTATAAAATTATCAATGTGTAAACTCAAAAAGGGGGACTCCAGATATTCTGTCATTCTGTCTCTTGCCAGACACTTTCTTAACTCTCAACTTGTTAGAATTTATGGTCCTACCCCTCCGCTCCCCGCCTGTCAGAGCCCAGTTGATGGTTCCTGCCTGAAGATTCCCACTTACCAGTTTGGGCTCCACCCCCCTGCCTTTGTTTAGCTACTGTGTATAAATATATCATTGAGAACTCGAATTGGCTGCTGGATGCAGGCTGGATGCAGGCTGGATGCAGGCTGGATGCAGGCTGGATGCAGGCTGGATGCAGGCTGGATGCAGGCTGGATGCAGGCTGGATGCAGGCTGGATGCAGGCTGGATGCTTGGCGATGATAGTCTCATTCAGCCCTAGGACCAAACTGTGGATCCATTTGGTCCCAGTAAATCTCTCCCTTTCAAATAAAATATCAAATACTCTCTAATCTCTATCTTGCCTCAGTTTCTGCGGCATTAAATAATGATGTGGGGACTAAGAAGTCCCCCAATGCAGCTCTTAACCTCCAGTGTTTTTGGTGAGTGTTTAATCATTAAAAAAAAAAAAAAAAAACCCTGGAAAACAATACTCTGTATCCTGTGTGATATAGGGATAAAAATTTGACTATTGCGACCCTTTTGGACTTTTTTTGGCAAAGACACTGGAGTAGTTTATATCCACTGCCTTCTCTACCTTATTTTACAGACAAGGAAACTGAGGGAAACAGGGTTAGACGACTTGCCCTGAGTCACATAGCTACTAGTGTCTTACACCACATTTGAACTCAGGAAGACTGACTCCAGTCCTGGCGTTATATCTATTGCATCATCTAACTGCCCAGAGATAAAATGTGGAAATGGAATTGTCCTACTTGTTCCTCACCTGGGGCAAGGACCTCCTTGCCTTTGAATATTATGCCTGTAAAGCTCGATCTCCACCTCTTAGAATCCTTCCGTGTCATCTCCAAAAAGAATCCTTTTCTAATGCCGGAGTCCTTAGTCTCTCCCCAGGCCCTCTTACTTTGCATTGAGTTTTCTTGTTAATTTACTATCTGTATGTCGTCGTCTCCCATCACCCGGCTTCCATAACAAGCTTGAGACCAGGAACTCTTTATTTTTTCTTTATATACCTAATACCTGGCGTGCTTCTAGCGGTTGCTTAATAAATGATTTGTTGAATTTGGAATGGATTTGAATGTTAGAAGAACTTGAAGCTGTTTTCAAAAAACCGCATTGAGATGGGGGCAGGGAGGTGGGAAGCATAATGCTGGATGAAAGCTTCCGGCACTTAATTCTCTGACCAATCAGCTGCATGCTGACTTAATTTTGTTTGTTCGTTAGTTTGTTTTTAATGGAAGGTTAAGATGAAAAAAAGGTAGGCAGCAATTTTCTGCTCTTTTTGGAGGTTTTAAAGTGTGGAAAAAATTAGCCACAAGAGTGTTTTTTAAGCAGAGAGAATGTAAATCCCGTCCTATTTCTTTGTAACCTTCAAAGAAAAGTTAATAACCAAAAGCAGAAACAGCCGGCCAAAGTTCCCATGGGAACAGTAGTAATTGGAAAGCACCACGTAAGAGAGCTGAGCAGCAACCCCCTCAGAAATGCTGAGATACAGTTATGCGAGATGAACATCGGCTCCCGGAACCTCCCCGTCATCAGAACACAATCCTGCGGGCTGGCCCAGGGAGATGCGGTAACCAGGGCTGGCAGAAAGTGGTCCCGTCTGTAGATTGCCAGAGGCCCAGGCTAGGCGCTCCCGGGCGGGACCCTTTCTGTCTTTCCACTCACGGCCGCGCTCTCATTTTCACATCTGCTTCCACCACCAATCACCAGGATTGTCTCATTAGCTTTGTTTTTGTCTCTTAGCCCTTTTTTGTTTGAATCTCATTGGCCAAAGAGGTTGCTGCATTTACCTGGAAACCCCTGAGCACAAGGGTGTTTTTGTTAAAGGTAAGGACGGCAGTTATAGCGCCTTTGTCCCTGAAGCTACCTTCAGAGAAAATGGGAAGTTAGGGCATATAGGGAAATATTTTCAAAAAGAAAAAGCCAAGATATACTGTAATTAATTTATTTTGCCCTCTACCAAGGAGCAGAATTTAGAATAAAGTAAACAAAACAACAATTAAAAACAACAACAAACAGCTGCAGGATGGGAATTTCTATTCCCTAATTACACTTCTTGTTCATATCACTGGGATTTTTTCTAGAGAGTTGTGCTAGAGAGTAAAGGGAGATGGGAGCTCCGTAGAGAGAGACAATGACTTACTTAAAACCGCTAGGCACTAAAAATCATCCCTCCGATATTCTAACCCTTTTTGTGTGTCCTGGATCTTGTTGAGGGTCTGGTTAAGCCTATGAAGACCTCAGAATAATGTTTTTTAAATGCATACGATGAACTACATAGAATTACAAAGAAAAACAACTGCACTGAAATATATATATACGTGTATATATATACACATATATATATATATATATTTAATCCCAGACCTCAGTGCCTGCCAAGGTAGAACACTGGACCTGATGTTAAGAAGATCAGAGTTCAATTCTATCCTCAGATACTCACCATTATTACTCTGAGCAAGTCACTTAACCTCTATCTGCCTCAGTTTCCTCATTTGTAAAAGGAAGATAATAATATCTATCTCCCGGAGTTGTTTGAATGTAAAAGGAGGTAGCATTTGTAAAGCACTTTACAAATCTTAAAGGAATGAATGGATTCCATTTTAATGGTCAGGAAACATCTAGTTGCCAATGTGGGGGTCATTTCCGAATAATCAACCTAATTGTTTAATTTTAAAGCAAAGATCAAAATCAATATCAAAGTACAAGAGGAAATGAAAATGAAACTATATGGAACACAATTGGGGCAATTCTAATTTGACTATCAACAAACTGTTGGAATAGATAAAAGAAACATTTTCTCAAGCTGTTGATATTTCCTGGATTTGAATTCAGGTTTTCCTGATTCCAGACTCAGTGCTCTATCCCACTGAGCCACCTATCTGCCTGCATCAGTATTACCTAGGAAAAATTAAAAATCTTAAAAAAAAAAAAAAAAAAATGTGTTATTGTTGACATTTTTGTATTTTGCAGAGGTCAAATGTAGAAATTATTAGCCTTTTTCATAGATAAAACAGAAGAGATCAATACTTTAAACCCCCAAGATTCTCATATCTTATTCCAATTCTTATTTCTGCTTTGGAGGAGATAGGCTCCACAATGTAACCTTGAACTAGAGAGTCAGTTGAATTGCCTTTCTTCCTCCAGGGTAGTTTTCTTTTATCCATTCTGGAAAGCTAGCAAGAAAATAAGCACACACTTCATGCTCAAGTTCCATGATAAGAAATAATACAAATAACCAAGTGACACAGTAACCTGAAGAATGAAAGGAAGAGCAAGATGCCACATGAAACGCTTTGTCTTTTTTTATTTTCTCTCCAAAAGAATTACGGAAAATTATGAAATAAATGAGAGGATAATCCATTGTATTCAGAGAAATATAAGTATAATCAGGCACTTTAAAGAATAACACAGCTAAAAGTGATAGAAACTAAATAGAAACACATACATATTAAGCCAATAATATCTATTAAAGAGGTAATGATGTAATGGAAAGAGTACTGGTCTAATCTGGAGTTCAGCTCTTACTGGGGCAAATAAGTATCAGCAAATCGTATCTATATTAGCTTTTATTTTTTCATCTGTAAGATAGAGGTAATAATATCTTAATTTAGTTTTAAGAGATGTCCAAAGGCTATACAAATGTCATTTCAGGGGGCAATTGGTCAATTTCATATTCAGCACTTGTGATAAACATTTGCAAAAAATATTAACCATAAAGATAATTGTTTCTTATACATCCACATTTTTTTTGCAGAAGATTAGGAGGTAGAAAAATTCTATATAAAAATTGAATAAGTCCCTACAAAATAAGAGACTGTACTCTGTAACTTCAATATGAAGATGTGTTGAGGGGACAATGGGAAGAAACATGGATAATGTAGTACACAAGTTCAGATGAAAAACTCCAATGGGCTTATAGGTAATTCAGAAGCTCCTCACCTTTATATCATGAGTACTTTCTTCAAGAAGAGGGTTACAAAGTTATAGACACAATGATCACCAAATAATATCCTAAAAAAATGAAATGGATTACACTTTTAACAGTCTAAAAACAACTAATTGCCTAGGTGAGAACCATTTCTGAAACATCTATTCATATACAACCTGATCATTTACTTATAAAACAAAGATCATAATCAATAATAAATTGAGAATAAAAATATAAATATATGGCATACAAATGAGGCAATTCCAACTTGACATATTTAGATAAGTTGTTGATACCCGGAATAGAAAATGAATAAGGGACATTAGGTGGGACTATCTTCATTTCCTAGGAAAGTTTAATCTATGCAAATTAATTATTAAATAAAAGATGAAGTAATAAAAAGTGCTTATTACGTGCTTATTATATGTGAAATATTGAGCATCCAACGAAGAGTTGATGTTCTTGTCAATAGGAGAGATAAGATAGCCATTCTGATTTAGAATGCAAACTTTTTTCTAGCATTTTATAGTGATTCCTAATAATAGACAAATCCCAAGGAGGTCAAAGACAATATACACCAAAAATATTCAGAGCAACATATCTTCTAATAATTCTTGATTACTTCCAGACCCAGATATAAACTCTGGCACCCACATACCTTTACAAACATTGTATTTTGTGCCCTTCTATGTCAACTCAGACTAGCCTTCTTGCTATTCCTGATACCTAATGTTCCTTTGCTTGCTTTCATGACTTTACACTATTCCCCTATGCCTGGACTATTCTCTTCTCACCTTCATCTTCCAAAATCCCTAGTTTCTTTCAAAGTTCAGCTCAAGAATTACCATCCATCCTCTTCCTGCAAGTGCACTCCCTCACATTGCCTTGTGTCTAATATACTTGTTTTATCCCCTTGCTGGGCTACAAGTTCTTGGAAGACAAGGGTTTTTTCCTTTTTATATCCAGTACCTAGCACAGTATTTGGTACATAGCATAAGCACTTAAATACTTATTGATTGATTAAGAAATGGCTAAACAAATTATAATATGTGAATGTACTAAAATATTATGGTGTTATAAGAAATAATGAGCACCAAGAATTCAGAAAGGCTTGGAAAAATTTATATGAACTGATGAAGAATAAGGTACATAGAACTACAAAAACAGCACAAACTCCAACAGCAATCTGAAATTTAATGCGATATAATTATAATGATGAAGAGAGGTAATTATAATGATCAAAGGAAAAAATTTAATGTGCCTTCTTTCCTTCTGTACAGACATTGTGCATAACATTGCCTATTCTATCATATTTATGTGACTAATACACAGATAAATACATTAGAAGCTTATGTTCCTTCTTCCATAGTGTCTTATTTCTAATAGTACTTGGCATTTTAATTAATACAGACCCCTAAATGCTCCCTAAATTGTCCTCATCAACCCATGACATTGGCAAGGAAGAGGTACTATATCTGTTAAGAGATGGCTTCCAGTGATGATCTTTTTTATTATTTATTATAATTTTTTATTGACAGAACCCATGCCAGGGTAATTTTTTACAACATTATCCCTTGCACTCACTTCTGTTCCAATTTTTCCCCACTCAGTGATGATCTTTTGAATTTATCTTTAGCATTGCAAAATGTGATTCCAATATGGGATAAGAGAAATAGAGTCTTTCTCTACCCCAGTGTCATGGCAACTCTATCCCTACTCCCCACATGCAGTGTGGACTTAATGAGGCAACTTGGGCTAAGGACACATGGAGTCTTTTGCTTTTTTTTGGGGGGGGCGGGTTCTTTAGGTTAACAAGTACCTTGCTCTGGGAAACATGTATGTATCCCACTACAAGTCCCATTAGCAAATGGAATTGAGTGATGGCAAAAGTTGACTGTGTCCCCAGAGCAGTAGCACTGATAGCAAAGGAAACTTCTGCATCAGATACAGAAACTATTGTAAAAAGAACTGACCCAGATTGGTCATTTAAATCATTGACAGGTTGGTTCCAGGAACTGGCAAAAATAAGATGAAAAGTAAGATAGTAAACTAGTAGACTTACAAACTGGTTTATGTCCCTAATGAGGCTTAATTACTAGTTTTCCAGCAGATTGTAAGAGTACTTATAGATTAAGTTCCTGACTCCCATTTAAATCATTTTATTGATATACAGTGTGAGTCTTTCTCTTTTTAACATTTCTCTCCCATGGGAATAAACTACATGCCCCATACCTTTATATATTGAGAACACTTTGATTTCTCCAACCCAGTTTGTAGAACCCTTAAAATTTCAAGCATAACTCTTACTATAATTAGCACCTTTCCCCAGGATGCTGAGAAGGAGATTTGTTAGTGAGCCAAGGAATATGAAAATAGGAAGCCTAATCATTCTAATTAGCTATTCAGCTTCCCTAGGAACAAACCCAGCATAAACTAGAATGGCTAGATATATAGAATAGGGAGTGGTTTGGATTGCTGTTCTTTGAGACCCAGTCAAGAAGTTCCTCTCTGCTAGACTTGGTTGACATGTTTAATTTTACAAAACATTTTTTATCTTTTTAAAAAATTCTTTATTATCATATGGTTCATTGTAAAAGAGGGGAATTAAGAAAATATTTGAAAATGAAAATGATGTAAAATCAAGAGATATCAATATTTTTTATTTAAAAGATCTTATAAGGAAGATTATAAATTGTATGTCCTCAGAAATCCTTAAAAATAAAAGTAAAAACACATTTACAGAAATGTTCATAAGAGATCCACCCTAAATCAGATTGTTCCAGGATTTGGTAAGAATTAAACTTGAAGGAACACAACAAAGAGATGAAAAATGGAAAATATCTACAAAAATTTCCTTAAGAAACTCTCTTCCCACTGCTAATAGTAGAACTGCCACAATTAGACTTTAACATCATAGTCCCTGGGCCACTACGTGTATCAAGTCATATTGACACCAAAGAAAATTAATATGGGGAAAAGAAACTGAATTAAACCAAATAGAAAAAGAGGCAGTTTGGCATAAAGATAAAAGGATAGAGCTTAAATATTGAAAACAAGTTCAATGCTGCCTTAAAAATATTAGCTATGTAATTGTAGTCATGACATCTAATTTCTCACTACCCCTAGGAAACTCTAAAAATCTAAATTCTCTGTATCAGTGAAGGGAATTTCCTGCCAAGAGGACACTTTACTGATAAAATCACCAGTCTTGAAGGGAAAAAAAAGAAAGAAAGGAGGTCCCTGTCAGAGATTAAATTTTAAAAATCAGATGTGATCAATTCTGAAAATATCTAAAATAAGAAAGGATGACATATACATGGGGTAAAAATATCATTGATGTTTTCAAAAAGTAACTAAAAATTCAAAAAAAGTAAATCCATATGCTTTTACATTTCTCCAAAGTCTTTTATGAGAATAATCTAAATCTATATCAAGAGTATTTTTCATGATGATATGAGAAGAAAATAGGAATATCCAGAAAATTACACATGATATAGCAACACATATGATATTGTAGAAAGAGTACTACATTTAGATTCTGACACCTTGGGTTCAAATCTCACTTCTGTCTTTTATATTTTTGTATAAATACTTTGGTCAAGCCATTTTATCTTTTTGGGCCTTATTCTTCTCATCTGAAAAATGGGGGGTTTTGGCTGCATGTACAATAAGATCCTGTCTAATTCTGAATCTATAATTCTGTTTATTTTTTGTGCAAAGTATTTTTATAGCTATATAACCAATTAAAATATCCTACTAAGATTATTGTTTGCTAACTTAAAAAAATTTTGTCATTTCATAAATCAAAATGCAATCTGAAGACTCTTCCCCAACAAAGTGTCTCCCGTGTTTATGAAAAAAAAAAAAGCATTCAAGAGTCCATGAAAGACTTCCAGATGACATGACCAGGTGAGATAAAAAATTAGACATTCCATCTGATCCTGATGACTTTTCAAATCTCTCCATATAAATGAGGTCCATAATCACTCAGAATTTGACTTAACTATCCACAAAAGAAAAAGTAGATAAAGAATGCCTATAATATAGTCTATGATGTACATTTTCTAAGATCCATCCTTGCATACATCTTGAACACACCTCACAGTTAGACAATAATCAGAACTTAGAATTCTATAGGTGAAAGAAAGTGGGCTGAACTTCTTTGGGAAACTGCAAAGTACTTTCAATTACCCTGAAATAAAATTTTCTTTTATACACACACACACACACACACACACACACACACACGCACACACACACACACATAATTTCATTAATTATCTCCTAATTATATGTAAGAAAATTTTTAGCAATCTTTTTAAAATTTTAAGTTTCAGATTCTCTCCCTCTCATCCTCCCTTCTTGAGAGTACAAGCAATTTCATATCAATTATACATATGAAGTCATGCAAAACATATTTCTATATTAACCATGTTGCAAAAAAAACAGAAAAAATAAAACAATAAAAATAAAGTCAAGTATACTTTGATCTACATTTGGAATTCATCAATTCACTCTCTTGTAGGTGGAGAGCATTTTTCATCATTGGTCCTTTGGAATTGTTTTGGATCATTGTCTTGATTAGGATAGCTAAGTCTTTCACAGTTTATCATTCTTATAATATTGCTGTTACTGTGTACAATGTTCTCTTGGTTCATCTCACTTCCCCCTAAACAAGCTAATATGTTTTCCCAGATTTTTTTCTTAAACCATCATGCTCATCATTTCTTATAGCACCATAGTATTCCATCATAATCATATGCCATAATTTGTTCAGCCATTCACCAATTTATAGGCATCCCCTCACTTTCCAATTCTTTGACATAACAAAAAATTGCTATAAAGTTTTTTGTATAAATAGGTCCTTTATCCCTTTTCTTTGATCTCTTTGGGGTACAAAGCTAGCAGTGATATTGATGAATCAAATGTTGTGCAGTTTTATAACTCTTTAGATATAGTTCCAACTGTTCTCCAGAACAACACCACAAATAGTATCTTCATATCCCAATTTTTCTACATCTATCCAACGTTTGTCATTTTCCTGTTTGTCATGTTAGACTATCTGATAGGCATAAGGTAGTATCTCAGAGCTGTTTTAATGTGCATTTCTCTAATCAGCAGTGAGTTAGAGCATTTTTTCATGCGACTATTGATAAGTTAGCTGGCATAGTAGATGGAGTACTGAGCCTATAGCAAGATATATTCTCATCTTCATTAATTCAAATCTGGCTTCAGATATTTACTATCTTTGTGACCCTGGGCAAAACATTTAACCCTGTTTGCCTCTGTTTTCTCATCTGTAAAATGAGCTGGAGAAGGAAATGACAAATCACTCTGGTATTTTTGCCAAGAAAACTTCAAATGGGGTCATGAAGAGCTAGGTACAACTGAAATGATTAAACAAGAGGGTTCTATTTTTATAAATTTCATTCCATCCCCTGTATATTTGAGAAATGCGATATTTCTCAATGAAACTTGACATAAATTTTCCCTCAGTTTCCTGTTTTCTTTCTAATTTTGCCTGCATTAGTTTTGTTGGTTCAAAAGCTTTTTAATTTCATGCAGTCTAACATGGCAACATAATTACATAGTAACCTAAATTATCTATTTTACTTTCTGTGATCTTTTTTATCTCATTTAGTTAAACTCTTCTTTTATTCATAAATCTGACAGGTACATTTTTCTATTATCCCCTAATTTGCTTATAATATAATTCTTTATGTCTAAAACATTTATACATTTTGACCTTATCTTGATATATGGTGTGAGATGTTGGTCTATGCTTAGTTCATCTTTTCAATATTGATATACTTTAGGAGATACTATGTAACTTAAAATTATAGAACAACAATATCCCCAAAGAATTGACATTTTAGAATCCAAGTTCCTGGTGAGTAAGTATTGTTTTATTCTTAGAAGCTATACAATCAGTACCTAGCATAGTACTTGGCATCCTTTTATAAAAAATACTTATAAAATACTTTATAAAAGTGCTTTTTGGTTAACTGAATGTGGAACTCAGAGTGAGCATTAAGTAAATTATAGCATATAACCATGAAAAAGTTGTTCCTGTTGTAGAAGAAAATTCTGTGCTCTTCATTTTAGGCTCAAGCCTTCCAGAAATAATTTTTATTCATTTATGATAATGCTAATCGAATCATTTCTGCTTAGAGAGAGATGTTCAAGTGAAGAGTCCCTTTATTGTCAGATATTTTTCTATCACAATTCATTTTACTTGGAAAAGGAACATTTCATAGTCACATTTGAGCAAGAGTCCAGAATTTGTTACAATTCAGCTAACAGTTCATTTCATCAGGCAAAACAGTAGTCAATAGTCATATGCTGAGAAAAACATGCTTTTAAACCATTTGATCCTTCTTTGACCTTTGAGAAGTCTCCTTACCAGCTGGTCAAAAATGAACTCAATAGATATGTCCATTAACTGAAATAAGAAAAAAAACATTTCTACCTGGGCGGGGGGGGGGGGGGGGGGGTACAGAGAAGGGGAGGTAATCATTTCCCTAATCCCTTCGTGGAATGGAGACAAAAGGCTACAGATCTTAAGTGTATCAATCAAGATTCTATTGTCTATTCTACCACCACCATTTTGATTGCTTGAGTGAGGAGTCCTTCCTGAGTTGATCTGGAAAGAGGACAGTAAGATATTACTTCAGATTTAATAGTTAAAGAAAGACTAATAAGGATTTCTCTTTCAGATTAATCCAAAGCTTTCAGATTTTGATCATTTTTGAATCCTTTCTAACTATGTCTATTAAAGGGAGTTGGAGGGAAGGATGGGCAGCCTTAGCCTGCTTCCAAACTGTGAAGCAACAAAAAGGGCATTATTGTATAATGTATAACCAGAAGAGCTGATGGTCAGTCATATAGTAAAAGCAAAGAATAGCCTATCATTAGTTGGTGTTTGCTACTGATGTCAGCCAGTGTCATGAGAGATCTGTCTAAAGACATCCAGCACTTCCAGCATCTCCCATCCCAGGGATGATTTGTGGAAGGACAAATACAGGATTGCAAGACTGAGATGATTTGTCATAGACACTGGTAGAGGAAGTATTTATATCCATGAGGAGGACACAAAGCCATCCAAGTATCAGTGAAATACCTGCTTCACAGGGTTGATGCAAGAAAAGTGATTTGTAGATCTCAGTGTGGTATAAAAACATGAGCAATCATTCATTTAGCTAACTCAGCTTTCTACAGACATTACCTTTCTATTACTAGAAGCAGCAAGATGGTAAAGTGGATAGAATGCTAGACTTGGAGTCAGGGAGACCTGAGTTCAAATAATGCTTTAGACACTTACTAGTTTTGTGACTTGGGTAAATCATTAACGTTTCTAACTTTTGTTTTTTCATCTGTAAAATAGAGAGTGGTAATCATGTTTGCTATGAGAATCAAGGGATAAAGTGCTTTGCAAAAAACACATTGGTACATAAATGTTAACTATTGTTCCTATCTTTATAAACACATGAAAGCAGGGATCATGTCTTATTTATCAGTACACCAAATACTCCAGTAAGTCAGATATTGCCTTGTTTTTGTTTCTATATCACCACTGCATGCAACATAGTACACATTTAATAAATTCTTGTCAGTTCTTTGTATTATCAGCCTCCTAACATAGGGCTCTGCGCAGTGTTGTTGTTGTTGTTCTGTCCTTTCAATTGTGTCCAATTCTCTGTGAGCCCATTTGGGCTTTTCTTGGTAAAAATACTGAAGAGATTTGCATTTCCTTCTCCAACTCATGTTATAATGAGGAAACTGAGGCAATGAGGGTTAAGTAATTTGCTCAGGGTCATAAAACTAATATCTGAGGCTGAATTTAAACTCAAAATACTCCTGACTACAGATCTGGTTCTCTATCACTAAAGCCACTAAGCCAAAAAAGAAAGGGAAAAAATTATTTGATTAAAAAAAAGAATTAGGCAAGTAGAAGCAAATGACTCTAAGAGACATCAAGAAACAATAAAGCATGGAACTGCAAGTCATCAGGTATAATAGCCTCATTTTAGAGGGAACTGAGACTCAGAAAGATGAAATTTCTTGCTTAAATAACAGTCTTATTCTTAGAATAAGTCCTTGACTGCTGTTCACATGGGAGCACATGTATAAAAATATTGTCTGAAACTATCATTTCTCCAGTTCCCTGCCAAAATATGTCCACAATCATAATTATAGATTCCACAATTTTTAAAAATTCTTTTTTAAAAATTTTACTTAAGGCTTCAAAATACAGATTCATGAAACACACATCTATTTTCTTTTTTCCCTGAGGCAACTGGAGTTAAGTGACTCGGCCAGGATCACACAGCTAGGAAGTGTTAAGTGTCTGAGGCTAGATTTGAACTCAGGCCTTCCTGACTTCAGGGCTGGTATTATATCCACTGCACCACCTATCTGCCCTGACATGTTTATTTTCTAAACCAACAGTCTAGAAATAGGATCTGACAAAGATATTCCTTTTTCAATTTTTTTTTTCTAGAAATGGGGACTGTCCAGAAGGTGTCATAGATATAAAGTCTTATTTGCCTCTTATGCTTTAGTGCAAATGAATTTTCACCCTTAAGGGGAACAAATTTCAATAGAGTAAGGATAGAAAGAGCATGGGGATAACAGAGACCTGATGAGAGTAGGAAGTACTATTAAGAATTTTAAAAGTTATTCCTGCAGAAAATTTTGTACTTCAGAATTCTGACTCAGATCAGCTCTATCTGTGGACTAACAGAAAAGTAATATAAATACCATAGGATCACAAATTGACTCCTGGAAGGAGATTTAGAGTTCAGATGACCAATATCCTCATTTTAGAAATGAAGAAAATAAACTCAAAGAAACAAAGTGACTTGCTAAGATCACACAGGAAATAAGGAGCAGAAATGTCATGTAAACCTTGCTATGCTCAGGCCAAGTTTCTCCATGTTTTTCATCTTCAATGTGCTTTGACTTGTATATCTCCTCAGAAAAGACTTTTAAATTGCAAAAATAGCTTCATGAAACTAGCTAATTTCCAGAGGCAGCAGATTTCTATTGTTCTCCTTCCTATTTAAAAATGACTAGTTATCCTAGAGATCTCTAAGAAAATTCCCAGGTGTACTTTGGGTCAGACTAAATCCTGCCTAGCATGGAAATAAAGCAGCTCTTTCTGTTTTGACTTTCTAGTTTTGCATTTTAATTACATATATATTTTATAAATGATATTATACTCCAAGGATTTGTGGTAAAGAATAGATTTTCTTAAAGATCTGATGGATAAATAAATTAAATGCATTATTGAAAAATAAGGCAAGTTCTTGGTGCTATTTCAATTAATACTAATTTATTCATAGGATGCTGTACAGAAATCTTTAAAGTTGTTTTGCTGAATTTTATAGATGGGTCTAAATTGGGCTCAAGTCCAGAATTTGACTTCAATCAAAAGAAATCTCTCCAACAATTCAACAGATTTCTTAAGAGGAACCTGGAAGAGGTGACAGAGATCTGGGAGATTGAGCAGAGCTTGGGAGTGGAAGGTGTTGGTCAGTCAACTTCTTAGAGACTTTGGGATACTGCCAATGTCAGGGGACATTATACTGCAGAGGGCCATTGCTGAGGAATCTGCCATTTTGGAAAGACCTAAGAGAAGCAGGTCCAATGAGAGGATCAATGAGATCACCTAGGATACAACCCCAAGAGGCAGAGAGAAAGCTCTCTGATTGATGGCTTCTTATGCCTCATTTATTCTTATAACCCAAAGAGTACCAGGAAGCTTGTCCCATTCTGAGTCACCAAAGCTTTATTTTTCCTTTTTGTCTTTTACTTTCCAGATTTATTTTATATTACTCTCCTTCAAGCCCTCTTTGTTCCAACCAGCAAAGGCCTTTTCAGGCACAATATTCTGTCTCCCATCTTCATGCCTTTGCAAAGATTCTCTACCATGCCAGCAATGTGTTTTGACCTTGCTTTTTGCTTCTAAGAATTTCTAGTTTCCTTGGAAGACCAGTTCTAACATTTGCCTTATACTAGAAGCTTTTCTTCATTCTCCAAGTTTATAGTACCTATTTCAAAGATCAATGTGTATTTTTGTATAATTATATATAAAGATACATATGAATTAATTAATGTAAATATATATATATATATATATATATATATATATATATATATAGTCTGTTCAAATTTTTCTTGAGGGCAGGAACAGGTTGATTTCTGTCATTGTGTCTCCAGCATTTACCACAGTGCTTAGAACTTAGAAAATGCTGAGTTGATTGATGCTTATCGATGTAAATTGATAAAATAAATTATTGATAAAAATAAATGCTTATTAACTGATGAATTGATGAATCAATTCTTCCCCTATCTGAAAAGGCAGAAGAAAAAATCAAAGAGCTTTAGAAACAAACCTGAAGCTGGAAACAGCAAACTTCTTTCCTCAGTTTTTCCCAAGAGTAATAGCAAGGTTTTCTCTAAGCATCTCTTTTAGGATAGAAACTGTTTTCACACTGGAATGATGCCAATTATGCATTCCAGGAAGAAGCCTCTTATGGATCCCAGTCCTAGAAAAATAGGCACTTTTTAGGATATCCCAGCCCTTGCATGGGTGGTAGGACAAGGTAGCACCTACTTTGGTACCCTGCCTGCTCTTGCCTAGGCCTTTAAAGCTGAGAACATTCTGTGCCAGAATTAGCTAAATGTAGCCAGGGAAACACTGCTGACTGGGTAGAAATAATATCTGGATTTGGTATCAGTTGATCAGTAAGGTAAGTGTTCAATTGATACATGACCTGGCTAAATTCCACTACAAGTAATTACATTTAACTGCCCACTTTGGGGATCCTGCTTTAATTAACTAATGGTCTTTGGGTTCTAATCTTAAATGCTGTACATCCAGTACCACTATAGTGAATAGATAACAGCTTTTGTTAAAGGTCACATTGTTCATGATCCAATCAAATGATACTGCTCTCCATCTCCCATACATGCACCTTGATTTACCACCTCTATGCCTTTGCTTGCATCATTTACTATGTCTGGACTATCCCTATATCCTTCCCACTTTTCCCATAATTTTGATAATACTAAAGACTTTTTCCTCTCAGAAATAACGTTTGTAGTATATGTGTAGGTATCATGAATTATTTAATATATAGTTATATGTTTGTGTTATATTCCTCTATCTATGACATACATGAAGTTAAGAAGACATTTTATAGAAATTTGGCTTCTACCAAAATTTGACATCTTCCATGATCTACACAAAGTAGATGCTTAATAAATATTTATTTTTCTGTTGGATTTTTTTTTTCAGTCATGTCTGACTCTTCGTGACTCCATTTGGGGTCACCAAAGATACCAATTTGCCATTTCCTTCTCTAGCTCATTCTACAAATGAAAAAAGGAAGCAAACAGAGTTAAGTGACTTGTCACACAGCTAGTAAGTGTCTGAGGTCACATTTGAACTCAGGTCCTCCTGACTCCAGGCTTGGTTTTCTATATATTATAGGACTAAAGAAAGGCTTCTGGCAAAAAGTAATCTTAGAACAAAACCTTGGGGGAAAAAAACAAACAAGTTTCTTCTTAGAAAAATAATTTTCTCAATTCCATATAAAAGACCATTTAAAAAAAATGTTGAGATCCAAATTTTCTTCCTTTCTCCCTGATCTCCTTTCTCTGAGACGTAAATCAATTTGTTATAGCTTATACATGTGCAATCATGCAAAACATTTCCATTTAGTCATGTTGTGAAAGAAAACACAGACCAAAAGAAAAAATATATATGAAAAAATTAAAAAGTAAAGAAAGTACACTTCGATCGGCATTCATATTCGATCAGTTCTTTCTCCAGAAGTAGACAATTTTCATTACAAGTCCTTTGGAATCAAACTTAATTCTTTGACACAGTGGAGGGAAGGGAATTTATTTGAGGTATGCAATGCAACTGATGCAAAGGAATGGATATAGGAGATCATTCTGGATGGTTCCAAGTTCTGGGAATAGCACAAAGGCCAATAAGTCTGAAATGGAAAATAATTCAAGAGAAGTCTCCTTTACACCCCTTTCAAGTGTCTTGTATTGTAATGACTTGTGAACATAACATCTTTAAGCCCTCTCCTACACATTATGTGCAAGTGAAGGCCCTGTTTAGCTGTACATTGTGTTGTCTTGAACATAATAGTATTTAATACATATTCATTGAATTGATTTGAGTTGAATTGTCTTGATTTCTGTGTTTTACTTCCTGACCAAAACTTAAAAAAAAATAATCCACAGTGTTTAGCTGTAGCTAAGTCACCCCAGGCTCAGACTACCCCACCATTCTATGTTGTCTCATCATTGATGTTTTGGGGAATGCAATTTAAGAATATCCACTGTGTGCTTCCATATTGCCTCAGGGGTAGAAAACTGATTTATCCTAGTAGCATAGTGGAAGGATCTGACTAATGACAGAGTCAGCAGAGCCAGCTCAGAACAGCATGGTGCTCTAGAAATTGGAAGAGTTTTCAGTTTCATGAATACAGAATCACACACCGAAGGTCTTATCAAATTCTTTGATCAAACACTTTTAAAAATATCATTACAGTGTTCCACTCTGGTGAATTGTCCCAAGGCTGGGTCCCTGCAGTGAAGTGGACCTCTGAATGTAAATCACTATAGGACTTTCTTGAAATGGAAATTGTATTAAGGACAAGGGTGGAAAGGCAAAGTAAAACAGTCCTCAGACCTATTTTGCCAATAAACTGGTTATTTCACAGGCTACAAAGGATTTAATACTATCCCCAGTTTAAGTAATGATAATAATAATAATAATATAATTGGGATGTTTGTTACTGGCCACAGTTACTCATGTGAAAGGCAAGAATTTGAAAGATGGGATTTGAAGTAAAGGACAAAAGTATTTTTGTTCTTGCTTTCCTCCAACTTGCTGCTCTTTTAATCATAACCAAAGAAAATCACAGCACCTCAGACCCAGATTAGCTTCTAGTTTTTTTTTTTTATCAGAAACATTTGTTTTGTGGCATAGAATCCCAAGAAGGGAATAAACAAATATCGTGGAAACTTTCCAGCACTAAGTCAAACAGAGTATTTAGAATAGACTTTTGAGACTATTAATAGGTGGAGATATTAAAAAGATAGATTTAGTTTTAGCCTGAAACTCTTCCTGGATGTTGTTTGGAGACTTGCCTAGGTAGTTGGGTCATAGTTTTCACAATGAATGACTGCTGTTGTCAGAGAGAGTCTTTCTACTCACTGCATTCTACAAATACAGGAATGATTAAAGAGTCTCCAGATTTTCCTTGTCAGGGAGAATCTATTTGCTATATCCTTGCATATAGGAATGGAAATAAACAGTGAGTGCCCCAAAAGAGAAAGCCCAGAAGCTAAGAAAATGAAGCTCAGAAAAAATGATGGAGCTAATATAACACTAAATTCACTGAGTCTTCTCCCAATGAGAAACCTGCAGAAAGCAACAGTCATGTATGCAGTGGGAAACAGTCCAGTAATTTCTCATTAGGAAAAGACCCAGTGAGATTAGCATCATATTAATTCCAAAAGACATAGTGGCCAAACAGGTTAAAAACATAAGCTGTCCCTAAACAGGTCTGCTGTAGCTGCATGTGAGCTACATGTGTTCTTTTTTTTCTGAGGCAATTGGGGTGAAGTGATTTGTCCAGGATCACACAGCTAGGAAGTATTAAGTGTCTGAGGTCATATTTGAACTCAGGTCCTCTTGACTTCAGGGCTGGTGTTACATGTGCTGTTTATGTGTGTTTCCCTTTCCGTTATATGTGTTTCCTATATCCGTGACCAGCCCTTCCACATGTGTATGCTGACCAAACATGCACCTCATGTGTGTCCCACTGTTTACATAGATGGCTTATATAAGAAGATTATTGAATTTTTTTTTGAATCATGAAAGACAACAGAAGGAAGACCCCCAGAAGGAAATATAGTCAAGCAGGGACAGCTTTGAGAGTTCCATTTTGAATTTATTACATACCTAAAAGTAAAAACAAGCTATATATAATAAAACATTCACAATTTCATGTAAACCTGTTTTCTGTCTACTTTGTAAATTTGGCAATTTTAAAGTTCAGAATTAAATAATAAATATATGTGCATGTATATTATATGCATAACATATGTATTCATATGGGTATATATAGTATTAATTTTTCACATACGAACAGGGTTTTTGTAGGAAATGTTACACAAGGCTTATGGGGGGAAACTCTATTGCTACTTTTCTTACTATATCATTTCATTAAATGCATTTGATTGGAATTAATAGGGTCTTCTGGAGAACAAGTAAAAGTAAATACATCATAATGGAATATTACTGCTCTGAAATGAAAGATGAATATAAATCCAGAGAAGCCCTGAAATGTGTACAAGATCTGATGCAAAATGAAATGAGCAGAAGCAGGAACCAAATATAAATGGAAAGAACAAAAGCAACAAAAATCAGAACAAAATTGAATGTTGCATTATCAGTCTTGGCCCTGAAGAAAGGGAAATAGAGATGATGGATTGAAACAATGTATATATACTGTCAGAATTGGTCAGTTTTCCTTCCTTCCTTCCTTCTTTTCTTCCTTTTTACCTTCCTTCTTTCCTTCCTTTCTTCCTTCCTTTCCTTCTTCCTTCTTTCCCTCCCTTCTTCCTTCTTTCTTTCCTGTCTTCCTTTCTCTCCTCTCACCCTTCCCCTCCCTCTTTCTCCCTCTCTTAAAAACAGTAAGAACATGCCCAGAACATTGAAAAGTTAAGTTACATGCCTAGATTCACATAGCTACTATGTATCAAGGGCAGAACTTGAATCCAATTTCAAATTCCAGATAAACTTTTTATCTTCTATACTCAACTGAAACAAAGATAATTTTAAAACAAAATATGAGTTTAAATTTTTTAAAGTAAAATTTGAATTAATTAAATCAATTGGGTCTTGTAAGCTAAGGTTTTGAGTAGATGCAAACCAATACAGTATCTTGAAACAAGGTGGTTGATATGAGAAAAAGTATCCCCAAGTGCTATTTATTTTTAAAAATCAGCCTCTTACTACTTCTAGCTAAGAATGCAGCTGTTGTATTATATTAGTAAGGCATGACTGCCTCAATTCTCACGAATGAGGACTCAAGGTACATAATGAGAGGACTCAAGGTGAAGGACAGAGCATTCATTTTCAGACACAGCCAAAGCAGTAATTAGTTTTGCTGGATTGTGCATATTTGTTGCAAAGGTTTGGCTTGATTTATTTTTTTTAGTTGAAACTGGGGAGTGTGAGATGGAGAGTGAAAATAACAGTGGAGTTGGGAGTGGCGGACACAGGGTAAAAATGAGCCAAAAATTATTGAAGCCATTGAAGAGAATGGAGGGAAGACTAGAAGGAAATAGACAAGCAAGACAGCTTTTGAATTTGTAATACAACTAAAAGTAAAAGCAAGCTATATGTAATAAAAGATTCACAATTTCATGAATAAACCTGTTTTCTGTCTATTTTGTAAATTTGATTATTGTTAAGTTCAGACTTAAATAATAAATATATATGTGCATTGTATTGTATGCATAATATATGTATACACATGGATATATCTATTTTAAACATTTCATGCATGAGTAGGGTTAAACAGCTGAACTTGCATACATTTAGCTCCACAAGAGATTTTTCATTCATTTGGCTCTGTTTTCTAAATCTATAATAGCTGTTGAATAAACACTGAAAAACAAGATTCTACCTTGTCTCCAGACCATGTAATATACTAAACCTGACTGACAGAGATCAAGTGAGACCTAGGGATTTTTATTTTGTCAGTACTAGCTAGACCTGCTGAGCAGCCAAAAAGCTCAAACAATTTTGCAGAGCTAAGTCTCAGGAAAGTAGTCCACTGTGGGAAGTAGTCAGGTGTGCATACAAATTAACAGCCACCATGTGCTCCATTTCTCAAGTGGTTTTTTGTGAGTATAAGGTGGGTCATGGGGCTCAATGAACTTATCTCTAATTCCTGATTTTAGGCACCAATAGAACTGATAAAAATAACACATTGCAAACTCAGCTTTAACCAAATTCAGATTGTTTTCCCCCACAGTTAAGTAGAGGAGAGATAAAAGTAAGAATAAGATGGAAGTGGAGGAGAGGATAAGGAGAAAGGGGGAAGAGTGGGTAAGGAAGAAAGGAGCAGGAAAAGATGCAGAAACAGGGAGAGACCGAAAGAGAATAGGACTAATAAAGATGCAGAGAGTTTTTGACATGTGGTACAAAAAACCAAGAGAACATTGAGTAGACCTAAGAATTTTTCAACATTTTATCATAGGAAAACCAATCTGATATTTCAACCTTAACATGTTTTAAATAGAACCCTCTATCTTTTCTCTGAAATCCACTCCTAAAGTTTCCTATTTCTTTGGAGTGCACTACCATTTTCCCATTTATCCAGATTCATAAATTCAGCATCATCTTTGACTCAAAATTTCTTTTTCCTCACCCCTACCAAGGGGTATTCTGGCAAATGTTTTATAACCAACTCTCCAAAAAGAAAAAAATGTACACTTTTGAATGTAATCTACATTAGTATTTTCTCCATCACTTTATTAAGTCTAAAAATTTAAAAAAAAACAATAAATTCTGTCCTTATTTGACTTATAAGTTGTAAATGTTCACATCGAAAATTTAATCATCAACAGTCTCTGGTAGCTCCAAGTAGGCCCAAAGATAGTCCTGACTATACCCTTCTGAACTAATGCCTAAATGTTCTTTGCCATTCATTGTTCAACCCTAATCAACATCCCTCTCCAAAAGATGTCCTGAAGTAAGAAGGACTATAAGGAGTGAGAGGGCAAAGTAGAAAAGACTTTTTAACTTTTCATTAAAAAAAAATTAATTTGCATTTGACTTTATCTTCTCCTCCCCCAACCTATAGCAACTAACAGCCTGTATAATATGTTCCTTAGAAAAATTGAAAATTAAATGTGCTAAGTTACATATATGGTACAATTTTATTAAGGGAATTTACCCAAGATACCCAAACACAAATATGTTATTTGCTGATGCCTGAAATTCCATAATTAAAGTTATATTCCTTTGGTTTTAGGCTTTATCCACAAATAAGATGTAAATATCTCTGAAAAGAAAATACTCAGTTCTCAGTATTCTTGTATTTAACTTTTGCAACTTCAAGTATTCTTGTGATTTTATTAATAAACTCATTTTCACTTTCCTGTTGGCAAAAGCATACATTTACACTATGCACAGTCAAAAAAAAATGAAAGGCAAAATGCAAACAAGTTTGTGGAATGGCTGGTATCCTACTAGATACTTCAGTTGCTCACTCTACTGTTGTAATTTATTACATATTTTCATTGTTTGCCTTTAAAACTCAAGTTTTGTGTTGCAATCATGCCCCCAAAGCACAGTGCAAGCCCTTTGGTTTTTAAGTCCAAACATGCAAAGTCAGTGATGTGGCTTAGTGAGAAAAAAAGTATGTTAGGTAAATTTTGTGCAGGAATGGCTATAACACCTGTTGGCCAGGGAACCCTTAAAATTTTCAGATAGTGCCAGATGGTAGATATTGCTTACAGATTATTTCAGGCTGGTATATGCTTCACAATCTCCAATGGTATGGCATCCACCAGCCATGAAAGAAAGAGATCAGAAGATATCTAAATCTCACCAGCCTCATCAACTTTAAACAGAAAAGACTAACTCCTATCAATCTTTCCCTTAGTTTTTTAGAAAACAAATAAGATAGAAAGGTATAGAGAAAGTATACAGTAGTATACTACACAGTAAAATGCCTTCACACTGATATCTGACACAGTAGAAAGTAAGAATCAGATTTAAATTTTTTTGTTTTAAGAATTGCATATGCTACGTAGTATTTATGGCATTGTAGATCACATGTGTTACAAAAAGTAAATATTATTTGAATTTTTTAAGTGCAATGTTAGTACAAAAGGTCATAGAATTCCAGGGAATGACTAGTGAGAAAAATGTTTTGTTTGTTAACAATTTTATTTTGTGGATTGCATTTTATGGGTTATTTTATGGTTGCTGTGTTAGGAAAAGTGTGTACTTTTGTATGAAATGTTTTATTAAAAGAATTGTATGGAGAAAAAGTGTATTTTTAATAATATCCAATGAAAGTTTATAGTTTTTGGTGTTTGTATGAACACAACTCCCCATTTCTCGTAGATTCTGTGTACCATGTTTTTCATTTCATGTTATCTTTTAGTAAACTGTTTAAGGGTGATTTTTTTTGGTTATTGCCCAAGTTACTACATCAAATTATTGATATAGCAAGGATTATCAAAGGCTGATCTTCTGATATCAAATCACTATAATAATCTTTATCAATGCCTTCCTAACAAACAAATTTTGATGGGGAATGGCAAAAAAAAAGCAGTGAGAAACTGAAAAAAATTGTGAAAGAAAGATACAAAGAAAAGAAGGGGAAAGCACAGAAGGGCATGATTAGTGGCCTTGAAATTATTCCTAAGGTTCCCCAGGGAAATGTTTTCCTTAGAGATAGGGAGAAGGACCAGACATTTTATCATTAGTTTAGGAAAGTTATGAGTTAAGAACTCCCTCTATCAAACCAGATTGAACCCTTCTAGAGAGTTTATAGTCTTAGTTGATCACTGACAAGTTAAGTAATTTCTCAGTGAACACACAGTATATTTCAGAAGCAGAACTTGAATTCAGGCCTTCTTGACTTAAATGCCAGCTTTCTATCCTATCTATCAATAATTGAAAATTAAACTGGCCAGGTATGGGGTTAATAATGACACCTGGAATACCCCAAAAAAGTATATTAAAAATAATGGATTGGTTCTGTCACAGAACTTGGCTTCCTTCATCTTTGAGATGTTCTGGGTATGGCATAGGGAAGTTCTAGGGATATAGAGCTATAGAAAAAATAAGTAATTACTACGAGCTTGCCTTATTATTAGGATACAGTCCCTGTTGTGGCTTTGCATTTTTAAGAAAGCAAAAATTCCATCAGTTCTGGGAGTCCTGTTCTTTACTGAAAAAAAAAAAGTGGTGAGCTGGGGGCACCTGCCTAAAAGATGAGTATTTACATTTGACAATTTTGAGAACTCTTAAAACAAGCCACCCTTACTGCCTAGTACATTTTTTTTCTTGTAGCCACAGGCACACATAACATAAAGCAAGCCTTGTTCCTTCCTCTCTTGCTAAGGAATTTTTAATAGATTCACTCCCCACATTCAGAACGAGGCCAGTTAATAAAAGTTTCTTCCTTGGAAAGTAAGCTTTTTACTCATTTCCCTAAATTCTATCTTTGAAGAGTTTGAATTTAACAGGGGGAAAAGAATCTTGAAGAGGTATTTCAAGAAAAGTCTCAAGTGGCAATTGTCTTTAGTAATGTTATTTGTTTGGATTCTCAGAATCAGGACTGAGAAAACTTCAGGCCCGATTTATGCTGTGATGGTACTTAACACTCCTATCCCTTCAGTGCAACTCCACAATCATACTGGGATCTACCTCTGGTTTGCTAAACTTTCATTAGCAGTCTCACACCTTAGGCAAGGAGAATGTATAAATCCTAAGTGACCGTCCTTTATCTCTGTGGCAGTCTCACATACCTGAATGCATTACCCCCTCATCTCTATATCCTACAATCCCTCACTTCCTTAAAATTCAGTTTAAGCCACACATACCACCATTATCCATCCTACCTGCCTTATATTGAACTACCTTGCATTTATTTATTTTATTCTGTATGTATTTAATCTGTATATACATATACATATATATATATATTTATGTATATACACATGTTGCCTCCTCCAATAGAATGTATGCTCCTTCAAGTTAGAAACTATTTAATTCTTTGTACTTCCACACAGCACAAGGTCTGCTAACTCTGGCATGTAGAAGTTTTGTATTTGTTGAATGATTGATTGATCTGATTGACCATTTTACTAATAATAATATTTCATGCAACCAAATAACAACCTGGCTTTGATCATTTCTGCCCATGAGACCAACATGTAAGTTTCTCAGGCTCTCCAGCTTTCAAATGGAATATGTGAACACTACCTAAAATCCTCTTCTGATAAGCCAGGTCTGGCAGGTCCAATTCTATTGAGCGAGATTACAGTCAGGCTGCCCTCTGAAAATCTAGGTGGAATGGGTTACCCCATGACCAGGTATTCATTTTTCTAGTGACAGAATTTTATTTTCAGACTCAACAAGCAGAAGAAATGGCCCTTCTCTAGGCAATTCATCTGCCTTATAAAGATATAAAGGAATAACATGTGGAGAACAAATTTAATCAGGACCAATGTCTATAAAAAGGTTTAGAGAAATCACCTTAATCTTTTCCCTAATAGGCTAAGAAGGAAAAACATCAAATGTTCATTTCTAGCAAGTCAATACTCCCAATAAATTAATTCATTCTTAACTATCTTCAAGAAAATTGACAGAGTAGAATGGATTAAGAAAATATTCTGCCCTATATTCCTCAAGGGCTTTGTTTTGGCCACAGAATATCATGGTTTAGAGAAAAAAAGGCTTGGGTCTGGAGACTAAGACCCTAAAACTCTGAAACTCATTATATATGTGACTTAGGCAAGTCATTTCATTTTTTTCAACAATTTCAATTAGTTGGTCATAAATATTTATTAAGTATCCACTATATGTCAGGCTTTGTGCTAAGAGGTAGAGATACAAAAAAGAAAGCAAAATATATTTTAAAACCTCCCTGAGATTCTGTGGGTATTTGACAATGTTCTGTTCTATTTTGCTTTGTTTTTTAATAAAACAATTTTTAAGAAAGAGGAAAAAGATAGTTTCTACCCTCGACTCACAATTTAATGGTGGAACAAACAAATATATACAGGCAAGCCATATACAAGATAAATATGAAAAAAATAAGAGAGGGAAGGCACTACTATTAAGAGGATTTGGGAAAGGCTTCCTGTAAAAAAAAAAAAAATGGAATATTAGTTGTAACTTTAAGGAAACCAGGGAAACTGGAAGATAGAGATGAGAAAAGAAAGCATTCTGGGCACACAGAAGAGCCAGAGAAAACAGAATGTCTTGTTTGAGGAACAACAGGAAGAACAATTAGACCAAAGATTGATTGGCAGGGAATGAGGTAAGAAGATTTTGGAAGAGTGAGGAAGGTGGGAACTAGGAGATTAAAGCATTTGAAAATCAAAGAGAGGATTTTGGTTTTGATCTTGAAGGTAAAAGGCAGTCACTGGAGTTTGGTAAGTAGGTGGGTGATATGCCAGGACTTGTGACTTGGGAAAATCACTTTAGCAACCTAATTGGAGAGGGGAAAGATTTAAGGCAGGCAGACCCACCAGAAGTACTGTAATAGCCCAAGTATTCACTGAGGAAAGACTATGCCAGGAAAGTAGCAATACCAAAGAAGAGAGGGGGGAAGAGTAGAGAAATATGGAAAAGATGAAATCAATAGTCCTTGGCAACAGATTATAAATGGGAGAGATAGTGAGGATTCTAGGATGACATCTGCAACCAAAAAGGACTGGGAGGACTATTGATACTAATGAGGGATTTGGAGGGGAGGAAGAGTTTAGCAGGAAAGATAATGAGTCCAGTTTTGTACATGAAGGAATGGTAGATTGAAAACTAGATTGTAAGACATGAAGAAGAGAATAAGAGGAGAGAAAGTGAAGATATTTATAGTAGATTGCCTCTCAAGGAGTTTAGCCACAAATAGCAGAAGTTATATAGAACAATAGTTATCAGGGATGGAAAGATCAGAAGAAGATTTTTGAGGATAGGGAAAAAATGGCCATGTTTGTTGGCAGTAGAAAAGGAGCCAATAGTTAGGGAAACATTAAAGGCAATTGAAGGATTGAGGTAGTAGAAGGGGCAATGTGTTAGAGGGGGAAAAATGTGTTGGGACTGAATGATCTGTGTTTCTCTTCTAACTCTATAAGTTTAACTAGGACTTTAAATAAACTCTTTCCTTTGATGACTTTATAAGTTACCATAGGTTCACTTAGATAGAGACAGACAGACAGATGATAGATAGTCTTTTTGTTTCTCTTAAACTCCAATCTAATATCATCAAATGAATGCTAAATATCACCATCTGGATATCCTGTAGTAATCTCAAATACATTATGTTAAAAGAACATTATTATGAGCCAATGAACCACAGTTTAACATGGCACCAGTCCCAGGATACATGAAAGTTATGGTTTACACCAAACAGAGATCAGTTGCCACACATACTGTGGCACAATTAGAGTTAAGTTTCCTATTTCCCTACCCTCATTACTCATTCTTTAATAGGAAGTTCACCCTCATCTCAGTGACTCACAATGTCTTCCCACTGGTGACAGAGCCATCTTGATTTATCAGTGTCATATCATCTCTTGGTCTAAAAAACTAATTTTAAGCTCTAAGTAACTCTGGATCATCAAAGGAGTGCATGTCCCACTAACCTTTACTACCTATGGTATTGTGGGAGCAATGAGAGCACATATATTCTGTTCTCCATTAACACTATGATTGCTTTCCCTGTGTGGAAGTGTCAGTATTCAGAAAAAATTCCCTCCCCTTACTTTGCATTACAATTAAATTTCCTCCAAATCCATGTCTCTACTTGATTTCTCTATTTCTGTCAAGTGTACCACCATCTCTCCAGCAACTCAAATTTGCAAGTTCTTAATTACCCTCCACTCTTTACTTCCTACTTCCTCTTATCCAATCAATTGCAAAATCTATCTGCACAGCATCTCTCATATCTTCCCCCTTCTCTCTTTCATGTTCTCGCCTAAAGTTCCTAGACTATTACAATAGACACCAACAGGCTTTTCTCTTGCAATCTATCCTCCACACAACTGCCAGTTGATATTACTAAAGCCAAAGGCTGCTCTTGCCACTTCCCCTGATCAAGATTTTTCTTAAGTGATTACTTTCTGACTCTAAGAAAGATTAAATTTCTCTATTTGACATTTAAAGTCCTTAATGTGACTTCATCTTATCTTTCCAGATTGTTTTCACTTTACTTCTCCCATTCAAATTGATCTACTTTTTATAAGATTTATCTCTAGCCTCCAAACCTTTGCATAAAGTTTCTCTTATACCTAGAATGCTCTCTCTTCAATGTTGTTCTTGGAATACCCAGCTATCTTCAAGGTTCAGCCTTGAAAGGAAAGTTCTCATAGAAGATGGGATTTGAGCTGAATCTTGAAAAAAGTGAGGGAAACTAAAAGGTAAAGGACAGAGAGAAGAGCATTCCATATATAGGATATAACCAGGTAGAACAGTTAGCTGGATCATAGAGTACGTGCAGGAAAGTAAATGTAAGGAGACTGGAAACACAGGAAAAGACCAGTTTATGAAGATTTTTAAATGCCGAAAAGAAAAGTTTCTATGTGATCCTGGAGGTAACATGGAACCTCTGGATTTTAGTGATATGAAAGAAGAGATGAGAAGGCCAGGATTTTAAGAAAATCCCTTGACCACTGAATATAGGATGGATCTGGGTGGAAAGAGACAAAGCAGGAAGATCAGTGAAAATCAGTTAGAAAGCTACTGCAATATTCCAAGGGAGAGGTGATGAAGGACTAAATTAGGATTATGGCTGTGTAAGTAGAGAGATGGAAATGTTACCCTAGTAATCCTCTTGGCTCCCTGTTGGTTCTCTTCCCTATCTTCTTTGTGCCCTATGACTATTTCTGGAACTACATTAAAAGTTTTATATCTAACTCTAATTCCATGTGTTGATGATTCTATGTGAAGTGATTATGTATTATTTTTTTGAGGACTGACTTCACCTGCTGAAAAATCTCTGCCAAGTGACTAGATAGAGCTTCCCTAATCCTAGCATTTCCCATTCTGGACCTCCCACAGTCAGAATCACTTCTCTGGGTTACATATTAAGAATCAGGACATTGTTTTCAGAGTGCCATTGTATAAATTCTCCTAAACTACTTGATAAGGGGGGGGGGGGAGCACACTAGTAGAAAGACAGCCCTCTGTTGTATGTACCTCTCATTAGATTCATTTTCATATAGATCATATGATACCTTAGAGACTTGTGAAAATACAAATAAGATAGAAAACAAATTAATTTCAGTAGAATGGAAAATAATGGAAGAATCTCAGATCCTAGATTTTATGGTTGTAAGGTACTTTTATAGCACACACCCAAAAGGAATGCTTGCCATAAGAGATCCAACAAAACAATTGTCCAGTCTTTGCTCACAGACTTCCTGCCAATGAAGAAAACTCACCATTTTTAAAAATGCAAGCCATTCTACTTTGGACATTACTGCTAGGAGGTTCTTCTTTATATCAACCTTATATTTGTCTCTTCAGCTTCTACTCATATTGCCTGGTTCTTCCTACTGCTCAAATAGAACAAGTCCAATCCTCATTCCTCAAGAAGGCTCTTCAAATACTTGAATACTACTGTCATGTCCCTCCCCCTCCTCAACTATCTATTTTCCAGACTAAACAATCCCAATTCCTTCAACTTATCCTCAAGATATGGACTCAAGACATTTTAGCATTCTAATTACCATTTCCTGGACAATATCTAGTTCTTTAATGTCCAAATTGAAGACATTCAATGTGTTATTGAACACAGTGCATTTATAATCTGACCAGGATCACAGAAAGATCATCTCCTTATTATTCCTATAAGCTATGACTCTCCTGATGTATCCCAAAGTTATATCTTTTTGTCTACATATCAACTGAACTTGGACTTCATTAATACCATCATCTCCTTTTCAGTCAAACTACAATTTAACCATATCTTCTCCATCTTGTTATTTGTGAGATTGATTTTTTGAACCCAAGTGAGACTTTACATTTATCTCTGTTGAATTTCACTCTGAACCTCTCAATTTTTTTTAAGAATCTTTATTTTGTCATCCAGTATGTTAAGTATTCCTCCAAGGAGAACTTAATGGAGATGAGAGTACATAGTGGCAAGCTTTCAGCTACTTCTGCTGCCAAGAGAGAGTATCTAAGGTAAAAGAACTAGAAAGAAATGGGAACACCATGAAAGAAATAAAATGCTGAAAGTAAATCTCCTATTTCACAACGTGGTATGGGAATCGGCTATTCTTGAAATAGGAATTTGATATGATGTACTTTGTGGAACTAATCAGGGTCTGATGTGACAGACAGACAGATAGATAGTTAGATAGATAATATTGGGTATTTTCCTAGAAAAGGCACAGTGAATGAAATAACTTCCTATTTATAATGACTGAATAAATATTTCTTGCTATAAAGTTAGATTTTTTTTCAAACAAATTATCATGAACCCTATCCTTTGAAGAAGGCTTTTTAAAAAAAAATCAGATATACAAAAAGGAGACTGACAACTAATATAATCTGCCTAACCTATATTTTGATATTCACTTCCCCATCCTTCTGGTAGTCTTGCTAGAGCAAGCTGAATCACTTATCATCTTATTAAAAGAGAAGTTAAACACTGTCAAAGTGCATGAACATTTTTCCAGCTCCCACCCAGACCTCAAGTCTTTATCCGTACCTCCGTCATCACTGGAGGCAATAGACTGACAAGACTAGAAATCATTTCAAGCACTAAAAATTGCCTTTCCAAAAAAGGGGGAGGAGAGGAAGTAGGGAAAAGCCTACTGGAAAACATCCAGATTCTGCCTTGGCTATGCACATTAGAACAAATGGGTCACTGCCCAGTGTCTCCTCCTCCTACAGGCACTCTCTAATGTAAAGCAAAAATCCCCTTACTAGAATGGTAGAGACTAATAGAATTATCAACTCCATTAATGGATCAAGTACCCAGAGACAGCTAGGAATTTTTAAATCCTCTGCTAATGTTTTCTTTGAGCCAATAATTCCCCATTTATATACAGTTGATGAAGGTATAGTCTTCCATGAGACTTAATAATGCTGGTTTTGAAATTTTTCAAGATATTATCTTTAAGAAATAGAGTTTAGACCTTTATCAAGGAAGAAGTAAATGAACATATCCCATTATCCTTGTAATTTCTTTTAAAATAAAATGGTTTACTATCTTTGTAAATAGTTTATATCTTTATTATTGATAATTTGGGGGGTTTTGTGTGTTTATATCAAGTATTTCTTAGAAACTCCCATAGAAGCCTTTCTTGTAAGAAAGAGAAAGGCAAAACAAACAACATATCAAATAGTGGTCCATTTTCTCCCTTTGAAAAAGAGGTAAATAGGTTTCATCATTCCTCTGGAATCAAAAGATGGCTTATGACAACATATTTATATCTTCTAAAAATGAATGAATACTTGAAGCCTCTGCAGTTAGGATCATTCTTGAAAGTCTAATACTTGAGTATGCAGATAGAGATTAGTTAAGGAAGGGATGGGTTTGGGGGAAAGGGGAAAGAGAAAGGAAGTTGGAGGAAATAAGGAGCAGGTACAATTTAAAATGAGGATGTATAGTTGTATCATCAAAAATTTACTGTGGACTTATTGTGTTGCAGACAGCTAGGTAGCACAGTAGAAAAATCATTGGGCCTGGAGTCAGGAAAACTGAATTCAAATCTAGCCTCAGATTTAGAACTTAGAAACTGGTGCCACTGGATAAGTCACTAATCCTATTTGCCGCTCCAGTATCTTTGCCAAGAAAACCCCAAATGAAGACATGAAGAGATGAATGTGACCAAAATGATTGAACAATAATGTGGTGAACACACCACAAGACTAAATCCTAGGAATATAAAGAGGTTTGAGATATGTCTCTATTCCCTAAGGTGATTGCAACCTAACTGAGGAGGTATGACTCTTAAACAAAAGACAAAGAATAATATATGGCAGTCTGTAAAATTGACAGACTCTTGTTTAACATTTTATGGTTTACAGAGTATTTAACATATGTTACTGTATTTTACTGAAGCTTAATGACAACTATATGATCTAAGTACTACAATTATTTTTCAATGGAGAAAAATGAGGATTATAAAAGTAAAATGACTAGTATATAGTTGTGAGGTTAGTCAGTTTCTTCCCAAATTCAAGACCAGAACTCGATCTGCCATGATACATTGCCTTTAGTGAGACATGGATAGTAAGTGCCATGGGAGGGGAAGATCTCAAAAGATTGGAAAAGTCATGAAATGGACCTTGAAGAAGAGGAGGACTTTGTAAAATAGCAAAAGGAAGGGAGGATTTTGTAGGAGCAAAAGGGATCAATCAACAATCTGAAAGTATTTATGAAGCACCTTCTGTGTGCTAAGGAGGCACTGGGCTAGTCACTGTAAATAACCATGAAAAATAGAAAGCAATTCCTGTATGCAGAGAACTGGTCTTAGAATATGAAATTCAAGTGTTAGCTGAGTCCAGGTATTACCTGGTTAACCTTGAATCAAGTGCTTCATTTTTCTATGCCTCAGTTTCTCCTCAATGATAGAATGCAGGAGCTAGACAAGATGGTTAAAAAGGTCGTTTCCAGCTATAACATTATATGCTTCTAAATAGAGTTGTAGAAAAGAGTCTGATATGTTTGGAGAGGACATCAGGGTCTTAGTTTATAAATTAATAAACTGAGTCCCAGAGAGGCAAAGTTAGTAAATGGCAATAGATCCAGAACCTGACTCTCTGGACAGAGTCTAGCACATTGTTTACTATGCAATGTTGATTCAGTTCTGCCTGAAAAGGCCTAAGGAATGGATTTGCAGTCACTCTGGATTGCTCTCACAAGGCTAGAATTAACCTCCAGATGGCAAGATTCCCTAAATATAGCAAGACCCTGACTCAATTACTAAAACTGGGAAGAATTCAGAAAGTATAAAACATACTTCTGGTCATTCTACTGGCCTGTCCATCAGGCGACCCTGCCCTGCCTTTTCCCTTCCCACAACTACACAAACCTCTACCCCCA
This sequence comes from Sarcophilus harrisii, assembly GCF_902635505.1. Taxonomy (NCBI): domain Eukaryota; kingdom Metazoa; phylum Chordata; class Mammalia; order Dasyuromorphia; family Dasyuridae; genus Sarcophilus; species Sarcophilus harrisii. The sequence goes on from NC_045429.1 coordinate 142,505,869, forward strand.
TCCCCTGCATCCATTCTTAGGCTGAGACTACAAACTCTGTATGTGGTAATGGTGGTTGGAAAGAGAGGTTCATAATGGGGACATAATTCATTAAGTGGGGTGGGGTGTGAAGGAGAAGGCTCAAAAAATTCCTGGTAAGCTCATTGCTCTCTCTCTCTCAAAGGAAATAGCCAATTAAAAGGGACTTGTCCTCCAATTTTTTTTAGAAAATGTATTGTACAATTGGAAATTACATCTATGCCAACCCAATCCAGGATAAACCAACCTGGGAAGCCTGACATTTTATTTCTTTTCTTACCAGCATTTCCACAAATCTTTTACAGTAGCTGCTTCCAACTAAATGCCAGCTCGTTCTTGGAGAATGTGTTCAAAAGCTAATTTATATTCCTTCTGCCTCTCTCCACTCTTTCCCCCCCACCCCAAATCTATTCCAGATTCATTGTGAAAGGAAAACTATGTTTGGATATTTTTTAACATAAACTATATTAAAGAATTTAATATATTAACCTGTATTAACATATTTAACATTTTGCAAAACATTTTTTCATAAGCAGTGATTCTTGATGGTAAACAATGTGCCAAAATGTCATGCTCAAAACTCACGAACCATTTTTTTGGGTGGTATACATAGTGCCATAAATACATCAGTGCTTTCTTTATGGAGGTAAAGAAATTAGCCACTTTACCCTGGGGGCACCCAAGGGAATCTGCTGACAGCATGAAAAATCTAAGAGGAAAAGCAGTGTTTTTTTCAGACTGGCCAATCAACTCTGATCCATGCATTGTACAATATTGTATATTATCAAGTTACCTGTGACGCATTACTGATGCTCTGGAATCATTTGGTTCAATTGGAGGGGAGGGTTAAGAGGGTAGCTGTTTGCTCTCTAAAATCTCTTCATGGCCCCACTCACTTTTCTATCAAGGACCATCAAATTTTGACTAGCATCTAGGATTTTACCCCAAAGGAAAAGGACCTTCAGTCCCCATACAAATAGGTCATAAAAAAACTGAATAGACCCATATCTACATTCATGATCTATGGCCATCTCCATTCTATGACATTTACTGACTCCATCCATGTGCCTACACAACTTGCCATTCATGTTGTTGTCCTGAAGCCCTCGGATTCTGATAGGTAAAAGTTTATCATCTATAACCCAGACCCAGCTCCAGCCTATGCTGTTCTCAGGCAACCTTCATCTCATGCTCACCAGGTAAAGACTCTTCTTTCTCCCTTTCCTAGGTCCCTCTTCTTCTACCTCAGGATCTGCAATTACTAACTTAGCATTATCGTTCCTAAAAGGAATAATTGTACTGTTGACTAAAGTCAATAATTGTACTGTGGCTCTACTCACCATCCCTGTAACTTCCCTGACCAATATACTCCTCTGTGTTTGGGTGTATATGTGTATGTATGTATGTGTTTGTGCTCCCCCATTAGAATGTTTCCTTAGAATAAGGACTTTTAAATTTTGTAATCCCAGCACTTAGCACAGCACCTGCCATGTAGTACCTAACAAATTCACTTATCCCATTAAAAACACACACACAAATTTTCCCCTAAATTCATAAACAATCAAGACAACTCTTTCCATTCTTTCATCAACCTCTACACTTTCAGCCTTATCATATTACTCTTTGTGCTCCTCGTCTTGCAAAAAGATAGAACTCAGGTTTGCTAGGTAATCAAGCAATCCTCCCACTCTGGTGAGCTCCTAATTGTCCCAGTCATCTCTATCCATTCTTCATAAATTATATTACTTCATTAACTATATCTCGATGCAAGGGGAAAGAACTCAGGGTTATAAGTCAAATAGTTATTCTATCTGATATCTTCTATCTCCCCAGGGATTCATATAGTCCTCTTAACAGATAATAGTGACCTGAACGTATTCCCTTCCTCCTATCTCCCACACCCCACTTTCCCTTCCTGCTCATCACAGCCTATATAAGAAAAAACTTTTATTTTCTAAGAGGTCTACAAACCCTCCCTTCTGATGGTCTCTCCTCTGTTGTGACCTACACAGTCCACAGGACTCACAGTACCATAGAAAGAATGTTTCTAGGTTGCTCATCTCAGGAGGAACCAAGACCTCAAAAATCCATTCACTCTTTGAGGACTTTTAATGGAGATGAAATAGAATAAAATAAAACAGATAAGTAATATATTCACTTTGGCTGAGAATCAGATACAAGAAAATTTTAAAATAAGAAAAAAATCCATAACTGGCTCAATCCTGAAATGAAAAAACAGATAAGGAAAAGCTAATTGTGTAAGTGCAATGGAGAAGAGAAGCCTAAGTATCTGCTTCTAAGGGAATTTCCATGCCCAAATTTAGCATACTCTTTGCACAGGTGCAGGGGACAAAAGTTTATATAACTGAAAAAAATGAAAAGGTTTATATAAATGAAAAAGTGAAAAAAAAAGTTTATATAAATGAAAAAGTGAAAAAAGTTTATATAAATGAAAAAATTGGCATCTGCAGATATTTTTGGTTGCTGTTTAATGTAATTTATTCTGCTAGAATTGTTCAGAACAAGCCCTTCTTCCTCTCCTTTCAGAGAACTATAATGAGTGATGAATAAAGTTATACTAAATGCTGACAATGAATTATATCCCCGTCTCTGGGCCTTCATAGTCTCATAGTAAAATGAGGGGATGAACTTCTACCATTACTTTCAGCTCTAAATGTAAGATCTTGTAATTCTAAATTATTCTGTATTTTAGGAGGAAGGTTGCTTGCTAGATGACTACTAAAATATAAAAGTAGAAACAGCTGTTGTGGTATTATTTCAGGTGTGCATATAGCTAGCAATTACATAGTACTTTAAATGCACTTTATAAAAATTAGCTCATTTTATCCTTACAAAAATTTTAGGAGAAAGATATTATTATGATTCACATTTTACAACTGAGAAAACTGAGGTAGACAAATTTTAAGTGATTTTCCCAGGATCACACAGTTAGGAGGTATGACCCCAGACTTAAAGTCAGTTCTTTTTGACTTCAGGTCCCAGTGTGTTCTATTCATTATACTACCTGACAACCTGTAAAGGCTTATCACTGTACTGATGATACATGGCAACATTAGAGCAAAAAAAATAGATACGGGTGAATTCAGGATAAAGAAAAAAATCACCTTTATCTGAGAACATTCAGATATAGAATGGGTGCTGAAATTCCCATCAATTGGGGAATGACTATGTTATATGTAATACTAATGTGCTATAAGAAATTATGGTTTCAGAGAAACCTAGAAAGAGTTAAAAAGTCAACGTGAAGTAATCAGAACCAGGAGGAAAATTTTTTACAATAATAGCAATATAGTAAAGAAAAGCAACTTTGAAAGATTTAAGAACCACAATTCCAGAGGACTCAAGGTGAAATATGCTACCTATCTCCTAGAAGAGAGGCAAAGGACCCAGAGTGCAGAGTGAGGCTTTTTTTTGGAGGAGTCTTTGCTAATATAGAAACTTGTTTTGTTTCACTGTAATGTCTGTAATAGGACTTTTGTTTTTATTTCTTTCCTAATGTAGGGTGGAAGTAAGATGAGATGAAAGGGAGGGAATGCAGATCTTAAAATAAATTTGAATTTAAAATAAAGAAAAGAAATTAGCAGCCCATGGTAAGGTACAGATTTTGTAACATCTGATTAATTAAATATCCCTCTTGCATTCTCTGGATCAGGTGGTTTTTGTCTTTTGTCATCAAACCGTTCTGTATTTACAACTCTCTGAAAACATAGATATCCCACCACATCTTCACCTTTCCCAGGGTGAGATGATTGAGACATATACTAAAAGACTAGAAGCAGGAGGGATACACGGATGATATTATTTACATAGGAAGATTCTCCTTCCTTTCACAGTTGGAGAAGCAGCTGTAAAGGAAAGATTGATTGTGACTCCTCAGGGGGTATTTAGATATATCAGGAAGTAATCAAAGCACTGATGGAGATAGCAAAGGAGTGGTTGGAAACTAGTTTGCCCATGGTTATAAGGTGAAAATAGAGTCAATGATGGTGGTATGTATTTCACACACACTTATCAACTCAGAACAGATACTAGGCTTAGATAAAAACAAAGGCCAGGGCCATTGCATCTCTATGTGGTTTAGTAGTTAATGTACCTCATCCAGTAAATACAAGTGTTCAGCAAGTAATTATCAGAACAGTAAAATCAGATTCCTCCTCCTATAATCTATCTGAATTTCCGGGGAGGGGGAATAAGAAGAGCTGAGCTTAACTCTAGGTTTATATTCCAAAAGAGAGTGCTTGATAGAAGGAGGGGATAGAAAGGAAGAATCATTAATATTTAACTTGGATGAGAGAAGATTTAGAGGGGATGAGATGATGTGCTTTTGTATTTTGAAGGACTTCCATAAATCAAAGAGTTTGATCCCAAATGTTAGAACAGTTTAGAATTATGTATGAGAGGCTTATGTTTTGTTTTCTTAGCTGCTCTAAGGTATTCATTTTACCCCAGAGGAGAGAAATAAAAGCAATGGGATAGAAGTTATAGAAGCAGATTTTGGATCAACGTAAGGAAAACCTTCCTAACCATTAAAGCAATGCAAAAATAGGGAGGCCTGTAAAGGGAGTGCAATGAGGGTTTTTAGCTAATGCTAAATTACTTTTTTTTTTTTTTTTGAGAATAGGTCTTCCTGTCTTAGAATCAGCTAAATGATGCAATGGATAGAGCACTGAGCTTGGAATCAGGAAGATTGATCTTCATGAGTTCAAATCTAGCCTCAGACACTTACTAGCTATGTGACTCCAAGCAAATCACTTAACTCTGCTTGCCTCAGTTTTCTCATCTGTAAAGTGAGCTGGAGAAGGAAATGGCAAACCTTTCTAATATCTTTGCCAAGAAAATTCCCAAATTAGGTCACAAAGAATGAGACACAACTGAAATGATTAAATAACAGTGTCCTATCTTGTTCCACAGGAAATACAGCAGCCTCTCACTGGTCCAGAAATGCCTATTGATATGATGAGTTTTGACCTCCTCTATTTCTGATCTGGGGTGGTGGTGGTCTGCTCCCAGGGACTCACCATATTGATGCTGGACTTTGTGTAGACACCCAATAGGTTTAGCCCATTCCAACTGAGAACTCCTGAAATCAAGTGATCTACCAGCCTAACCTTCCCAGACAGCAGGAAGGAAGCAAAGGCATCTCCCACCATTCCTAGCTAACGATCCTTCCTCAAAGATTTGTAAAAAGGGATTCTTGGTCAGATGCAGGTTAGGTTAAGCCATTCTCTTGAAACCCCTTCTAACTCTAAGATTCTGTAATTTTGCAAGAGCAAGAGAAAGCCAAATATAAAGACTCTAAGTTGGAAATTATTTCAGAGAATTAGAAGCCCAGTTCCTCAGAGTTGGAGATTACACTCCTAGGACAATCCATTCTATTCTTGAATAGCTATAATTGTTATGTCAACCCTAAATCTTCTTCTTGGCAAATTTTGCCCATTGCTGAGTTCTGTCCCTGGAAATCAGAACAAATCCAATCCATATTTTGCATAACAACCCTTCAAATAATTTAAAGACAACTCAGTCCTCTTTTGTCCAAACTATTTCCAATTCATTCAGCTACTTCCCATTGGGAAGTCTATGGTTCTTTCTTCTGACCTTTTGAAACTCACAAGTTTATAACTTCCAAATCTTCCACCTAAAATGAAAAAAAAAAAATGCTGGGATAAAGGACTGAGGGTTTTGTTTGTTTTGTTTTTTAATTTAATTTTTACTATATTTATTCTCAATTACATGTAAACAATTTTTAAAATAATCTAAAAAATATTGAGTTTCATATTCTTTCCCTCCCTCTTCTCCTCTCCTTAAAAAGGCAAGAAATTTGATATAGATCATATATATTTTGTACACATGCAAAATATTTTCATGTTAACCATGTTGCAAAAGAAAATTCAAGCCCCAACAATAAAACAAAAATAATAAAGCTTTTTTTAAAAAAAAGAATGCTTTAATCTACATTTGAACCATTCACAAATGACCATTATACAATTTTGCTGTTACTATGTACAATATTATCCTAGTTCTATACATTTACTTTGTATCAATTCATATAAGTGCTACCACCCAAATAGCTACTGTAAATATTTTGGGTTTTTTTTAAATCTCTTTGGGATGCAGACATAGAAGGAATATTGTTGGATCAAAGGTATACACAGTTTTGTAGCCCTTTAGGCATAGATTCAAATTGTTATTCAGGATGTTTTGACCAGTTCACAACTCTACCAATAGTAAATCAATGTCCCACTTTTCCCACATCCTCTGCAACATTTGTCCTTTTCCTTTTCTGCCATATTAGTTAATCTGATGTTTGGGGGTTTTTTTAAGTTTTTTCAATTTATATTTTTCTAATCAATAGTGATTTGGAGTATTTCTTTTTACTATGACTATAGCTTTAATGTCTTCTGTAAACTACCTATTTATGACTTTTGACCCATTTTAACATTGGGGAATGACTTGTATTTTTATAAATTGGATTCAGTTCTCTATGTATTTGAGAAATGAGGACTTTTTTTCTTATCCAATATATCACTTTTTATTTGTTTTATTGGACTATTTAATCCATTTGCTTTTTTTTATTTAATTTTTTTATTATAATAACTTTTTATTGACAGAACCCATGCCAGGATAATTTTTTACAACATTATCCCTTACACTCACTTCTGTTCCGATTTTTGCTCTCTCTCCCTCCACCCCCTCCCCTAGATGGCAAGCAGTCCTATATATGTTGAATATGTCGCAGTATATCCTAGATACAATATATGTGTACAGAACCAAACAGTTCTCTTGTTACACAGGAAGAATTGGATTTAGAAGGTAAAAATAATCTGAGAAGAAAAACAAAAATGCAAACAGTTTACATTCATTTCCCAGTATTCTTTCTGTGAGTGAAGCTGCTTCTGTACATCATTGATCAAATGAAACTGAATTAGGTCTCTTTGTCAAAGAAATCCGCTTCCATCAGATTACATCTTCGTACAGTATCATTGTTGAAGTATATAATGATCTCCTGGTTCTGCTCATTTCACTTAGCATCAGTTCATGTAAGTCTCTCCAAGCCTCTCTGTATTCATCCTGCTGGTCATGAGAAATGAGGACTTTATCAGAGAAACTTGCTATAAATTTTTTCAAATAATTTCCTGTTTTTCTTCTAATTTTTGCTGCACTAGTGCATTTGTGCAAAAACTTCTTAACTTGATGTAATCAAAATTATCCATTTTACATCCCATAATGTCTTTTTGGTCATAAATTTCTCCTTTATCTATAATTCTGACAGCTATAATAGTCTAGGTTTCCTAATTTACTTTTGACATCATCTTTTTTGGCTAAGTCATGTACGCATTTTGACCTTATCTTGATATACAGCATGAGATGTTGGTCTATACCTAGTTTGTGCCAAACTGCTTTCCAGTTTTCCCCAGTAGTTTTTGTCAAATAAAGAGTTTTTGTTCCAAAACTTCAGTATTTGGATTTATAATATGCTAAATTACTGTTGTATTTTGATATAATGTAATATGTACCTAATTTATCCTGCTGACCACTAGCTCTGTTTCTTACTCAGTATCAGATTGTTTCACTATTTACTGCTTTATAATATAGTTTGAGATATGTAACCATAATATCTCAAACTATATTATATTATAAAGATAGTATGGTTACACTATCTCCCTTCATACTTTTTTCATTGATTCCTTTAAAATCCTTGACCATTTCTTCTTCCAAATGAATTAAGGAGAACAACAACAATCAGGCAACATATTAAAATTTATGGAATATAGCTGAGTATTACTAAGAGGAAAATGTTTATTTTTTTATGCTTCTTTTGAGTTTTGTATTTGGAAATTTTTTTCTACTCAAATTTTCTATTCAGACCTGATTTTTTTGTTAGAAATGTTTAAAAATGCTTGGTTTCAGCAGGACTAGGAGATCATTATATACTTCAACAACAATACTATATGATGATTAATTCTGATGGACGTGGCCATCTCCAGCAATGAGATGAACCAAATCAGTTCCAATAGAACAGTAATGAACTGAACCAGCTACACCCAGGGAAAGAACTCTTGGAAATGAGTATGAATCACTACATAGAATTCCCAATCTTTCTGTTTTTGTCCGCCTGCATTTTTTATTTCCTTTACAGGTTAATTGTACACTATTTCAAAGTCCGATTCTTTTTGTACAGCAAAATAACTGTATATATATATATATGTATATATATATAGTATTTAACATATATATATGTTATATATATGGACATATATATATATATATTATATATAGTATTTAACATATACTTTAACATATTTAACATATATTGGTCAACTTGCCATCTGGGTGAGGGGGTGGGGAGAAGGAGGAGAAAAATTGGAACAAAAGGTTTCTCAATTGTCAATGCTGAAAAATTACCCATGCATATATCTTGTAAATAAAAAGCTATAATAATTTTTAAAAATGCTCTATTTCATTAAATATTGATTTGTCCCCTAAAGGATTATACTCAGTTTTGCTAGATAGATTATTCTTGGTTATGATCCTAGATTTTTACCTTTTGAAACATCATATTTCAAGCTCTCCAATCCTTTAATGTGGTAGCTGCTAAATCTTTTGTGTCCTAATTGTGGCTCTGCAATGTTTGAATTGTTTCTTTCTGGATGCTTGAAGTATTTCCTTCTTATCTAGCACTGGAATTTGGCCATGATATTCCTGTGAGATTTTATTTGGGGACATTTTCAGGAGGTAGTTGGTGAATTTTTTTAAATTTCAATTTCACTCTCTGGTTTTAGCATATTAGGAGTTTTCCTTGATAATTTCTTGAAATATTATGTCTAGGCTCTTTTTTTTTTAATCACAACTTTCAGTTGATCTAATAATTCTTAAATTATTTCTCTTGGATCTATTTTCCAGATCCATTGTTATTCCAAAGAGATATTTCACATTTCCTTCTATTTTTTTCATTCTTTTGATTTTGTTTTATTGTTTCTTGATATCTCATGGAGTCATTAGCATCCACTTGCCCAATTCTAATTTTTAAGAAATTTTTTCTTCAGTGAGCTTCTGTATCTCTTTCCATTTGGTTCAGTTCTACTGAAGTTAGTTCTTTTCTTCAGTGAATGTTTATATGTCTCTTTTTTTTTTTCATTTGGCCTTTTCTGGTTTTTTTTAAGGTGTTGTTTTCCTCAGTATTTGTTTGTGTGCTTATTTTTTGAGTTCTTCTAGGAATTATTTTTAAGCCTGTAGCCACCATTTTTTCTTTTGGGTTTTTCATGTTTTCTTCAGTATTTGGGTGTGTGTGTCTCCTTTATTTAGCTATTGGCTCTTTTAATAATTTTTTTACATTGCTCTCATTTCTTTTCTTAATTTTTCCTTCAACTCCCTTATTTTATCTTTATAATCTTTTGAGAGTTCTTCTTGGAATTATTTTTAAGCTTGTGACCACTTCACATTTTTCTTTGAAGTTTTGCATATAGCTGTTGTGACTTCCTGTCTTCTGAGTTTGTGTCTTGATCTTCTCTGTCACCATAGTAACTTATTATGGTCAGGTTCTTTGTTGTTGTTGTCTCTGTTGTTTGCTCATTTTTCTGACCTATTTTTCTTTCTTTCTTTTTATTTTTACTTTTAGCTTTATGTTAAAGTTGGATTCTACTCCCAGGGTAGAAGCAACACTTGCCCCAAGTTTTGGGCCTTTCTTGCTGCTATTTTCAGAAATAGCTTTGAAATTCTGTAAGTTTTTAGTTCTTCCAACATGGTATGATCTAAAGAAAGGTGTGGTCACAGCTCTCCCGGTTTGTGCTCTGGTTTACCCAGAAAGGAACTTTGTTTCCATGTTGTCACCAGAGCCAGAATTTCTCCTGTTCCAGGGACTATAACCAGGGACTATAACTATTCCTCCAGCTTTAATTGCTAGTGCTTTTCTCTGTCTTGATGCTAATCTCCCTATTGCTCTGTGAGCAACCATAAGCATTCCTTTCCACCCTGTGACAGCAAGTGCTTTCCTTCCTCTTGGTCCTCACAGAGGTACTTTGTTTCTTATCATCACAACTTAGCCTATGGATATATACACATACATATATATTTATACAGATGTGGGCATTTTTATGTATACAAGTATGTATATATGTACATTTATAAATGTATATACACATATTTCAACTATCAGTATTTCTAGCTTTTCTTTTCTTTTCTCTCACATTCTAAGATGAAAAGAAATAGAATTGTCACATTTCTTCTGCTCGACATTCTTATTCTTTTCTACTTCAGCCATTAATTTCTATTTGTTGGTAAGAATAAGGTTCAGAAGAAAATTTCCCTAATTCTTTATTACCTCTATCTTCTGAAGGATGAAATTATCATTAAGGAAAGTCAAGAAGTTATAAACTACTCTGCTTTTTCAGAAATATTCATCATATCTAAGGAGGAACAACAGTAGACACTGTCCTCTGAGTCACCCCTAATGTTTTCATTCCTCTTACATTTGAAAATGAAGCTTCTCAGGCATATATGTAGATGTGGTTCAAAAGACTGACCGAGTCTTTTTTTTTCTGTGTTGTATGCACATGAAGAGTTGCCTTTGTTTTGTGAACCATTAGTGCCACTCAAAGACAGACTACTTATTTCTGGCTCTCAATCTTTATGCTTTATAGAAATTTTTTTTTGTTCATGTGATTCGTAAGTAAAGTTCTAAAGTAAAGAAGTAAAAACCTATTAAAATTTCTATTTTGTTAGAAAATAGCTGGGGTTTTCTTTTCTCTTGTAATGTATTGGAATACCAAATAATAAAAAACCCACTTGGATTTAGTCTCTCTTTTAAGAGTCATAAAATCCATGTGTTTATAGGCTGCTTCTTCTTTAGATATGACTCTCTTTTTACCTAACACTCTCCTTCTGCTTACCACTCTCCTTCCTTCAGGCTTTTTCTCCCTCTTTCAGACATTTCCATGTTCCATACTAGAGGCTTCCATGGTTGTACAAGAGTCTTACCAGCTAATTCCCAGAATGTTTCCTCTTGAGATTCAGAGATGGAAAATCACTTATAAATACTTGCACCAGAACTCACTCCTATCATGTGAAAATCTGGGATGCTTTCTGGTCGTGGCAAGGATAGGGAATTATTGGATCATAGATTTAGAACTAAAAGAGATTTTATAAACAATGTAGTCTAGCCCCTTTGTTTTTAAGTAAGGAAACTAAACCTTAGGGAACGTTAAGTGATTTGCCCAAAGTCACACTGGCAGTGAGTAGAGGAATTATAGAGAACTCTATGCTAGGTGGTTCAGTGGATAAAAGCATTGGGCCTAGAGTCAAGAAGACTCATCTTCCTGAGTTTAAATCTGGTCCCACACACTTACTAGCTGTATAACTCTGGGTAAGTCACATTTTGCCTCAGTTTTCTCATCTGTAAAATGAGCTGGAGAAGGAAATGGCAAATCACTCCAGTATCTTTACCAAGAAAACCTAAAATGGGATCACAAAGAGGCACATAATTGAAATAACTGATTAAAGACATCTAGATGATTTAAAACCATCAGCAAGCATCATGTATAATAGGGACAAACTAGAACCATTTCCAATAAGATCAGGGGTGAAACAAGGTTGCCCAATATTCAATATTATATTAGAAATGGTAGCTTTGGAAATAAGAGAAGAAAAAATGGTTAAAGGAATTAGAGTAGGTAATGAGGAAACTAAATTATCACTCTCTGAAGACATCTAGGTGGGCTAAGGCACAGGGTGAATTCATAGCCTAGCCACAAGAGCAGTGTTACTGAAAAATCACACAGAGCTGTGGCCACAAAACTACTGCATTGCAACTGATTGTTTCTTTCCATTGTTGTTCTTGATCCCTACTTTTCCACAACAGGTTTCACATTTTGGGTCTTGGATCTTCCATTTTGTGGTAAAAATGTACTATAATAAAACCTTATTGCTTTATTCATTATTGTTCTTTCTGATTCTTTTGCAAAATTGCTCTTAAGTCCTAAAATCACTTGAATGAACCAAGCCACTCATGCAATCTCAGGGTCTTTGCACTTCACATTACCATCTGCCTATAAAAAAATAAAAGAAAGTAAATCTTACTGACTGTTAAGCAAGTTAAACAAGCAGATGGATGAGGGAAGAGAGAAAGAGATTCTAGAAAAACATTTTTCCCAGAGTGAAGTGCAAAGAAATCACAGCTATGTCTGTGACGGAGAATGTGGACCAGGTGGAATTTTTTCAGTCTCTGAAGAGACAGCACTGTTCTCATCCCTGTGGCTAAAATGCCTACAAGGAAATCACAGTGAGTCAGAGAGGACCCGCCTGGCTGGGAAAAAGATGACTCACTCACGAGACAGTGGAGCAGAAACTCCTAGGGGAAAGAAGGGATTTCTTTGAAAATAAATACAGCTTTAGGTGAGTGTAAGCAGGAGAAACATCAAACTGTACCTAAGTTTAAAGAGTAAAAGAGCATGAATTGAAACTATTCAGAATTCTTTTTTTTCCAAAGATATTTCTGTGTGCCAGAGATTTTATATTGGTTTTCTTGTACTCTAAAATATATCACACTTAAACTTTTGGTATTCATTTCATAGCTAATCTAATTTAACTGATTTGAAAAGAATAATTAAATATTTTTCAAACAGGAATTTATGATAACTCAGTGTATTGTATGGAAAACAATTCATATGGAAAAAATTTTGCCTGAAGTTTTTTTTTAATTTTGCAGATTTAAAAAACAACAACATGGTCATTTCCTAATAATCTCTCCCACTGAAACCTTCCCTACAACCAATAAAAATAGTTAAATGAAACCAAACAACAAAACTACTATATCTCTCAACATATGCAGTATTCTATATCTATAACACACACACACACACACACACCCCTTTTCCCTACCCCCCACTACTTCCTTCTCTTTTGAGAGAACTCTGAAGAAGTAATAAAAAAGTAACAATTAAGAAGAGCCTCTAAGTACCTCAAATTACCCTGGCCTAAGAGCTCCAATAATTTTATGACTGGGATCACATTACTTTAAACTTGGCCTGGGTTTTAAAAAAAATCATAAATTTTAGAGCATCCCCGTTAATTAGCCAGGACCATCACCCAGTAATTGTAGGTTGTAACATTCTCTAATAGTCACTCCCTAGGTCTGAAAGAAACTATGAATCCCCAAACTAATAAATCTAAGGCCTTTTGTTTCTTTATTGCTAGCTTTATTTACTCAGTCATTCCCAAGCTAAATTGGAGACCATCTTCAGTAGAGGTCAAAGTCATCCAGTTACAGGAAGAGATATATGGGAAACAAATGCAGCAGGGTGGGGTATCAGGGGTGAGAGTGGGGGGTACAGTTGCCCATTTTCTCACTGTCAAGAGTGTTCTGAGAGAATCAACTAGGACTACATACTTACAGATCAGCTAAAAGCATCAGGCTTCTGGGAAAGATGTCAGATTTACAGTGAGAAATGACATGTGCTGCCGGATCTAGGTAAAAATGCTGGCGTTTAAAGCCTTCACTAATCCATTGAGACACCTTACGGATCCAACAGCCTTATCAGCCAGAGGCAGGATATATTGACTTTTTTTCTTTGTGGATGGAACTCACCCCCAGGGCCTTGTCACATGGAGAACACAGGCTCACATGTGCTTCCCAAATACTACACTTGTTTCTGCAAGTGTTTCATTCTCCACAGCTTCTGTTCTTGTGACTCATGCTTCAGATAGCAAGGAGCTAATAAATGGTTTCTCCTGATGATGTTGATTTGACATGAACGCATTCTAATGTGACTTTGAAAGGCTGAAGATAATGTGTCAGGTCCTACCTTTGTCTTATAAAAAGGCTCCAAAGGCCTTAGGATGTACAAATATGGGTCACTGTGGGAGGGCAGGCCTGAGTCTGGAAGGTTTGCCCAAAGGCCCTAAGGTTTTGTTGGAATGGAAGAATGAATGTTATTTGACATCTGACCTTCTAAAGGTCAGGGGAAAGGATCAGCCACTGGGCAGTCATGATAGAATACATAATAGAATCCTGAACCAAAGGCTATTTTGTGGAAACCATTTCTGCCTCCTAAAATGAAAGCATTGTATATAGGGCTTATTGATATAAATAGATTTTTCCCTCATCCATTGGTATAATCTAATGCACAGATTGTGTATGTATATATATGAGTTGCCTTAAAGGAAAGAAAGGGTTAAGCCATTAGGAACAGAAGTAACCTCTATCTCCCTCACCCCCAGGCCTAAGATAAGAGGCTCTTTTCTAACTTGTGTGTCATTTTCTGAGTGGCTTGTCCTTTCACTTTCACTCAGTGGGATGGTGATGATTGCTTTATTTTTTTTCTCATTCACCTTGCTGAGCAAAGCAATTTATTCTCTTACTAAAAGCTGTTCCACTGTCTTTCTAGAAGGCAAGATAGTACAGGAGGAAATATCAGTGAATTGCAAGGCAGGAGACCTAGGATAAGTCATTGATTAGCAGACTTTGGACTAGTCAACTTCAACTTCTAGGGACTCAGTTTCCTGATCTGTCAGAGGATGATTTTGATGGGCTTTCATTATAGTCCTTATTTAAATATTATTCTTCCAATAAAATATTGCTGGTGGGTATTAAAACTTTTCACAATGCTACTCTCTTCATGAGTCCAAAGATACTTCAGACACTTGCTAGTTGTGTGATCCTGATTAGTTAACTTTGTACGCCTCAGTATCCTCATCAGTAAAATGATCTGGAGAAGGAAACCACAAACCACTTTAGTATCTCTGCCAAGAAAACCCCAAAGGGGACACAAAGAGTCAGACATAACTAAAAAATGACAACTAAATGGAAGATTAACTGATATTTGGAAAATTAATTCCTCCAAACATGGCCCATGTTGAAGTTAATAAAAAACAGGACCAACCTGTTTTGGTTTTTTTTGTTTTCCAAAAAATTATTTGCTCATAACAGGTAATAGTGCATAGTTAGGAGGCGGGTAGTGTAGTAGATAGAGCACCAGCCCTGAAGGCAGGAGGACCTGAGTTCAAATATGACCTCAGACATTTAATACTTCTTGGTTGTGTGATCCTGGGCAAGTCACTTAACCCCAATTACCTTGGGGGGGGGGGAAAGAAAGTGCATAGTTAGCAAGCAGGAGACCTCAGTGTAAGTCCTGCCTCTCCTTCCCATTGAGTTGCTTTGTGATTTTGATCCATTCTCTGATCTAGTTGTTCTTCCTGAATTTGTCTTCCCAAGGGCCATTTCTGCTTCTTATTATGGCACATCAGGAACTACAGTTATTTCAAGTCCAAATATGATCATTCCAATCAATTAAACATGCTTATTAAGGCACTATGCTAGCTTCTAAGAATATAAGTACATCGTTGTCAGAGTCCCTGCCCTCAAAAAAATAATATCTGTTAGAAGATAAAGCATGTTCATAGATATATAAATATATACAAAACAGCAAAAAGGGATTTCTGGCAATGAGACATTAACTGAAGGGATCAAGAAGGGCTACTTTTAAAAAGTTACATCAGAGCTAACCCTAAAGAACAAAGGATTCCAAGAGTCAAAGGTATAAAAGGCACATGGAACCGCTTGTACAAAGATCTGGAGGTAGGGAATGAAATAATTTGTAAAGGGAACAACAAATAGTCAATTTTGACTGCGACATAGAATGAGAGGGAATAATAATCACCAGAGAGATAGACTGAAGACCAAATGTAAAGGGCTTTCAAAACTAGACAAGTCTATATTTTATTCCAGAGACAATAGGGAATCACTGGAGCCTCTTGAGGAAAGAAAGTAAGATGGTCAAATTTCTGCTTTTAGATTATAGATTTGACAACTATTTGGAGAAATGTTTTCAAGAAGGGAGAAAATAGATGTTTGCTGTTCAGTCATTTGGGGTTTTCTTGGCAAAGATACTGAAACTGTTTCCCATTTCTTTTTCCAA
The DNA here is from genome assembly GCF_902635505.1 of Sarcophilus harrisii. Classification (NCBI taxonomy): domain Eukaryota; kingdom Metazoa; phylum Chordata; class Mammalia; order Dasyuromorphia; family Dasyuridae; genus Sarcophilus; species Sarcophilus harrisii. Next base: position 142,521,816 of record NC_045429.1, read on the forward strand.
TGGATTGATTTCGTTAGTCAATCAAAAATTAAGTGACTTGTCCAGGGTTGACACTGCTAGGAAGTATCTGATACTGGATTTGATTCCAGCCAGTGCACTATCTACTAAGCCACCAGCTCTTAGGAGGATATTAAAATATTTTACTTGAACCACTACACACCTCTCAGATTAACTAAGATGACAGGAAAAGATAGTGATAAATGTTGGAGGGAATGTGGGAAAACTGATATATTGTTGGTGGAGTTGTGAACTGATCCAGACATTCTGGAGAGTAATTTGGAACTATGCCCAAAGGGCTATCAAAATGTGCATACCCAGGCAATGAATACCTGAACTGGGTTATACTATGAGTAGAGAAAGCAAAGAATGTGACAGATATTGTACTGTGACTAATACTTTAAAAAAAAAAGATTTTATAAAACTACTGACATTTTCTATTTGTTATCTTCATCCCAGTTTTATCCTTTCTCTGAGACTAATTTTGACCCTGGAAAGAAAGTTTATAGAGCGTTTCTCACTCAAAAAAGCCTTTGCCAGTATCTTGTACCTCTTATCCATATATCCTCATCACCTCTCACCTACACTACTTTCAGTCTTCTCTATTTTCAACATCTTCCTTCTCCAATCCTTCCTCTGCACAACTGCCAAATTATTGTTCCTAAAACATAAGCAGGTCTGATCATGTCACTGCCTCCTCAAGAAGCTCCAACGTTACCCATATTCCTTTGCCAGGATCCCTGATCCCTTGTTGCCTAGCGTCTCCTTCTTGAGTTTCAAATTCCTAATATTTTGTTATTTCAATTTTGGACCCACTTACCTAATTCTTCTATCATTACCTGTCTACTTGGACTCCTGATTCTCAATACCAGACTCCTTAACTGATTACTTTTGCTTTGTTCCAAATCTCTTAGCCTGCTATTTTATCATGGGCAACTCAATCTATTTAACCCTACAACAACATGATTCTGAAATTCCCACTCTGTATTTCCTTCCTTTATTTACCATTTAGATATCTTTTGAGTAGTTTTTTCCATTTGTTATGCTTTTGCTTCTGATACCTGTAATCCAGGGAAGAAATATTTGCATTCTTTGCTACATATTCATTTGACATTTATCATGAACTTCCTTAAAAGAAATCATTATTTTTATACCTATGCCCCAAATAATCTGTAAATTCCTTGAGGGTCTCCCCAGGGCCTACAACCAGTGTGCCAAGCCAGTAATATGTGTTCGATAAATGTGCATGGATTGATATTTGCAAAATCTTTTCCTTTTTTAACTCTCTCTCTCCCATAGACCATTCTTCACACACACACAAGTATATATATATATATATAAACTGTTTTTTTATTACTCAGCAAATTTAAGCTATAACCCATTTTCCCTCCTTTTCCATTTTGATGAATGGAAACTTTCATCACTGCTATCAGCATCCCACTGTGCAAAAATATGCACCACACACCATATTCCCTAAATATTCTCTTTTCAATGGATTCTTCTCCTGTAACAAAAATAGAACAGGAAATTAAAGTGACTCACAGGGAGAAGAGTTTATTAAGTTGATGAGAAAGAGTTTGTAGAAGAGCTTATCTCAGATTTGAAACAGATCACAAATCACCTCAAAGAATTGTTACCAAATTCCTGAGTTTCTCTCCTTTCAATGCAGTAGACCACCACAATATAGATGTCGGAATAAAATTCAAAATGAGATTTTTTTCCCCTCACCTTTTGATTCAGCTCAATTTAGCAAGAATGTGCAAAGTTTTGTGTGAAGTATGGGGTTTACAAAAACAAAAAGGAAACAATCTCAGTCTTCCAGGAATCTTTTTAATATGGAGGCAGAATATAAAATGCACACAGATAAGCAAATATCAAGTAAATGCAAAATAAATAAAATGAATAGAAGAAAGGAAATAAATTATATGTACCAATCTCTCAACTTTAATTCCTCCTGATATTTCAATAAGTTAAGAATACATCTCAATCAAATAAATCGAAGGTGTGAACAAGGCATCAGTGTTTCATTGAATCAATCAGTCAAAGACATTTCAACTAGGAAATCTATTTGGATGGGTGGATGGACAACAACAATACTTCTGCTGGCCCTTAGGGGAGAAAGATAGGAAGAAAGCCATAGTGAGAATTAGCCCCAGAATTAGGGCAATGTTTCCATAGTCAAAGAGGCATGACAATTATTTTGTGAAAAGAAGGGCAATTATCAATAGTACTAGTGAAGGCACTAGCTTCTTTCCCATTTTGAGGGCACCTAAAGGCAGAAAATAAAAGTAAAGCAATTTAGTCTCTGGCCTTGTTATGGGGCTGTTCCTTTACACTGAAGCTTGCAGAATTATTTGTCCATTGTTACCCTCTTGATACAGGCTCTCATCATCTCATGTTTGGACCGTTAAAACTATTTGTTCTCTCTACATCAAATCTCTTCCCACTCTAGTCCATCATCCATTCAGCTACCAAAGTATATTCCCAAAGTAAAGATATGATCACATCACTTCCCTACCCAATAAACTCTAATGGTTTCCTATTACCTATGGGATTAAATATAAATATAATGCAGTAGTGTGCTAATAAATGTTTAACAAAAATATTTATGCATGACACATATTTAACTTTAACCTGCATTAACATTTCTCTCCATCACTTAAATCTGAACAATCAATAAAACAATAAACCAAACCCTAATTTGTAGTGTTTGCCAATTTCTAAGGTATAAAGCGCATACTGAAAATTTGGCAGTCTCTCAGGAGCCTGTTTGAGCTTGCTCCTGTATATAGGCCTCTATTTGGCTTTCAAAGCACTCATTGTCTGGTTTCTTCTTACCTCTCCGGTCTTCCCTGGTATTCTACAATTCAAGGGCACTAGCTGCACAGCTCTGGTATTCATTGTCTTTCCTGTGGGTATCTCCACCATGTATTGCGTATGAATAAAAAGATATTTTATATTACCTAGTAGTGTGATTCTCAAACTTTTGTTCAACAATCATGTTGTTGTAGGGTTAAATAGATTTGAGTTGCCCATGATAAAATAGCAGGCTAAGAGATTTGGAACAAAGCAAAAGTAATCAGTTAAGGAGTCTGGTATTGAGAATCAGGAGTCCAAGTAGACAGTCACTCAAACAATATCTTTACACTATTAAAAACTAATGAGGATCTGTCCTGAGAGTTTTTGTCTAGGTGGATTATATTTATAGATATTTACTATATTAGAAATAAAAACTAATTTTCAATTTATAGACCCATTGAAAGGATTTCAGAGACCCCCGGATTCTCTGGACCATTCTTTGAGAAGCCTGAGGTCTTGAGTAGTATTATCAATAAAGCCTTGGGTGATGATATGACATTTGTCATAAGATCAGCTGTGTCCTTGACAATTTCTGAGCTCTTTCCTAATCACCCATGTGGACCTATACCAAAAGGTATGGAACCTTGATCATAAAAGACATCAGACTGGCTCCTTAATCCTGGATTTTACTTAATTCCTTGAGATGATATGCTAATTCCTAAACTGAGATGAAATCTCTCTATCAAGAAGAGATGCCTGGTGTTTAAGAAGATAGTCACAGTGGGAAAGCTTTCTGACCATCCCTGCCTCCAGTTCTTTTTCCTTATTTCAAGGAAAAACACTGTAGAAATCATAAAGGATTTAGAAGGGCAACTGAGAAATGCTTTTTTATTTCTTGGGCACTGGTTTTTGACCTAGATTATACTTTCTTTTAGAATTTCAGGTCCAGGACATATTCAATTGACTCAGAATCTGAGTCTAAGATAACACTTTCATCATTTCATCATCACCTCTACAACTTAAGTGATTCATCCTGGACAGCTTGTCTGTCCCCTTCCTGCCCCCTACACCTAACTATAGGACTCTGGGGGTAGCAAGGAGGAATCACAGAAATCAGAACATGCAATCTCACAGCATGTCAGGAAACAACTCAAATCACTCTCTTAACACCACTGTGAGAAAAAAGTAATGTTCTTTTTCCTAACACACCAATAAAGGGTGAGTTGTGTTGAACTGTGAGAGAAAAGATCAAGCTGACTTAGAGGCAAAAAGGGAGCTGGGGACAACTTGTTTCTTTCTTTCCCGGGCATAGCTATCCTGAACCCAATAGCTTAATGTACTGATCATTTTCTAAATGTTTCACTGTTCCAGGTGTCAATACTACATGTAGGATTCTGCTCTAAGGAACTGAATGTTACTGGGAAATCCTGATTGCTATTGTTGATGAACAGTATACACAAAGGGAATTTGTGCAAAAGAAATGTGATATAACTGGGTCTCAGTAGTCACCAATGCAGTTTTTGGAGAGGGACACCTTTTTTGACAAGTTGCTTTTCCTTGTTGACTGGGGAAAATGAGACAGATAGGTGGGTAGATGAATGAATGGTGAGAGAGGGGGATGGATGGGGGGGGGGAAGAGAGGTAGGTAGATACATAGATATACAGATAGGATAAAGAGAAAGCAGGTAGGTGAGTAAATAGAAAAGCAGACAGACAGATGAATGGTGAAAGGGATGGATGGATGGAGAGATGGGTGAATAGACACATAGATATACAGATAGGATAAAGAGAAAGCAGGTAGGTGAGTAAATAGAAAAGCAGACAGACAGATGAATGGTGAAAGGGATGGATGGATGGAGAGATGGGTGAATAGACACATAGATATACAGATAGGATAAAGAGATAGCAGGTAGGTAAGTAGATAGATAGATAGATAGATGGATGGATGGATGATAGATACACAGACAAACAGAACATTTGTTAAGACTTTGTTATATGTCATGCTCCGGGCTATATGCTAAGGATACAAATACAGACAAGCAAGACTTTCCTATTAAGTGCTTATATTCTAATGAGCGAAGACAACATATTAAAAGGATGCTAGGAAGCAGGGAGGAAAAGAGGGAGAAAGGGGAAACAAAGGCACTCATGCAGGTCATGGTGAGGAGAAGTTAGTGTGGAGGTCCAGGCAAGATAAGGTAAAAGCTCACCTATAAGATTCAGAGAATTCAGGACAGAGTTTTCCATGAGGTTAAGATACAAGTGGGTAGGAGGTTCTAAAAGGTGATAGTGAGAAATAATAGCATTCTAAGCATGGGGAATAGCTTTAATAAAGGGTCAAAGGCAGGAGATGGAATGGGGAACTTTAAGAAGGCCAGTTTGGCTGAATTTAAAATGTATAATGGGAAAAAATATGGAATTATACCTGAGACAGATTATGAAAAACTCTAAAAGTCAAACAAAACAGTCTGAATTTTATCCCAAAGGCAATAAGAAATAAAGGAAGATCTTTGTTCAGGAAAGTATCATGTTCAGACTCATGTTTTATAAGTATCAGTTGGGCAGCTCTGCAAAGAATGGATGTAGAATAGAGAGGCTAATTAGGAGCCTGTTCCATTAGTTCAAGTGAGAGGTGATTAGGGCCTGAACTGTAATCATTGTGGTGTAAGCAGAAAGGGAAAGATTTGAGAGATAAAGCAGAGGACGAATCAGCAACTAATTAGATATAAGCAATAGAGAAAGTGAAGAATCAAGGATGAAACTTGGGTTGTGAGCCTGGGTGACCAAGTGTTGACAGGAAAAAAGGAAATTAAGAGATTAGATAGGCATAGGAGGAAAAATAAAGAGTTCTATTTTGGATATATTGAGATTACGTTCAGTTACTGTTATCTTGGAGGGTCAGAAATTGGCCTTTCCTGAATTTATCCCTTGATTGGGGGAGTTACTATTTTTAGACAATCTCTTAAACCATATAATCAGCTAACTACTGAAAGAAATATTTCTGTTTTAAAGCATCAGACAATGTAGACCTAGTTAATTTTAGAGATCAAACTACCTAGTATCATAGGACTGCAGAACCAGAAGTGGAAAGAGTTCTTAAAAAAGAAATAAGCATTTACAAAGCACCTACTGTGTATCTAATTTCTCTCCCCAAAGTCTCACTATAGTGGGGAAGTATCTCTAAAAGCATGAGGGCAATGGCAGGACAGCTCTAGCATACTCTGCCATGCTAGAAAGACTTCAAGAATGGCCTCGTGGTGTTCAAGGTCCAGCCCTGCAGATTGGTCATTGAATGATAAACTAATTGGTCACAGCAATCCTTTAAAGATTAAGTCAAAGAGGGATTTCCATCTGTATCAGTGGAAGGGATTCCCATACAGATAATGGATATTCTTACAGTATCAAAGAGTGGACTTACACCTCCTCAAAATATCTGATAGAGAAACAGTGTAGCCTAATGGAAGGAGGGCTATTTAAAACCAGGAAGATCCGGATTTAAATGTAGCCTGTGACAGACACTGCACATGTAACTCTAGGCAAATAACTCAAGTTGTTAATATTCTTTGCAATTCTTGCAATGGTTAGCCTGCCAGACTTGGAGTAATGAAGACCTGAATTCAAAGTCAGACTCAGACATTTGCTAGCTTTTATGAACCTGAGCAAATCATTTAACCCTTTGTGCCTCAATTTTCTTATCTGTAAGATAAGCTAGAGAAGGAAATGGCAAATCTCTAAGTAAATCATTCCCAAGAAAACACCAGATGTGATCACAAAGAGTCAGACATAACTAAAAATGATTGAAAAACAAGAGCTTTCTAAGTTGCAGTAAAGTTTTATTGGCAGAGAAAGTTTCTTTACCTGGGAGCTCCTTAAAACAATAAAATCATGGGTCTAATCCCTATCCCTATCAAGATGTATGATATATTCAGTAGTCCCTTGCTAATAATTTTCTCATTTTATGTGGACATATGTTTAGAAAAATTGCATATGTTTAACCTATATTGCTGTCTAGGGGATTGGGGAAAGGGAGAAAAACTTGATACACAAGGTTTTGAAAGGATAAGTGTTGATAACTAACTATATTTTGAAAAATAAAAAGCTATTATTATTTTTTAAATTCTTATTTCAGTCCTTAGGAGATACCAATATGTATTTCTTCTTTTGAGGGACAATATTTTCAGAATCCTTAATTTTGTCCTGGTTCACTTTTCCCAAGATCTTTTCTAAGAGAGCACTTAACCTTAGCTTAAAGTTTAACTCTCTTAATGTGGTAGTACTAGTATGATGGATATTTGTATGCTGCTTTTGTTTTTTTGGCTCTGCTCTTACTGATGCTAAAGATGTTTTAAAATATTTGTGATTAATAAATATCACAAATACTATGCTAATCTCATACCTTCCATCATTCCTTGGAATATACAAAGCTTACAGAAGACAAGTACCTACCACTATATTAGCGCAGAAATGATACTGCCTCTCTGTTATAGATGATTAACCAGATTTCCTATCTTTCTTCTGTGGGGGAATCTTATTTCCTCTTTTCCTGGAAAGCCATCATGAAGACAAGTTCATTCTTTGTAAGCTGTAGCCTCCATAAATTTAGAGCTGGGAAAAGCAGACATTTGAGGAAAATAACAGCTTTGTTTGCTTTGCATAATACCCCTATAGAATATTGATAGTGTGTGTGTGTGTGTGTGTGTGTGTGTGTGTGTGTGTGTGTGTGTGTAAGCCCCAACACCCAATATGACACAGGAACAACTTTTGAAAAATCATTTAGAACTTTTAGCTGCAACAAAAGAAATATCTTCAGTCTCTTTGGAGCTGAAAAAAAGGAGATTGTGCTCCAGTAGATGGGTTAACCTGTGACTCTGCCTGAGGGGAATCTGGAAAGGAAAAAAACATTTAATGAAGCTAGCATAGTCTGGGGAGGAAATAAAAAGTCACCTTCACCTAGAAAAAGGATCATTGGCAGCCACAGGAAACAAAATGCAATTTGTGTTTATTCTGACAGCCTATCTCAGAGGAGAGGATGCATCTTTTTTAAAAGTGGAGAGATCACAAAAGCAATTCACCACTGATTCCATAAAATATTATTAAATGACTATTATATGCAACACTGAGAGTCAGGGTTGTATAATGGTTAGAGGCTTAGCCTAGGAGATAGGAAATTCTAGATTTATGTCCTTAACCTAGGAAGGAAATTCTAGATTCATGTCCTGCCTCTGACATATATTGACTGAAAAGTTCCCTATAACTTCTCTATAAGTTCCAGAGGAGGTACCAATCATAGATAGAGAGATTATCTAGGCAGCGAAATTGCACTAGTCCTATTGCAAAGCCCTGTGTTTGGTGCTAAGAATAAAAGACAATAAGACCTATTCTTAAGTGATTTGTACTTTCTTGAAAGATGTACCATATATAATAATTAAGGGCATAAATTCAGGAGTTAATTGAATCAGTGGATCACACCCCTGATTAATAAATACTTGTGGAATCAAATTGAATCTATTTCTTGTTGTGTCGGACTCTTCATGACATCATTTGGGGTTTTCTTGACAAAAATAATGAAGTAGCTTCCCATTTCCTTCTCCAACTCATTTTATAGTGGTGGAAACTGAGGCAAACAGGATTAAGGGATTTGCCTAAGGTCACACAGCTAGTTTAAGTATGAAAAGCCACATTTGAACTCAGGTCCTCCTGACTCCAGGACTGGTACTCTATCCACCATACTACCTAAATACCTAGATTTAATCTATATCCTTACTATAATTCTTTCAATCTTCACAAAAATCCAGGAAAAAAGGGAATTAAAATATCATTAATTTTCCTCTATTATTACAGATAAAGAAATAAAGGATTAGAGTGAAATTAAGATCACATAGCTATCAACGATAGAGCCCAATATGAATCCAGGTTTTCTGAGTCCATATTCAGTCACTGCCTCTTTTTCTATAAGATTTTCTGAGATGCCTAATTTTATTTATTATTAAACGTTTAAATCAATGGTTCTTTTCTATAACATATGGATTTTCTAAGAATCATCAACACAAACTCAATCCACTTCACCTTCACATAGGGAAAAAAATTCTCACTACTATACTCATTGCAAAGTAATGAATATATATGGTATTTGTTATTTAGGACTACCCTTTTACACAAGGAGCTTAAAATGTTTAAAACATCTTCTAAGCAACTCAAATGATAACCCCACAAAGGAGAAAGTTGTAAATGTAGAAATAAACACTATTTCCTCCTTCTGGAAAAGTGGAGAAAGTGAGACATAATATATAAAATAATTAAACAGCAGATATCGAGACTTTGTGACTCATGAGTGAAACAAGAAGTAGGACCCAGGACACCCAGACACGTAGACCAAGACTGAGATTAGGGAAGGGCTCAGGATGTGTGTCAAAAACACAACTCTTGCTGATTCAGTGGCACAGATTCGTCATCATCAATATCCTTGAATATTGTCTGTGTCTAAGAATTCAGGCAGATCATGGCACGACCTAATTTACAATGAATCCCAAAGACACAGACAGATAAGGAAAGGTACCCTGGAACATCAAACACTAAAGTCTTATTACTCTTCCAAAAGTCTGAATCTCTTCTTCCCTTCTCTCTGTCTCTCAACTCTTTCCCTTTTTCCCTCTCTCTTTGTCTCTCTCTGTCTCCCTTTCTTTCTCTCTGTTTCTCTCCCTCCATCCTTCGCTCCGTCCCTCCCTCCTCTTTGACTCTCTCTGTCTATTCCCCCCTCGCTCTCCCCTCCTTTTCTCTCTCCTTCTTCCCTCCCTTTTTTTCCTCCCTCTCCCTCTCTCTTCTCTCCCTCCTTCCTCTCTCTCCTTCCTTCCCTCCCTCTCTTGTCTCCATCCCTTCCCTCTCTCATTCTTCCCTTCCTTTCCTGCTTCTGTCTTGTATATCTCTATTTCTCTCCAAACATCCTCCCTATTTCCCCTCTCTCCAATGTTCCAGGTAACATATCATCATCTCCCTTTCCAGATGTCAGTTTTTATTGTCAACTCTTACACAGAATGGAGCAGCTAGATGATACAGGGGATAGAATGCTGGCCCTAAGTTCAGAATTGGACTCAGATTCTTGCTAGGTGTTTGACCCCGGGGAAGTCACTCAATCCTGTTTGCCTTGGTTTCCTCATCTGTCAAATGAGCTAGAGAAGGAAATGGCAAACCAGTCCAGTATCTTTGCCAAGAAAAACCCAAATCGGGTCACAAAGAATCAAATACGATGAAATGATTAAACAACAATACAAAATGGGTGTTTGTAAACGTGTAAGAAAAAGAGAGAGAAGGGGGGGAAGAAGGAAGGGAGGAAGGGACAGTGACAGAGATGGACACAAAGAGAGAAACAGAGAATAAAAGACAAAGAGAGACACAAAGACAGAGAGAGGAAGAGATGGAGAGAAACAGACAGACAGAGGGACAGAGAAAGAGAAAGAGACAAAAAGACGGAAAGAGAAACAGAGAGAGTCAGAGAAAGAGAGAGACAAAGACAGGGAGAGAGGAAAAGACAGAGGCAGAGAGACAGAGAGGAACAGATAGAGAGAAATAGAAACAGAGACAGAGAGACAAAGACAGAAAGAGACACACAGAGAGAAACAGAGACAAAGACAGAAAGAGACACAGAGAAACAGAGAGAGACGAGGACAAAGAGAGAGGGAAAGAGACAAAAAAAAGAGAAGGAGAAGAGACAGACAGAAAAATGAGTGACTAAATCTAGTCACTTTAATAGCATGACATTTTTCTTTTTTCTCTGTGGAGTTCAGTTTGTCTATAAGAACAAAAAGTGTTTCTACCTTAGAGAAAATCAGAGCCCTGAGCACATCAGCCTAGCTAAGACTAGCCAAAGCCCCCACAAACTCCTCATTCTCCCAGCATGCACCGACACACCCAGAAACATTCTTCTACAGGTGAGATCTGTTTAAAATAGACATAGAAAGTAGCTTGAAAACAGAGATGGAGAGCTCCCCAAGGAGCCTCATTTGGCCCGGGGCATGTCCTAGGGGTTGTTGTGGCTAGGTAGGAAGGCCTGGCTGGTCCCATTCATCCACTCCCTTCTCTTTATTGGCTGCTTGTGAGCCTCAGGTCGTTTTTAGCACCATCTGTTACCATCATCCCATTTTGCTTCCACGGTGATTCCTGCCTGACTTGTCCCCCAGGCAACAGAGCCTCACCCCAGGCTCCCACACACAAAGAGTCTCTTTCCCACCCCCAGCATAGGACCTGGGCAGTCTGAGCTAGCAGACCTCTCCTTAGCTTAGGTTCTGCTTCTTTGAGCTCTCTCCTCCCTTCCCTTCCCTCCCAAGGGCACACAAGTTGGTCTTTCCATGTCAGGGACATTATCTACTCTATGATGGCCCCCAACACATAAAAACACATTCCACATTAAAGATGCAAGTAACTTGGAAAGTCTCTCTAGTGTGGCAGCTGCTGCCAGCCTTGGCAGCCAAGCTATGACTCAGTCCATTGTCATTAAGGCTGCTGCATAAAATCAGTATCTGGCCTCCCTGCTTCCCACAGAATCAGGGAAAGACAGGACAGCAAGACCTGCTCAGTGCCGTGGCTGTCCCCGGCCAAAACAGGTCCCTTCCCTGGAGCAAATATTTAGCATTTGGCTCTGGCTCATTGTCAAGCTGTCTTCTTGGGTGATAGAGTACCAGGCAATTTGATTTCTTTGGGGAGTCTCCAAAAAGGCATTTAAAGAACAGCTAAATGTGTTCTGGAGGGAGGGTCCTCCCTGGAATAGAGGGCCTGGGTGAGAGAACGTCTCTGAAGCTTGAGATGGCCACATGACAGGAATACTAATGTGTCTCTGTGTGTGAATGCCTGGCTGTGTATATACATATCGCTATGCATTAAACAAACTGAAAAAGAAAAGGCTCCGGCTTTAGCTCCTGGTCTTCCTTTTTTTATAATAAAATTAAGCACAGAATCTTAAATCTAGAACTGGAAGGAACCTTAGAGGCCATTTTGTCCATTCTGATGATTTAACAAATGAGCAAATAGACTCTGGCACAGAGATGATCTAAGGTGGAATTTGAACCCAGTTCCTTTGACGAAACAAGGTTTTGTTTTGTTTTCACACAGTTCTCAAACTTTTTTGGTATTAGTACCTCTTTACATGTTTAAAAATTATTAAGAATCCCCCCCCAAGTCCTTTGCTTATGTGGATTTTCTCTATTGATATTTAACCATATTAGAAATTAAAACATCTTAATATTATTATGAAAATAGCTTTGTCCTCAGAGACCCAGTTCAAAGGGTCTTAGGAACCCCAAGGAGAACTTGGATGACACTTTGAGAACCACTGAACCGATCTACACTACCTCTAATGGATGTACAGGCAGCCAGATGGTACAGTGGTTACAGCTTTGGACCTGAAATTGGGAAGTCCCCGATGCAAAGCCAGCCTCAGACACTTACTGTTTATACGACCCTGGACAAATCACCTAATTTCTATTTGCATCAGTTTTCTCCATCTAAAATGGAGATAATACTAGCTCCTCTCTTCCAGGCTGTTGTAAAAAATAAATAAGTTAAAATTTGTAATGCTCTTTGCAAACCATAAAGCACTACAGAAATGCTGGTTATTATCCCCTCTGAGATCGAATCTGCTTTTCTTTTCATTATGCCATGTTGCTTCTGTAAAGGAAAGGGAAAGAGAGAGGAAGAACAGACGTACTATTTCAATAAATTAGAGATATATGTGTACGTATGTGTGTGTATAAATATACACACATATGTGCATGTATGGATATATGTATGTATGTTTGTGTATATGGTGTGTGTATAATATAGATATGTGGGAAAGTGAGTATGTATATATAATCTATATAATATATGCATGTATATATTCTCTATACCACACAAAATCAGATGTCAAGCACTGTAATATAGATAAACAAATAGATAAACAGATAAAGATCTACGAAAAGATTCTTCCCCCTTTTTTCTTCCCTTACTTTTTAGCAGAAATAGGAAACCTACTTTGGGTGTAGAAGACTGCATCTAGTATCAGATTTTTTTGATATTTTGATTGTTTTCTATGATTCTTTTCTTTTTCCTTTTGTTAATTATTTGTTATGAGGAATGGCATTGGAAAGGAAAATGAGAGACATGGGAAATACAGAAAACATAAAAGCAAAATATATCAATAAAAAGAAGAAAGAGATACAAATAAAACCTAAAACCTGTTTTCAGTGGCATGGGACAGTCCCAAAGTAAGCTGTAAATTTTTAAGAGGCTCATTACTTCCTTAACAAAACCCCCAGAGGTTGTGCCCCTTTCACCTTTTAGAGAAGAACAGATCTACCATTTTATTGGCATAGTTTATTCCTGAATGGGTAAACTCTCTTCACCAATGCAGGTTGATATGTTCTCTAAAATTGATAGGATTAGAGGCTGGCCTAGATCATTGAAAGTCTGCGAGGATCGTATGGTTAGATCTGTACATATCAAATCTAGACTACAACTCAGGATTACACTAAACTGCCTCTTCTTTGTAGTCTGTTTAAAAACAATATCATTAGCAACCCTGACTAGAAGACAGCAAATTCTCCCCTTTCCTCGAAAAATTGCCATATCTTAATTTAGTACAAAGGGATTGGTAGGTTTTTTCCCTTTTATCCCTGCCCCTCTTAACCCTCTTTAAGAAACCCCCAAAGCTCCCTTTCTGGTAATTAATGTGTGAGACATCTGGAGGAGTGAGGATCACCCTTACAAGTAAACCATTTCCTATCAGATTAAAAAATAATCCCATCAATCGTTTACTCATTCAAAAATTTGATGTACTTTTATTTTCCACCTGCATCATCAGGCAAAGCAATCTCCTACTCACAGAGCCACTAGGAAAGATTGTGGGCCACCTTGAAATCCATTATGTCCTCTTATGCTGGGTGAATTGTTCCATTTTCTTCTGCAAATGGCCTAGCAATGAAAAAATGAAAGTGGCTGTATGTTGATGTCACTGGAAAATCAAGGTGATAAATAATAGGACAAGTTCCTTCAAAAAGGAGAAGTGAATCATTTTCTTCCCAAATGTGTGGGTTGCTCACCTACCCAATTAGCTCCTGAGCCATATACTATGTGCCTAAATATCAAAATCAGAGCCAAGACAACCTGAGATGGCAAGGAATAGAAATAGATTAATTTCTATAAAAGGAAGAGTGCTGGCTCTGGATTCCAAGAAATTAGATTCAAATTGCATCTCTCTAATACTATCTGTGTGCTCCTGAGCAAGTCCCCTCTCTTCCCTGGATCTCATTTTCCACTTCTGTAAAATGGAGGAGGATTATTGAATGAGACATCCTCCTAGTTTTCTTCTAGCACTAGATAGATAACTCTTAGGGTCAGAATTTGAAGGGGAAAAAAATTAAACAAACCAGAAAATATGATCCATTGACCTTGTTTGGCCCATTTAAGCTAAAGAGATGGTAGAGTGGATAGTGTACTAAGCCTTAGTCAGGAAGACCTAAGTTCTGGCCTCAGATACTTATTAGCTGTAGGCCACTGGGCAGTCACTTCACCCTATTTGTCTCAGTTTCCTCATCTGTAAAATGAGCTAAAGAAGGAAATACCAAACCACTTAATATTTTTGTCAAGAAAACCCCAAATGAGATCATGAAGAGTCAAAGATGACTGAAACAACTGAAAAACAATGAGCCCATCCACACTTTTCCCCCTGCTTCTCTTAAGTTTCTTAAATTCAGTCACTATTACAGTAGAAAGTCTACCCAAAGAGTTAATTTGTCAATCTCACAGTGATATATTCTTCTTGTAAATTAAATAAACATAAATATAACATTATCTGACAGCCCAAGGAATTATAGCTTCCTGAAGCCTTTATACCCGCACATATGGAAAGCCATGGACCAAAGCCATGGGTGGACATACATGAATGTCATGACATCTGTATCATTGGAAAGAACTCCTATATCAATAAAGTAACAGAACAAATGGTATATTTGAGGGTGCTCAGATCAGATCAGATCAGTACTTTGAATTATGGTTCCTGCCACCATTAAACAGGCAACATTTCCTTATTTCATCGATTAGTTTTCAATATCAATATAAGACTAGTCTTTCAGCGTATCTCTGATCATGTCAATTTGCTTTTCAAAAACCATCAGTGCTTTTCCTTTGTCTCACCAGTCAGTCAAAAAGCATTTATCAAGAGCATCTTATGTGACAGGAACTGTGCTAAGTAGTTGAGAAACAAGGAAAGGTAAAATAAAAGTCCTACACCAAAGGAGTTCACAATTTAATGAGAGAAATAACATTCAAAAATTATGTACAAACATGATATGCAAAAGATAAATTAAAGACAACCAACAGAGGGAAGGCACCATCTGGGAATTTCTCAAGGTCAGAGACAGTTTCATTTCTATCTTTGTATCCCCAGTTCCTATATCAGGATAAGCACTTCCTAAATGTTTAGCTCTCTATGCATTACTAACAACTTACAGCCCAAGGAAGAGCCTCCTATAGAAAGTGACATGAGCTGACCCCTGAAGGATTCTCGAGATTCCAAAAGTCAGATGTAAAGAAGGAGACCATTCCAGGAACAGGGAAGACACAATTCATGCAAAAGCATGGAGGAATAAGATGGCAAATCACATATAAAGAGCAGTAAGTTGACCACCTTAATGGAAAATATAAAGTTTGTGAAGAGGAATGATGTGAAATCAATCTAGAAAGATAGGTTAAAGCCAGATTGTAAAGAAATTTAAAAGCCAAATAGTTGCGTTTGTAATTTATCCTTGTTGTGGTCAGTCTTGTCTAACTCTGTGACCCCATTTGGGATTTTCTTGACAAAGATACTGGAATAGTTTTTCATTTCCTTTTCCAGCTTATTTTACAGATGGGGAAACTAAGATAATTAGGATTACATTACTTGCCCAGTGTTTAAGATCAGATTTGAACTCAGATCCTCCTGATTCTAGACCTGGCACTATATCTCCTGCGCTATCTAGATACCCCATTTATCCCAGAAATAATAAAAAATTCACTAAAGTTTCTCTCACCAAGTAAATGACATGGTTGGATATTCACCTTGATAGCTATGGAGGATGTCTTGGAAAGGAGATATACTAAAGATGTGGAGACTCATTAGGAAGCTATTGCACTAATCCAAATGAGAAGTAATGAGGTCCATAGCATGGTGACTTGATAAGTGGAGAGTGGTGTAGGTGTTGGGGGGTGTTATTGGGAGAAATATGGAGATAGGAATGATATGCAACCAATTGGATATGGGAATGAAGGAGAGTGGAAGATTGAGAATGACTCCAAAATTTCCAATTTGAGTGATGAGGAGCTTAGTAACATATAAATTCCTCTATTTCAGGAAAGAAGAATAAATTTCCTTGGAACTGGGGAATAGGGATCCCAGTTTCCCAATAGTGAATTTTGGAGAAGGAGAAGATTTTTGGACATATTGAGTCCGAAAACTCAAGAGGTTCCATCCTTTGTCAGTTAACAGCTAAGTGAATCTAAGCAAGTAATTAGCCTAAGACTTATTTTCCTCATCTTTAAAAATACCCCCTTTCCTAGGTATTAGTCTCAGAGTTGTTGCAAGGATTAAGGCAGATGTTTGCAAATGCTTTATCTGATAGACTCTGGCACCCTGGCATGGGGATAAAGAATTGGCTTTCTGAGTCAGAAGACTTTCTTCAAGTCCCATTTATAGACAAGACACAAATTGATGTTGTTAACCCGGTTGTTGTTCAGTCATGTCTAACTCCTTGTAACTCCCTATGGAGTTTTCATAAGAAAGATATTAGAGTGGTTTGCCATTTTCTTCTCTATGTTAAATTCCCTACACCTACATCAATAATAACAGGTATAGACAAAAAATTATCTTGTGACAGAAACCAAATATCATCCAAGGGTTAATTCCTTTCAAAAGCTATTAATCCTTCCAAAAATCCCTTGCTGCTGATTGGAGCAGAAGGAAAGCATGGCGCCATATGCTTTTGTATTTCAAACGAAGAGAAAGCCAAAAAAATAATTAGTTGGGGTTTTTAAAAATGTTTTTTAAGTAATAATAGTCTGAATTCACCACTGTCACCAGGGCCAGGTCCATGGAAACAGATGGAAGCCAGGAGGCAGCTGCAGGTTTGTTGGAAGTGGCAAACTTTTCTGTTTCCCTAGGGGCTTGTTATAGCTTTTAGCAAGAACCAGCTCAGTGGGGAAAGAAGGCAGCCAATCACAGGCTTCCCTTCCCCCTATCTAAGAGGAGCCAACTGTGCTTGTCTTTAAAGCCTTTAGTTTGTCAGCAGCTCAAATGAACTGCTTCATCCATTAAAGCAGAATCCAAGGGAGAATGAAAGATGCTGAAAGTAATGCTTTAGCCACCAGCTGTATGCATTCACTTTGGACCATTCCTGTCAAGGGGAGGCAAGGGAAGCCAGATCCCTGACCAACTTTGTAGTCCCGAGGGAGGAAGGTTACATTCTATTTACTCTCGTCTCATTAATTGGCCGCAAGGGGTCCATCCAACACGTTAGAAGCTTTGCTTCCTTACTAGAAAGTGAACGACACAGACAGAAGTTGAATGGTTTAGACCATGGATGGGTTGCAATTGAAGGTAACCACTACATCATTCAGATCACAGATCCCTTTAAGAGGATTGTGTTACATTAGACTCTGAGTATACAAAGGCAAAAATGAAATCATCCTGCCCCACAGGGAATTCATATTTTCAAGTTTCTATTAGGAAATGGGGGGAAAGGAGAGATCTGGTTTTCTCCCTTTAGACTTTAAAATTGAACAGTGATCCCTTTCTAACCCTTTTTTTTTTCCAATTCCCTTCTTGCAATATGCTGTTGTATATTAGCCTTGCCAGGGTGAGGCTTGGTGTCTTTTTAAAATTATTTTACCAGGTTTATGATTTTACTGGTATAGGGAGCCCCAGGTAAAAAACCGTCTGAACTTTCTCTGCAAACTTTGGGTTTACAGAGGAACCTAGGGCACTAAAAAGGGAAGTGATTTGCCTACCGTCACAGTCAGTATAGCAGCAAAGTTAGGACTTGCATCCAAGTCTTCACAACCCCAAAGCCAGCTCTCTAACCACCAGGCAAATGATGCCTCTGAGACTCTGCAAAGGCACTGGATCAGTGGGAAAAGCAAGAGTTCTAGAACCAGGAACCAGGATCAAAATCCTGCCTCTTACCTGTGTGATCTTGGACAAGTTATTTAAGTTCCTTGGTTCTTACTTTGTCCTGGGTAGTCTTCATGGCCCCCTCCAGTCGTACATCTATAATCCTGTGATCCACATCCTGCATCCTAACACATAGTAAGTGTCTAATAAATGTGGCAAATTTAATTGAATTGAATAAATGCTCCCACTCCTTTCCCTTCCAACAACAAAACCACTTTAAACCCGACCTACCCTTTCAGGTTCAACAAAAGTGACTGGAATACATGTGGTGAAAAAAATAGACAAGGCTATATTTAACAGCAATGGATAAATCCTAGCCAAGGTGAAGTCTAAGTTCTCACCCCAGAATCAGACCCAATTATAGCCTTCTCTTCTTGGGCTATCATCTGATAAGCAGAGTCAGGCTAGGCCAGACCCAGCTGGGAGACCTCCAGATAATATTTATTGTTAGAAATGCCAGGCACATTCATTTCTCTCAGAGTGATAGCAACAGCGGGATACAAAAGCAGTCATGCTCTAGAGTGTTGTCTCCAGGCTTTGTCCACTAGAGGAAAGGGAAGGAAAAAGCCATATGTTAACTCCTTTGTGTGTTTTGGTAGCAGAGGGTCCTCACAATATGTTAAGGAACAAATGGAGATGCTGTCAGCTGAGCACACCCTAACCTTGCCTTTACCCTTTGTCAGAGGAAAGAGTTCGTGATCAGCTGCAGGATGTAACTCAATGGGCAGATTCTTTAGTGGCAGGAGCTGGGAAGGCTGATGGTCCCTAAGCCTCCAAGAATATAAGATTATTGATCACAACGATGACCAACTGTTCCCTTTTGTCCTGATAGTTAGTCGGTCAACAAGCATTTAACAAGTGCTTACATTGTGCCAGACATTGGGCAAAAGAAAGACAAAGGCAGTCCCTGCTCTCCTGGAGTTCATATTCTAAAGGGGGGCACAACATACTAAGAACTTGGTACAGGCCCTATAAGTGTTTCATTCCTTTCTAATACAAACCTAAACTACCAGAAAACTGGCCTGAGTCAAATCCTGCCCATGGGAAAAGATGAGCTCCAAGGGATAAGCACTAGCAGCTATGGAGTCCTAGAAAGACCCCATTAGACTGTAAACTCTGCGAGGGCAAGAACTATCTTTTATCACTTTTTTTTCCCCCTGAAGCAATTGGGTTTAAGTGACTTGCCCAGGGTCACACAGCTAAGAAGTGTTAAGTGTCTGAGACCAGATTTGAACTCAGGTCCTCCTGACTTCAGGGCTGATGCTCTATCTCCCATACCACCTAGCTACCCCTTTTTACCACTTTTTTATCCTTAGCACTTAGCACAGTACTTAACTGGAAGTAGATACTTAATAAATGTTTATAGATTAATTCTACAGAAGATTAGGTTTGAACTCAATCTTGAAGGGAACCATGGATCCTAAGAGAGAGAGAGATGAGGAGAAACTGCACTCCAAACATGAGGGACAATTGTGATAAAGGCTTGGAGATCGGCGATGGAGTGCCTGATATTCAAGAAATCAAGTGCAATTGGTTCATTGTAGGGTGTAAAGGGAAGCAAAGTATAAAAAGACTGGAAAGCTAGGAAGCCATGGTTTTAAAGAATTTGAAATGCCATATTTGATCCTAGACTTAATTGGAAGACATTAAAGTTTTGTTTTGTTCAAGTTTTGGGACAGAGGGAGACAGGAAAATCACTTGGGCAATAGAGTGAGAAAAGACAAGGCAGAAAGATCAATAATTTGAAATCTTTTACTATGGTTCATGCTAGAAATGATGAGGGCCTGAACTCAAGGGGTGGGCATGTGACTTGAGAGAAGGAGACATATATAGTAGGTAGAAATAGCAAGACTTTCGAAAAGATTATATCTGAAAGGTGAGTGACAGTGAAGAGTCAAGGATGACACTGAAACTACACTAAAGAAAAAGAAAGAGAAAAGAAACTTCTGCTCTCACTCCAGAGATTCCATGTAGATATAAGGATGAGTTTTCTAGTACTCAAGAATTAATAAAAAATGTCAATTTGATAATTACACAGCACTGTGTTAATCATTGAGAATACAAACATAGAGATGACAGACTCAAGAAACTTGTGATGTAATAGGGAGGATACACATGTACAGATAACTATGATTAAAGAAAAGGTGAAGTTTAAATGCAAAGAAGAGAACCAGGAAAAATGCTATGAATTTTAGGGAAAGAGATGATTGATGGAATGGAAGGAAGATGTGCCCTTCCATGTTAGGTATATGAAGTAAAGTCCCATTTGTCTCCTTCCCACCTTTAAATGACTGCTGTAGTTATAACTGTGAGCAACGAATGTCTTAATTTTAACTGAAGGTAAAAGCTAACCCAAAAAAACTGTTTGATTCCATTATAATCATAGGAATCACTGCGGGGGTCCACGGGAACTGGAGCCTAGATCTCAGATCTAGTTTGAGAAGAACCTTCCTAGAATGAAGAAGAATGCTCCCACTCCAGTACCACAGAGACAATTTTACCTTATTGGATCACATCTAAGACTTCTCCAAAAATTTGGAATGGAAAAAGGTACTCAATGTACAATACAAATCAGGCATTAGATAAGTAATTTATTATAACATATAAAAGGAAAGAAAGAGAGCACTCATAAATCTATATTTGGTTATAATAAGTTTTAAAATGTGATTCAGTAAATAAACTTATAATCTACTAAATGTTTGTGTTTGAATCTTATCAAAATAAAGCAATTTGCACAACTGCTAATTAGGTAGTTTTACATTTTATCTTGATACTACACTGAGTGACCATTCCTGGTACATTTGGGCTTGTAAAATGTTCAGGCTTGGGCTAATCCTACTCTCCTCAATTATCGTTGCTTTTGTGGATACCACCACCACTCTTCTGTTGGCTACTAATCCCAAACTCTTGAATTCACAAGGTCAACACCAAGCCTAGATTCTGGTTTGGGAGTTAGAATACCTGAAATCAAACCCTGCCTCTCATATGTACTAGTTATGTGGCTCTGGAATAGCTTATTAACTCATTTTTGTATCTGTTAAATGCAAATAATGATTCTGAAGAAAGAACTTTGTCAATCTCAAAAGACTAAATGTGTGAGGGCACAATTTGAAATTATATGTGGTACTTGTGAGAGGACTCTTAAAAACAATCTGTGAGATACTATGTCCTCTTAATGAACTAAAACCACAAGCTATCATAACACCTTCCCTCTAAATTCCCATGTTTTTCTTTTTGTCTAACTTTCTCTCTTTACAATATGCACTCTCTACTCTAGTAAGGCAATTATGTTTAATGTCTCTGAGAAAATTAATCCTTTCATTGCATTTCCTTTTCTCCCCCTCTCTTCATCTGAAAACCTATAATTCCCCACTCTCTCCTATTTTTCCTACAGTTTCTGATAATAGGACAACAGATGAGATAGGTTTATCTATATATTCAGCCCTAATCTCTCCTCTTGAGCTTTACACCCAAATAATCAACTGCCTATTGGACATTTTAAACTATCTCATTTAAAACATCAAAAAAAAAAACCATTTAAAATATCTCAAATTCAACATTTCTAAAATTCTCTTTTCTCCTAATTTATCTCAATTTGTTAGCAAGCAGGGCAGAGAGGAATCTCTGGGGATTAAAGGTCCTTGCCCCATGTTTTAGCTTCCTTCCAAACTTCAGCACTCCAAAGGCTGGAAGGAGAAAAAATGAAAATAGACATCAATAGAGATAATTAGGGTAATAGGACTCCAGCAGCCTCCCTTAAAATCATAAGCAACTTGTCATTATCTTTCTTCCCAAATATGTCTTTATCCAAATTCCCCTATTTCTGTCAAAGGTACCACCTTTTTTCAAAGTCACTCAGGTTTGTTTTGTTATTTTTGATTTTTTACAAGGCAATTAAGGTTAAGTGACTTGTTCAGGGTTGCACAGTTAGTAAGTCTTAAGTGTCTGAGATTGGATTTGAACTCGGGTCCTCCTGACTCCAGAACTGATATTCTATCCATTGCACCATTCAGCTTCCCTGGGTCACAGAAATTCGTAAATTTGGTGGTAACCTCAACTCCTTACTCTCCCTCATCCCATAAATCCATTCAGTTGTCAAACCTTGTTATATGTGTCTTGATATCTTTCACATCTGACTCCATCCTACTCATTTAGTTACCATTTTTACTTATGATGCAATGGTGAGATTTCAAATAAAGAGCTAATCTTAGATCCAGAAAAGGTTGAGGATCTAAGATTAGCTCTTTATTTGATATCTCATGCCCCACCTCTGATACTGACTATGGGACAGTTTTCTAGGTGACTAAGAGAAGGTATCTTTGTGGGGTGTTTTTGTTTTTCACAAGCAATTGTAATTTTTTCTCATTTACATATAAACAAAAAAATGGCATTAGATTTTTTAATTTTTAGCTTCAAAATTGAGAAAGTGAGAAATGTAATATAGAGTCTACTTGTATAGTTACACAAAACATTTCCATATTAGTCATGTAATAAAAGAAAACAGACAAAAAAAACCCAAGAATAATGAAGAAAAAAATTTAAATATACTTCAATCTGCATTCAGACTCTATCAGATCTTTCTCTGGAGATGGATAGCATTTTTCCTCATAAGTCTTTCAGAATTGTCTTGATCTGAATAGCTAAGTCATTCATAGTTGATTATTGAACAATATTACCATTACTGTATAAAATGTTCTCCTGGTTCTGCTTTCTTTATTTTGTATCAGTTCCCATAAGCCTTCCCAGGTTTATCTGAAATCATTCTCTTCATCATTTCTTATACCCCAATAGTATTCTATAACAATCATCTATCACAGTTTGTTCAGCCATTCCCCTATTGATGGACATCTCCCTCACTTTCTAATTCTTTGCCATCACAGAAAAAATTGCAATAAATATTTTTGTACAGATAGGTCATTTTTCTTTTTCTTTGATCTCTTTGGGGTACAGACCTAGTAGTAATATTGCTGGATCAAAGAAAGCACAGTCTTATAGTCCTTTGGACATGATTCTAAATTGTTCTCCAGAATGATTGGATTAGTTCTTTACCTTTTTGTGAGTTATGTACCCCTGTGGTCAACTGGTGAATTGAGTAAGCCCTTTCTCCAAATGTTTTTAAGTCATTTAAAGAATGCTAAATTTTGGTTAAAATTTAGAATACAACATACACACATACAGATATGTGTGTATATATAATAGAACTAAATGTATATAATTTTTCATACAAATTCACAGATCCTTTGTGGGTAAAATAGTTCTCTGGACCCCAGTTTAAGAACTTTGTTCTAAGATCATAAATTGTAGAAACTTCTTTATCCTGAAACATCACAGTAGCCCTGTAATTCACACCAGAAGTATTTCACCTCTGATCTGTTGGCTCCTTTTTGAACCTCCATTAAAGTAGTGGGGGGAATAGTGTGGATGCCCAGGCTAAGTCATCCCCTTATTTTTCACTAGACAGCAATCCAGATTTCTCCATTATGCCCCTCTGCTGGGTACCTTCTTCTCACCTTCCACCCCTTTTCATCTTCCTTTGGATTGTTATCTTCCCCCATCATTATATAAGCTCCACAAGGAAGGAGATCATCTTTTTCTTTTCTTGTATTTTTGTATTCCCAGGACTTAGAATGGTGATTGATAGAGATTAAATAATATTGCTTGTTGACTAAGAAGATGCTGACCTGCACAGGTAGAAGGAATATTATCATCTGAGAATTCCCTATAGCAGTGAAATCACAGTCCTATTTTCTATTCTATCATTAGGATATATTAATCCCTTCCATTAATGTATATTAATGTATAATAATGTATATAATTCATATAGTTATTTTCCCAGGGCTCTTATTTGGTATCAAGTATTTTGAAATGGGGCAATAGATAAATAAATAAGAAGAAATGAGAAAGTTAAGAGGTGAGTATTAGACAGGAGATGATGAGATTACCTGAAGGAGAATTTAGGGAAAAAAAGGGAAGAGTAATTCTCCTTCTTTCATTGGGGTAAATTGTACTTTTTCTTCCAACAATTGACACTATTTCAATGTTAGAGCAATACTAGGTTTACTTTAGTGTCTATCGAGATGGTATGCATCATGTTGAATTCTTCTGATCCTCGTGTGAATGTCATTATTAAGACCTAGAATTCCTAGGACTGACCTAAAATAGAAACCACTGTCTCTCATTCATAATCCTTATTAGCCAAGGTCATGTACAACTATGGACAGTAATTCACTTTATGAAGTATGTTATAATTCCTGAGATTTGATTGGATTTCCATCATATTGCAAGATGAAATTTCAATCAGTGACTTGCTATTTCATATTAGGTCTCCATCAGATTGTTGGAAAAATAGGATATGACCCTTATTCCTTGAGAAACCTCAGAAATAGTAAAATATTTCTTTTGAGAACAAAGTTATAAATAAGGAAGTTTTGTGTTATACATTAAATTTATTCAACTCACATTTCCCAGTGGAAAGCAATGTACTTTTACCAATAACAGTTTCTTGTCAACAGCTGGCTCACCCATACTCCAAGTACTGATAAATTCCAAAGATGAGAAAAATACTTGATTGCTATATGAAACCAATATTTTGTTTTAATCTTTTAGTCAAGAGTCCTTCTTTTGGAATAGACACTTATCTCTCATGTTCCTGTCATCCTTCCCCAGGGACTTTTCATATTTATCATTTATTCAGCTAGATTCTCTGAGGACATAAATTATTTCCTTAATGTCAGGCACTTGGGGGAAGCAAAGTAAATCTAAAACCACTAGAGTCCCATTTACAACACCAGTGAATATTATGTATATCAATGCCTCAATAGTCAAAGAACACTACTGTGCTTATGTCTGTGTGCTCCAGGAGGCAGCACAAACTCCTATGTGTTTCCTGTGGTCTTTTCTATGCTGGGCTGGATCGATATTCTTGGGGCTCTATTCCTTTAGTGGCCAAAAATAGCTATTGTGACTTTCAAAAGACCCAACAATCACTCTTTATCCAACAAAACACTTTTATGTCTAAAGAACATTTTGAAAACTATCATCCCAACTTTTCTGAAAAGTAAGAGATACTTTCATCCATATTTTGCAAATGGGAAACTAAGGTCCAGAGATGTGTGTCTCGCTCAAATACAGCTGAGCCAGGACCAGAGTCCTCCCACTATACCATACTGGCTTCTGTAGTTATAAGGGAGTGCAAAAATTTGCCCATTTAAGCAATGGACTGGCCTCTCATAGCTACTTGAATGTCCTAGGACATAAGTCACTTAATTTCAGTCACTTGGGGAAAATAATTATTTTAAGCCACTATATTTCTTCCTTTCTTATTTTTGTGTTACAAATTTATTTTATTTTCAATTCACAGAACAAAACTAGCACTTTTGTACAATAAAAAAGATGATTGAACATGAAATTCCAACTCTACTATGTACAACTTGCTATTCCTTTTAAATATATAACAAAGTTATCAAGGAAATTTCTTTTTTTTTCTTCCCTTTCCCTCCTTTCCCCAGCTACTTAATCCTATCATTGTCCTTCATGATCAGGAGGCCCAAATATGCATTTTTAGCCAGCAGGACTACAAAGCCTGGAGAATGACCAGTATAGAAAGAGTTTTGGGTCAAATTTTTCCATTTCTGTAAATGGTTTAAAAAATTTAAAATTGTTCTGTGCCTTATAGATCATTTGATCCAACGTTTTACCAAAGGAAACAACTTTGAAGGAGGACAGACTGACCAAGATCACATGCTTATTAAGCACAGAAAAATTTGAACCCATATCCCCTGACTTGTAGTTCAGTGGGAGGTTTTCCCCTACTTGCTATTGTGCTCCCACTGATGGCTGTGACAATGCTTAATAATTTTTCTGTCCTCTCTGATTTTTTCCCAAGCTTGCTAATACTTGCCACTTACTTCCCTGCCTGGTGGAATAATTATAAAGAAATCGAGTATTTTGCCAACTTCAGAAGAAAGGAATTAAGAAGAATGAGAAATATTAACGCAGCAACTGTCACTACAGAGGACCATCCACGGCAAGGAAAATTTTTCAATAAGTAATTAATTCTTTGTTGCCAGTGACCCTGTAGCATCTGGTTTGACCTCTACTTAAAAGCGAGGCCCATTCCACTAAAGCAATTGATTTTGGACCAATCAGTTTGGAAACAGGCCTAGGTATTACTCATTATCAGCCATTTGATTTTCACTTCAAGGGGAAACAGTCCCTGGTGACATATGCTGTTAGCTGGGAAATTTCACCTCCTTGAGGACAGTTCTCAAAGACTTGCAGGAGGGATATTACTATTGCCGCTAATGAGGCGTCTATATTTATCTTCCTTGTATTTATTTTGTAAGCAGATAATGTTAGGTGGTTGATTAGCCTTGTTCTTATTACCTAGAGTAAGATGGAAAAAGAGGGGATTTCATCAGCTGCCAATATGCAAAAGCAAGGGTGCTGAGATCATAGATTTAGAAATAGGAATCTGGAAAATCATCTCATTAAACGTCTTTCTTTTATATTAATATTATATATATTATATATGGTCCAGAGAGATTAAGTGACTTGGATCATAAAACAAGAGACCTCAGAAGGTGTCTCATCCAACTCTACCCTTCCTTCACATATGAGAAAAGCAGCTTGTCCAAAGTCACACAGGAAGTAATTATTAAAGGCAAGATTTGAACCCAATTCTTTTGACTCTGAAGAAGTGGCAGAACTGGAATTTGAACTCATATATTCTGATTCTCAATCAAGGGATCTTTACAAAATTCTTGGAATATGAAACAGACCCTACAACAGAGATTGGCAAAGCTTTCCAAAAGTATTTCCAACCCATTCTTTTTGTATTCAGGAAGGAGACGGAGAGGAGAATGGTGGGCTGGCCACTCTATTTAGTGAGGTAGGATGCCAGTTTTTGCCAGATGGAGAGCAGCAGTGGGTAGTATTTCTCACAAGTTCCATTTTGCTGACAGTTCACAAGAAGGGGAAAGAAAGGAAGATATCTATATGGGAGGAGGATGAAAGGAAAATTTGGCCAGCTACTGTCACCTGAAAATCTGTCCATATCTCAGCAAATATGTTGCAAACTTCCAGTCCTCGATTTAAAGGTATCTTAACTCATGTAGCCTTATTTTCTCTTACCCCATGGGTGAGATGTAAATTCCTTGAGGAAATGGATCATTTCATTTTCATTTTTGTGTACCCAACAGCAAATACAGTGCCTGGAAAATAGTATAAACTTAATAAAGACTAATAAATTGACTAATAGGTATGAATGCTGTTAACAAATTTGTAACTCATAACTTTATCCATTGGTCTGAGTCTTTGAAGTTCTAAAGTTACAAGTCATGGGCTAATGGGAAAACTGTCTATGAATCTTTTTCTATGGAACAATCATAACTAATGCTCATTACAAAGAACTTTATACACCTTATCTTATTTGAACTCTTTAGTGTCCAAGTGAACTAAGTAGAGCAAATGTTTTATTAATTGTTTATTGATGAGGAAACTAAGCTTGAGGGAGGCAAAATATAGTTAGTACAACATGGAGCTAGGATCTCTTCCTCCCAGTCCACTATATAGTTTCCTTTGTTGTGGGAGAAAGAATGTCAAATTCTGCTATAAATACTTATTTGTTTTATGACATTGAGCAAATCATTTAATCCTTTCAGCCTCAGTTTCCTTATTTGTAAAATAGAACCAACAATAATGCCTATCTCCCTAGATAGTTGTAAAGATAAAATGAGATTATAAAGCACTTTGCAAATCTCAAAGAACTAGGGGTATGTAAACTCCCAGGAGTATTATCTACATCTTTGTGAATGGGAACCATAGGTACTACTTGGATTGAAGCACACCATTTTCACCTTTTGTTTGTTTTTTTCTTCCTCCTTTTATTCTGATTTTTCTTTCACAACATGACTATTATGGAAATATGTTTAAAGTGACTGGACATGTATAACATATCAGATTGCTTGCTGTCTTTGGGAGAGGAGAGGGAAGGAAAGGAGGGAGAAAAAAATTTTGGAATTCAATCTCACAAAAAAAAAAAAAAAAAAGGAAAAATATTATATATATATATATATTATATATATATATAAATGTTATCTTGTTTTGATCAGTTTTGTGAAAATGAGATTCCTTGATTTGCTTGGATCCTCCAGTTATCCATTAGAACTGGATGAGGACTAGCTATATTGACCTGACATGGCTACAATCCTTTGCAATGGCTGAGAACAAATCTAGCTGGAAAATCAGCAACTTAATTGACTTCAGTCAATTAAGTTTACACCAGCTTTGAAGCAGATTCTGAGCCAGACATTTGGTAGTTTATGGAGAGACCCTTATCTCCAGAGAGTTCCCTAACTTTGGTTATAGGGCTCTCAGAATTATCCTATTTTTGGAGATATTTTCTTATCAAACATTGAATTATGGTCTGCTTATCTGATTTGTGAATCAAAGAGTGAAAGACTTGATTAATGGAATTCCTCACTCTCGCCTATCCCTTCAGGATGGAATTTATGGACTTAATCCTTTCTAAGCCCACTTTTCCCAAAAAATTTCTAACCTATCTTTGTTCAAAAGATATATAAACTCTCCGCATCCATTCCTTGGTGGACTGTCTACATAGACTGACAGCCCTATGTACATGTTTTATTTTCAAGCTTTATAAAATTTTTTTTTCTTCAATTTCCATAGGCATTATCTTTCTCTAATTTTCTTCCCTTTAGGGAAAAGAAGGATTTAAATCTCAAGAACTGGTCTTTTCTTTCCATTGATTTCTTCCCCTTTGAGTGCAAGAGATATCTAAATTTCCTCAAAAGAGCATATTAGTTTTTAAGTACAATCCAAAGTTTGCTGACAGTCAGATTTAGTTTATCAGTCCAATTTTGTGATTGTGAGAAGTATGAAAAGTTGGATTTCCACAGATATTTTTAGAACAGGATAAGGGGAAGGAGAGGTGAAATATCTTGTTGGGATTGCTCTAATCACCTGGGAGTTGAGGAACTGATTAGACAACTAAAATCCTAACAAAGGAGAATTAGGGTTAAACCAACCCAAACCAGCTATGGTCAATGGTAAAGTATAAAACTTTTTGAGGGGATTATAATCCAACTTAATTGCTGGTGAATCTGACCAATTGTAACTTTGATTGTATCCAACCTAATTACTATTCAGATAGTAAATCCAACCAATTGTAACCAATCTTGACTGTAAATCTGACCAATATAAACCTTGAAGGGAGGGGTAAAGAACTGAGCTACTAGTATAAAGTTTGCTCCCTCAAAGTACTTGCTATGTCTCATCAATGACTACAGGGATTTTCATGAGAATTGCAGAATAAAGGATTCTTCTCTCACTCTAAAGAGCACTGGTTGTAACACTACTGGACCAACTTGCAACTGGGGAAGCAGTGGACAGTGGCAGCTCATCCCAGGCTTATTCCCCAATCCTGTTCCAAGTTCCATGGAGTCCTTTGATAACATGATGAACAACTCAGATTTAGATCAGCAGTAAATTACCTCTTAAGTAAAAAATACTGGACCCTAGCAAGGGATTAATTCTGTCTACTGGTCATGCTACATCCAGAAATGAATTTTGTAGCAACTGCTTTAAATTTCAGTTCATTTTCCCCAAGGACCATGGTGGTATAAGGCAGAAGTGTCAAAAATACTAGCCAGGTTGAGATCTAAACCAGAATAACATGTAATTGGAAAATATTTAACAAAAATAAATAAAAATACAATAGAACATAGACAATGTTAATATGTTATTTTCTAAATCAAGATGTGGCCTCCAGGGATCCTCATGTAAGATTTAGGAGCCTCCATTTCTATTCACTGGCATGAAGGAGACTATTTCAGGTATTGAAAAGAACTTGATGCTTCTATTTTAGCTATATCTTCTCAGTAAACATCCTTTTGTCAAAACTAATTGAGATTAGTTGGCTAACAGAAGAACATGGTACATAACAACATAATATTTTACAATGATCAACTGTGAATGATTTAACTATTGTCAGCAGTATGAAGATCCAAGATTGAAGGACTTATGAAAAATGCTATCCATCCCCAGAGAAAGAGCTGATAGAGTCAGAATACAGATTGAAGTCTTTTTTTTTTAAACTTTCTTTAATTTTATTGAGTTTTTATTTTGGACTATCTTTTCTTGTACAATATGACTTATATGGAAATATGTTTTGTAATATGGCTGTACATGTGTAACCCATATCAAATTGGTTGCTTTCTCAATGAGGGCCTTGAGAGAGAGGTAGAAAATTTGGAATTAAATTTTTTAAATGAATTGCCAAAATTGTTTTTACATGTAATTGGAGGAAAATAAAATAAAAGATTAATTGGTTAGGTCATAGTGTCAATTAATGAGAGAAGAGAGAAATTAAACCATAACTGGCGATTCATTTTGAGAAGAACACAAAAATAGGGGTTCAAGACAATATCATAATGATGACATTAGATTCAGGGAACCAAAATGATGAGATTAGGGTTCCTGGTGGTCAGGGAGTTAAATGATAAGGTTAGTGGCAAACCAAATGAAGAGGTTTGGCTCCCCTAAATTCCCCTAGGATTCAGCACAGGTAAGGGAGCTGTGGGAACCCCTTCTGGGGGCACAGAGATCCTTTGTAAAGGCATTTACGAACACGAAAAGCTAGACTGATAAAAAGAAGTTTATTATTGACACTGGGAAATCAGCCTTTGCTATGCATAAATAGAAAGACTGAATTCCTTAGA
The DNA here is from genome assembly GCF_902635505.1 of Sarcophilus harrisii. Classification (NCBI taxonomy): domain Eukaryota; kingdom Metazoa; phylum Chordata; class Mammalia; order Dasyuromorphia; family Dasyuridae; genus Sarcophilus; species Sarcophilus harrisii. The sequence goes on from NC_045429.1 coordinate 142,552,524, forward strand.
GGTAAAATCTGACAGAAAAATAAAGTTTCTAGTAGAGCGATCCAGACAGAGAGGAATAAAGTCACGTTAGGGAAATAGGTGAGACAGATAAAGAGAGGGTAATGCTGAAAGAGAATATCATTCCAGCGGGCAGAGTTGGATGCTATGCCAGGGATGGTATATTAGGTCCTCTGCAAGGAGTGAGTTTAAAATTGGCTCTTTTTAGTATAGAAACCTTAGCTAGAAGCTGAGGTCTGCTCCAGATGGGGGCTGGGTTTCAGCTTGAGCTAGAATTGAATAGAAAATCTTAGAACTGAATGGGTGTTTCTCCAATTGAACGGGGTTAGAATGTCCAACTCCAGACTCAGCTAGCCCCACCTAGATAACAGAAAGAAGCTGTCTGTCCTGAGGCCAGAGGCCAGAATTCAAGGAGACTCCTTCAAGGAGTTTTAGAGTTTGGGGGCTCCCTTGTCAATAACAGAAGAATTTCCATCTCTTCACAGGTATAGTCTAAAAGCCCAAGAATGAAGAGGATAGAGGGAGAGATATGTCAGTCTTGCTTTAGGTGAGTTTTTCCACATTCTAACTACACATTTCATTTTATACTACTATACTAATACTGTACTAACTGCTATACTATACTAAATACCATACAATATTTTTTAAATTACAGCCCGGACAAAAGCATAGAGATTAAAAATGGTAATTTCAGATTGAGGAAAAGCAAGATAGAGTCAGATCGATTAGAATGGAGAATACAGGAAAGAGATTAGTTTGAAATAAACCTGGAAATTTAGGCTAGAGTCAGAATTGTGAAGGACTTTAAATGTCAATCAGATGATTTTATATTTTATCCTAGAAACAACAAACACCAAAGAAGCATCTAGAGGAAGAAAGTGCCACAGGTTAGATATAGGTCATCCTAAAAATGTCATTAATACCATTACCAATATATCCTTAGAATAGAGGGACCCATCAGACTCACCTTCATCCCTCACTCTGTGGTCTTGCTCTTGGAAAAACTGTCCTCTAGTCCTAAATTCTGCCTTTGGCACTCTGCTAGACTGGTTCCTCCCACCCCCAACCCCCAAGGTGGCCAGCTTTTCAAAAGATTGTTTCACAAGGGTGATAAAAGACCATTTCTTCCTCCTTTCAGACTTTTCAAAATCAGCTTCAATATGTGACAGCCAGAAATAAATAAAAGAAGGGTGTTTCTCCCTTCAGACAGAATGATTAAAGACTTAGCCTTGGGCTTGGGGTCACCATCAATCAACTCCAGGAAGTAATCAATATGCTATTGGAATGGGCTGTTCCTGCCCCAGGCACGAAGAGAATTGGAGAAAGAATCTTCTTCCGAGACAAGTTGGATGCCCTAGAGCTCCATATCTTTCAGTTGGTATGGAAACAGAAGCAAAGCAGGTGTTTTCAATCAATCTTGCAAATCCGACCCACAATGCAGCAGCCCTTGACTTAGGGAAAAAACACCGGCTGAAGAGAATCTTTCTTTAAGAGATGCTACAGGTGGGGGAAAAAGGCATGAAGTTACAGCTTACCATCAGCTGGGTTTGAATATTTGCAAAGTTGCTAAATTGTTAAGATCTAGCTTCCCAAACTTATCCATCATCTCTTGAGCCTGCTACGGCTGGCATCTGGAGTCATCCTTTGGAAACAATAACCAAGCTGCCACCGTAGTGAGATAGGACAGCTGCTGATAGCTTCTCGTGACTAAAACATATTCCATCCTCCTCTCTTCCTTCTTCCCCATGCTTCCAGAAACATAAATGGTTTGATGCATTCCTTAGGGACCTTCCTAAAGAAAGGTTTATCTTATCTGAATTAGAGCATGTGGTTTTCTAATAACAATAATGCATGTTCTAATTCATTTACAAAAAGAAATAAATTTATCCGTTTAATTCATTAGCACTCTTTGGGACCTAGCTGAAAGGGGAAATGGAATAAGAAAATGGGACAGATAATGTGGTTGGTTGATGAGTTGTTGATGGGTCCCCAGCTCTTACTCTAGAATTTCCTCTCCCCAAAGAAAGGGGGCAATTGAATGGGTCAGAGCTGAGGTCTACTCAAAACTATATATCTCTTATCTGTTGCTCCTTATTTGTCCCCTGCAAAAACTCCATCCTATCTCTTTGATAATACCTTGTTTAAAAAAACATCTAGTCTCCTCATTTGAATGAAAAGACATCCCAGTTCTTCCCTTATCTGTATTTTGTACTCCCCATGTAGGCTGTTAGCCTACTAATTATGCCTCAGATTTCCATATATAAAAACTCTCCCAAACTTCCTCTAATTGCTAGACTCTTAGAGACTAGTCTGTCACTAAATTATTTTGTGACTATAAGAAAATTACTTTGAATTCTTTCAAACAACACTTCACTGTATTGTTTAATTTTGTGAAGCTTGTGATTATGCCCAGGGTATATGAGTTCCCATAGTATAGAACTACAATAATAATAATAGCAATAGAATTTTAGCAACACAAGAGATTTTAGGGGTCATCTCATCCAACTTTTTATTGTAATCCTAATAAAGATGTCAAAGGGGGACAGAAATAACTTAAGTGGAAAGAACTTTGGTCACAGATGTTTTCCTTATCTATAAAATTACAGGATTAGTTTAGATTACCTCCAGGTTATCTTTCAGTCTGAAATTTGTAATATATAATCCTATGATTAGGGAACCTCTGAAGCCCTTTTTATCTTTTAACATCTATAATCAAATGAATAACAATAATATCTAGCATTTACATAGGGCTTAAATGTTTTCAGAGCAATTTCCATATGTTATATCATTTGATCTTCATAACAGCCTATGAGATAAATGCAATTATTATTTGAATTTTCTAGATGAGAAAATTGAGGCGGATAGAGGTTAAGTGGTTTGCCCAGACTCCCTTTCTATTTTTTTTCTTATCCAACACTTCTCCAACTTGCTGCTTCTTCTTTTATCATCGTCACTGCACTGAGCATATGTTCTTTCTCTCCCTCACCCATCCTTGCAATCAGGAAAAGAGTAGGGTGATGGGGAGAAGAAAAGAGAAAGAGACTCTCTTTACTTCTTTGCCATAGAACAACAAAACTTTTTACATATCAGTTGTTTTAAAAACCAAACTTTCTTGCTTGGTAATTGCTTTTAAAAGTTTTTTAAACTTTTTATAAGAATTAATCCTTTTTCCTTAAAATAAATTCTACAGAGTGGTACCTCAGATTAATTGCCACACTTCTTAACTATCAATCTTAAAGCCTCCATAATTTGCTAAAATGTTTTTTAGAAGTTCTACAATTTAATTACCTGACTTCGTTTCTGTAGACCCAATTTTGTCTAGGTTCGTAAGGAAAAAAAAAATCAGACTTTTCTCTTTTTAAGGTGGAAGTTAGGGATATTAGTAAATCTTTCCTAATGTTCTTTCTAACTGCACCCCTCAAAAGTTATTTTTTCTTTCTGGCTACATTTAAAATCTTTCAAGGTAATAGAATCTTGCTCACAGCACAAATATGATAGACATTCTGCAAACACAAAGGTATAATAATAAAGACAAAATGACAAGACAAATGCAGTTAAATTTGAGAGGCCCATCCTAATCATTCAAAGTGAACTCAAATCAGATGGTTTTGCTTGAGCTCCTCCTTTTAGAAGTTGTCCCAATGGCCTAAGGGGCTCCCAAGTGGAAAGACACTTACCTGAATGACTAGGAGATTCAAGATGGGAAGGGAGAGTTAGAGACCTGGCATCTCATCTGCAAGACAAAGTCATCCCAACAAGTACGGGGGTCTTTGCGTTTCAATGATTTCTCAGTAGATTGAAAAGAAAGGCTAGCTAATGCATTTTACAAGAATCACAAAGAGAGGGATTCTAAGAGAAAAAGAGAAAGAAACAGAGATAGAGACAGAGAGAAAAAGGAGAGTCATGAAAGCCTGAATGTATGAGATCTCTCCCCATTTTCCTTCTCTTCAGCAAAGAAGTTCCAATTGCAAGATGGCAGTATAATTTAGAGAGCCTCTCAAGCCATTTTTTTTTTGGTCTCTAAGATTGTACTGGGATCAAGCAATTTTTCAAAAAAAAATAAAGCAAATTCATTTGAATTTCCTTTTGCCAATAGTTCCCAAAGTCTTACTAGACATCCCAGGGCCAAGTCCTTAGGAAGGAAAGCACTTTGCCCAATATCCAATAACCCATCTTTTATCCTTCAGCATCCCAAAGAGAAGAGTATGAGAGAGAATGAGTGGCTAGTTGAAAAGCATCCCCTTCAAAAAATTCCTTCCATCTGACCTGGTCATAATCTGTCTCACCCAAGGGCTGGGGGACCTCACATCACTACCAGGTAGTCTTGAGCCTCCTACAGGACCAGTACTGGGTGAAAAAAAAAAGTTCAAAGCATCTACGTTAAGTGACTTTAAGAGAATGTAGTTCTGCAAAGGAAACCTCCAGGGTTTCCTGCATCATAATGTAGTGTCTGAGAGTCATGGTGTATAGTTAGTTTGAAAGAATTGAAAGAGATTTTTTATAGTCACAAAAGATTTCACTGATGCAAAAACAGAAAGACCAAATTCTGAGAGAATGCATACTGAAATTTTGGGCTTCGGTAGGCAGGCTAAACAGTTATAACGATAATAAGTGATCAGCAATGAGAATCCCCTTCTCTGAGTTTTTCTCAGAGCCTCATAGACCTTTTTGGCCATTTATTGTTGATCCATAAGTCACAGGGAGTTTGACAAATATTTCTAAGTTTGCCACACAAAATACATAAGGAAGCTAATTAGTACTCATACCTAAATTGCCTTTTATCAGCCACAAATTTCCCATTTTGTGCATCCAGCTCCTTTTTTTAGCCATATATCCAGATCCAATCCTAAAAAAGCTTAAATTCATTCTACAAACAAAATGCTTCCAAATACAAGTTCAATTTATGCCACGAATTAGGTATTTCTAATACAACTCAGTTCAACAACGTCATCCCTTTATTCTCTCTGAAATCTACTCCTGTCCTTAATGTCTCAATTTCTTTTCCCATCATTCTCCAGTAGAGAATGGACCCTGGACGCTGTCTGGACCACTATGTTCCACCCTCTCATCTTAGTAAATCTCCTCATCCCTCTAACCTTTTAATGGTAGGAGGTCCCTCTACCCCTTTCCTCTGATTGGTTGTTTCTTCATGGAACCTCCATTTTAAGGAAAGACCACTTAGCTAATCATATTCATTTATTCATCCCTCTTCTATTTCTAATTCCAATATAATTGTATTGTATCAATACAATCAAACAATATAATTATTTAATTATATAAAGAAATAAAATGAACAATTCAATTAAATGCTGTTCATATCTTCATTCCTCTTTGGGTTCCACTCTTGACTCCCCAAATTTCTTTAATGCAGGTGACACTTTTTTTCTTTTTAGCTTCCTTTTTCTTGTTATTTTTTTCTCCATTAGAATGTAATCTCTACTGGGCAGTTTTTGCTTCTATTTGCTCCTAAGAGGCTTAGCAGAGTGTCTGGCATGTGGTAAGAGCTTAATAAGTGCTTGTTGACTTTATAACAAGAATATATTAAACACCTTCCATGTTCTAGGGATTGTGTTAAGTGCTAAGAGTAAAAAGATAGTCTCTGTTTTCAATAAGCATATTCTACTGGAATGATATATCATGCACATAAATACATAAAGGTAAAGTCATTTGAAATGGGAGGGGAAATTCATAACTGGAGGAATTGGGGAGATCTTAACAAAGAATCTGACATCTAAAATGAACCCCAAAGGAAAGCAATTATTCTGAAAGGTAGGGACTAATACCCAATTCATTCCAGGTATGGGGGACAGATTGCTTATGTGAATATCTGGAAGCAGGAGAGGGGAGTTCAATTGAGGACACACAAATAAGCCATTTTGGCTAAAACAGAGAGATCATGAAGAGAGGAAATTTGAGATAAGTGTGGAAAGCTAGGTTGGAGCCAGATTGTGGAAGACCTTAAATCTCAACTAATCCGATTTGTCCTTTATGATTGTGCCCTCTAAAACTTTGGATGTTCTCTCCCTAAATTATTTCTTCTAGGAATTGTCATTTTCACCCATTCATAACCTATGAGTCATTTTTCAGGCTATTTTTTGAAAAATTGTCTCTTGCTGATGTTATCATTTTCTTCTAGCACTTAGCACAGTGCATGGCACATTTTAAGTGAGTAGCTTAATAAATGCTTTCTTACTTCACTTATAGGATTACCTTAATTCTTCATCTTTAAAAAGGCTTTTAAAAGTATCTAAGAAAGTATTTTTCTTTCCTCAATTATTATAATCATCAGAAAGCATTGAGTGCTCACCTGCTGAGCGTATACAAAGCAGTTTTAACAAATTTGTACACAGTGGTGGAACAGCATTTATTTACTGAAGCTGTTCTAAACTCTAACTGCATTTATAACCCTTAATAAATTTGTTTATTTTGATGTTGTATGTACATTTTGGATTGTAAGCCCTTAGTGGTATTGTAACTTTCATGAGGATTAGTAATTTAATTTATAAAGAACCTGACTGTCACAAAGCATTTTCACATGCTTTCTCACTGGAGCTTTACACTATTTAAGTAGTAGATTATAATATATGATGTAGTAGAGAGAGTATTGTATTTGGGAATCAGGAACACCTGAATTCAAATTTTGTCTTAGTCAACAAGCATTTATTAAATGCCTACTATACACCAGACATTGTGCTAAGCAAATGATAATCTCTGTTCTCAAGAACCTAACAGTATAATGGAAGACACAATATGAAAACAATGATTAATTATATGACCCTAGAAAAATCATTTAATTTCTCTCAGCTTTGATTTTTCAACTATTAAATGAGGAAGTTAGACTAAATGATCTCTTGGGTCCCTTTTACCTTTAAAGCTATCTTATTAGTGGGGTGAACTCAAGATGGCAGAGTAAAGGCAGGAATTAATCTGAGTTCTCCCAAGTTGCCTTCAAAACAACTTTAAGTAAAGCTAAAATGAATTCTAGAGTGGCAGGACCTACAAAAAGGAAAGGGTAAAACAAATTTCCAGCCCAAGACAACTTAGAGGGTCAGGAGGAAAGATCTATTCCATTAGAGTGAGAGTGGAACACCATCCCATGCTGGCAGGCAAAGCCCCAACAAACCAGAAGCAAGTTTGGGTGACTATAACAGCAGGGAGAGTGGTGGCTTTTAGAAATCTCAGACTTTATGCTGATAAAGGCAGATCAGGCTGTCTGACTGGTCAGAAGAAGATTAGAGGGTCTCATTGCTTACACCGGGTACAGTTTTCCTTTTCATTGCCTATATGCAAATCTGGACCACAGTCCTAGGGTAAGGAGGAGCCCTAGGACAGCAGAGCATGGGCTACAAGGAACCAAAAGGACCATGGTCATAGTTCAAGGACAGAAAAAAGTGTTGTGGTAACTCACATACTAGACCAAAATCCATAAAAGCATATTTCTCTATAGATCATATAATCTGGGAAGAACTAAAAACTTACAGACCCCCAGAAACTAATTCTGAAAACAGACGCACAAAAAAACCTGAGGTTTAGAACAGTGTTCCTTCTACCCTGGGAGAAGAGCTCAACTTTAATATGAAGTCATAAGTCAAGAAATAGACTGGGGGGAAAATGAACAACAAAAAACAATTTTAAAAAGGAACTTATCACAGAAAGTTACTGCAATAAGAACAAACTTAGATCACAAAGACAAAAAGACAACAGTCAAAACTGCAACATGCAAAGCCTTAAAGAAAAATGTAAATTGGTCTCAGACCCAAAAGGAATTCCTAGAAGAGTTTCCCCCTCCCCCAATATTTTTTTTTGAAGCAATTGGGGTTAAATGACAGGGTCACATGGCTAAGAAGTGTTAAGGGTCTGAGACCAGATTTAAACTCAGGTCCTCTTGACTTCTGGGCTGGTGCTCTATCCACTATGTCACCTAGCTGCTCCCAAAAAATTTTTAAATAAAATAACAGAGGTAGAAGGAAAATTGGGAAAAGAAATGACTGATGCAAGAAAATCATGAAAAAAAGAATCAACAACTTAGCAAAGGATGCACAAAAAATACTGAAGAAAATAACATCTTAAATAGCAAAAGAGGGGAGGATTTTGAAAGGATGGAGAAATAGGTTGGTAAATTACAAACTCTCCAGATTTCCCACCCAAATAGAACAAATTTGTGCTTCAGGGTGACCATAGGCTGGTGAAAAATCAAGAAGACTTGGGGCAGAACAGAGGTTCTCCTGAATGAATCCCAGAATATGTGAAAAAAAAGACCCTGGGTTGGGTATTAACCTGTTTGAAGTGCAAACATCTCTGGGCTACCTTTGTAGAAATATCAAGTGGGGAGCACTCCGGGCTAGCTGGGTGTGGCTGGAGCCTCAGCAGGAACCACAGAGACTTTCTCTTCTCTTACTGTTTGTCACTAGGTCTGAATCCAGGAAGACTGAGGCAATCTTGGCTGATTGGAAACACCCAGCCTAGCTGTGCTGCAGAGACATGGCCCTAGTTGAGGAGGAACCAGCATACTAGTGAGTATAGAGATAGTGGGGCAAGGATGCTGCTGATTTCAGGTAATTGCTGGAGGGTAGAGCTCTTGGTTAGGAGTTCCTGATCAGAGGGAAGAGCTGAAGGGAAGCTTGAGGCACTTTCCTCCCATCTCACAATTAGAGGTGTTTACATTAATATCTCTTATTTTTCAAAAAAAAGGAACTGGTAAAGAAGAATCTCACTATTGAAACATATTATGGGAACAGAGAAGACCAGGATTCATCTTCAGAGGATGAACTAAAATGTCATAAAAAAAAGTTTCCACCCCAAAGATTAATATGAAATGGCTCCCCACTCAGAGAGAATTTATAGAACTAAAAAAAAAATTTTTTTTATTCAAATGAGAGACATTGAGGAAAAACTAAAAACAAAATAAAAACCATCTAAAAAAACAAGATTATGAAAAAAAAAGTTAACCAACTAGAAAAGGAGATACAGAGTCTCAAAAATGAAAATAATTCTTTGAAAGATAGAATTAGGCAAGGGGAAGCTAGTAAAGCCAAGAGAAACCAAGAAATAATAAAACAGATAATAAAGAATGAGAAAATAGAACAGAATGTAAAACATAAGAAAAACAACAATTTTGGAGAACAGATCAAGAAGAGAAATTTTAAGAATAATTGGATTGCCAGAAAATTGTGACTAAAATGAGAACCTTGGTATAATAATGCAGGAAATAATTCAAGAATTGTCCTAAAGTGAGAGAACATGAGGGCATAATAGAAATAGAAAAAATTCACTGGTCACCATCTCAAAGAGATCCTTTGTGGAAAAAACACAGGAATATTATTGCCAAATTTCAAAACTCCCAAATCATAGAGAAAAGTTTGCAAGAAATAAGAAAAAAATACACTGAAGCTACAAGGAGAATTGTACAATACTTATCAGCAGCTACAATAAAAGACTGCAGGTCCTGGAGTGAAATGACCAAAAATATCATATCCAGAAAAATTATCTAAAATTCTGAATGAGAAAAAATGGACACTCAATGAACTTGCAGATTTTCAGGACTTTTTATCAACCAAACCCAAACTTAATAGAAAATTTAACACATAAGAGCCAATATTAAAGATCAGTTTTAAAGAACTCAGATGGACAAACTGTTTAAACATGGATAAATCATTTGGTTTTTATATGTGTATATTAGATATTTAAGATTCACATCAGCAATAGAGTAGCTCAAAAGAAAGATTGGCAGAGTTAAGGCAAAAATAGTAATCAAGTTATACAAATGAGGTGCAGAGAAAAAATAGACACAGAGGTCTTACACTGGGGAGGAGGGCTTGTAGTTCTGAAAAACCTACTCTCATCTGAAATGTTCAGTACTACATATATACCATGACGGGCATAGCACTCTCCAAAATCTATAAAGAAACAAGGGGGAAGGGATGGACAGTTAGGTAAGCAAAGAGAGAGGAAAGAAGACAAGGGAGGGAGAGAGGTTAAGAGAGAGGTTAAGAAGAGAGGTTAAGTAATAGCAATAGCAAGGCAAGTTAGGGAGCAGAATTTAATTGGAGTCAGCAGGGATAAGAAAGGCATGTGTATGTATGTGTGTGTGTGTGTGTGTGTGTGTGTGTATACATACATATACATAAATATATAGCTTGCTTGGAAGTGGTGAGGAGAATGAAAGGGAAAAAAAAGAATAAAGTAAATAAAATGCACAGCAGAGAACCAAAGAACAATTTGCAAGGAAGTAAAGAAAAAATTGATACTCATGAATATAATTTCTTCTACTAATATATATACTTTCTTGATCTGGTAATTTGTTGTTATATATTTTGAATCCTCCCTGATGTTCTGCTGGGCACATGACAATGTTCTCTTTTGTTTTCCTTTATTTTGTTTTGTATTCCTTTTTTGTTTTTCTGTTTTTCTTACTCTGTTTTTTCAAATAAAATATTTTTTTTAAAAATAACAAGAGACCAAATTGTTTTTTTAAAAAGGCACCAAAAAATCCACTGAAAAAAAGAATTTCTTAAAAAACAGAATTTTCCAAATAGAAAAAGAGGTTCATTCATTCACTGAAGTGAACTCCATAAGAGGTAAAATTAGTCAAATGGAAAAGGAGGTACAAAAAACTTTCTTAAAAAAGTAATTATTTCAAAAATTGGGCAAGTGGCAGCTAATGACTCCATGAAACATCAAGAAACAATAAAACATAGAACTGGACATCAGCTAGTCCGACAGCCTCATTTTATAGATGGAGCAAGTAAGAACAGTTTGCTATCAAGACAGTCCAGATCATTGATTTTTTTCTGCCACTCTTTGAGCATCTCCTTCATTCTTGTTCTTTCCTTCCTGCTATGTCCTGAAAAATAACAGTTCACCCAAAGCACAACAAACATTTGAACTGAATCAGTAAAAAGTGAAGAAAGTCTTTCTCTGGCTCCCTCTTTTACTCTGGTTTCAAGAAACAGGTTTGTGATGTCTGGGTATGTTCAGTGCTGTTTGTCCTTCTCAATTCTAGCTAGAGGCCATCATCCCCACTGGACCCTGGAATTTAAGTTGTGGTATACTTGGAGCCAGGATTCCAGGCCAGACGCAGCCAACAAGTCATTCAGGAAAACAAAATTTCCTGAGATTTGGACCCTGGGAGGGGAAGGGAAGTGAGGAATTGAGACTTGGAACTGGGACTATATAGGAACTAAGGTAAACTATAAAGCTAACCCTTTTCCAAAGATTGAGACAGTGACGTTTCCCACAATTTTATATATTTGTAATTATATATTGTAAAGTAAATATTCCTTTGTAAAAAGCCTTGGAAGTCAAGAAGTGAGCCACTATGATGGGGAAATCCTTTGATCTTGAATCCATTTTTGCCTTCTCCTTTGCATCTCTTTCAGAGTGCATCAAGAATTATATCTCTCTTCTCCCTTCCTTCCCCAGCAATGGTGTCTTGCAACAGAACAACTTGGCCAGTAGAAGTTGCCACAACCCAAGAAGAACAATATCTGGGACAGGAGTAGAGATGCCCATCAGCTCCTGAAAGTAACATAAGGAAATCACAAGAAGAAAACTTCACAGGGAGCTGAAGAACAAGAACTATGAGTTGCCTTGATCAATATATACCTTTCTACTCATCAACTATTTGTGGGAGTATGCCCCATGTTTATGGGGCATTTGCTTTGTTACTCCTGTTTTTACTGTATCATTTTAGTTAAAATTGTTGCTTTGAGTTACTTGTATTCGCTGGCTAACAATTTATAATAAAATCATTAATCAAGTTTTGTGAGCTATATGGGTCAGGAGTATATATCTGCAGAGTACTTTGGGGATTGGGAGAGAATCTTCCCTAGGTGGTTGGAGCAGGGAGTGAGGAAGAAAATAAAATTTATTCTTATTAAATTTCATCTTTTTAACTACAATTCACTCTTCTAATCTATTGAGACCTTTTTTAAAATTCAAATTTATCAAGCATTTTATAAGCCTCCCCTCCCTACTTCATGTGCTCTATAAATCTGATAAATAGACTTGTTAGTCTTCATCCAAGTCATTGAACAGAATAGTCAACCACAAATTCCTGAGCAGTCCATTAGAGACCTCCCACCACATTGCTCCTGAATCACTAAATTTTTTGATTCCAGTTGGTCAATTAATAGAAATAGTCCTATTTTATGGATGAATAAAATTAGAATCTAGTTCATTAGACTGATATTTGCAAAAGCTTATAGAGCTAATAAGAGAAAGGTTGTAAGCTCAATATTCTTTCCAGTATACAGCCTTACCTCTTCAATAGGATAGGGATTCAATGGTTTCATTAGAACAGAGAATTTTCTTCACATATATTTCTATACCTCCTTTGCCACTTAAGAGCCTTACAGAGTTGTCTAAAACATTAGTGTCAAAGTCAAATAGAAATTTGTTTCACTAAACCAAAAATAAAGATGACTACAGGATACATAATGATTTAGAAAACCACAAATTGACATCTATGCTCTATTATATTTTTATTTACTTTGTTAAATATTTCTTGGTTACATTTTAATCTGATTTGGGGTACACTTGGGAATATTCTTTGCCCTAAATGTTTGATACCTCTGGCTTAAAACACTGAGAAATTAAATGACTTGCTCATAATCACTCAAACAAGATGTGTCAGAAGCAGGATCTGAACCCATTTCTTCCTAGCTCCAATCCCAGTTCTCTAGTCATTTTGCAACACTGCCTATGTCTCTGAAGGAGCTTTAGAAAACAGATGTAATTTTGTAGAATGTCCTTCACAGGCTTCTTTATAAAGGTTTCTAGATGTTAATAAATGAACAGGCACAATGCCTGGTTTTTAGAAATTTCTATCTTAAAAATTCACACAGATTGCTACTAAAATCTGCTTGAAAAGAAAATAGCCAACTAATTCCAGAATTGATGCAAAGCTCTCTTTCAGTGTGAACAGTGAAAAAAGAAACATGCAAGTTTCTCATCAGAAAAGACAGTTATGGTGGATTCTCAAAGGGGAAAGAAAAAAAGGAAGTGGATTACATCAGTAAAAGATGCAGTGCTTGAAAGTTTTTGCTAAGAAATGTGCAATTCTTAATGGGAATTGCAGGAAAACCAGAAGCTTCTGAGTAATCTAGAGATCACCAAAATCATCTGCATTTCTGCCCATCCTTTTAAAATTGTGTATTTCAATAACTAATATTATATTGTACCTTATAGTTTACAATAGATACAAGGTTTGTATGAAGCTTGTAGCGTAAATATTGTTATTCCCATTTTTCAGAAGAAGAAATTGGGGTTCTAAAAGGTCAAATGACTTACTCAGAAACAGAATTCTAATGCAGGACTTTTCTTAGCTACGTGATACAGGGGATAGACTATTGGATATGGAATCAGGAAGGCCTGAGTTCAGATGTGCCCTCAGACACTGAACTAGCTATGTAATCCTTGTCAAATCACTTAATTTTTCTCTATCTTAACTTTTACAACCTGATTGTAAAATCAGGTTATTGGGAATTAAATGAGATAATATTTGTAATTAGCATATAGCCTGGAACATAATAGGCACTTAATAAATGCTTATTTCCCTCCTTTCTTCCTTCCTGACTCCAAGTTCAACTCACTTTCTATTAAACCTAAAGAAGAAATCATTTCTTTAACATTTGAGGACTTAATTCTATAAACAGAAAGTCCATACAACAATCATAAAAGAATCAGACTAGCTAGAAGAGAAAAGTAAGGAAGTGCTTAAAATATGCAGAAAGAAAGAGAGTTTTGTATTGAATCTAATACAGAATATCACACAATGGTTTCTTAATATAGCCATCCCTGCCTCTTCATTGTTACCTTAATGGAGAACAATAAAGAAGACAAAGTTATACAATAATATGTAGTTCATAGATGTGTACTACCTCCTGTGGCCTGAACATGTGGTCCTTGCCTTAAAGGACTTATTTTCAAGCTAACTTTGAGAAGCATTTGCCTTCATATTTTTTTCCTTAGGATTTTAACATTAATGTACGATATGCCCTAAACACACACTAATTAGGTGATATTTGGAAAAGATGGTCCAAAATGTGCTTGGAATTAGAAAGAGTTCATGTGGAATGAAAAACTGAACATAGATAATTTATAGTCATGAAATCTATAGCTAGGTGATTGCTTTTTTTAATATTGCTGACAATGATGAGAGGAAGCAAGGTATAATGTAGAGAACATCCACCAGCTCAGATACAAATACCAGTACTCACAAACTATGTGGCCCTAGACAAATCACTTTTATGATTCTTGGTTTTCCTTTCTGGAAAATGGGAATAATCATTTAATCACAGGTACAGGGGACAGAAGATGACATACCTTCAAGGGTATTGAGACTTGTTAGCTCTTTAAGAAAGCTTGGAGTAAAAAGTGGCAATGGATCTTGGAGCTGATCTTTGGTTTAAAGACAAGAGTTATTCTACAACAGACCTTTTATTACAAGGAAAATCTATCTGCAACTAATTTTGGCATGCAGTGTCCAGCTCTGCAGCTTTCCTATGGGGTGGTAGATTAACAAACATATAAAAGCATCATCCTTTTATGGAAAAGTCTTTAGATTTAGTTTGAAATATATCACATTGTTGACTACTGTATTTATTTAGCACCTGTGCTAAATGCTGTGCTCTCATTAGTATAGGGAACTTCCTAAAGAGGAAAGTTCCTCTACCATTTCAGGGTGGTATTTTTTTCAGCAATTTTCAATTTTATGGAACTACTTAAAATACCAAGAGGTTAAGTGACTGTTCAAAGTCACATGGCCAGTAAGTGTCAAAAATTAAGATGTAAATCCAAGTCTTCCTAATTTGGAGCCACTCTGATCTTTCTATCCAACACATTACAAAGACAAAAACAAAATGGTCCTATGTGTATATACCTATCTATGTTCACACAAAATAACTTTATGTAAAACATAAGCAATCATATTTATACTCCTCACCCTACAAGCTCATTGAAAAGAAAGCATTTTTATATGTTCAAAAATGCTTTGTAAATGTGAGTTCTTATTACTCCTTTGGGCTCAGTTTTCTCCTCTGTACAATAAAGAGGCCATATTTTCTGCTTTTTGAGGTCCTCTTCTAGCTCTAAAAATATACCCCTAAAGTGGTAATAATAATGCCAATGAGTTCTGATCAAATCAAAATTGAGTAGACTGGGATAGCCTAGATTTTGCTAAAGACTTTTTCATAAAAGAGTGATGTCTTTATGTTTCTTAATCCATTATTCCATAGGGAAAGCTCCAGGGACTGGGTCCTACATGCCAGAATTAGCCCTGATGGATTTTCTTTGTAATAAAAGGCTTGTTATAGATTGGCTCTTGTCTTTAGCCCAAAGATCAGTTCCAACACCATTGCCACCTTTCACTCCAGAATTTTGCAAAAATTTCAATATTTTTGAAGGGATGTCATCATCTTTCTCCTGTGCTTATGTCCAGTCATCCAAATCCAGATCAGGGACAGAGAGTCCAGAACTCTACTGTTCTGTTTATAGTTTCTATAGTAGACCACCTCCTTCCCAGATAACAAGTCTCTTGTCCATTACCCACCCTGGAGATAAAGCCCTTGACATAAACAGGCTTAGCAGTTGACAAGAAAAGTTGGAAGAGGAGAGTTTAGTTGGTGAGTCAGTCAACAAGCATTTATTTGGTTTAGGAAATAGATGGAGACTTTAGCCCTTGCCAGTTTATCAAAAGCACACAGAGACACTGACAAGAGCAAGGTTAAAAAAAAATAAGTTGGAAAACAGGGAAACTGGAGACAGCTTGGGCACAGCTTATAGAGATAATAAATGCTTCAGGCAGCAGAATCCTAAACAGTTTCAGGCAACCAGGGACTCAAAAGGAAAACCTGGAGGCTAGTTGAAAGAATTTTGCTAATTGGGGTTTATAACTAGAGAAGAGAATGAGTGGTACAAAGGTCCAGAGGGATTGACTGCAGGTTTAATTAAAGATGATCTTTCATATCCTTGGGTCCTTATTTTTTTAAAAACAGAAGAAAACTCTGAACAATGCTTACAGAAAGTAAAAAATGCCTACATTGGAGAGAGAGGACCCCAAGTCACGGAAGACTCAATCAAGTAAGATTTATACTTAGGAAATGAAGGCATGTAAATAAGGTAATATTTAAGACTATTTTCTTTCCAGCTTTAATTTAGTCCCCTGAGATGACCCCAGGAAACAACTCTTGTTTTCATGAGGGACCCAATGGAGAGAAGGATTCTCTATTGCTCCGGGTTAAATATAAAACCTTCTATTTGACTCTTAAAACTCTTCACTGCTTGATACCTACCGATTTTTCCAAACTTATTATACTTTACTCCTATTCCTAAATTCTATGATCCAACTATAACTATATTTATCACATTTCCTCACAAATAACATTTCCCACTATAATGCATTAGCACTAGCTGTTCTCCATTCCTGGAATGCATTCCCTTCTTCCTTCTGCCTCTTAGGATCCTTATTTCCTTCAAAACACAGCTCATACCCTACCTTTTACATGAAATCTTTTCTGATCTCCCAAGGTGTTAGTGCTTTCTCCTACCCTATATCATTTTTATATTTGTATCTCTAGTGCATAGCACAATGCCTGGAACATTATAGATGTTTTTTAAAAGTCTGATTCATTTACTACTTATATTGTAAAATCATCTATTGTAATTTTGCTTTGTGTCTCCCAAGCAACTGACATAATGTTTTACTCATAATAAATTCTTACTACATTATTTAGTTAATTGAATTCCACTCATAAACACTCTCCATGAATTTTAATATTCTCTTAAATCAACATTCACCCTTTTATTCTCCATGGGAAATAATCAGTCCTATTTTCTTTCCATTATTTGCTTTTCTTTGGTTTCCTTTTTTCTTTTTTTTCTTTCTTTCTTAAAGACTGAATATCTTTATCTCATTATCAACTAAGTGGATTAGTGGATAGAGCAATAGGTCTGGATTCAGAAAGACTCATCTTTTTAAATTAAATTGGCCTCGGTCACTTACTAGCTCTGTGTCCATTTGCCACAGTCTCCTTATCAGTAAAATGAACTGGAGAAGTAAGTAGCAAACCTCTCCAATATTTTTGCCAAGAAACCCCCAAATAGAGTCATGAAGGGTTGGACATGACTGAAACAGTTCAACAACAAAATTATTTCATCCAGGATGAAAGCATGGACTAGTCTCACTGCTAATCACCAAAACTTTTTGCCTTGGATTGTTTCATTCCTTCTGTAAGCCAGTCTAATACCTCTACTCCTTGCTTCTTATGTTAGCATTGTACTTAGTATTGATGCGGAGCTGGAACTAATCAGTTCATACTGCCTCCATTATCAAAACTTTAATCAACCCATCCTGTGTCCATTGTCACACAGATTGTCTGATATCTAAAAGCCTATCCTACTTACTCCAGTTTGTTTTAAGATGCATCCTAAACTCCTCTCTAACTCTCTTACTTTCCTCTTCTTTCCTGTGACCTTAAAAGACCACTTCAATCATTAAGCACATTGCTTAATTATTCTTATTTCCAAGAGTCTTTTCACATCAATAAAGAGCCCACTTTGTGACTATGATAAATGTCTGTTGTGAATTCTTCACATTTCGAACTGCTCTCCCATCACCTGGTATTCACCTGGTACTTCATTACTTCATGTATGGACTTTATGTACCTGCTACTTCTTCAGGATGAATGTCCAATTTGCCTATCACTACTGAAGCTCCGGACTCCTGAGTTCAAGCAATCCACCAGGCTCAGCCTTCTCTGTAGAAGGTATTATAAGAATGTACCATCATGCTAGTCCCTAAACTTTTTCTGAAAATGCCTATATTTAAAAGTCAAGTAAAGGGGTTTGTTGTCTGGTCTGAAAATCCCCAAATCAGTCCTAGACTGTGAAGTTGGTCAATTAGCTTTTGAAAAAAGTGACTTCCCTTCTCTTATATGCAACTAACCCACCACCACATGGGAAAAGGATACAAATCTTCTTTACGTTATTAATTTAACTGCTTTTATGAAGGACTCAATGGAAAACTAATGAAGTATCCAAAATCAGGCAATTCAATACAGGATTTTGAATTGTTCTTCATAAAACACTCTTTTTCTTAATCCACATTAGACATTAACATTTAATTTCCCAATTATCAGGGAATTACCCCCAAGGATTTTCTTCTAAAATCTGACAACTCAGGAAAAAATTATCCTCTTAGTAAAGAAGTGGGTAACAGAAAGGAGGATATTGGATTTGTGATTGGCCACATTTTTAAAGTTCCTGATTGGTTTTTCCCTGGATAATCATAATTGAATGAATGTTAAATTTTATATTTATTATTGGCAACAGACTGGAAATACCAGCTCTGAAAAAGTTTTAACCTCTGAATTTCCTATCCAGTTGGGAATATTGACATCTATAGAGTTGAGCATCCAATGGAGTCAGTTTCCTATTCTAATATAAGGTGGAGGTGAAGAGATTGTTAAACAAGTAGCGGTGGTACTGTTAGGATGAAGGATAGGAAGGGGGTTTTGTGTGATAGTATTAAGAAATAGCTTTACTTATGCCCAGAAAAAGAACTCTGGGAGATGACTAAAAACCATTACATTGAACTCCCAATCCCTATATTTATGCACACCTGCATTTTTGATTTCCTTCACAAACTAATTGTACAATATTTCAGAGTCTGATTCTTTTTGTACAGCAAAATAACGTTTTGGTCATGTATACTTATTGTGTATCTAATTTATATTTTAATATATTTAACATCTACTGGTCATCCTGCCATCTAGGGGGGGGGGGGGGGGGGTAAGAGGTGAAAAATTGGAACAAGAGGTTTGGCAATTGTTAATGCTGTAAAGTTACCCATGTATATATCCTGTAAATAAAAGGCTATTTAAAAAAAAAAAAAAAAAAAAAGAAATAGCTTTACTTCTTCCAAGTTTTTTTTTTTTTTTTTAAATTAAGTTACAGTACTTTGGATTATATGAGACACATAATAAAAACAGATGCCAAAAAGGTAGTTAAGGGGGTTATTCTTGCTAGAAGCTATAAAAGATTTCATAGAATTAAATGTCCCAGACTTAATGTATTGGAATAGCTTTACTTTTCTGTGAAGCAATACTATTTTTTGCAAGGAAATGGTGATTTGGCTAGTGATCATAGAAGCTCATTGATCTAGGACTAAATGGGACATGAATTGACCATTAAATCCAACAATCTCATTTCACAAATGAGAAAAGGGAGGCTAGGAGAGGTTGGGACTTGCCCATGGTCACACAATTTGGAATTCTCCGCCTTTTCTTCATTCATCATCCTGTCTCAAACACTGATTAGCTGGGTGACCACAGACAAATCATTTAACTTCTCTCAGCCTCAGTTCCCTCATCTGTAAAATGGGAATGATAGTAGTCTTATCTCCCTATCTAAATAAGATAGCACATGTAAAGAGCACTTTGCAAGCCTTAAAATGCTATATAAATATTAGCATCATCATCTGAAAAAAAAGTAATTTATAAATGTTTAAAATTGAAAGGCAGACTTGAAGCCAGGAAGATCTAGATTCTAATCTCACCCCTTCCACATACCAGCTGTGTGATCTTAGGCAAGTCATTGAACTGATCAGCACTCTAGTCCACTCTCCAAGGACTATCAGGTTTGGGTTTTTTTTTTCCAGGTAGGTTGTGTAGATTTCTTAAAATTTTGTTTAATTTTATTTTTTTAAGTTATATGTATGCATTCATTTTAAACATATTTCCATATAAGTGATGTTGGGGAAGAAAAATCAGAACAAAAAGAAAAAATCATGAGAAAGAAAAAAAGGTGAAAATGTATGTTTTGATTCATATTTGGTCTCTATGATTCTTTCTCTGGATGCTAATGGCATTTTTCCATCTGAGATTTTTTGGAACCGCCTTGGACCACTGAATTTCTGAGAAGAACTGCCTTGGATCACTGAATTGCTAAAGTTTGTCATAGCTGATCAGTCTAGCTGATGTTGTGTACAATGTCCTCTTAGGACTGCTCACTTCACTCAGCATCAGCTTATGTAAGTCTTTCTGGGCTTTTCTGAAATCAATCTATTTATCATTTCTTATAAAATAATAGTATTTTATTAAATTCACATAATATTAACATATTCAGGCATTCCCCAATTGATGGGCATCCACTTATTTTCTAATTAAGACTATCAGTTTTTTAGAAAGAAACCATAAGTCAGCCCTTACAACTGTGCCTATTTATTTATTACTCTTTATATAACTAAGTTCCCCACTTAACCTTGTATCATAATAGTGGGGAGGTGATCCTGATTCCTAAAGTGTTAGGCTAATAAGCTATAGGCTGTCAGCAAAGTATAACCCCTGGCAGGCCTACAAAACTGAAAAGACTTCAAATATGATCAACTATCTATGAAGTCAGTGGACTACCCATGGCAACCAAGAAGAGACTTCTTCCCCAGAAAATGAGGTAGTCAATTTAATTTTTTTAAAAAACAATAACCATTGCTGAAAAAACTTCTGAGCTTTAGATAAATTTTATCTGCACTAGGGGAAAGAATCCCAACATTGGGGAAATGACAGATTCTAGGAGTTCTAGAACATGTATAAAATAAGTGGTTTAGTAGATGGTCTTAAACATGGAGTTAAGGAGACTGGAATTCTAATCCTACCTCTGTCACTAATTTATCTATAGCCCTAACCAAGCCAAAAATGAAATTCTTTCAGCATCAGTTCCTCACTAATGGATATGGATAATGGATGGATAATGATAGCAGGGTTATTATTGTGAGGATCAAATCAGATAATGAGATAATGTAAGTGAAATGCTTTGCAAATCTTAAAACACTACATAATTGCTACAACAATGTGAGATGCTGGGGAAGATACAAGATGACCAATAAGCCTCTTGAAAAAAGTCCTCTGTCCACATACCACCAAGAAATGAGATTTGAGATCATTCGTGTGTGAGTGTGTATGTAAGTGAAGCACCAATAAGAGATTCAGTTAATACTAGAGATAAGAGTGGGAGAGACAGAGAGAAAATAAACAGAGACAAAGAGAAGGAGAAAGACAGAGAAAGAGAAAGACACACAGACAAGAGACAGAGATACACAATCAAACTTATCTTCTTCAAGTGATGTTGATATATATCCTTCTATAACCTAGTGAGAACCAAAAGTACACACTAACTTCAGTGAGCTCATGTTCTATTCCTCTTTTAAACAATCTATTGAGTGGACTATGACATTTTCTAAAAACAAATTATCTTTGCTAAATTTTTTGTGGAAATTAACATGGACATGCTAAAATGGCATGATCAGAGTTCTCCTAATCTCCAAACATGTATTTTAGAGATCTTGCTTCCCTTCACTCTTCCCTGGCCATCTCAATGCCCATGTAGGGGTGTCAACACAAAATACAATATTCCTGTTTATGCTACTTTGATGAGCGGGGAGACACCAAGTGTTGTTCCAATTTTCTTTTGTTGTCCTGACTTAGTTTCCCTAATTGTCCTGACTCAGTTTCCCTAAGTTGTCCTGCCTTGTTTTCTAATTGTTTTGCTCAATCCTGCAAAACCACCCCTCCCTCTTAATCAGATCAGAATGCCTCTCCCCATCCCAAGCTATTGGAATGTCAGATACTGTCTTATCAAGATGCCTCTCCCCATCTCCAGGGTTCCTCCCCCCATTATGTCATCCCATCTCCCATGGCTCATCCCATCCTGTCAGAATCCCATTCCCACTCTCAGCACCCTAACTCCGCCCCTGCCTCATTCTACCCTCTGAGTCTGAGCCATGTGTATATATGTCATTGAAAACTCACATTGCTGGATTCTTGGAGACAATAGTCTCATTCAGCCTTGGGACTAAACCATGGATCCATTTGGTTCCAGTAAGTCTCTCCCTTTCAAATAAAATATTAAATACTCTCTAATCTCTATCTTGCCTCAGTTTCTCCAGCCTTACAAAGTACAAGTCTTCCAGTGTGATAAAAGACTCCTGGACCTATACCATCTATCCCAATCTTAATAGCCTCCTGCTATTCCCTCCTGAGCTCCAGGTATTGACATCTAACCTAGTGGCTTACCCTAAGACTCCCTGGTTCTTGACATCTGTTCTGACACTGCATCCATGGGGATTCTGGTTCTTTCTAGCCACCCTGTAACTGAACTCTTACGTGTATTGTCTTTTTTATTAGACTTCTCTTGCTTTTTCTCTTTGTGTCCCCTGAGATCAGTACAGTGCTTGACACATAATAGATACTTAATAAATGTTTTGTTTTTCCTTTATTCATTCAATCTCTCTCCATTCCCATTCTTGGATAAATGTAAAATTCATATTGTTAGTTGTGAAAAATGGAGAAGTATATTTCTGTCACTTTTGGAAAATTATTCATGCAAAACAAATTATCCCCTTTTTGAAGTCTGTCAAGTCCTTTTGTATTTCCAACCTTGGAATCAGAAGACCTAGTTTCAAGTACCATCTCTGACACATAACCAGCTGTATCGTTACAGGCAAAGCACTTAATCGGTCACTGTTCAAGTAACCCTCTGAGACTGTAAGTTTGAGACAAGTTGCTCATCTGAGTATGAGAAGGGAGATTTTTTTAAAATTTCATACCAAAGGTTCTTCACACTAGTGAAATAATAGGTCCTAGGTAAATATACACAATTTATTCACATGTGTATGTATAATCTGGATAGGTCTATTATAAATGCAATTATCATAGGACTCAAATTCTGACTTTGACATTTACTAGCTAAATGACCTTGAGCAAGTCATATAATATTTCAGGACCTTAGTCAATGCCTTAGGTTCATTTCTACTGTTAGACTTAGATAAGAATCTGTAATGGTGATAGGTACTTTCCAGTCCCAGTCATTCATAAACCTTTAGTGTAGTTCCATTTGTGTATATATATGTATATATATATATATATACACACACACACACACACATATTATGTATATACCATATATCTGTGAGTATATAATATATACATGTATATATATAAAGAGAGAGAGACAGTGTGTGTGTGTGTGTGTGTTTAATTCTAGCCATGGGTTATCAAACATCTGTCCATTTCAGCTAACAATCAGGTAATTTTTGAGAGACTATAACAGATGCATATCAAACTGGAATGCAAATATGTACACATATGGTAGCAAGTACAGTGTGACTGCTAAAAATATGCTCTTGCTCACCCTAATTTGCTTGGTAAGGGTATAGTAATAAGGGGCATCTTACAAAAGATTGGCAAAAATATGTATGTCCCTCCTCCAATTTTGTTTAATGCATTATTAAGCATCCAAAGCTTGAAGGAAATTTGGATCATGGCCAAGTCTGGACCTATTTATCCAATTTGCCTAAGCAAAACACCAAAGAATCAGACTTCCCAGATATAATTTCAAGCTGTTTAAATAACAATCCACCATAAAAATGCCAGTTCTGTACTGCAGTGTTGGGAACACCCCACAGTCAAAGGAGGTTAAAGAACAATGAAGTCTCCAAAAACAATTAGTCCCAGGGCAAGTTGGACCAGTCAACAAGAGAAGACTGTTCAGCATTCTTTGTGGCACAAGAATGCCTTTAAAAAATGAAGCATTTCCAGCATTTGTTCCTGTAGGAATGGAAACATCACAGAGCCTTGGCAGTCCCTGCTCACACACCAGGGATGATGAGAAGATCTCCATTATTTTTTGAAAGGATTATAAGTTAATGCCCAACATGTTTTGTTCCTCTTTTCCACATGGGATAGTATCACTTTTTCTATACGCTGTACTCTGATCGATTTGAATGAAAATAATTAAATAAATGAATAGGAGAAAGATGAAGAAACTGAGGAAGATTCTAGTCTCTTTCATTAATTCCAATGTGATTTTCATGGAGCATCATTTAGCAAACACTGAGTTAATCTACTATTTAGATAGATTCTAAAGGTATGCATATATTTTTGAATGATGTAGACCTACCTCACTTTCATGTCCCAATATCATAGAACCATAGGCTAGAGCCAAAAGGATCAGCAGAAATCATCTAGTACAATTGCCATTTTACAGATGAAGAAACTGAGACCCACAGAGGGAGGAGGCTATGGCTTGTCAAGGTGTCACAGGCAATGATGGTATGAAGTGAGATTTGAAACCAGGTCCTCTGTCTCCTTAGCCAGATCTCTTTCTACTGGACTTCTCTGCTACCAGGTGTGATAGATGGAATTAGCATTTCCAAAATGACTTCCCATCCCTTAAGAATTCTAATAGTAGGGGAATAACCCAGGATGCTCTACCAATGATAATTGTGCCTTAATCAGAAACTGTTCAAAGGGAATCCTAGTTCTGCCCACATTTTCTAAGGACAAAGGTGAGAAGTAGTCTCAACATTCTTAAAATTTCAAGCACAACAGACTTTAGGCCAAAAATTGATAACTTTTTTTGTGTCACGGATTCCTTTAACTCTTCTATGAAGCCCATGTGGATACTTTCTCAGAATAAAGTTTTTAAATGCATAAAATACATAATATTACAAGGAAAAAAATTATTTTAAAAAATTATCAAAATTTTAAAAAATAAAAACAAAAAACCCAAGTTTACAAACCCCATATTAAGACTACCTACAGAGTCACCCAAGTTGCAGACTGTCATCAGGAAACTCTATTGTGCCAATTCCACAAAAGGGATGGAGATGCTGCTGTGAGGGGAGGGGAGTTTTGGGGGAAGAACATTACCATTCTCTAAGTATGATTCAAGGGACTGCCCCACACCATCAAATTTTTTCCTTTGCTTCCCCTGGTATTTCGCAGTACAAGGGTAAATGCTAGACTTACTCAAGCAACCAATGGTAATTTCAGAGGGCGAAGGCAGGAGCAGAGATTCCAGCACCCCTGAAAACCCTTCCCCTTAGAGCCATTGGCAGATATATGACACAATATGGTACCTACCCAGTTGTAAGGTTATTTCTTGAATAATCATCATTAGCAAATTGACAATCATATTTTGAAGAAACTTTTATGTGCTTTAGTAATTATGGATAAACAGCTTCTGTATAGCCTAGGAATCATTGAAGAAGGGACCCCAAAACTAAAACTCCTTGAAGGAGAAAATCTCCTTCAACTCTGCCCCAGGGAATCAGATAAATTGGTTTATCTAAGTGGGGTTGGTTTAGTCCTCAACTAAAAGAATTGCAACCCTATTGAATTAAAGAGACTCATTCAATTCTAATTCCAGCTCAAACTGAAATCCAGCTTGTAGATAAAAAGAGCCAACTTGGAACTCCATCCACTAGCCCAGACCTCATGGAGCAGGCTTGGAATGTAGCCAAAGACTTCCTTATAAAAATGGCAATTAAAAACTCATTTCTTTGCAGAGGTTCTAACATGTTGTCCCATGCCATGCTATGCTATGCCATGCTACCAAGGAAAGCTCTGTGGAGCCCAGTGGAATAATATTCTCTTCCGGTATTACCTTCTCTTTATCCTCACCTATTTCCCTAATGAGACTTATGCCCCTCTGTCAGGATCTTTCTACTAGAAACTTTACTTCTCTGTCAGACTTTGCCTCTGAGGAATTCAGCCTTCCTATTCTTGCATAGTAAAGGCTGATTTCTCAATGGCAATAATAAACCTCCTTTATTAGTCTAGCCTTTTTGGATCTGTAAATTCCTTTACAGAGAATCTCTGTGCCACCAAAAGGGGGTTCCCCAAAACTCCCTACCCTTGTGCCAAATTCCAAGGGGATATAGAGGAGCCAAACTTCTCCATTTAGTTCTCTGAACCCCAAACCTGAAACTAGACCTTATCATTTAACTCCCTGACCACCAGAAACCCTAATCTCATTTTGGTTCCCTAAATCTAGATCTCATCATTTCGTTCTCTGATAAAAGAACCCCAAAACCTAAACCTCATCATCATAAAGTTTTTTTAAAATATGGCTCATAAAAAGATCTTTTTATGCCTCTCAAGAGTTTGAAAGCTATCTTATATATAATCTTAAAATATTCTCCCCCACAATTTAACTTTTAGGCATTTTTCAGAGATTCACTCAAAAATCAAGTTCCACTACTAAAGAATCTGCTCCATTTCTGACTTGGACCGCTTAGTTCCTATTTAGGAAGCTCAGCAGACCCCTGCTCCTAAGACATACCATAGTGGTGCCAGATTTAGTGGAAACTCCAAATTGACTGTAATACCCTGCTACAGCTCAGAACTCTTGGATTCAAGAGATCCACCACCCTCAGTTTCCCTATTAGCAGATATTACAGGTATACATCACCTTGACTGAACCAGGACTTTTCAATATAGATGAAAACTACTAATTTAGTAATTGGGATCAAGACCCAAGTCTAACACTTATGCCTTATGTGACCTTAGATGGGTCACTTAAGATCTCTATGCCTCAAATTCCTCATTTTTAAAATGAGAATTAAACTAATTAGTCACTTTCAGTTCTTAGTCTGGCTTTATGATCCAAACTGTCAAGTGAATGTTTTCAAGATAACCTACCATACATATTTCTTTTTTTCTCTTCTTTCTTTTTCTCTCTTTTCCTTTCCTTCCTTCCTTCCTTTTCCTTCCTCCCTTCCTTCTCCTTCCTCCCTTCATTCCTTCCTTCCTTCAAGAAAGCAATCAGGATTAAGTGACTTGCTCAGGGTCATACAGCTAATTAAGTATAAAATGCCTGAGGGCACATTTGAATTCAGGTCCTTCCACCTCCTGGATTGATGTGCTATCCACTGCATCATCTGCCTGCCCCCAACCTACCTAAAAAAAAAAGTAATGCAGCAGAAAGTTCATCCTTGAGCAGACAATCGTATATAATGGAAAGTGTTCTGAAACTAGAATCAAAAGAACCAGGTTTCAATCTTGGTTCTTCTTCTTACTACATGTGTGTAGTGTTCAATTCAATTTAAAAAATTCAAATAATTTTACTTTTCTGGACATTAGTTTCCCTATTTGTAAAATAAAGGGGTTAGTTAAGAAGCAAAGGTCCTTAATCGGAGGTCCACAGACCTCCAAAGAGTCTGTGAATTTTTTTTTGAACATTGATAATTGTACCTTAATACGATTTATTTTCTTTGCAATCCTATACTTTTATTTTATGAATTAAAAAGTTTATTCTAAGAAGAGGCCCATTAGTTTCACAGAACTGACAAAGAAATCCAAGACACAAAAAGTTTTAGAACTCTAGACTAGATGGCCTACACGGTCCCTTCCAGTTCTAATTTTATTAACTAAATGAAAGAGCAGACAGCAATCTTCCCACCATTGGACTTGAGACATAGACAAGACAAATAGAGAAGAGACATAGACATAGACAAATTCCAAATGTCCTATTTCTACCTTAAAGCTAGTAAAGAAACCCCTCAAAGTCAAAAGTTCCATTATGCCTTCTGAGGAGTTACCTATGGGAAACATTAACAATTCTGGAGGAAGATACCATTTCATAAGAGGTCTAAGAGTTCAACATCCCTTTAGGGTAACTAATAGGTAAAACTCCAATAGTTAGAAGTGAACCTAATTTTGTTTGAAACAACAAATTGAGTGGAAATTAAAATACTTCTGAATTTCCATTGTGCATGTCAGCTATCTATCTTTTCCTCTCTAATTGGAGGTAGGCAGGGGTGAAAAAGTATTAAAGAAACTTAAATTAGCCATATATCACTATGATAGGTACCAGAAATATAGCCTGGGTGTAGGCATATTAGCTCCAAATACTAGCTCAAAAAATCATTTATTGATCTGTGAATGCCACATGATCATTTTTTTCCTGTAGGTCTTGCTTCATGTTACTTGGAACACAAGAAGTTTCATTTTAGGCACAAGCTAAAAGCCTAGATCATCTTAGATTCATTCAAGTACTATACTTGGGTTATTCAAACAACTGAGTGGAAACCCTATATATCTACATATTTCTCCATCTTGTGAAGAAATAATAAATAAATAAAAATAAAATTTCTGAATATGAATGTCTGATTAATAAATTCAGTAAAACTTTCCAGGTAATTCCTACCAGATATAAAAGAGGAAAGAGGGGTTAATTAAATCAGGAGTCCTTAGTCTAGGTAAGGGATTTAAATTCGATGACAATTAATCAGAAATAGTTGGTTCATTTTCTTCAATGAGCTATAACCCACCAAAACTTCTGCCTCCACTTCCCCAAGCTATAAAATTCAATAGGGTATCTGAGGAGATTAAATGATTACAAATTCATTATAAATGAAAAAAAAATCAGGATTTCAGTGCTTAGTACAATAAGATCATTTGGTAAGGCATACATGTAATAAGAGCTGTTAAGTTGTTCCATTTATTCGAGTAAATATCTTGTAAATAAATCATTGGTAAACATTACAAAATTAAATACATTTTAAAAAGCTTGCCAGTATACAGAAAATTCACAAACATATTTCTTTTTAAAAATAAAATATGTTCAGAGCACCCTTGATATAAAATGCTTGACTACTGTCTTCTTTTACGTGGTCACTTATGAACATCACATAGCAGATAAAGAACACCACCCAAAGGAACCAAAGATCTACCTGAAGTGGTCTTCCCCCCCCAACCCCTGCCATTTTTTTTTCAAACATGATCAGATAGCCATGCCATTACTGCAGACCTATTTTAATCATCTCATAAGGAGCAGGAATATACTGTGTAAGAAAGGACAGTTGACCTCCCTAGACCCAACCCCAGAGTAGGGGAAAAGATAATGAAATTCTGCCCTATTTTGCCCCATGATCCTGTAAAACTTCTATGCCCTTACCCACATACTATAGAGTGAATCAGGAAGTGTCAACACTATTTGGAGCATGTTCTGACATCAAGGCTTCCTACATTGAGTCTTCTCTGCCTCCCAATAGCTCACAGTAAGACGCTCGATTTTCATCCTCCCTGTAGCTATCTCAGGAAGAAACATCCAGTATGAGAGAGACAGAGCTCTAACATGCTGGCTTTTTACCTGCTTTAATGGGAGAGACAACATTGTTTTTGGTTGAAAGTGGAGAATTAAAAGCTACACTATGCTTTCTTTTTCTGCAGTAAAACACTGATCAGACAGTGTTGGCATTTCTCTGTAGAGTTCCAATCAGAGCTTCAAACAAAGGGTTAAACATGATTCCAAATTATTATGAACGAGGCAGTGAGGAAGAGACCTGGCAAAGCATCAGATCAATAATACAGTCATCCATAAGTTACGCCCTTGAAAACAGTAACAACCAAAAATTTAAGTGTAGCTTCCTGAAAGAACTGATACATTTGTCTTCACTTTGGTGCATAAAGTGAATTTTTTTTAAATCTCAGCACCTGCATTAAAAATGTAAAGTTGTCCCTCAAAAACACATGTTCTGTGGTCTCCAGTTAAAGAATGACCAAACATCAATTCCATCCACAGGAAATAATACTCACATCTACAGAGTAACATAACAGTGTATATACAAGTACAAGAAATTGGAAGCATATGAGTCAAATATACAATTGAGGGGGGAAATATTACCAAACTATCTATAAGAAACCCATTCTTCCTGCTCTATATGGTTATAAACACTCTCCTATTTGCCATATAAGATAGGGCTGCCCATGTCAGCTACCAAGAGGCTTCCATCAAATCCCTGGGCTCTTCCATCCGGTTGGATAATCCTCCATTGATAGTTGTGCTGCATTCAAAGCACTGATAGCTTTGTTTAAAAAAAAAAAAATCTAAAAAAATCCATAAAAACAAATAAAAAACATCCATGGGTAAAATGTCTAACAGAAGAAAAAGAAAAGTTGCTCAGAAAGACAACTATTTTTTCTTTTAAATAAGAGTCTTCTTGTGGTCAAAATCCCATTTCCCTTTCTGTGTTCCTTAGAGAGAATTTTACTCTCTATTCAAAAAATTATATACTCTTCTTTTGGGGGGGACTCAGTTTCCGCATGCCTCTTATCCGAGATAGCAGTTCTTTGATAAATTCCTAAGAAAGAAAAGAGAAGCCATTAGTATTGGGGATGACACCATTTCAATTAGTCTTGTCTTGATTTGTTTTAAGTAAAATGAACTGCAGCTGCCCCTAATTTCAGACCCTGGCTCTTCAGACTGCATATTCTAAATGGTACTCTCTAAGATACATCTAAGCAAGCAATCTGGATTTCTATCAGAGATGAAGAAGGCGGCAGCATAATCAAAAAATTTTTTGCATGTTTTTAACCTTGATATTCCACATTTACTTCTATTGACTTACTTCATAATATAACGAATACTAAATGCTTTCTTAATTACTACTATTTCTGTACCAGGATAGAAAGGGATCCATTCTGAGTCAATGGCACATCATTTTAAGTTTTTGGACTATCTTGTTTTTCTTTAATTGCAGCATTTTCAGGATGAGAGAATGCTGTATTCTCCATCATGAAGACATTCTTGCCTACTGAATATTTTTGAAGGCTCAATGTATTTATAGCTACCCATTTTATTGTTCTGGCTTGAATAATATTTTTATTCTCTATCAATGGGAGTTTCAATTTCCTTAATGCATTTTGTTTTAAGGATCTATCATTGAGAGCAATGCTAATTTCAATATGCAAATGTTGGGTTTTTTTATGCAAAGGGCAGAAACATAAAGCATATAATTTATCTTATTGACAATTTTGGTAACATTTCTGCATTAAATAGACAAAGTTCCTATTTAAAAGTCACACACTGAAGTCACATAAATGGTAATATTCTTTGAAGGGCATTACCCTTCTAGGATTTACTGTAATTTGGACTTCATTAGTTTGCATTTTTAAATAAGTCAACATATTATATGTGAGAGAAGTACAGTGTTCTGGAAAATACCAATGAAAATCCATCAGTTCAGACATCAAAAAACCAAGTTGTATTCCCAAATCTGTCATTTATTCATTGTGTGATCTTGAGAAAATAATACAACCTCCTGTACCTCAGTTTCCTCAATGCATATTGAAGGAACTGGACTAGGTGATCCTTGAGATTTATTCCTGTTCTAACATCAAAAGTTCTACAATTTTCATTGAATAAAAAATTTGATATAACTGACATAACTCAGGATTCATGTTTATGCTACACAGTATATTTTAGTTCTACTATTAAAGAATCATAGTGTTCAAAACTGGAAGGGATACATATGATATTAAGAAAGTGGTGAAGGAAATGTCAGAAGGGTCCTGACATATCTCTTAGGCTAAACAGAGGAAAACTTTGCATCTTTTGACTTTAATAGTGTTACCCACTCTTCTATCTTTGATGCTGCTGCTGGAATTGTCTAAGTCTGGTGTGACAAAGAGTTAAAAGCCACTATGTTTAGTAGACTTCATTTTATAGTCAGGGGGACTAAAGCCCAGAAATGGGGAATCTGAAGCTCAGAAATGTTAAGTAATTTGCCCAGGATATACACAAATAAAGTCAAGTTCAAACCTAAAACTTCTCCCCTTCAAACCCATTTTCATTTTACTTATTCTTTTCTATGTAACAATTTAAAATATGCTGTTAAAAATCAGTAATTCAAACTTGGCTAATTCAGAATTCACAAAAATTCAATTTATCCCCTAATCTTATGCATTTGATTATTATCTCTAAGGAGATAACTTTCAGATTTATACTTTTAGTTTTCATCTTTTGAGCTCCATCTGTATTACAAGTGTGTAATGAAGATCTCTACTTGGATGTGCCTCAAGTATACCATACCTAGGACATAATTCTCCCCTCAAATCCTGCTCTTCATCTAATCTTCCCTGTTACTGTGGAGAACATAATCAACATTACGATCACTAAAGTATGGAATCTCGAAGTTCCTCTCCAGTCTTCATGTTCCCTCAGCCTCTATATTCAATGAATTGCTAAATAATGGTATCTTCAATCTCCATTTTTTTTCTCATACTCCATGGCATAATTTAAGCATTTGTTACCTGTCACCCAAGTAATGTCAATAGCTTTAAACTATCTTATATACACATTCTACTTGTAACCATATATGTTATTTCCCTGCTTAAAAATCATTAGTGGCAATACAGCCTTCAGGTTAAAATGGAAAATTTTTTGTCTGGTACTTAAAATCCTTCTCAATATAGTCCCAACCTACCTGGATAGGATTTGGATAAATTTATTTAAAAATTATTCCCCTTCAATTATTCTATATTCCAGCCAAACATGCTTATTTGGTTTTTCCTGTACATAGTATTCAATGTTTTAATCCTGTGCCTCCATAGAAATTAACTCCCATACCTGGAACATACTAGTTCTTCATTTAGGATATACTTTCTTTCCTCCCTTCAAAGGTCTGCTTAGGTATCATTCCTATAGGACATTTTTCCTAATTCCTGAGTTGTTGATGTTCTTTCCTTCTTCATCTTACCTTGTATTTATTTATATCTATATAACATATCCTCCAGCAGGACATAAACTCTGTGGGGAAGAAATTGGTTTTTATATTTATCTTTTATCCTAACTGTCTACAATAATGCTTTATATGTAGGAGATACTTAAAAAATATTTGATGAATTATTTAATCAATTTGTGTGGTAGGAGAAAAGAGAAGAGAAACAGGGAAGAAGAATCCACATTTTGAAATGAACATTTTCCAAATAACCTAAATCCTTTTATCTCATTAAAAATATATAAAACAACAAGCAAGACTTCTGTATTAATCAATTAATTAAAAAACTATTCCGTGCTTTTATGTTTGACACTAATTTGAAGAAGAGTAAAGCCTCATGGACCTTATAATCTAAGATGTGTCAAGGTACCTGGTTTGCTCAGCAGATAGAATCAGAGCATCTAAGCAAGTGCTTGGTCTAAAGTTTAGCCTAAAGTTATTTTCAGTTCAATTCAATTCAATTAAATGTTTTCTATGATTTAAGCACCAAGAAAACAAAGAAAAAAGTGAAAGAAATTCTTTACTTGTCTTTTTTGTTAAATTGGACCTGTGGTTTCACTAGCATGATAAATGTCCAATGAAGAAACTCCCATGTAGATGAGCACTTGCTCTGTCATTTGAAGTCTTCATTTTAGGTACTGAGAGGTAAACTGACTTGCCCAGCATTATAGAATCAGTATAGATCAAAAGTTTAACTTGAATTGTGGTCTTCCTGACTAAGGTCAGCTTTCTATCCACAATATCACACTGCTTCTTGAATGCAAAATATGTATATGATAATTTCAGGGGGAGGGCATCCAGTCTTAGAATGAGGAAGGGTCTTAAAGAGTATTTAATTCAGGACTTCTTAAACTTTTTCCACTGTGACTCCTTTTCTCCTTTTCACCTGAGAAACTTTTATGCAACCGTATATATATATATATATATATATATATATGTTTACATATATACATATGTTTACATATGTATATGTTTACATATATATATGTAAAATATGTATACAAATCAAACTCTTACTAATAATAAATCATAATTTTACAATCCCCACATTCAGTGTCTACAAAATACTTCAATAGGCATTTCATTCACAAATATCTTGGTTTGGCATTGTATAAATATAAAGGATTACTTATTATCATCATCATCATTATTACTTTTTTAGGAGTGATTCCATGGCTAGGGACAAAGTAGTAGCCACAGTAATACAGCCCTATAGTAGAAGCATGAGTGGGGGAGGGTGGGGGAGGAGGAAGGATAACATTAATAACAATGCACATTTAGAGAGCCCTTTGTGCTTAACCAAGTAGGGAACAGACCTAATAGAGAGGTGATGGACAACTTATCCATAATGAAACACATTTTGGAACATTGTAAACACATAGGGATTAATTTTGCTTGACTATAGTCATATAGTTTGTTCCATACATGTTTGTTCCAAAGCCTTTTTTTGACCTTTTTTTTTTTTTTTTTTTTAGAGAGGAAGGTGAAGGGGGGGGGGGGGAATGGATGCTTAAACATTGAAAAAAATTTTACTTAAAAAAAAACTAAAGTAGGGAATAAAAAGGCTGTTAAGGCAGAAACCATGATAAATGAAAAGAGGTTGACTATCAGGTTGTGGAAACATACTTGTGTTCGAGAAAAGGAGGCTTGCGAAAACAACTATGGCTACACATTTAATATGAAGGTTAATTTTAGCATCCAGTTTAGTAAACCCTAAAATTGGATTGTCCTTTCTTCTTGCCCAGCTAGAGAAGCAATAGCATCTGTAACAACTTCCTTGCCAGATTACTTGTTTCTGGCATCTTCTTCCTTTGTTCTATTAAACAGGCTGTCACCAAAAATACAATATCTGCATTTAGTTTAAAGCGGCATTAAGTTTTATCAGATGGCTTAGTATTATTTCCAATTCCATTCTCCAAAAGCACAGAAAAAAGACATTGTGAGATGCTCAAAGGAATGGTGTTATATAAAGTGTTAGAACCAAGGTATTTCAGCATGTATAAAGGTGCATATATTAGAACTCCTAATTCCACACTTTATTTCTGAACTGAAAATCACTATCAGGTTCTTTTTACAAGTATAGACTGTACCTATCTCTGCCAATAGGATGTAATCTCTAGAATATGAGGGAAAGACCTTTTTTGTATTTGTATCCCAGCACCAGCACTGTTTGGTATTTAATAGATGCTTTAAAAATGCCTGTGAGTTGCCTGAAATAGCACTGGACTAGCTAGTTGCTAATTCTGGGATTGTCATCAAACTCACTGGGTCACCTTTGCAAGGCACAATGTCCCTGTTTAGATGTCAGTTTCCTTGTCCGTAAAATCAGGAAGTTGAATTAGATGATTTCAGAGGTCCCTTCTAGCGCTAACATTTTCTGTCTGGAAAATGGGGATAAAACTTATCATTCCTATATTATGAAGTTGCTGTTGGGCTAAAAGGGGAGAGGAGATATAAAAGTGCTTAAAAAGTTAAAAATAATATTTCACATTTTAAGTCTATACAAAATAAAAATATCATACATGATATATTATAAAATATGTTATTAATATTACATACAAATCTGCAAATATAAGTACTTTAAGTAGGACTTCAGAAGGAAATAGGGTAATAGACTTGGCATTGGGAAGAATTTTGAAATTATCTAACACAACTCCCCCATTTTATATATGAGGAAACAGAATCAGAGAAGCTTAAGGACTTTGTCAAAATCACATAAATAGCAGCATCAGAATTTGAATCCAAGGCTTCAGATTGAAAGTACAGAGTTCTTTCCAAAGGGACCTGACTCAATGAACAAGTAAGAGTTTTCAAGTCAGAGTTTCAATAAGTGAAATGTATTTTTAAACATTAAAAAATATTTTGAAATTATTTGTTTTCTATCCAATGAAATCTTCTTTTAGCGGGCTACCATGAATTGATAGGCATATGGTCATCATCTGCCCCTATCATTTTAAAAGCAGCATCTTCTCTTCTTCAGATTTATTAAGCAACTTCCCAGAATTACAGATGGGACATATTAAGGCTGATCTTTTCAATGATAAAAGAAAGGGGGGAAAACTATCTCCTAGCTACATTCAACAATTATTTATCTAGCTAGATTACTGTGTACTCAGAACTCTGTTAGGTCTTGAGCACTGTTTTGAATGATGAAAATTTAAATGCAGCATCCTGGAAAAAGCTAATTATTCTTATTATTAGGGGAGGAGAACTAGATCTATAGTCTTTGGGATTGTGAGATTTGTATTGGGTAAAAGTAGGGAGAGGGAAAAAGAGAGGAGGAGTTAAGAGAATGAACACATCAGAGAAAAATAATACAAAAAGATTCTTTGACTCAAATGCCCTGTTTGTGTGCAGAGGAGATCACTTTGTGTGAACATTCTGACTTTAGACTAAGGACTTAATTTCGGGGATGTACTATTCAAATCAGGTCCACACTAGCCTGGCTGCATTAAGACAAATGCAATCAATCAATGTTACCTTCCCTGTGGAAAAGGTTTGATTAAGGGAGGTGAGATTATGTTACGTGATATCCATGAAAACAGCTAGCAACTCAAGTCAGGTTGTTGCTTTGAGGATTGAGGAGCCCATGAGAGTCTCCTCAGATGAAGCAGGCAGTAGTACCAGCAACTAACATTTCCCTGACTCTGTATGTTGTCACTTTAGCCCTGTTTCAGACAACAAAGGATGTCATTTCTGTGAAGACCAGGCTGGTCTTACTCCTCATTCAACAGCAACGACAGTTGTTTTTACAACATTTCCTTTAGCTGGATTCTATTTGTGGGCTGTCTTTCCCTTGATCTGTTCTGTACCCTGCTATCAAATCTTTCCCCAAAGTGCCCTAAACTTTCTAACTTTCCATCTTTAAAGCATAGTGTAGATCTGTCCTTCAAATCAGATGCAAAATGTTTGACAGCAGACTTAAAAGCCTTCTGTCTATGGCATTTCCTGACCACTTTACCCACAAACACATACGTTCCTTCCAGATATTTCACTGTGCTCCTGCCAGGCAAACTTCCTAACTATCCCCAGCTAACCTTTCCCTCCCCTTTTTGCCCTCTTCCTTCCTCTGAGTCTTTAACCATGCTAATCTTCCTAAACTCAGAATGCTTTTTCATTCTCTCCTCAACCCTAAATTATCCTTTTTTTAAAAAAATTCAACTCAAAATTCACTTCTACCTTGTTTATACTGATCTGAACTTCCTTCTGCTAACTTCAGTATGGCCAATATCCCCTTCTCAAAGTCCTGTCCTACAGATCTAGACCTAGGAGAAACTATTTCCTGTCCTTCCTGTATAATTGCCTTCTCCACAAAGCATAATAAAATGCATCACCCACAGAGAGCAACGAATTAATGTTCTGGGTGGGAAATTGTTTCATTTGGCAGACAGCTCATGCTGTTTCAGCTAACTTATAGTCGTATAGACCCCAAAAAATCAATCAAAAGAATTGGAATCCAATATAGCAGAGCCACACTGCTTCTGAAGCATATTCAGATGGCAGGGGAAGGGTTGTGCTTGCCTATAGAATGGCAGAGGACAGTTCCATTGGAAGTAAGATCTCCACTAGGATATATGACAGTGGGTGGGGATTCCCTCTACTCTTCCCAAAGAAGAAATGCCAATTCACATATCAACAGTGTTGAGGAAAGTTGTCATATCCTTAAGCTAATCATACTCTTCAATGTGGTACTCCAAACCCAGAAGGATTGCTGTTTCAGAAATACCAGAATAGAAAATAGAGATATGTGCAGGACTTATTCTCTATAGATGGGCACTGTAAAACACTCAAACAAGTCTAAGAACATGTGTATTGTTTTGCCAATGTTCTTTTCTTTAGTTGAGAAACCTTTAGAGCAGTGGCTCTCAAACTTTTGTTTTCAGTATCTTTATCCTATTAAAAATTATTGAGCATCTCTCCAAAGAGTTTTTGTTTATCTGGATTATATTTATAGACATTTATTAATTTCAAAAAACTATTTTTGAATTTGTAGACCCTCTAAAAGATCCCCAGGATTCTCTAGACCATACTTTGAGAACCACTGCTTTAAAGCTTTGGGCAATCACAGCTCATCATGACCTCTTTTCTCCAACCAGATAATGTGAGGGATAAGGAAAAGGGAAGACAAGTAACCCATTTGGAAGGGAAATGGGAATAGCTTTTAAGCTCAACATTTACAATAGCAGTGGCTGCCATAGATTATTTGCCGGTGGACTTGGGAGAAATGAAGGAATTGGAATTTAGGGACAAGAGTGTGAGGGTAATTAACAAATGGTTGAAAACATTTGTATGAAAAATATACTAAAGTTAAAATTAACAACCTGCAATGGCAGATGGTAGAAGAAGGTTAAAGATTTGACAATAAGAACACTAAGCAGAGTTAGGGAGAATGACAAGTATATAGTGAGAAATGGATGTTGGCATCTTGGTTATGAGGGGAAAGAGAGAAAATGAAGAAGCAAAGGAAAATAGAAGTATTATTTCTAATGGTCTTAGAAATGGTTAGTCAATAAGGATTGATTAAGAGATTACTATGTGCCAGCCTCTAATATGCAGCTATTTCATGCACAAGATACTTCTGACTTGTTATGTGAATAAAATGAAACTACCAATTATACATATATACATGCATATATGTGCATATACATGTATATATATGTATATATTTTTATTTTATTTTTCTTGGGATAATTTTTCTTTTTAAAATATTATAGCATATTTCCAAGAAGATCTAGCAAAAATCATGAAAGCTGAGGGTGCTTCTAGTGGCTTAGCTACACTGATTCTAGCAAAGAGGAACAGACATATGGTACCCTTCCTCCAACCTAGTATACTCTTCTTCCACTGCCCCTCCCCTCCATCTCAGTTATCTTGATGGTTCCTAACTTCCACTTTTTCATAAAAGCATATGCCAAAGGTGGCAGATGAAGAAGCATTTTATAATTGTCAATATAGTTGGACATCTGTTATATTTTCCTGGGTATTCAAAGAATTCATCTGTCAAAAATGTTGATGACCACATAAGAAATATGGGTGCTTTTGACAACCAGAAGAGAAACAATAGTCTTATTTCAAAGCTAAAAGTCTTTTATTTTTTCTAAGTGCCTAAAACATAACTGATCTGTGAATAACTTAGTCAATAGTAGAAATCTTATAAATAATGAATGTTCCCAAGCAATATTTAGCATAATGGTGAATAGTTGGGTGATAACATTCCAAGGAGCAATACCCTTCCCTATGAAGGAGTAAGAATGGGGAAAGGAAAACACAAAGCAAGCATTCTGAAAGCTATCTGATTCTGGGCTATTTCCTCTGTGGCCACATCCCCTTCTCAAACTATGATATCTCTGGCTACAGAACCCCAGTCTTCTACATTCTCCCTCCTTCCTCCACAACCCCCACCATTTCCCATTTCCTAATAAATAATCTCATCATTTACTTGAAATTTTAGATCCACAGAAGCCATCTGCTCCTGGTCAAGCCTCTCCCAGTGAAATGAAAGCAAAGCAAGTCACACCAGAACTGAGCTTGAGAGCTTTTAAAACGTGACATCCAACAGATTATTGGGAAATTAAGGAGACCAAGCAGGGAAGGAAGAGAGAAACATTTTCAACCGCACCAAACTTCAGGTAAAGAAGGGTAGAAAGTAAAAGGCAACCAATTAGTCTTTAACAGGTGATGGTGATATTTTAAAAAGATTCTAAATGGCAAAATAAGCTCTCTCAAAGAGCCAAATAAGCTGCTCAGAAGCATAACAGCTCCCTTTAGTAACTGAGTGCTTAGAATATATATATATATACATATCAGGAAGTAAGGCAATACAGACTGCTGCTGAATCAATACTGATTTTTAACAACCCAGGCTGAGCTACCAGAAGGCCTACTGGGAAGCAGCAGCAGAGTTGTATCCTGGTACATGCACCAAAGCCAAATCCACTACGGCCTACCACTTAAATATTTAATTTTTTCTTGTTTATCTTCACAGAGGTAGTTTCTCTGTACACAAAGCAGACTATGTCCCATTTTTTTTTTTAATTATCTGAAAAGAGGCTTAGGGAAATGTTAAGGGGAAGATATTTTTGCCATACTGACTGACTTCTGCCAATAAAATTTCCCAGTGATCTTATCTATATTCTGTTTTTCCCTTTGCTAAATCAAAACTTCTGATACTATGCTATCCATTCATTTTCTTGCAGAAGAAACAAGTTATCTTTAAAATGAATTTGCTCTATCAATGGGGAAGTTCTCATTAATATGAAGCTTCAGATTATTTTTCTTGGAATAAATTATTTTCAGAAATTCTAAGTATTCAACATGTATTCAACAGTGAATTTAAAAGCAATTTTAGTTCATTTGTGCTCAGTTTTATTCAACCCCTCAGGCACCCACTCTTTCTAATGGACTCCCCAAAGTCTAAACACTTATTCATACAGAACAGATTGAAAAAAAATTTAGTTTAGTATTTTATTTTTCCAATTACTTGTAAAGATAGTTTGCAACATTCATTTTTATAAGATTTTGAGTTCCAATTTTTTTTCTCCCTGCCTCCCTTATCTCTTCTCTCCCCAAAACAGCAAGAAATCTGACATAGGTTATACATGTACAATCATCCTAAAAATACTTTCATATTAATCATGTAGCACTTGAAACTGACATTGAATTGACTGAAACTGACAAGTAATCTGATGAAAGTAAATTATAATTCAGGACAAAAATGATCTTCTCTATATTTTTATGAAAGTTGTTATTCTCCCTCCAAAAAAAGTTGGGAAGAATTGCAGAACCATGATCTCTGACATTCCTTCTATGATCCTAAAATAACTTATTTACTAT
Organism: Sarcophilus harrisii; assembly: GCF_902635505.1. Lineage (NCBI taxonomy): Eukaryota > Metazoa > Chordata > Mammalia > Dasyuromorphia > Dasyuridae > Sarcophilus > Sarcophilus harrisii. The sequence continues at coordinate 142,592,691 of NC_045429.1, forward strand.
TCCCAAACTTTTGTTTCCTATTTTGTAAAATGTGAGAACAGGATTAGAGTCTCTGAGGTTCTATGTAGCTCTAAATCTAGATCCCCCAATTCATAACTCTTATCAAGATTCTCATTTTTCCTCTTCACATTAAAAGACATTCCTAAACTATGCCCAAAAAGTTATCAAACTGTGCAAACCCTTTGATCCAGCAGTGTTTCTACTGGACTTATATCCCAAAGAGATCATAAAAAAGAGAAAAGGACCCACACATGCAAAAATGTTTATGGCAGCCATTTTTGCAGTGGCTAGAAACTGGAAACTGACTGGATGCCCATCAGTTGGAGAATGGCTGAATAAGTTATGTTATATGAATGTTATGGAATATTATTTTTTGTAAGAAATGATCAGAGAGGCCTGGAGAGACTTACATGAACTGATCTGAGTGAAATGAGCAGAACCAGGAGATCATTGTACATGGCAATAACAAGATTATACATGATCAATTCTGATGGATGTGGCTCTCTTCAACAATGAGATGATTGAGGCCAATTTCAAAGATTTGTGATGAAGAGAGCCATCTATACCCAGAGAGAGGACTGTGGGAACTGAGTGTAGTTCACAACATAGCATTTTCACTCTTTTTGTTATTGTTTCCTCGAATTTTGTTTTCTTTCTCATTTTTTTTTCCTTTTTGATCTGATTTTTCTTGCGCAGCAAAATAATTGTAGAAAAATGTAAAGAAGAATTGCATATATTTAACATATATTGGATTGCTTGCCAATTATTGCCCATTACAAGGGCTAATGTTGAAGAATTGTCCATGCATATGTTTTGAAAAATAAAAAGCTTTAATAAAGAAAAAAAAGAAACGACCAACTTCTTAAAAATTATTTTTTTCAATTTAAAGATTCCTTCTTTTATTGTTAAAAAAGAAAACAAAGTATGTTAAGGAATTGACTTGTTAAACTTTTTTTACTTAGAGATTGAGTTAATAGATTTCTTTTCTAAATCAACTCCAATCATGTCTTTATATTTACCCACTTAATCCCCGCCCCAATACTTACATACTCAGGGTTACATACTCAGTGGGAACAACCACTAATCGTCCATTTCACTACTTCACAACTGAGCATTACTTTTTCAGTCTTTTTCTAGGGTGACTGCAGAGTTTGCCAGCTATTCAGCAGCATTCTTCTGTTTTAGATGGTAACATGTTAACCTAGAAATCTTTTCAATTTAGCCTTTCTACAACTCAGATCTGGTCCCCAATTCTGACTGAGATGGTCTCCCCTTGAAGAAACTCCAAGAGGGACCCAGAAACAAAATTCAGAAAAAGATATGTATTACATTATCTAAGACTATCTGTGGCCTGTGGATACTGATGTTATTATCCATGAGGCTAATGAAGTTTCTTATGTTTTCTTTAGCAGTTATATCATCATCTCACCACCACACTCAATTAAACTAAGTTACTAAGGATTCTTGTCTAGATTTATTTTTTAAAATTTCTTATCTTTGTGAATAAGCTGATGGACTTTAATTTTTAGTCTTAATACTAAACCCTTGGATACTTTCATATTTTTTGAGCATTGATGCTTTCATAATTAAGAGGGAAGTGAAGAGTGGAAGAAAGATGGTGAGAAAGATTTATCTGGTAGATGCCATGTGCTGAGCATGTGCTGTGATTTGGGACAATTATTTAACTGATGGATTTCATGTGGTCCATGATTTCTCCTATGTTAAATTGAAGAGACTAGAGGGTTTCTAAAGGTTCCTGACATGATTTTATCATCACTATTAACTGTGGCCTTTTTTTGAAGCTTAAATATTCAACACAATGCCCCAAGACGCAATGCTTTTGAAGTTTCCTATCACCAACTAAAGGAACTGTTCTGAAAGATAGACTTCATAGAAAGTGACAAAATGCCACTATGTATATATTTATGCACAATTCACACAGAAATAGCTCTTCTTTATAGTGTTTTAAAAGCAAAGGGTATAAAATAAATTAAAAATTGTAAAAAGCAAAGAGTATATTTTTCCATGCTTCTTGCATACTTACCTCAACAAATTATATTTACTTTCTAAATAATTTGTACTTAGTTATATACGTATATCACTTTCCCTCTACCTTCCCTATTCCCTGCCCAGATAGAGTGAAAGCTCCTTGAGTTCAGGGACTTATTTTATTTTTATCTTTGTATCATCAGTGCTTAGGCTAAACATAGAAGATATTTAATGAATGTGTGTTGATATAATGATATCATTTAGGCTGTAAGATCACCAAATACTGCTCTTACACAGTAGGTGGAAGGTTGGCAATCAATTTCCGAAAAAACTACTCAACATATCAAAATCTGAGTGCAATTATTGAAAGCAATTCAAAAGAAGAGACCCACCTACTAATTCTATTCACTAATTTTATAGTATTCTAAGGCAGCCTGTTCATAAGAAAACCACTGGAGAAACTAAGATTAGATTGCTGTAGCAATAAAGCTCAGAGAGAAAGGTATAAACACAAAGAGAGATGCAGTTACAGCACAAACATGTTTGTGGAATGGAAAAGCAGACATCTTCAAAGAACATCAGTATTTCTCTAGAAGAAAGCCAGAATCAAATGTACATTTCATTACAAAGGAACACTGTGACAGTACCACAACCTAGCATATCACTGTGACCCAGAGCCACCCACTACAGCTCCTAGCTTAGTCAGTTAGCATTCAATAAGTGACACATGCCAAATTGTAAGCTTCAGTAGCAAAATGATATCATCACAAACCCTACTAATAGAAAACAAAACAGATGCAAGAATGAAATTTATGCATTGGATCTACCTCAATGAGAGAATCACAGAATTTAAAAACCATTAACTCCCATAATAAATTTTCTCTGCCTCTAGTGAACATTTTGTCCCCCCCCAAAGGGGGATAGGATAACTGGGTTCCAATTCTGGTTACATCACTAACCACCTGTTTGACTTGAAGCAAATCATATAAATCTCCTTGTCTTTAGTTTTCTTATTTATCAAAATAAAGATGATAGATTAAATGACTTTCAAGAATCTCTCTAAATATAAAAGAAAAATTCCAGCCACGGTAGCTAGCTAAATTCAGGTAAATGGCCCTGATCCCATATACCTATACCAGCAGAACCTAAAATTAGCAACAGAACAGATAATGATCAAGAAATCTGATAAGAAACTAAAGTGGCTTATTTCATCTCAAAACAATACAAAAAGTCAGCTAAAAGTTCATAATTTATAAAAGGAGGTGGGGATGGGAAGGCAAATGACAAAACCAACATTGATGCTACCAAACAATTCCTTAACTTGCCCAACATGCCCTAGCATGCCCAGAGACATATGTATTCTTAAGGGTTCTGTGTCTGGGATAGCAAATGTATAATGTCCCCTGAAAAATTTCAGGGCACTCAGACCCAACGGTAAGGATCTTGGAGAGCCAGGAAAGTAGCAGGAACTAGCACAAGTATGATGTAATCAGACTGAGAGACTACAGCACATAAAGACATCCAAAGTCCCAGATATTCTCTCAAGATGCTAGAGAAGTCTATGAAGATACAGTGCCTCAAAGATCCAGAAGTCTAAGCCCAGGAAAAAGAAGGCAGATTAGGACCCCAGATGACCAAAACAAAGCCAAGCAGGCCCAACAATATCATCTAAAAGCACAACAGGCAGCAAAGGCTGGTCCTGGCACAAAGCCTCAATTCAACAACTAAAGCTGGAGAAAGGAGTGAATCAGAGGAAGCACCAAGAAATATTAAAAAGTAATTGAAAATCTAAAGATTTGCCCAAAATAAGTATTAAATAACTTCATAAAATCTTTAAGTAGGAGCCGAAAGGGAAAAAAATTGGCTTGGTCACAAATACTTTATGATTCCCCAGAAGAAATGAAGCATGAAACAAAAAAGGAAGTGGGGAAGGAAATTATAAGTGAAGTAAGAGTTTTGTAGGAAACAACTGAGGAGGAAACATCTTAGAAGGGAAAAGTGATAAGCCTTATCCAAGAAATGGATTCCCTGAAAAGTAGAATAGACCAAAGAGAAATCAATCACCATGAAAGACAAGAAATATTAGAACAAAATCAAGTTATTCAAAAAATAGAAAAAATATTTGATACATCAGCAACAACTGGCTTAGAAAATGGGTCACTGGACTCCCTATAAGCCAAAATAAAATAAAAATCCTGCTCACTATATATCAAAAACTCATAAAGGAAAAGTACTCAGATTTAATAGATTTCAGAGGGTGAAGACAAAAAGAATCCACTGATCTGCAATCTAAAGAAATCCAAAAGGAAAAGTCTCAAGAATGACAATACCAAACTCCAGAGCTTTCCTATCAAAAAAAAAAAAAAAAAAAATACTGCAAACACCCAAAAAGAAACAGTTCAAACACAAGAGACCACAGTCAGAATCACATGAAAATCAGAAGCATCTACTTTAAATAAGAGGAAATTTTGAGAATACAACAAAGAATAATTTATCATGCACAATTGGATATAACACTACGTGGAGAAAACTGCACTTCCCTCTCCCCTAACTTTGCTATTAATGTAATACTATCCTCCTAATCCCTCAGGCTTGCAAGTAGAAGTAATCCTGGACTCCTACACTATCTGTTATTCCCCTTATCTAATACATTGTCAAGGCCTGTTGAGTGCACCTTTGCAACATCTCAAATACACTTTCTTCCCTCCTATGACATTGTCAGCACTTCAGTACAGTCACTCAAAACCTCCTACCTGAACCATTTTTATAGCTTGCTGGAAGGTCAGCCTGCTTCAATTCTCTCTCAGCTCCAATTTATCTTCCACTCAACCACTAAAATGATATTCCATTATGTTCAGATTCAAATACAAAATACTCTCTTTAGCATTAAAAACCTTTCATAACTTGACCTCCTCCTACCTTTCCAGTCTTCTTATCCCTTACTTCCTGCCATAAACTCTCATTTTTGGGAAATGGCCACTGCATGGAATTATTTTGTTTGACTATACTCGTTTATTATAAGATTTTTTCCCTTTTATTTCTCTCACTTTTTATTTAAGAAAGGGGTAGAGTGGGATAATTATTTAACAATATTGATACTCCTGATCTCCAGAAATGATCACCATGGCATCTTTAAATGCACAGAAGGAATTTCAAAAAGATATATAGTCAAAGCCAACAGTTTTTAAAATAATATGTATGTGTAAATATATATGTATACATATATAAGCAAGTGTTAGGAAATGAAGAGCTAGATTTCATATGGGACCCTTATTTTCTGTTCTTTATATATAGAAATGTTCTCTTGTTTGGTGTTTAAGTTCAGAATTAAAAAGACTTTCTTGTTTGTTTTTTAGTTTTAAATCTTCAGTCTAATAGATAAGAGTTCTGAACCTGAAGTCAGTAGAGCTGGGTTCAAATCCCACCTTAAATCGCTAGCTGTGGAAGCATAGGTCAAGTCATTTAACCTCTCAGCATCTCGGTTACCGTATCTACAAAATTAAATGATGATACTGGTACCACCATCTTTACAAGATTTTTGAGAGGAAAGTATTTCACAAACCCTAAAGCTCTATATGAATATATGTTATTGTTATTGGAATATAAAGGAAAAGACACAATAATAGATGCTTAAATCATTGAATTGTACTGCATTTCAATCTTACTTTCTTTTATAAAATATTCTTCTCCTAGTGTTTACAATTTTAAAAAAAAAATCTTTCCTTTTACAAGTTTACAATCACTCAAAGTCTCATTGTAATCTCTTTGATATTACAAATAACTGCAGATCTAGAGAATTTAAATTCATAAATTCTTTGCAAAGTCAAATATTAGACATATTTCTTTTACAGGTAGTTTTTGCACCCAAAATGAAAATATTTTAGCTTTCCATTAGCTTTATTTATAGTTGCTAAGACTAAATACCCTGTAACTATGTTAAATACTGTAATTTTTCTAAGTATCCATTTCCTTTCACTTTTTTTTTTTTTTTTTGCTGAGGCATATGGGGTTAAGTGACTTGCCCAGGGTCACACAGCTAGGAATGTTCATTGTCTGTGGCTAGATTTGAACTCAGATTCTCCTGACTTCAGGGCTAGTGCTCGATTCACTGTACCATCTAGCCATCCCTCCTTTCACTTCTAAAAGCACTTAGGTATACATGGATAGATATGTGTATATACATATGTATATATAAATTGATTAAATAGATATGCCAAGTTCAGAACTAAACAAATGGCTTAATAATCTTCTAGGTTGGACAGGTATATTTTCCAAATTTGTAATTATAAAGCTTAAATTAAAGTAATTCCATTTCCTTAGCACTTCCTAAGAAGTTGAGATTTGGATAAAGAAAATACTCAGTGAATACATTTCCATTTGTTTTCAAGCTCTCCTGAACTGGGCATGCTCAGGCTTAGAAATCATCAGGTCCAGACTGCTAAAACATATGCATTTATGGATACAGATTAGTAATTATCATATATCAAGTCAACTTTTAAATGAAATCTACTTAGACAAATTGCTTTAACAAGAAGAAGAAGAAAGAGACAGAGACACACAGAGAGATACAAAAAAAGAGAGGTGGGAGAGGAAGGGAAGGAGGGAAGGAGGAAGGGAGGAAAAGAGAGGGAGAAAAATAGATGGAGGAGTAGAGAAACAGAAGGAGGAAGGGAAGAGAAGGGAAGGGAAGGGAAGAAAAGGGAAGGGAAGGGAAGGGAAGGAAAGGAAGGAAGGAAAGAAGGAAGGAAGGAAGGAAGGAAGGAAGGAAGGAAGGAAGGAAGGAAGGAAGGAGAAAGGAACAAATAAGGCTTTTTAGAAAAATGATTTGTTTACCTCTGTTGGTTTGTAGCAATCTACGAGAGCTTCCTAGAATTAAACACACAAATAGGTCAATTTAATAATTGTAAAAAGCCATTACAATCTTGAAAGTCATTCATCTGTTTAGTACTATCTTTTATAAGGCAACTCAAAATCAAACATCAGCTATCTTTTTTTCCATAGGTCTACTCTTTTTTTTCATAAGCATGGGATTTGTGAACCTCAAGCAAGAAAAGCTTTTCTCACTGGGAATATTATAGCCCATAGAGAAGAATCTTTTACCTCTGAGATGACTCCCTGTTTCTGAAAAGAAGGAACTATCCTTCCATTGGCACTGAAATGAACACTCTGCCCTTGAACAAGTTATCAATACTTTTCAGAGGAAATGGAAAAGGGAATGGCTTATCTTGAGAAATGGCAAGTCACAATTCAAAATTCTATGATTTTTCCTAGAATATTAAGATATCTATCAAAGTCTAGACAGAATAGAGCTATCATCATACTGCAGTGAACTGAAATAAATAGCTGACTGGGTGCAGCACTCTATTATTTTCTCTTTTCCCATAGCAGATTTCCCACACACACACTTCCCTCTCCTCTCATTTTGATACTACTGCACCATTAATATCAATTATTCGAAAAAACAAAAGGGAAAATTGTAGAAGGTACATCAGACCAAGTCCAAAGACCTGGTTTCAAAGCCCTAAATCATTTACACTGTCTGGGCTAAATTCCCTCATTTGTGACCCGAGAAGCCAGACAAAAAGCAGGGTGGTAAAACTTAAAAGAACTCTATATCCAGAGTGAAAGGAGCTGGGTTCAAATGCTAGTTTGGCTACTTAGCATTTGAATAATCTTTGATAAATCACTTAAGCACCTTTGGGTTTCATTTGATTAAAAAAAAAAAGAAATTTAAACAAGATGAGATCTAAGAGCCATTCCAACTCTACGATTCCATCATCTATGAACTCTCTCCCAGCTCTAAATCTATATAATCTTGGTTTGCCATTAACTTCTCTACATTCTTTGTCTGTACCTATGTCAGTATTTTTGGTTTTATTCTAGTTTAGTTACTGGTATATATTTTCAGAGGCATAGAATGTTTCTCCATTAATAATACTGGTAAAGATTAATCATTTTAAACACTATTTTAATAGTGTTAAATATTTATATGTAAAATATTTACATATTATATATTTATATGTAAAATATTTAATTTTAACACTAACACATTCAACAGAGATACTTCACAACTGGAAAGATATGAGTAATTATTAGCTCATCTGAAGGAAACCCCTGATTATCTTTAGAAATCACAAACCTTAGTTACCAATATTTTAATAAGAGGGAGACTGACATATTACCAATATTCATTAAGTTGGGAGTCTCCTAGGTACAGAGAAGGTTTTAGATATCATCTCTAAAAAGTGAAATAGTAAAGTGCTTGTTTTAAACTAAAGAAATGCCAAGCATTGCAGCTTCTATTTTCTGCCAGCATGCTACCAGGGGAACATGATATACTATTAAATATTTTGACAGCATTCAACTAAAAGAACCCACAAAAAAAGGGTTGTAAAGATCCAGCTGAGTGGTGCTACAATACTGTGCAGGTCACACATACTCCTGGGTCAGGGGGATTATTTCTAATCCAGGTAGTTATCTACTCATAACATCTTTAAACATACAACTGAGTAGTACATCTTTGGAGATAAAACCCACACTTCTCTCAGGAAGACAGTGAGAAGAAAGATATGGTGTATCTGAGCTCTATAGATCTAATCTATAGAAAAAGATAATGTGCGATTTGAATTCAGCTAGACTCTCCTCTTTGGAAAAATGAACAGCTTAATCATATTTTGCATACTTTGCAACCTCCTAACTTCAGGTATTTTCACGTACTGTCCCTTATGCCTGGAATACTCTGCCTCTTTATGTTGGCTTCCTTTAAATTGCAACTAATATTCCACCTTCTATGAGAAGCTTTTATTTATTCCCTTTTCCCGTGAAATTACCTCCTATTTATCCTGATTACATATTGTTTGTACATGGTTGTTTGAATGTTGTCTCCCCCATTATACTGTGAGCTCTTTGAGACCAGGGATTATTTTTTGCCTTACTTTGCATCCCCAGGACTTAGTACACTGTCTGGCACATAATATCAGTCTCAGTTGGACACACTATACATTGACACCCAACATAGTGATGTCATTTTGGTACTCTTAAAATACAAAGAACAAAAATCATTAAGCTATCCATTATTTGGATATGAAACACTTTAAAAACCACTTGCCTGTAATTTAAGAGCTCTCTCTTCTTCAGTGTCGGCATCAAGAAGATCATCAATGTCAATTTCTACTTCTGGCATCTCTTCTTCCTTTAAAAAAAAAAAAGCATTTTATTTAGTCAAGAGTTTAACTAAACTGTGCTATTACTATGACATAAAATCCTTTTTATTACTCAATAATTGTATAGTCTTAAGCAAAAGATTGTTTGTCCATAAAGAGAAGAGGGAAAAGGAGCTAGTAGAGAAACCAAGCATGTTGTATCTCCAATGGGGTCAGCTCCAAAAGAAGGCCATCAGAATATGATCAAGTTACTGCATTTTTTATTTAGTATAGCTATACATATACATATATATATGGACAGTTAGATGGTATAATAAATAGAATAGTATGCTTGGAATGAGAAAGACTCCTTTTATCCTGAGTTCAAATCTGGCCTCAGACATTTCCTCACTGTATGACCTTGGGCAACTCATTTAACCCTGTTTGCCTCAGTTTCTTCATCTGTAAAATGAGATAGAGAAGGAAATGCCAAACCATTTCAGTATCTTTGCCAAGAAAACATAAATGGGGTTATGAAAATTTGAACATGATTGAAATGACTAACAACATAAACAAACACGTACACACACATATATAATATATGGATACATCCATATCTCCAATTGCCCTGTTGTGTGTCTTAATACTTCATCTTTAATCTGTCCAAAATCAAACTGATTTTTCCCTCCAAAATCTGCTTTCTTAATTCTTCTATTTCTGCAAATAGTACTATCATTTTCCCAATTGCTCATGCCTGAAGCTCTGATGATGTTTAGCCCGCAGTAGAAGAGACTAAGTAGGAATGATAATAACTACCACTCCTGACCTCATTATTTATTATCTACATTAGACTGTATGGTAAAACCTCTTGTCACTCAGGGCTTCAGTTTCCTTATCTATAAAATTAGAAGATTGAATTAGATTACCCCTAAAGTACCTTCCACTTTTAATTCCTATGATCCTAAATATTTGAAGTGCTGCCATGTGAAATAGAGAACAGATTTACTTGAAAGGGCACCAGGAGACAGAATTAAGAATTAATGGAGAGTAGATGCAGAGAAATCCAAATTTGTACTTGATAAAAAGAAAAAAATTCTAAGTGTTATAACTATTCAAAAGTGATGAGGTCCTGCTCATAAGATTGTGAATTCCCTATCATTGGAAGTCTGCAAAATCTGGATGGCTGCTTGATATAGAAAAAATTCCTTTGCAAGTACAAGTTACATTAGATTACTGAGATGCCTTCTAGTTTTGATATTCTACAACTCTACTGTGTACTTCATCAATCAGTTCTCAAATCTAACCTATGTTGTCCATGCAAGATCTTTTATATCTATCCCTTTATTTCTGTTCCAACTGTCACTGTATTCATTATCTCTTACCTGCATTTCTATAATAACTTCAATTGGCTTTCCTACTCCCAATCTCTTTCCATTTCAATCCATCCTACATATTGCTGATAGATTAATATTCCCTAAAGAACAATTCTGATCACTTTGCTCCACAGTTCAAAAATCATCAGTACTTACCTATTTGACACTAATGAAGTACAATTCCCTCCCCTAGCTCATAATATTTTCCAAAATATTTCTAGCTTTCTTTTATACTTCTTGTTATACAATCATTCAGTCATTTAGTTGTGTTCATCAACTTCAGGACCTGCTGGACTTTCATACATGGGGTTTCAATGACAGAGTGGTTTGTCATTGCCTTCTCCCATTTCATAGATAAGGAACTAAAACAAATAGGGTGTGTGTGACTTGCCCATGGTTACACAGAGAGCAAATGTTTAGGCTAAATTTGAATTCAAGTCTTCCTTGCTTTGGACCCAGAGCTCTAACCACCATTAGAACTAGCCCTTCTTTTATATTGCTTTATTTTATGTATTCTCTATGTCCAACTAGACTTCTCAACATTCTCTTAATTCATCCTACCTTTTCCTATCTCTGTACTTTTGCTCACATACATATAGAAAGCAATTGTCCTCTTCCCTTCTCATCTCCTATTTCCATCTTAGTCTGCCAGTTTCCAGTCATTTAAAAACAAACTCAGATACAACCTATATGAAGATAATAAGTGGCAGTTAATCCTGGAGCGAGAAAAAGCTGAGTTCAAATCCTACTTCAAACACTTCCTAGCTATGTAACCCTGAGCAAGTAATTTAATTTCTCTAAGCCTTATTTTCCTCATCTGTAAAATGAACACAATAATCATAACTCATCCTTCTTGGGACTATGAGATAACACATCTATACCACTTCACAAACCTTAAAGTATTATATAAAGCTAGTTATCATCATTATCATTATTATTATTTCTCTCAGGTAGAAGACCTATCTGAGATCTATAAATAAGGATTCATTAAGCACCTACTATATGCCAGTTTAATGTACTCAAAGCACTTTGTGCTTCGATACATTTATGTTTTAATTTGTTTTATAGTGATTTGTATACATATCCAATATATCTTACTGGACTGAAATGACCTTAAGTTCAAGAACAACACTTCATATCCTCTCAATGCCTCGGACATAAATATTTGTGCTCTATAAATATTGAACTGAATTGACTGCCCCAGAAGGACCAATTTGGGTTCCTATCAAGACAGAAAATTGTTTCTAGAATGCTGAAATTGTGTGTTTGAATCTGTTAGCAGTACTGCCAAAGCACAGTGGGCATTGAAATTTACCCAAAATGACCAAAAAGCACTATTAAATTGTGATAAATCTATGTGGGTTATTAGAGCATTAATTCTCTTGAAAGTGACTCATTCCAACATCTGGATCATTTCCATAATACGGACTAAAGTTAAAGGTTGACCTAAAAAAGAAAATTAATTCACCCCCATGGCTGTACAGTTTGCTCAGAGATTTAGTTGAATTTTGAGTAGTCCCATATTACTCATTAAAAACATCCAGCACCCGTGTGAATATAATAGTAGGTATTGGAATTTTTAAATAATCTTTGAGGAAGATGAGGTCTCTGCCCTTCTAAAAGCAGTCAGATATGAAACCTGCTGCGAAATTCTTCAGATCCTTTTTACACATATGGAATATTTATTTAGTCATTAACACTATTCAGAGTACATTAGTCACATGTCCCCAGTGAGTATAAGTGCTTGGACAAGTTGAAACATCATTATGTCTTAAAATTATTAGAGCAGCCTAAAAAATTAGAGCCTTGGAAAAATTTTCCAGCTTTCTTTTTTTTTCTTCCATCAAAATCTGGAGTTTGTGAGTAAACCAGATTACAATCAGATTTCTGATAGTCTCAACCTGATGAGAATAAAATGAAGGAGGATCAATACCGTTCAGAAAATACTGAGAAATATCATGATTCACTGGAAAACAATGACTACAACAACATAAATGGAAATGACAACAAAGTGAAACTGAGCCCTGTATTCTTATAATGACCAAGTTTATCTCCAGAGAACAATTGAGAAAATATACATTCTTCCCTTCTTCATCAAATGTTCATCATTAACAAGCACTTATTATGTGCCACACACTGTGCTAAGTACTGGATACAAAGAAAAGAAAGAACAAGATACTTCCCCTGAAGAAGCTTATTTTCTAATGAGTGAAACAAAATGCAATTCTGTATCTACAAGATATATGTGTGTGTGTGTGTGTGTGTATACACATATTATATAAATGGAAGGTGTTATTATTGTTTTTTATCCTTCATTTTTAAGAGAACCAGTGGTATCATGGAGTAATATCTTGACTTACACATGAATTGGATTTAAGTAAGGCAGAGTTTCACAAAGTCGACAGTCTCACTCTCTCTATTCCAGAGTCACTAAAGTCCAGTGGTAAGGCAAAAGTCAAAAGACCGGCAATAACCCAGGATATAATGGATGACCAAACTCTAAGTGCTTCCCAGTGCCTGCTTCAGTTGCTTTCATGGTTAGTAGAATAAATTACCCTCATTCTTCCATTCCTCTGAGAGAAGTCTTCGTATGCTTGGGGTAGACATTCTCCTAATTCTCAGAAAGGTTTGAGTCTTATCAGTTATCTTCAACCTGGCATAGATTGTCGGCCAAGACAGTTTTATTGGGGTGTAGCTGCTGTATATGTTACAGCTTCTTGGATCTGTAGAGTCAGGTGAAAAGTCGACACTGAAGAGGGCTCAGCAAATCCTCACACCAGAGGTGCTAGTCCTCCCAAACACCCCAAATACTCCAATGCAATGGAAGGTCATCTCAAAGGGAATGCACTAACAGGTGGAAGGAGACAAGAACAGCTTTCTGAGGAAGAGGAGAGTGGAGTAAATCTTGAAAGAATCCAGAAAAGCCAGTGGACAAAAGTGAAGAAAGAAAGCACTCCAAGTTTAGGCAACCGTCAAAGTAAAGGCATTGAGTTAGGAGATAGAATATCATGTGCAATGAATAACAAGGACATCAGTCTTGATGGATCATACATAGAGGTCTTGGCGGGGTGGGGGTGGGGGATAAAGTTTACAAAGCCTGGAAAAATAGAAAGGGCTTTAAATGCCAAACAGAAGATTTTATCATTGAGAGTGAAAGGAATAGGGAAGGACTGCAGTTTATTTAGTGGACGTGCAGAGAAGCCAGGGTCAGACTTATGCTTAAGGAAAATCCCCTTAAAAGAGGGTAAGGAACTATGGGTATGAAAAATTATATAAAGCTACACTGTTACTTTGCTTTAAACCCTGCTACTGGGCAGGATGGGAGTAGTGGATCACTTGAGCTCAGAAGTTCTGAGCTAAAGTGAGCTAGTTCATATTAGACGTCCCCACTAAGTTTTTATCAATATGGGAGAACCCGGAGACCAGGGCAAGGGAACCACTAGGCTACCTAAGGAAAGAGAGCCAGTTCAAGTTGGAAACAGAAAAGTGTTCATGCCATTTAATTGTGTGATTCAGCCTATGAATGGCAGCTGCACTTTCAGCCTGCATGAGATAAGAACTAGTCACAAAAAAGGAAAAGAGAAGTTGCATATACTATAAGATATGGTTAATTATACGAACCTTTTTTTTTCTCCTCCCCCCCCCACTATTTTTAAAAAATTATAGTAACAAAAGACTGACTTGTAGGGCAGGGGAAAGGAATATATATTCAGAAGTAAATGTTTAAAAACAAAATATCATTTTTAATCTAAAAAAGAATAAAAGATTCAGGAGAGTAACAACATGTCTCCCACAAAACTTTGATATTTTTAAAAAGAAAAATACTAATAGCCACTAAAAATTATTTTTAATAGCTCAAAATGGCATAAATGAACCCAATCTCTCCAAGACTATACTAACAAAACAGACCAGATTTGACAAGTTCTTCCAAGGTGAAAGACTTAAAGTGCCAGCCTGACAAACAGATTGTCTATTGGCTAAGTGCCAATCCAGGAGGGTCATCAACAAAAGCTTGGCTACTATGTGATTTTTTTCCCCTCAGTCTTGACAAATAAAGTATTCTGTATCAGGAAAGGGAGTTGCCACACCAATTAAATCATGAGCTATCAAAATATTAAAGAGAATAATAGGGATCGGAATTGCTATGTTCTAATCAATCCCAATTAAAAAAAAAAACCAATTACTTATTGAGTGTATACTGTTGAGTATCTATAGCCTGGAAGTCAAAGTATATTGGTGTGTGGTGGATATCACTCTTTTATGATACCCATGGAGTCTCTTACTCATATGCATCTAAATCTTGGTTTAAAAAGCCTCCTTTGAGATACAGAAGTGGCAAAGCTATGCTTTTCTCTCCAATAGCTGGACCAGAATTCCGCCGAAAGGAAAATATAGGGGTTAAATAGGAAAGTCAGATGAATATTTAATGAGGTAGATAATTGTACACATCTATGTGATACAGGAAACTTCCCAATTTAACAAATTTGATAAGATATTAACATTGCTTAATTAATGTTTAATTAGAAATTTCTCTTTTCTATTCCTCAATGTAAGTGGGAAAGGGAGGAAGAAGATTTCATTACTTGTAAGGGGAAGGAAACCGGTCAGTGATCTTATTTCTCATAATAATATGAAGTTTTTCTGCTGATGTGACTCCAACAAGAATTTCAAAGCATGTGAAGTCTGCTTGCCAAATGAAGAAGACCTCTTGATTGGCTGATGATCTGAAACTGAGAATGCATTCAAAAGATACTAACCTACAAGAAATTTTCTCTTTTCTGCCTGCCTAAGTTCAAATGAATGATAAGCCTCTGGGTCAAGAGGGAGCCCTCAGGCTTTATATGACCAACACTGTGTGGTCCATGAACACATGACCCTGCTATGGTTTCTGTCTTTTTTATGTCTGGTCTTAGGTAAAGGTTGGGACTTTGTGAAATTTGAGCCACCAAAGTTCTAAGAGTCAAGTTTATAGTTTACCAACAAATCCCCAAGGTGTGGTCAGGGCTTAACCTAGCAGTCAAGATTGGAAACAAAAAGAACAAATTCATACATTGACATACAAATAACACTGGCATACATTGGCATTTAGAAATACAACACCTTTGGAAGTGAACTAATAGCACAAGAGCTTTGTAGAAACTGCTTTAAGCTGAAATTCACTCTTCACAAGAATCAAGGTAGTGTGTTGGGCGAAATTTGTAAACTTTTGTTCTTATCCTTTCTTCTTGGTAAATATGCTTTTTATAAGCTTTTGCAAAAAGCTAACTGATATTTATTGATTAAATGAGAATGAAATGCTAATTACTAAATCAACAATATAAAGGAGATACCAACTATAGCTAGTGACTGATACTTGGAAGAAGATACTATAAAGGGGAGTCAAGTCAATAGCATTATAGAAAGACATGACCCTCAATTCTTCATAGTTCCCCTTAGAATACTGAGGGAAAACATAGCCTTGCTCTGGAAAGCCTGATTCATTAGTGTATATGTCAGTTTGGATGGAAATCCTCATAACTTTAGAGGAGCTATATTTTATAGAAAACAATTCCTATATTCCATCTTCAAATCTATAAAAATAAGGAGGTTGGATTGACCTCTATTGCTCTTTCCACTCAATCTATCATCCTGTGATCCATTCCTGAACAAGCTGTAGGTTATCCACAGTTACAAAAGCAGATATAGTATATTTTTAGCAAAAAGCCAAACTACCACACCAAAACCAACAATATTTTCATCAGAAATATTATATACATAAAAACCTATGAACACACATCTGCCTTATAAGAATTTATGTTTCATAGAATTAATTAAAACTAGAGCTCAAAGCACAGTAACCATGGGTCTTCATATAACTGCTCTGTTGTCATTAATTTGCATAGCTTTAAGTAAATTGAATAAGCTTCTCTGCAGCTAGATTTCACTATTAGTACTTTAATAAACAATCCCTGGATTATGGATTTGATACCAGGTCTTCTGGGTCTCTAATATTAGATCATGATGCATGGTTTCATCCAAAATCTTGATGAAAAATGAATACAAGATTACGTGGGAGGGTACTCTGTGGAAACTAAATTCAATCAACAGTTTATTCTTTTAAAAAATCCACAGTTCAATGCACCCCCTCCAAAAATGCAGACTACAACCCACCCATGCTTTCTCATCCTACGAGATTCCTGCCTATGTCATCTCATAATTCTATTTAAAAAATCTTCTTTTAAGTCATTTTGACACTCTGTGGGTATCAGGGTAGCATCCAGACTGTCTCAATGAACAATTAATTACTTCATTCCCTAGAAGGTATGCCTGAGGTAACTTCTTTTGTGCAAGCCATTACTGGCAGTTTGCAGTAGTTAGATATGTTTGCCATATATAGCTCCACTGCCCTTTGAATCACTAATATTGGGGTTGCAAGGGAGATTGCTGTACTCTATGATTTGTAGCCATAAAATAACTCTGAGTATTAAAAAGATGGGATTATGTTAGGAAGGAGGTTTGAGATTGTTGAAAGTACTGAGCAATTATATATATATATATTATGGATTATAGATATATAGCAATGAATTAGCTTAATGAGCCACCCATACAATTACTGAAAAATAGATATTCTTCATCCATTTGGTTTTCCCTGGTAAGATAGTAAGACCAATTCATCAACAAGCATATATTAAGCCTTTACTATGTGCCATATATTTTGCTAAGCACTTGGCATATATTGAATAGCAAAAAGAATTCCTGCCCACAAGGGGTTTACATTTAAATGTGGGAGACAAATATTTAATAACTGGTACATGACATCCATATACAGAATGAATGGAAAGTAATCTCGGAGGAAAGTACTAGCAACAAAGGAAGGGGAAGAACATGACAGGCTTCCTGCAGAAGGTGACATTTGAGATGAGTGTTGAAGGATGCCAGAGAAATCAAGATGTGAAGGAGAGCATTCCAGGCATGGGAGACAGCCAGTAAAAAGGCAAAAAAAAAAAAAAATGAAAGATGGAATGGGGGAGGAAAAGCAAATACAATCATGTGGCTGGATTACAGAATGTACAGAGGGAAATAAATAAGAAGATTGGAAAAGTAGAAAGAGCCCAGGTCATAAAGAGCTTTAAATAAGAAAGGATCTCACAGTTAATTCCTGAGGTAACAAGGCACCATTGTAGTTTATTGAGTATTGGGATTAGGAATAACATGGGCAGTCTTATTATGCTTTAGGAAAATTTGGGCAGGGGGCAGTTGAGTGACTTTAGGCAGAAAGATTATTTAGAAGGCAATTGCAAAAGTCCTTAAGTGAGATGATAAAGGCCTGACCTACAATAGTGGCTGTATATTACTACTGAGCATAATGCCATATTTCTAATCACCAAAACAAGTAAAGAAGGTATTAAAGAGTCAGTTATTAAACATTTACCAGCATACTTTTAGTTAAATGATTTGACCAAGGTTGTGCAAATTTTAAGTGTCAAAAGCAAAATATAAAGCTCTCTCTATCATACCACTGGGGCCAAAGCTCTTCTATACAAAATTTGCTATACTTAGCCATACCCACAAGCAAAATTTGCAAAAGTCAGATTTGTGTGCAGGGGATATTTAGAAGTCAGGGTGAATCAGAGCCAGCAGAGCTAGAAGCAAAATTAGAAAAAAAAACAATGGTAAATACCCAAGAGGTGGGCCCATGAACAAGAAATACATTCCTGTGACTGATTTTATTTCCACCTCTAGAATCATAACTCTTGACAAAGTGTCTCATGGGAACAAATACTTTTTTGTTATACTTACTACTAATTGCCCAGGGGAAGGTTTGGAAGTCAGCCCTTTTAAAAAGACAGCTTATCCAATCTAAAATTTATTGTTGGAAGGAGTTGAAAATGATGAGAAAGTTAAACAACCTTTGCAGGAATAACTATATTCAAATTTCCTGGTATAATAATTTTTCTTATTTGAAGTCCCCTTCTAGCACTTTCAAATACCAAAACATATTCAGAAAGCAAATATAACTTAATATATTACTTTTTAAATATGAATGTTATTTCTATTACTTCTACAGTTATATTGGTATCTTATTCCCCTAATACTATTTGAGGGCTATTTGAGGGCAGTTAATGGTGGTAAATTTTATCTCCTTAAGAGTTTAGCACAGGCTTCTCCACTAAATAGATGGTTACTAAGTTTTTGTTGTACTACAGTTTTAATTTTTATCTGTAATTTGCATCTGTAACGTTTCTCAATTGATTTTGTAGTTTCTTATTCACAGAATCAGAATTAGAAGAACTGTCCAATGGCCAGAAGAGTCCAACCCAACTCTGAAAAACAATCTCCATTACAATATATCCCACAAGTAATCATTCAGACTGCTTCAAGATGTTCATTGAGGGAGAATGTACTATCTCCTAAAAGAGAGCATTCTACTTAAAAAGAGCTCTGATTATTAAGACTTTTTTCCTGTAACCAAGACTCAATTTATCTATTTTTGTGATCATTTTTTAAAATATGTTTTTGTATGGCTCAATTTATGAATAATTTCATCTCCAGCCCCTTTTATAACAACTTGATTCCTATTTCATAAAATTTTAATTATGTATATATTGATTTTCTCTAGTTTAAATCTTTAGTTGTTCTTCTGCAAGGTGTTTCACATAAATAGAAGTATTTATTACGCAAAAAAATCATTTACATTTACACTGTGCTAAGTGATGGGGAAACAAAGACAGGTAAAAGATAGTTCCCTATCAAATACTTACTATGTTTCAGGGCTATGCTAAATAGAAGAGATGCAAAGAAAGATATTGTTCTCAAGGAACTCACAGGCTAAGGAGGAAGACAACATGCAAACAACTATGTACAACCAATATGTAGCCGGGATAAAATGGAGAAAATCAGCAGAGGGAAGACACTAGATAAAGGAAGAGATAGGTTTAGGTAACCCAATTCAAGTGCCAATTTGCAGGAATAAAGAAAATTTCCTCAGCAGGGAATTCCCTTATGCCAATATAGACACCAAATGACAAATCATAGATTCACTCATCTACCGCAGCCCTATTCTCCAAAAATGATTGAGGCAAATAATGTCTCCTCAGAGGAAGGGGAGAAAATTCCCAATATAAAGAAAGGATTTTTTGAGGATGCAGAATTTGAGTTGAACCTTGAAAGAGACAGGATTTTGATAGGTACAGAGGCAGAAGAAGGCTTTTCTAAGCAGCTCACAGAAAAACATGCTCTTTGGTATAGTTTTGTTGGATTGAAATGTTCATGTAAAGGCACCAGAGATGATGAGAATAGGAAGGTAAATTGGTAAAGGTAAAGAGTCTTAAAAACCAGATTAGGTTTTTTGGAAGCAGTGAACAGTCACTGCAGATATTTAAGCAATTAAATTGAAAATATGGCAAGAGCAATATTTTTGGAATCAATGGCTTAAAGAATGAAAAGACTAGAGACAGGAAGATCAATTAGAAGGCTACTTTTATAGCACAGATAAGCAATCTTAAAACAATGGGAAAAGGAAGTAAAGGGAATGATGCAAGAAACGTTGCAAAGGAAGAATCAGAAAGACTTGTTCATTGACTGAATGGGATAAGTTAAGAAATAAAAGTCAAATTGAGAATGGTCATCAAAAAGTTATATCATTTCAGCCAGACCCAGTCCAACTTCTAACTAGGGAACCTTATATACTTAGAGGAAGGGAAGGAAAATAAAACTCATTATGATCAACTCTCAGTATATCATAATTTGCTCTTGGACTTCTCCAGAATTTCTTAATTCAATTTTGATCCTAGGGAATATTAAGAAATCTATTAAAATGCTTAAAGTAGCTGAAAAGGTCTATACCTTACTTCACTAGGGAATTATCTGGATATTTCTACTTATATTAGGTGAGAACATGTCAATAATAGGTTTGACAGTAGTTTTCATCAGCTGCCATACATATATTGTTTAACAGCTCTCTAAAAATGATAATAAATAACAATTCCACTCACAGCAGGTATCATCTCAAAGATTACCAAAAAGTATTAATAGGACAAAAGCATCATCAAAAGTCTAACTGATTACAGAGAAACTAAATGGATAATACTGGTCACCATTCTAAGAATATTAGGATTCCACAAAGCCTAGAAAGAAGTGGTAGAAAAAAATTTCTGACATAATATTCATAAATGTATTTATTTAATAAATATTTATTAAGAGACTATTATTATATATAAGGTACTGGACTAAGTTCTCTCTACAGAATTGAGAAATATTGGCACAAGATAATTTTTAAAAATTAAAATTGTCAGCTCTTTGAGTAGAAAAGGGTCTTTAGGATCAATTGGTTTAACTCTTTCCTGAAACAGGAATCCCTTCAAAAATTTATCCAGCCTCCTCTTGAAGACCTCCAAGGAAAAGAGCCAAATACTGATAACATATTAATTGAAGGAACTCTAGCATTTTAAGGTTTTACAGATAGATTTCCTCACAATAGTCCTGTGAAGTAAGTAATGAAAGTCTTCTCATTCCCATTTTATAGATCATGGAACTGAGTATCAAAGGGCTACCTAGGCTACAGTTACAAAACACCTAATAAATAATATTCTACCACTTCAAGAAAAATGCCAGAAGTTCAACAGGAGAGATGTCTGAGATATGTGAGCCTTAATAACTGAATCCACTCAGAGGTATGATTATTGAAACTTGCCATTTAAAGTTATATCTTATGGGACTATCAATGATATTCTGAGTCTTTTCCAGATATGATCATCAAGAAATGTTATTGAGCTAATACATAATGCCAGTAATTCTTTGGGGTTGATATCTATGACCTGCAGGAAATTCTCATAGAGATTGCTTGGGAGAATGACTCTTGCCAGGAGCTGAGGTAGAATTTGACTCATTTGATCCCCTGAAAGAAAGAAAAGGAAGAAGGAAATGTGGGGTAGTTTGTCATGATGTTGATCACTTCCATTTCTAAATGTTGTTAAGAATGCTAAATTAATAGATGAAAGAAATGCTGTGGATATAATAGATCTATATTTTAGCAAACCTTTAGCTAAAGTACCTCATTTTGTCCTTATGAAGAAAGTATAGATATGTGGATCAGAAAATA
This sequence comes from Sarcophilus harrisii, assembly GCF_902635505.1. NCBI lineage: Eukaryota > Metazoa > Chordata > Mammalia > Dasyuromorphia > Dasyuridae > Sarcophilus > Sarcophilus harrisii. The sequence continues at coordinate 142,614,275 of NC_045429.1, forward strand.
ATACAATCAAATTAATTCAAAACTATATGGATGATTGTTTTTAGAGTAGTTGTGAATAGTTCAGTGTTAACATGGCTGGAAGTTTTCAGAGGAATAGCCCCAGGGATCAGTACTTGGCCCTGTGTTATTTAACTGTTTTTATCAGTACTTGAATAAATGCATACATGGTATGCTCATAAAATCTGTAGATGAGAGAAAGCTGGGAGGATAAGTAAGGAAATAGTTGAGAGAATCGGGTTCCAAAAGGGCCATTACAGACTAGAATATTGGTTTGAATCTAATAAGATAAATTCAATAGAGATAAATTAATCTTGCACTTGGGTTCAAAAAAATCAACTCCATAAACATAAGATGGGGAAGCATGGAGAAACAACAGTTATTTTAAGAAGAATCTGAAGTTTGAAGGGACTGAAAGCTAAACAGGATTGCTGTGATCACACAGCCAAAACTGCCAGGGCAATCTTGGGCTATGTTAGGAGAGGAATAACTTCCAGGAGCAGGGAGTTGATTAGCCTGCTATATTCTGCCCTTGTCAGGCCTTATATGTAGTATTGAAATCAATTCTGGGCACCAGTTTACAAAGAACATTGATAAGCTGAAAAGTGTCCAGAGAAAGGCACTCTGGACGGTGAAGGTTTTGAGTTTTTAAATATGAGGATCAAATGAAAGGGCTAGATATATTTGACCTGGAGAAAAGAAAATACAGGATGGCCAAGTTCATATATTGGATGAGTTATCATTTAAAGGAGTTATTATATTTGTTCTCTTTAGTCCCAGAGGACAGAAACAGAAGCAAAGGGAAGAAATAGCAAAGAAGCTTAATGTTAGGGAAATATTCCTAAAAATTAAATCTGCTCTAAAATGGAATTGCTAGCCTCCAAAGGTAGTGGATTCCCCCCCCCCCCAGTATGGGAAGATGGTTTTTAGGGTATGGTTCAGTGGGGATTCTTTTGGATATAGATTGGAATGGACATCTTTGAAGTTTCTTCCAACTCTCAAATTCTATGAGTCAATGTTCACTAATGAGGAATCAAAGTCAAGCTTACTGGCCTGTAGATGACAAAGTCTACTCCCTTTTTGTTCCTTTTTTTCAAATCAGAACACTTGTCCTTCTAAGTACTAAGTACAGTCCTGTTTATGATTTTTCAGAGATCATGGGCAGTATATTATACTAGCTCTTTCAGTATCACTGAAGTTTACCCAGACCTGGTGACAAACTCATTGAGGGTAAATAGGACCTTTCTTACTCTTCACTTGTCTTAGACTTCAGCACTTTGTTAACCAATTTTTCTTAATCTTTCTTTAATCCTTTGCTTTTCTTGGTAGAGAAATATGCTAAGGATTAATGATTTTATTACTGCAGATATTTCCTCCCTTCATTTAGATCCTAGCCCCTTTATCACAAAGCAGATAGCATCTTTACGGTTATTGTCCTTAAAGACTTCACCACAAAGACTTCTATTCTGCAAGCTGGTGAGGAGTCTTCCTAAACTTAGCTAGCCTGGTCCAAGGATAGCAGGCATTCCATCTGTCACCAGTACCAGACTATAACCTTCCTATCATTAGAAGTTGCCAGAACTGCATTCTATTTTCAAGAACCCTGCCACATATGATGATTTGGTACCAGAATAGATCTTGAATAGATCTGACCACTCCTTCTGACTTGTCAAGGACATCTTGGAAAAGAAACCAGAATTAAAATAAGTAAAACAGCTTTACTTTCTCTCTTATAACAATCACCATCACCCCAACCCTATACAGTGGTCCTAACCCTTTCTTGATTTTGCTATTGCCTCCAACATAACTTTCTTTTTAAAAGCACCTTTAGTAATCCTTTTATTTATTTAATTTAAATTTTGTGGAATTAAAAAAAGGTTTCTATAATATGATAAAAAAAGATGATTGTATATAATAGGTTTGCAGTTTTATGTACAATCTGTTATTCCTTTTAAATATATAATCAAGTTATCAGGTAATTTTCTTTTTTTTTTCTTTCTTTATCATCTATGTTGGCTCATTCTGAACTTTAGCACCAATGACACTATTCTCTCGAAGGATCATACTATTGCATTTCCCCATTCTTAATTGGAATAATTTATGTTTGTATTGCCAGAATTTCATTCTTATAGATATCTCATCCACTGTGGATCAATTTCCTTTCCAGAATCTTAGGCTATTGTATTCCACCTATATTTCTCTAAATTCTAAAAAGAGCTCATCTAAAATAAAAAAAAAAAGACAAAAAAAAAAAAAACCTTCAGACTATGCCTGCTTTTCTCCACATTGATCAAGAACTCAAAAATAGAGTACATTTTGTTCCAATGTTCCCATTAATTCTATCTTGGCAACCCATTCCTCCTTAATAGTACCAAGCCCAGAAGAGTGGAGACAGTGTGGTGTTAGGGAAAGAAAACTGGCTTTGGAGTCATGAAATTCAGGCTCTCTCACTTAAATGCCTTTGAACAAAATTACTTCACTTTTCTGGGCTTGATTATCTTTCTGTATCATCAGAATGTTAATTAATTAATGAATTGAGGACCCTCCAAGGATCTTTCTAGCTCTAAATCCATGATCCTAGTCCTAGATCTATGATGCTTCCCCTCTGTCTTATGAAGGATAAAATACTGCTAAAGTCAAACAAAAGTATGGTCAATTTCTCTAAAAGATTGTTTGTAGATGATTTTCTTTAACATTCTGTGAACTTATATCCAAATAATTGAAATTTCCTATCATGTTATATTTTGGCTGTATGTCAGATTTGTGATCTATTGCCTAACTTATCACTCATTTTTTCCTTTGGACAATTCAGAGATATATTCTTAAGGCAATGTAATTTGTTAATCGATGACTAATCCTTACACAGATGCTAACTTCCATGATCTCCCTACTCTTTCCCCTAAATCTTGAACTTTTTTTTTCACATGAATAGATCTTGAAATACAGTGCTTCTCAGAATTAGGAGAATAATTTGTGCAACATTATCATAGTAAAAATAAACCACTTTAAAAGAATTAAGAATTCTAATCAATGCAGTGGACAACCAAGATTTTAGAGGATCAATGATGATAAAGTAGGCTTCTGTCTTTTTGACAAAGAGGTGATAGAGTCAAGAAAAGTAATGAATATACATTCCTGAACATGGGTAATGTGGAAATTTGCTCTATTTGACTCTACATATTTATTACAATGGTTTTCTTTTCCCTTTTTATGTTGTGGAAGATAACAAAAAGAGAAAATAAATTTTCATTGAAAAGTTAAATTTAAAATTTAAAAACATAATTCTACTCCACCATCTGCTTTATTTAATTTGTTCCTTTTGAATAAATTATATCCTTCTATAGCCAAATTTCATGAGTGACATCCCACTATGTCTAAGTGATACCTAAAATTAACTAATCTTGATAAGAAAGATAATCATTTCTAAATGACATATAGAGAATGATAGTCTAAGAACAGCAAAGAAAACTATTAAGTTCCTAGTTTTTTCTGCTCTGTTTAATTCAATTAAATAGAGTATGATACATGGGGCAGTCAAGGTCATGAATTCAACACCCACTCAAACTAAACACATGGGAAAAACCTATCCATAGTCATACATTATGTGAAAAATACATGACTAGTGAAGCAAGGTAGTTTATCAAGGCTTTAACTTAAAAGAACAAAGGATATTTTACCTCTCAGGTCTGTGGAGAAGGAAGGAATTTGTAGTCAAAGAAGAACTGGAGTTCATTATTGAACACAAAAGAGAAAATTTTGATTATATTAAGTTAAAAAGGTTTTATACAAACAAAACTAAGGCAGACAAGGTTAGAAGGAAAGCAATAAACTGGGAAAACATTTTTACATTCAAGGATTCTGATAAAGGCTTCATTTCTAAAATATATAGAGAATTGACTCATTTATAAGAATTCAAGCCATTCTCCAACTGATAAATGGTCAAAGGAGATGAACAGACAATTTTCAAATGAAGAAATTGAAATCATTTCTAATCATATGAAAAGATGCTCTAAATCACTATTGATCAGAGAGATGCAAATTAAGACAACTCTGAGATACCACTACACACCTCTCAGATTGGCTAAAATGACAGAAAAAGATAATGAAGAATGTTGGAGGGGATGTGAGAAAACTGGGACACTGATACATTGTTGGTGGAATTGTGAATATCCAGCCATTCTGGAGAGTGAATTGGAACTATGCTCAAAAAGTTATCAAACTATGCATACCCTTTGATCCATCAAGTGTTTCTACTGGGCTTGTATCCCAAAAAAAGATTATAAAAAAGGAAAGAGGGCCATGTGCAAAAATGTTTGTGGCAGCCCCTTTTGTAGTGGCAAGAAACTGGAAACTGAATGGATGCCCATCAATTGTTGAATGACTGAATAAGTTATAGTATGAATGTTATAGAATATTATTGTTCTGTAAGAAATGACCAGCAGGATGATTTCAGAGAGGCCTGGAGAGACTTACATGAACTGGTGCTGAGTGAACACAGTAACAAAAAGATTATATAATGATCAATTCTGATAAGACTTGGCTCTTTTCAACAGTGAGGTAATTTAGGTCAATTCCAATAGACTTGTGATGGAGAGAGACATCTACACTCAGAGAGACTTGGGGGGACTGAGTGTGGATCACAATAGAGCATTTTCACTCTTTTTTTTGTTGTTTAATTGCATTTTCTTTTCTTTCTCATTTTTTTCCATTTTGATCTGATTTTTCTTGTGCAGCAAGATAATTGTATAAATATGTGTACATATATTAGATTTAACATATATTTGACCATATTTAACATATATTGGATTACTTGCCATCTAAGGGAGGAAGTGGGGGGGAAAGGGAATTGGAATACAAAGTTTTGCAAGGATCAATGTTGAAAAATTATCCATGCGTATGTTTTGAAAATAAAAAGTTTTAATAAATAAATAAAATATTATCAATATTATCTATTACAGGTGACTTGATATATCACCAGTAACATTTCTCTCTCCTAGATTTTGTCTTGAAACAATTAAATAACTCTCCAAGACTAAGTTTCTTTCTTGTAGATTCAGTTAAATTTTTAATTCCTTAAATCAATGTATCTATGTGATAGGCACAATGTGAAATAATGGATAGAATGCTGGGTCTGCAATCAAGAAGGCTTAGGTTCAATCCCACCATGCCTAGAATATAATAAGCCCTTAATAAATGTTTGTGATTAATTGTGTGATTCTTGGAAAGTTATATAACCTCTATGTCCTTTAAATAAAGCAACTTCCTAAAACTTACCTATTAAATCATATTTAGATTTTGCATTGGTAGAAGGATTTCCCCATAGTGATGAAATCACAGATTATACACATATTCACCCATGTACATGATACATATTAGGTATTGAAGTGAAGATCATTCCTTTTAATCATCTAGGTTCAACTATTTTCAGGAATGATTCTTAAATATATCATTGCTAGCCATTTTGAGTTATCATAAAACAGGAAACACCTATCTAAGAATTTAGAAAACCTAAGATATGAATATCTTATTCCTATTTAAAAAAAAAAAGACTTTACCAGGTCAAAGCTTCTTTAGTCCTCAAACCCAAATCTGACATGCATAAATTTTCACTGAAAAAAGAAATTGGCAAATTATAATAAATCATTTTGCAAGATGATGGGGAAAGAGTGTATACTTGTTACACAGGATTAACAAGTCAATGCAGATAATGGGTGTGTACATAGCAAGTACAAATATTAGAAGTAAGAAAAAGTATTGCAGAAAAATAGTTGCATAGATCAAGAAAGAAATCAAAGACATTTTAAATAATGTGTCAACCTCTGACTAACCAAAGGTGGAGCTGTGCAGAAAATGGCAACATGAAGCATGACAGTTTTTCTCCACTGGAAACCTATTTCTTATTTACTCCAGGCCTTTAACTTGTTTCCTTTTCTACAGGGCCAATCTCAGACATAAATTCATCTGCATAGTGTGAGGGAAAAATATACTTTAAAATAATTCCCCTATTTTAAATCTACCATTAGCAATTCATTTCTTTCTGGCAAGCATTTCCCTCTCCAGGCATCTTCTTTTAAATACTCTAAGGAAGAGTAAATCCTGACAAGTGTAATGAAAAGAATATCAAAGGAGTAGGCAAGAGTCCTGACTCTGCCAGCAGTTATTTAATCTTAAACCTAAAAGATTAAGAGAGGTTAGGGTTAACCTCTAGTGGACTCAGTTTTCTTATCCCTAGAAGAAGGGGATTAAACTAAATCCATGAGGTTTGTTCCATTCCTATGATTACTTGATATTATCTACCTTACTGAAATTTCTATGCATTGGTCCTAATTCTGCCCTCCAGATTTAAGTTATGGTATAATAATAATAAAACATATCATTTTTCTTATACATAATAGCCTTTAAAACACCAAAAGACTGATATCAGGTTCCTTATATGTTTCTTCTCCAGTCTTAACATCCCATCCTTCAGGTGATTCTTATATGGCAAAACCATTGATCTCTTCACTTTACCCAGTCATTCTTGGGATTCACTTCAACTTGCCCATGTCCTTTCTGAAATAAGTATTAGAACTTTGCCAAGAATCAAGTCAAGAATCCTGATGTATAATTCAAAGGCTCTATCCTCCCCTTATTTGTCATGAATATTAAAACAGTATTTGTCTACCACCAAATCCTGTGGCATCTTCTCCATTTGAATGGATTTCTCAAAGATCAAAAGCAATGAAGGAATCTTATCCTTAAGAATTTTCAGAATTTTGATTACATCAAATTAAAAAGGTTTTGTACAAACAAAACTAACACAGACAAGATTAGAAGGGAAGCAATAAACTGGGAAAACATTCTTACAGTCAAAGGTTCTGATAAAGGCCTCATTTATAGAGAATTAACTCTAATTTATAAGAAATCAAGCCACTATCCAATTGATAGTCAAAGGATATGAACAGACAATTCTCAGACAAAGAAATTGAAACTATTTCTAGCCATATGAAAAGATGCTCCAAGTCATTATTAATCAAAGAAATGCAAATTAAGACAACTCTGAGATACCACTACACACCTGTCAGATTGGCTAGGATGACAAGTAAAGATAATACTGAATGTTGGAGGGAATGTGGAAAAACTGGGACACTGATATATCGTTGGTGGAACTGTGAACACATCCAGCCATTCTGGAGAGTGACTTGAAACTATGCTCAAAAAGTTATCAAACTGCATACCCTTTGACCCAGCAGTGTTACTACTGGGCTTATACCCCAAAGAGATTTTAAAGAACGGAAAGAGACCTGTATGTGCACGACTGTTTGTGACAGCCCTTTTTGTAGTGGCCAGAAACTGGAAACTGAGTGGATACCCATCAATTGGAGAATGGCTGAATAAATTGTGGTATATGAATATTATGGAATATTTTTGTTCTGCAAGAAATGACCGGCAGGAGGATTTCAGAAAGGCCTGGAGTTCAATAACACGAACTGATGCTGAGTGAAATGAGTAGGACTAGAAGATCATTATATACTTCAACAACAGTACTATATGATGATCAATTCTGATGGACGTGGCCATCTTCAACAATGAGATGAACCAAATCAGTTCCAATAGAGCAGTAATGAATTGAACCAACTACACCCAGCAAAAGAACTCTGAGAGATGACTATGAACCACTACATAGAATTCCCAATCCCTCTATTTTTGTCTGCCTGCATTTTTTATTTCCTTCACAGGCTAATTGTACACTATTTCAAAATCTGATTTTTTTTGTACAGCAAAATAACTGTTTGGACATGTATATTAATATTGTATTTAATTTATACCTTAACATATTTAACATGTATTGGTCAACTTGCCATCTGGGGAAGAAGGTGGGGGGAAAGAGGGGAAAAATTGGAACAAAAGGTTTGGCAATTGTCAATGCTGTAAAATTACCCATGCATATAACTTGTAAATAAAAAGCTATAAAAAAAAGAGATTATATATATACAATCATGCAAATCATTTCCATTTTATTCATGTTGCAAAAGAAAATGCAAACAACAAAAGAATAAGAATAAGAAAGCAAAAATATATTTTTCCATTTGCATTCAGACTCCATCAGTTCTTTCTCTGAATGAGATTTTTCATCATAAATCTTTGGATTTGCATTAGACCATTTTATTGTTGAGATAGCAAAGATTAACAGTGGTTTATAATAAAATATCATTGTTACAAGGGAAAAAAAAGAATTTTTGATATCTTGCGGTATAGTAGGTCCTAGCTGGATGATTAATTGCTTAAAGGAAATTAGGTATTCTATTAGTATGACTTTATTTTAGGGTTTAATTCTCTGAAAATTATTTTTGTTCTAATAATCCCAGCCTGAAATTTTTCTTTTCTCTACCAAGAATGAAATAAACAAGAATTAATTTTGCCTTATTTCTCTCATCAAAGTATCTTCTTCTGATCCTTATCAAGCAAGAGTCCTGTCCTTCATTTACCTTTCTATAGCTGCCTATAGTCTATAGACAAAGTTTAAAAATGTCTTGTTGTCATTAGCATTTTTGTAACGTTCAGATAATAAAGAACATTAACATTCATCTATTTTTTAAATAATTCATCACTTTTTTGTTTTTATTTTAAAAAATTTTTAAACAAAAAACCATCTTTCCTCCTTCTCACCTCCCCTCACCACCATCTAGATATTTTAAAAAAGTCATGCCTCAGTTTCCCTAACTGTCCTGCCTCAGTTTCCCTGAATTGTTCTGCCTCATTTTCCCTGATTGCAACCCTCCTTTTCTGCCCATTAGAACTGAAATAATTAGGGTTGTGGAGATCTGACATTCCAGAAGATAAAACTCCTAGGGTAGGATTATCACTAAACTTTCTGAGAAATGTTCTCCTAAAGTACACATATAAAAATGTATATTTCTTTTTATCATGAATTCTAGGAAGTAATGATTATTGCCTCTCAATTTCCCATCAGTTCCTCTTCACCAACCAGTTCCATCTTTTTGGCCAGAATTAGTTTCAGAATAGTAGTTCTCTTCATGGCCTCCTTTACCTTTGAAAAAATTAAATTAACAGTAATGATCTTGAAAATATAACAAAAGAACATCAAAATGAGGAAAGGATGAAAAAGTGTACTTAAAATACCACTTCATAACTGATTGGGGGTCTCAAACTATCCCCTAGAAGAGACATACCCTCATGTCCACAAAAGAAACTCCCATGATAAGTAATCTCATTCAAGTTTGAATTGAACTGAATTGAACTGAATTAAAAACCAGTCTTTCATATTCATCCAGTGATAGATCCCCAGCTCAGAGCCAAAGATCAAAGCAGCCCCAATATATTTAGTGTTGTTTACCCAGATCTTTCGCAAAACTATCCTGCCAGGATTCTTTGCCCACTAAGAAAGCTATCTTCTTAGTGAAAATAAATAAAAATAAATCCCTTTTTGCCAGGGATTTCGGGTTTGCAAATTCTTTTCCAAAGGACCTGTAACTCCAACTCCAACCAGAGAGGATCTCTCACCCCAATTCTCACACCTCATCATAACTATTTTGCAAAAGCTGAGCCAGTTCTCTTAACACAAACAAATGATTTCATCAAGATAGTAAATTTCAATCAAATCAATCAAAAAAACATTTCTTAAGTTCCTACTGTGAGCCAGGCTCTAGGGATACAAATCTTTTTTTCTATATTTGTTATCTTATGCAAGAAAAATGAGATCAAATGAAAGGTACAAATACTATGCTTTGATCCCCATTCAGTCTCCAGAGTTCTCTCTATGGATGCAGAAGACATTTTCCATCCCAAGAATATTGGAACTATCTTGGGTCTTCACATTACAGAGAAGAAGAGCTAAGTTTATCATAACTGATCATCACATAATCCTTCCTATTGTTACTGTGTACAATGTTCTCTTAGTTCTGATCACATCACTCAGCATCAGTTCATATAAATCTTTCCAGGTTTTTCTGAAATCAAACTGTTCATCTTTTCTTATAGAACAATTAAGTTCCATTACTTTCAGATAAGTTCTATAACTTATTCAGCCATTTGGGCATATACCAAATTTCAATTCATTGCTACAAAAAGATCAGCTATAAACATTTTTGCACACATGGATCCTTTTCCCTCTTTTATGATGTCTTTGGGATACAGACCCAGTAGTGACACTGCTGGGTCAAAGGATATGCACAGTTTTATAATTCTCTGGATATAATTCCAAATTGCTCTCCAAATGTCTGGATCATTTCACATCTTCACCAACAATGCAATGATATCCCAGTTTTTAGGGATACAAATTCAAAAGAAGATGGAAAAGATAGGTCCTGCCCTCCAGGAGCTTACCATCTAATGGAGAAGGAGATAACACACAAAAGAAAGCTAAAAAGGAATGGGAGAGAAGGTATCCAATATGGGAATATGAGACAGAAGTCTATTAGAGAAGTCTCAAGGAAGGGCAGGCAAATGAGAAATAGATGTCTGAAGTGAACTCTGTCCTTGAACTCCTTCCACCAATGCAGGTCTGAAATGTGTAGTCTTACAGAGTTGGCTGGCTACACTAAGAACATAAGTGATTTGCCCATGGTCACATAACTAGTCTATGTCAGAAGCAGGACTTCTATCTGGCTTTCCATCTATCAGTCCACACTGCCTTTACAATAACTGATGTTCATGTAGCTTCATAAAAAGTTCATGTAGAACTTCACAAAAATCATGTTATGAAGGCACTACTATAGTATTTGTATTAGTTTACCCATTTTTCAAATGGGAACATGGAGCAGCAAAGCCATCTACTAATTGCCTATGACCATACAACTAGCAAGGCAAGATTTGAACCTTAGTCTCTCTTGCTTCATAGTACAGTGTTCTTTCTGTTATGCTATATTGCTTCTCCAGAATAAGATAAGCTTGACTAACTGAACTGAGCATTTAATTTGCAATTGTCTAATCAGATCATCTTTTATATCTGATACCAAATTTTGCTTATTAAATATTCTTTAACTACATTACGTTCTCATCTTCTTTCTTCTTGGTATCAAAGCAAACACATGAAAGTCCAATAGATTAACCAAAAGAATAAAGAAAAAAATCTACACCTAAGGAAAAAAGAAAAATATACCTAAAAAGAAGAGAAAAATACACTTAAAATTCAAGTAAAAGATCTCCAATTATACAACTTTCTGGAAATAATGACGCTGTCAAAATTATGGAGGTGTAAGCCCACATAACTGGTTGATCAGAGTAGCAATAACTCAGGGAAAACATGAGAGGTCTTTCCTAATGAGGTATTATGAAAGTAAGTGTGACAACTAAAAAGGGTTCATAAACATGGCAATGACAATGATCTCAATGCTAACAGTAATAAGGGAAGTATATCTAAGGATAGTTTTAAAAATGTGATCCCTGATTCTGGGAAGATGGAGGAGTAGATGAGTACATTTCAAGCTCTTCTGTTTCCCCACAAATAGAACAAAATTGCACCTCAGGGAGAATATAGACTCCTGAAAAATCAAGAAAATTTAGGGCAGAACAGGGGTTCTCCAAATACATCTGAGAAGATATGAAGAAAAGACTTGGGCTGGGGATTAATCTGTCTGAAATGCATACATCCCCTGGTTAGCTCCACAGAAACATCAAGTGGAGATCTCTTGAGCTAACTGGGTGTGGCTGGAACCTCAGCAGAAACCACAGGGACTTTCCCCTCTAATTCTAAACACCAGATCTAAACACCAGATGCAGGCACTTGTAGGAGGGTGGAGCTCTTGCTTTGGGGTTCCTGGTCAGAGGAGAGAGCTAAAGGGAAGCTTGAGGCACCATCCCCCCACCCCATGATTAGAGGTCTTTACCCTAATACTTATTTAAAAAAAAATGAACCGGCAAAGAAGAAAGAACCCCATTATTGAAACATATTATAGGAACAGGGAAGACTAGGGTTCATCTTCAGAGGATACTAGTAATGTGAAATGGCCCCCTGCCCAGAGAAAATTTATAGAAGAACTCAAAAAAAGAATAAAAAAAATCAAATGAGAGACTGAGGAAAAAAAGAAAAAGATAAACCATCCAAGAAAAACAAGAAGCTTATGAAAAAAATTAACTAACTAGAAAAGGAGATACAGAGTCTCAAAGATGAAAATAATTCTTTGAAAATTAGAATTAGGCAAAGGGAAGCCAGTGAAGCAAGAGGCCAAGAAATAACAAAACAGATTATAAAAAATGAGAAAATAGATCAGAATGTGAAACATAAGAAAAACAACAGATTTGTAGAACAGATCAAGAAGAAAAAATATAAGAATAATTGGACGGCCAGAAAATTGTGATCAAGAAAAGAATTTTGACACAATAATGCAAGAAATAATCCAAGAAAATTGTCCTGGAGTGATAGAACATGAGGAGAAAGTAGAAATAGAAAAAAATTCATTGATCACCATTCTCAAAGAGATCCTTTGAGGAAAACACACAGGAATATTACGTCCAAATTTCAAAACCCTCAGATCAAAGAGAAAATTTTGCAAAAAAAACAGAAAAATAAAGAATTCAAATACGCTGAAGCTTCAATTAGAATTGTACAAAACTTATCAGCAGCTACAATAAAAGATCACAGATCCTGGAATCATATGTACTGACAATTAAAAGAGCTAGACCTATGGTCAAAAATATTACATCCAGCAAAATTATTTATAATTTTGGATTAAAAAATGGACACTCAATGAACTTACAGATTTTCAAGATTTTCTATCAGCCAAACTCGAATTTAACAGAAAATTTTACATATAAGAGCCAGTATCAAAGATCAATTTTAAGGAATTGAATATGGACAAATGGTTTAAACATGAACAAATCATTTGTTTTTATATATGTATGTTACATGTTTAAGATTCACATCAACAATAGGATAGCTCAAAAGAAAGATTGGCAAAGGTAAAAATAGTAATCACATACAAATGAGGTACAGAGGAAGAACCGACACAGATATATATACAGAGGTGTATGTGTGTGTATATGTGTGTGTGTGTGTGTGTGTGTGTATACATACCTGTATATATATATATACATATATATATATATACAGGTACAGCACCCTCCAAGGATACAGCACCCTTCAAAATCTATAAAGAAATAAGGGGAAAGATGAGTGGATGGAGAGGCAAAGGATGAGGGAAGAAGACAAGGAAGGAATCCTTGGATAGAAGGAGGTTAAGTAATAGTAAGGCAAATTAGGGATCAGAATTTAATTAAAGAGTTAGCAGGGATAGAAAAGACATGTATGTGTCTGGGGGGGGACTGTATGTATATGTCTATATATGACTATGTATATGTCTATTTATGTATACTTAAATATATCTTTTCTTAACTATAGCTTGCTTGGGAGTGGGGGGGAGGCAAAAGGGGGAAAAAGAATAAAATAAATAAGATGCACAGCAGAAAACCAAAGAACAATTTACAAGGAAATAAAGAAAAAATACTCATAAATATAATTTCTTCTATTAATATATATATGTGTACTTTCTTCATTTAGTAATTTATTGTTATATATTTTGAATCCTCCCTGGTGTTCTGCTGGGCACATGAAAATGTTCTCTTTTGTTTTGTTTTATTTTGCTTTGTATTTCTTTTCTGTTTTTTCTTTTTTTCTTACTCTTTTTTTTTTCAAATAAAATAAATTTAATAAATAAATAAATAATTTTAAGTGTGATTCCAAGAAGATTTTTGGCCACAACAGACAAAGGGCTATCTCAATGGACAATAGCTTGTCCCTTTGGTTTTAAGGACTCTGGCTCTCTAATAATGGAGCCTAAACCTTTGGGAGAGGAATAATATAGGCCCAGCAGTGTCCAATACATAGGTCCTTGAAAACAAAGACATGTTTGTTTATTTGCCTTTTTTTCTTATTTCCAATGCTTAGCTTAGTGCCTGGCACACAGTAGGCATTTGATAAATGCTACTTAATTGACTGACTTGACATGTACACAGCACTGTAATGAGTGATGGAAGAGATATAAGGTTTTTAAAAAATATGAACCATGTCACCAAAGAGTTTATAGCTTAGTAGGAGTTTAAAAAGACTTTCTTGAATAACTATACCAGAATGGGATAAGCATTGACAATATAATCCTAGAAACCTAACCTAATCATGGAAGTATATCCTACTATCAAAATAAAAACCAGAAGGGTAATATATTTCCCTTCTCTTTCCAAGGAAGTAGCCTTGAAAGGAGCTGAGCTTTCCTACTAAACTAGTTCTCCTGTGGTACTCACTCCTGGATCCTTTTATTCACTTGACATCTCAGAGTGTACAAGCTCCTTAAAGCTGGTGTAGTCCCAGATTTTAAAGCTTCTAGCATCCACCCGATTGGGCTTTGAGCCACATATTTCATGACTATATTCCTTGTCTGAATAGAGCTAATATTTCTCCTAAATAACACAAGTCAAAATACAAGGCTGGTATGTGTCTACAAAAATTCTTCCTCAGTGTCTTAAGCTAGCATGAAAGGGAAACTAGATTTCTGCTAAAATGGAGAATCAACACCAGAAGGTGTACAACCACTAGATGATAATTCTTTGGCCATGGTGGCTCATGCACTACAAAAAGATCTCAACCTTTTTGTATATAGCCCCTTTCTACTTTTATAGTGACTGTCAAGAATATTGAGAGAATCGGAAAGAGCATGCTACAAATCACAGGTTTTTAAAAATCTACAAATGTCCTTTTAACTGCTGGAGCTCTTAATGTGAGTTACTGCCCTAATATAGTAAACTGAACCTCTAGAGCAGAAACTTAATCACCATCCATATCGACAATGTTGCTGTAAATTAAACCATAAAATATAAAATCGTTGTCACTTCAAAGAAAAGATGGTTCACAGGTCCTTGGAGAGGTAAGAAAAAGAATTGGTTGTATCATGAACTTAAAGGCAACAACAACTATGCCACATTAATTCATCTCATGGATCACATGATTATTTCATTTTGCAGTAACAATGAAAAATATGAGCAAAAAAACCATGAAGATTATTGCAGATTATGTACCAACACTCTAGTAAAGAATAAGACATCTGATAAATTCCATAAAGAACTTGACACATTCCTCCAAATTGTCAACATATACATTGATAGTGTCTTCAATACAAAAGCAGACACAATAAAGGACTACAAATATATTTAAATACATGGCTCAGAATTAAGAAATTAAAGGGGCCAAAGACTTATAATTTGTTCAGAAAATTCATGTTTATACAAATAATTTAAGGGATCCAGGAGGCATTAGACAAAGCAAGCACTGTACATCACCAAAAATAAAATTAACTATATCTTGATAGAAAAAGACTGGTAACTCATATGGAAATCATTTCAGAATAAGCTGTCTCTATGAAAGCAGATCAATATAAAAGGATCAAAATCAATATGACACTACAAGAAAATATGTAAATAAGAAGAAAAAGCTTGAAATTACAACAGCTTCAACAAAACCTATTTAAAGAAATGTTAATGGAAAAAATCAGAAATTGATAAAAGACAACTCTGGTCTTCCCTAATTCTAAGAGAAATTTAACTAATATGAAATAATTGTCACAACAAAGAAGAAAAAAACAAAATCAAAAACAAACAAAAACAATTGTGATAAAGCATGAAAAGGGAACCAAAAGACTTTTGCAGAAAAAAATTTTTTGTCACATCTGTAAAGTCACAAATTTGATTGAAAGTTGTAAAGAATAGAAGAAGCTTTTGTGTTTGCTGATTTTTTTTAAGTATTTGGGTTTGATAAAACAAAGCATAGCCTATGGGGCTCTTTTTTAAACAAGGTATCTCCCTTGCATATGTTAAGGTCATACAAGATTCCTCAGTAAATAAACCAGAGACACTTTGTTCAATGATCCTCTAGGAATAAACACTAAGTAAGGAAAAGAACAAGGAGACAAATACTCACCAAAAAATGCTTAGCAACACTAAGCAAATTCCAAATAGAAGAGGAATTCCCTTTTGTAAGATCAGAAACTCTAGCTTGTAAATGACACTATGCTGACTGTGTTGAGCTCTCAGACACTAAGGCCTCTTCAGTAAGATCTATGATTATTAACAGACTAACTTGGCAATCCACACAGGAAAAACCAAAGGGATGAAGAATGTATTTGGCCCAAGTTATAGCCTATTGGATGGGTAACCTCTTGACTCAGTGCAGTAAGACATATAATTTGGATAAAGAGTGCTGATAAAAAAAAAGAGAGAGCTTATCTCAGAACTAGAAAAGGAGTAGAATATTAGACTATATTTAATTTGGGAAAATATGAGATACTCAATGATCCAAAATTGTAACCTGCTACAAAAGACAATTTTTTAAAAATACCAATGTTATTTCTTTGGTTTTAAGTTTTGGAATATCATAGTATAAGAAATATTGCAAATGACTAAAGGAAAATAGGAAAACACAATATATAGGGAAGCTATAAAATCCTGCCTGTGAAAACTTCCATCCCAACTAACTTATTTGTTGCTCCTATCCTTTTCATTTCCCATCTCTGTGCTTTTGTACAAGTTGTCTCCAATGCCTCATATGCATGGTCTTTTCTCCACTTCATAAAGCTTCCTTCAAAGCTCAGCCCATATTCTACCTCTGATAGGTCTATACTGATGTTCATAGTTGTTATTATTCTCCCAAAATTAATTTGTATCACTTTTGTTTGTATTTCATATTAACTTTTCTGTAAACTGATACTTTCTCACACAACAGTAGAATTTAAGCTCCTTGAGATCTTATTTTGTCTCTCAACAAAATTCTGTGTAATGCCCAACACATAGTAAGGGCTTAATAAATGCTTATTCAGTGAATGATTTGAGCTCTACAAAAAGGAAAAGCAGGTCAATCAAGTAAAGGGGAATGTAACTACCAGAGAGATACCCTAAGTGTTGCAATGTTGTTCACAAAATGCTAAAAAGAACTAAAAGAAAGCTGCCAGAATATAAGGTAGAACCTCTGCAAAGGACATATTAAAATACACTGATGAGAATACCTCAAGAGAAGGTATGGATGGATCATGATCTAGTAGAAGGAATAAGGACATCACAAAGAAGCTTGAGATGAGTGTGTTTGGTTAATTATACCTCCTTTATCTAGAAATTTTCTGGGGTGTGACATTTCAAGCCCAGGCCACAGAACAAATGCAGTTATCATTTGTCTAGCTCTCTGATCTTCTAAGACTAAAAACAAGGTTGTTAATGCTGAGATGACCTTTTTCAAAAAGGACAGAAGAATCTTTTCACTGAATTGCATTTGAGAATCACAGATAACCATAAAATATCATGATCTATTTTTCCTGCTTGATTCTCACCACTGTTTTATCCCAGTGCCCCTGGAATACATGATGCTGTTAAAGTCACTGTAATGATGCTGTAGTCCAGCAGAACCCCTATTTCCAAAGACAGTCAAGCAAACTACGTACAGTAAGTTGCATGGTTCTATGAAAATTTAAAACATATGAGAAGAAAAAATATTAGGAAAACAAGAACAAAACATGTTATTTTCCTTAATGCTTGACATAGTCTCCCCTCTTTCCCACCTTCTGTAGCCAAATAATTGGCAACTCTTATCAGTTCCACCTCCAGAGCTCTCACATCCATCTTCTTTCCTTCCCTCACATGGTCATCACACTAGCTCAATGCCCATCCACCTCCCACCTTAACTATCGCTATAGTTTTCTAATTAGGTTTCCCATCCCAAGTCTTCCTTCTTTCAAATGCATCCACCACACAGCTGTCAAAGTAATATTCCTAAAGAACAACAAAGCTGACCATGTCAATCCCCGATTCAAAAAGATCCAGTAGCTCCCAATAATTGAATTTAAGCTAAAATGCCATTTCTTCCATTTGCAATGGAAAACCCTTCATAATTTGGCATCAGTCTCTTTTGCTACATTTATTGCCTATTAATTTCCTTCATGCACTCTGAGTTCCAGCCAAATTACCCTATTTGTTCTAGCATATATACAACATTTCTTCATCCATTTATAAGCTTTGGTCTCTCCTTACCTCTGCTTCATCAAATCTCTAGTTTTCTTCAAAGCTTAATACAAGTACTTCTTCCTACATGGGGTCTATCCTGAACTCTCCCAGGTGTTACTGACTGACTGAGAAAGCATTTATTACTGTGTGCAAAGCCTTGTGAATACAATTAGGAAAGCAATACAGTCTCTACTCTCAAGAAGCTCATATTCTAGAGGGAAGACTATTAATATAAGAATTTCAGTTGTGGATCAAAAAGAAAGGTCCCTATTTCTTAGGGTACAGTGACAAAGCAGATAATAATACATGTTCTTTAAGAGAATTTCCATTAATGAAATCATTTCCATTTCTGGTGTAAGCACAACAGACTTTGGTAGCAAGAACTTTCTTTTCCAGTCTTCAGGAGTTGTGGCTTTTGAGGAAGCAAGGGATTCAGTATTTTCAGAAACACTTTGATGCCCTGGATAATGATTGTAAGTACTCTCTTCTGCCACCTGGAAACTACTTATTGTACACTTTCTACATATTTTAAATTATACTACATATTCATGTTTTCCTCCAGTATTATCTCTTTGAGAGCAAGCATTGTTTCATTGAATCACAAATGCATTAGGACAATGCTTGATACAGAAGCAGATACCTGATAAGTACTTAATGAATGAGTAAATGCTACATGTCTTCTTGTCTCATTCCTATTTCAGCTACTAGGACACTTGCTAACAGACAAACCATGCTATTTCCAATTTTACAAGGCAATTTTACACTAGGTCATCCATGGGGACTTATTAGTGAAAATACAAGAAAGACCTTGTCAAAGGACAGCCCTCAGCAAAATTCTCACTAAGCTATAATAACTACAAACAAATTGAAGTCCTCAGTCCTTTCAGGAGTATAAGTTTTTCAAACAGGGCTCCAAGGGAGTACCAGGGTTACACTGCAGCAAAGAAATGGCACTGAAGTTCAGAAAAAGATGACAATGGCAGTGTTTTTAGAACTGCTGGTTGGAATATTTTCAGGGTTCTAAAATTGGTAGGAATAGAGTATCTTCTCATATAGATGGAAAAAGGAATGGTCTTAAATCTGGCCTTTCTTAGTTCTAAAAAAAATTCTTCTTTTTCCTCTACTAACTCTATTTTAGGCTGAGAGATTAGGGAATGTGTTTGTAAATGCAAGAATACTACTACTATCTTGTATTTACACAATACATCAAAGTATATAGAGAATTTTCTTCACAAAAAACCCTGTGAGGTAGGGAATGTATTTTCCCAATTTTATACATGAGCAACTGAGTCTGAGGGAAATAAAATGACTTGCCCATTGTCACACAGATATTCTATGTAAGAGATGGAATTAAAACTTAGGTATATGACTCCAAGATCAATTCCTTTTCAAATATCC
Source organism: Sarcophilus harrisii (assembly GCF_902635505.1). Taxonomy (NCBI): domain Eukaryota; kingdom Metazoa; phylum Chordata; class Mammalia; order Dasyuromorphia; family Dasyuridae; genus Sarcophilus; species Sarcophilus harrisii. The sequence continues at coordinate 142,633,646 of NC_045429.1, forward strand.
CAGGCTTCCTCTCAACTCTCTGTGACCACATTTTGGCCAAGGTTCAAGTCTATGTACTAGTGAAATAGAAGGATGAGGAGTGGGCTGCAATTGTAGAATTTCAGGCATCACTCAGGCACTTGGGAGAGAATTGAGGGTGGAGGGGGATGCAGGGGGAAGGCCTTCTTAAAGCTACTGAAACTCTATCTATTCCTCTTCCTCCTGTGTATAAGGCTATTTATGGATTTGACAATTTAGCCATTTAAAATGATTCCACAGCATGGATTAGTGAACAATGGTCTATTCTGTAGTAAAGCTTCAGTGTAACTGTCATTCTTTGAGACAGTCTTCTCAGTAGGTTTTTTATTCTTATGTAGCCTGAAAATAGTTTCAGCTATTAATGCAGCAAGTTGTTATTTCCACTACATCTGCTGCTTCAGCTATGAGAGCAGTCATCCAAGCTAGTTTAGAAGCAGTGGCAGGTGGAAAAGGAAGAGGGGTAGGGATGGTGTATCTGTAATCTTTTCCCCCTTGGGAAATAAATATATATTTCATCCAATTCATTAAAAAAATCTTCAAAGCCTAAGGGTACAAAGATTCATCTCATTCTAAATGATTCTATTCACAAAAAGATAGAAAACTTAGATATCCTTTCCTAAATCTTCTGATTAAGATATAAGAGTTCTGATATGAGTGCTTCAGTTGTTTTCTATTCTTTGTGAGTTTATTTGATTTTTTATTGGGGGGTTTTGGAGGAGCAGAGATACTATAGTGGTTTACTATTTCTAGTTCATTTTACACATAGGAAATTGAGGCAAACAGGGTTAAGTGACTTACCCAGAGTTATATAGCTAATAAGTATCTATGACCAGATTTGAACTCATGAAGATGAATCTTTCTGATTCCAAGCCTGGTACTCCATTCACTGTACCACTTTATCTGAGTAAATGATTAGGCTAAAAAAAAAAACCCTAAAAACTAAAAGGCTGCTCAAATGCTTCCATTAATGTTTAGTGGTGTGCTGCGGTCACCCCAAACCAGCTCATAATTACAAATGTTAAATTTTCAATGTGAGCATTTACATTTTAGGAATTGGCAAACACTACAAATCAGGGCTTATTGTTGTGTGTGTGTTTGTGTGTGTGTGAGAAAAAGACATACACATAGACTGAGGGGGAGGGATTACAAAGAAAATCAAAGATATTTAAATAGCCATAACAATTTTTTTAAACAATTTGTTCATGGACCCCAAGATTGCAAAGGGTTGTAAAAAAAAAAATCCTTGGGTCTAAGACATGATAAATTTGCAATCTGTATGCCTGGGCAGAGTATCCACAGATGTTTCACAGTTTAAATATTAACCTTGTAAGATTTGAGAGAAAGGGGGGGGGGAGGCCCATAATCACATTAAATACATCCAACAGTAACTTTCTTCATCTTTTACCCTCTTAATTCCTGCCAAGAATTTCCAGCAAACATAATAAAAAAAAAAGGTAACAGAGAATGGCAGACGGAAAGATAAGCAATGTTTTGCACACAGTGGGCACAAAATCAGTCTTTGTTAGGCAAATGAGTAAATGGATAAATAAATATTTACTTTGGACCAATATACTCACTAATCTGCAAATAGGGCTCAAGATTTAGAATTACCAAGGGTTTGCCTCAGAAGACAATAAATCTCCATTTGGCAACATAATGCTACAAATTAATCTAAATTCTTCCATCTAGCAGAAATCAGAAAAGTGCAGTTTAGATTCTGGTTTGAACCCCTTAAGGCTCCAGCCTAATAGATAATGAACATGATTTCGTATCAGAAAGTCAAAAGTTCAAATTCCTTTAGTGTGATCACTTTGGAAATATGGTATAATGGCAAGAATGCTAGATTTGGCATTAAAAAATCTGGATTTAAATTCTAGTTCCAACATTTACAATAGGACTGAAAACTGGAAAGAGAATTCTTTAATCATTTTATTATCTGTGTGAACTTGAGAAAATTATTGTATCTGTCTGATCTTCTGTTTTCTCATGGGTAAAATATCAGGAAAGCTTTTAAAAATAATTTTACAAAATACTGCCTGCTTGACAGAACGGAGGGTTATGAATTGGGGTATAATACATGAACTGGGGTATAATAAAGTTAGATAAATTCAAGATTCAAGGTGTTAATTAATAGGCCAGTACTAATGTGGAGAGGTCTCTTTTGGAGGACTACAAGGCACTCCTTGACTTTGTTCAAATATTTTTGTTGATAAAGTATAAGGCATAATTATCAAATTTGCATTGACCAAAACTATAAAAGAATAGCAATATGCTTAATGGTTCATCTCATGACTATCAAGTATGTTTGTTTCACAAGGTTCTGCCTTGGGAACTCTTTTTCTAAACTTTCTCTCAACCATTGCACATTGGGGATCATTTCAGCTCTCATCTCCTAGACAAATGACTGTCAAATCAAAGTATCTTGCCATAATTTCTCTCATGAATTATAGTCTAGAATTGCCAAGTCTGCAGAATATCTCCTCCTGACTGCACCAGCAGCACCTCAAAATTCAGCATGTCTAAAATGGAACTTATTTATCATCTAATCTCATCCATCCTTCCAAATTCCCTATTTCAGTTGAATTCACCACCATCCTTCCAGTTATCCTTGACTCTTTATCATGACATTGCCTCCCACCAGATCAGTTGAAAAGCCTCATCAATTCTACCTCCTTTCTACTTCTTTCACATCAGTCTCCTTCTCTTGACTCACAATTCCACAACCCTAATTCAGGTCCCTCTGGCCTGGATGATTGCAATAGCCTTCTAATTTGTCTTCCTGTTTCTGGTTTCTTCCCTCTTCAATCTGTCCTCCAAAGAGCAGCAAAAATCATATTCTTCCGGCATGGATATGACAAGGTAAGTTCCCACACTCAGATATTTTCAATGGCTCTTTATTTCCCCAAGAATAAAGTACATACATTTCAGTCTGGCATTTAAAGTTCTCCAAAATCTAGCTCCTATGAGCCGTTTTCTCATTCTTTCTTATTGCTCCCCCCCCCCTTTTAAATAATGATCTAACAATAAACATTCACTGAAGAAAAATGTCAAGGTCCCCAAATACTGTCAAATGAGAGAAATGGATTTAAAAAATGTCTAAGACTCTTTCTAGCTTTAACATTTTATGATTCTGTGCTACAAAACAGGGGTGATTTTTTTCAAATAGTAACTTCTAAAATAGTGCGGATGTTTAATTTTAGTTTGAACCTGACCTTGGCATTAGTGAAGGCTGAATTGGAAGCTTTCTAAGTAATGAATGCTCACTCAAAACCTCTACAGGTTTAGGTATAATGCAAAGTGGAAAGGAAGATATATTATTTTTATAACTCTAGTCTTCAATAATTGGAACATCCCATACTGCAAGATTCTTGAATCATCATAAATTGGCTTAATTTTACCTTTAAATTCCAGGTCAATAAATTTGTTTAAAAAAAAAACTTACATACTTTTAAACAAGCAGACATTTTCCTATATTGTTTGAAATATGCCAGGATATAAAATACAAAATAATTGGCCTGAGGGAAAAAAACTGTTCAAAGGAAGATTTTGCATTTTTCTATCAAAGATTCTTTTGTCAATTCAAAAACAGGGAAAGTCCTCAAAATTCTAGAGGAAGAGGAGGAAGGGGTAGGAAAAGAGTACCTATCAAACAAAAATTTAGTCATCTGAATGGAAAGAGTGGAGAGGGAAGCTTGTGAAAATAGTAAAAAAAAATTAGAAATTTAAAACATTTTTATGAAATGCATTTTTAAATGCATTATTTTAAGTATAAATCAAACTAAGATAATAAAGTTTTATTCAGTAAAGAATTTGAGGAGATTTATGTCAATGTTTACATAAAAATAAATTGTAACATATAAGTTTTTATGAATACAAACAGGTCTCCAATTTTTTGAAGTGTTTTGTTTTTGGAACAAATGATTCTATGTTTCTCTTTTGAAAACTGTTTTAAATGTATTAATGCATATTATTTCTTTCAAATTGTTGTTTTTCTTGTTGTTGTTGAGTCATTTCAATTATGTCTTACTCTTTATGATCCCATTTTGAGGTTTTTTTGGCAAAAATATGCTGGACAGGTTAGCTTTTTTCCATTTCTATGTTGTGAGAAGGAAGTGCATTCTGAAAATAGGGGAAAGATTGCATAAAGCACACAGATAGAAGATGAAATGGCATATATGAGAGACAACAAGAATGTCAGTTAGGCCAGAACAGGGTGGGGAAGAGATGATGTGTATTACTTAGAAAAGTTGTCTAGAGACAACATGTTAATGACTTTAAATAACAAAGAGAAGAGTTATATATTTTATCCTAGAGGGAAAAGGAATTTGCCACTGGAAACTTTGGAGGAGAGAACTGATATGATCAGATTTGCTTTAGAATGACATCTTGGTAGTGACTTCTCTGAATTACTCTTTATGGTGTAATTATATTTCATTATGTTTCATTAAATTTATATATTATTATTTGTTCAGATAGTCCCTGACTATGGGGCACAATTTGTCCACAACTTTTAACTTCTTTAAACAATACTATTATGAATAGTTTTGTACATATGAGTTTTTTCTTTGCTGAAAATAACCTCCCTTAGATTTGTCACCTCATGTTCAATGTCAAAGAGCATGAATAATATGGTAACTCTTCTTATATGATATTGGAATATTTTCCAGAATGGGCAGCACAATTCACAGTTTTCCAAGAGTGAATTTACATCTCTGTATTCAAAAAACAATGAGCTTTTACTTTTTCATCCATTCTTTCCAATCAGTTAATCAATAAGCTTTTATTAAATCCCTACTACATGCTAGGCACTGTATTACATACTGGGGGTACACATATAAAAAGGAAAACACAAAAAAAAGCAAAAAAGAAAACCTGCCCCTGCTTCCAAAGATCAGAGAAGACAACATGCAACACATAAACTACATACCAAAAAAGGTAGACAGGATAAATTGCAAATAATCTTATAGAGAAAGCACCAATATAAAGTTGAATTGCGAATGACTTTTAGAAACTAGAATTTTTGCTGAAACCTGAAGGAAGTCAGGTATAACCCTATTTACAAACATGCTAGCATGATTGGTATGAAGTACCAGCAAGGTTATCTTAGTTTGAATTTCTTTGAGTATCAGTGGTTTAAAACATTTTCCATAGGGTTACTGATAGAGTTTTTAAATCTTTTATAAGAATAGCTCAAATCATAAGAATATAAATTGGTCTTTGAAACTGTTAGTTAAAAAAAGCAGAGCTGTTAAAAGGTATTTTACTCATTGGCTTAAAACTTTTTTACAACATTAATTTGCATTTTGTTGGAAGAATTTGTTAATAAAAATTCCTGATTACTGTTTAAATTTTTACAAAGTTAGAATTGATGGACATGGAAATTTAAGATGATTTGTAACTGTTACATTTGTTACAATACAATTTGGAATGTATCATGATAGACTCCAACCTGTATGACTTTCTCTTATGATAAATTGGCAGGACTTTAGACGAGAAAATCCAAAAAGATACAAGTGGAGAGGGGGGGGGGAAGCTTCTTCAATTTCCCAGAATAATCCTTTGAACATACTAAGTGCCTAAAAATATTTGTTGAAATATTTTGTTGGATTGGGGTTCAGTTTAGTAAGAAGTTTTTCAAGTACCTACCTCTTCTGTTTAAAAGCTCTATCAGTAACTTGGCTATTTCATCATCTGCCATTTTTCGCTACACTATGAAAGATATATATGTACTACTGGACTATTACAGTAGCCTGTTAATTATTCTCCCTGCCTTAAGTCTGTCTTTACTCCAATTTATCTTCCACTCAGCTGCCCAACTGAATTTCCTATCAAGTAGCTCCCTCTTGCCTCTAAGATCAACCATCAAATCACTTAGCATTGAAAACTCTTCACAACCTGACTCCTTCCCTACTTCACAGACTTTTTAATCCTTTGTTCTTTTCAATGTACTCTAAGACTTAACCATACTGGCAGATTTGCTCCTCCTACATATTCCATCTCTCCTCTCTGTAACTTTACAGTGACTGCTGCCCATACCTAGAATGATCTCCCTTATTACCACTGCCTATCAGAATCCCTAGCTTCCTTCAAGACAGCTTGAACACATCTTCAAAGGGCTTTTCCTCAGTCCCTCTGCTGCAAGTTGCCTTCCATTTATTCTGTATAATTTATAATGTTGTCTATTTATATACATATTGTCTTCCCCATTAGAATGTAAGTTCCTTGAGATGCAGTTAATGTTTTCTATTTTTCTTTCTTTGTATTTTCAACTTTGAAGACAATGCCTAGGACATAGCAAATGCTTAATTAGTATTTGTTGATTGATTGTACAGTTTACAGAATATTAGGCAGGAGGAGACACAGTTGATGTCATCTTTGATTAAAGTCTATAATATTACCCAGTAAAATTTAAAGAAGCCCTACCTAGACTCTCTCTGTTCAACAAAGCTCAAATTGTATGTCACTATAATCAACTATGACTATAATCAGTAAATGTTCCTACCATAATAACAGAAGATATTCTTCTGGGAAAATGTTCCTGTATTTTCCGCTCAAATATATAAATTATTTTTCACTTTAATGTGACCTTAGATTAAGATGGGGATGAGAGAGAAAGTTTTCATATAAATTGAATTGGAACCTTTATAATCATTGTTATTTCCATCATTAGTCCCCCACCAAATAATAATAATAACAGCAGGATATAAAAAAGGTATATTAAAAAGTAATCTTATTGATATTATATATAAAAAATTTTATATATACTTTTTATACATAAATACTTTTTATATATAAAAAATAATCTTAGTCTCATTAAAAAGTACCCCTCATCACAACTTAGGCTTTTGACTATATTACCCATCCCTAATCATTGTTGTGGCAGCCTGGTTCTTCCACTCTGTCTTAACTTCACAATAGTTCAATCTGAAGAAATAGCTGACAGACATCAAACAGTGCCAGGTTCTTTACTGAGTCTTTGGGCTATATGGAGATTCTCTGCAACAGTCTTATTTAGCCAGTGTTAGAAATGCATTGCAATAGTATTTCTAAGTTTTCAATTGACTACTGAATATCATCTACATGACATTTTAGATATCTACCAAGAATATGCTCACCAGACAACCTCCAAAGGTTTTGAAATCCAAACTAGTTTCTTTAGTGATGATTACAAACAGTACCAAAAAGCAATTTTCTGAACTATAAATAACAAAATCAGTGGCTCTAAAGAATGCAAGGAGGGAAGTTTTAAAAGAGATGATGTATTTTATGTCATTTCAGAGTCACTGCTTAAATCAATAGCCAATGACAATTAGTATTTATATAGTACTTTAAGTTTGCAAAGTACTTTAAATATATTATCTTTATATATACTATATAATTTGATCCTTACCAAAAAAAATCCCTAGTTGCTTAATGTCCTTCCCAAAATGTATTATCTAGAATGAAATTCAGCACTTCATATCTAGGTCTAACTAGAGAGGGATACATTGGGACTCTCAGTTCCTTTAATCAAGATGATGAATTTCTATTAATGTACCCTAAGATCACATTAGCTGTTTTGGCTATCATACTATTCCTTGGATTATGTGGAACTTGAAGTCCACAAAATCATCCAGCTCCTTCTCACATAAATGCTTATCTAGACATATTTTCTCCTTACTGTGCTAAAACAGTAGATATTTTTGGACTTAAGTGCTGAACTTCACATGGAACTATTAAATTTGCTCTTGTTAGATCTATCCTTTCATTGCAACCTGTTAAAATCTTTTTAAAAATTTAATCCACCTTCTAATATATTAGCTTTTCCTCTCACCATTATGTCATTCTTAAATGTGATAAGCATCTTCTGTCTATAGCCAAATTATTGATTTTTTAAAAATGTTAAACAGAATAGGACCAAGTGAGAGAAAGAACTCAATAGCACTACACTAAAGGTAGTTAGGTAGCTCAGTGAATAAAGTGCTAGGCCTGGAGTCAGGAAGAGCTGAGTTCAAATCCAGTCTCAGACACTTACTTAACTGTGTAACCTGTATAACTAGCTGTATGACCCTGGGAATTACTTAACCTCTGTTTCCCTTAACCCATTGGAAAAGGAAATGGCAAACTGCTCTAGTATCTTTGCCCAGAAAACCCTATACGGGGTGATGAATTTAGACATGACTGAATGACAACAAATATTATCCCAGAATATCATGTACTCTGAGTACAGATGAAATAAATATACAAATATGAATACATATACATGTATGCCTTGAGATATATATATATATACACATATAATTATATATTATATATTATATATTATGTGTACGCATATAACCCAGGGCTTATTGCAATAAAACTCTCCTCACCAGAGGAATAAATAAGGGCTTGATATTGCATCCCTATGTGAGAGGCAGAGTTAGCACGGGAATTTAAGAAAGGAGAATTTTCATGATTCAACAGAATGATTCCAGATTCTTTTTGGGAATAGTTCCAAAGAAAAAGAGAGCAGATACATAGGGAAAAGCTGGCTCCTAAATATATCCCTGATTTCCAGCTTGCTACATTAGAGACTTTGGAGAATTTTTCTTGGTTGAGATTGATTAAGACAGGGGAGAGGGAGGGAGAAGGGGGAAAGAGAGGAGAGGAGAGGAGAAAGTTAAGAGATGGGAAAGATTGAGATCTCCCTATCAGTTGGAATGGAATTATTTCACTGCCAGTGGGAGAATATATTAATCATTTGTATTTTTGATATATTTTAATATGTATAACTTTTATTTTTTATGTTTGCTATCCGCTTGAGTAAATTGGTTTATTCAATAGCCACTATTTATGATGCATTTGGTAGAAAAGGGCTCAAGGCTTTGGATATCAGCTTGGGGTACCCCTTTTTTAAGGAATAGCAACCAGAAAAGAAACCTGAAAAAAATCATTCCCAAGATTTATAATATTTAGAGGGCATATAGTTCTCATTATAATTCAGTATCTTACTATTTTTTAAAGCAGAACACAATAACCATCCTAGTGGTTCCTTCTTCTCCTCTTCAGACAGGAATCAGTGTCTCCCTTAGAGAGGGATGATTAAAATTTCAGAGAGATCTATTTATGCTTCCTGAGAGCAGCATTTAGACAATTCATATAGATATACATAATCATCATTTATAATATCCATACTCTAGAGTCTAATGCTTTTAGACACTGACATGAGAGGACACATGAGAATCTGATACCATGCTGTCTTGATTGGTGGCTCTAGTTCTTAAATACCTCTTTCAGGAAAATCCAAACACTATTATTCACTGCACTCCCCACTTTCTGGATACCTCTTCCACAACCTTACTTATCAGTTCTTATACTCTTCTAACATCTAGCACAGCTCTTAGCACAAAATAAGGATTTAATTAATATTTTTTTCATTCATCCATCTAAGAGTCTTATACTCAGTTTCCACACAATAAAGTTAAGTCTTATATAACCAGTGAGCAAATTTTATGCATTCTCTCTTAATCTGGAGAGTCATACTGACTCACGGTCCAGTTCGTGGTAAATAACATTGTTCTGGATGGAGCAAACAAGGCAGTAAATCTGATGCCATTTCATTACTGGTAACATGATCCCAATAAGCAACAAGCTGACCAAAAAAAAGAGTTCCAAATAATAAGTTCCTTTTAATTCTGTTTACATAAGCAATAACTAAAAAGTGTTCCCTTGGATTGAAGTCAGAAGCTCCTGTTTTCTAAAATGTTAAGTAAAACAATGTATAATTTCAGAATTAAAATGTTAAATTCTTAAAGCCTTGATTATATTTTGAAGTGTAAACATGTAAAACAATTGCAATTTTGTTGATCAAGATAATATAAAAGATTACATACTTATCGTTAGGAATGTAAATATCTTTTATCCCCAAAATTTTTTGTTATAAAACTAAATAAATTCTGAAGAGTTGATGCTTTTATTTCTCTCTTTAAAGCAAAAGTCTAAAAAGACAAAATTCTACTCAGTTTAAGAATCATATAATTTTAGAGATGGAAAGAATCATCTAATCTAGTGCCCTTAAAGATGAAGAAACTAAAGCCAGAGAGGCAAATGACTTACTTGCCCAAAGTCAAAAAGATAGATGTACATACACACATTTGTTTGCATTTTGTCTCCTCTATTAGAATGTGAGCAGCTTGAGGGCAGGAACCATACTTTTCCATTTCTTTATATCCTCAGAATATAGGCAGGTAACAAGTACTTATTAAGTGCCTGTTGATTGATTGATTCTGAGACTGGAGGCATCTCTAAGCATCACCAGACTGCCAACATGATCCATAGTCCACGTGCTAAACAAAATTAATTTTTAGATTTAGAAGTAATTTTGCTATGTCTAGTTTATCTTTAAGAAAATCTAACCATAATATTTTAAAGCATTCTACCTTAAAAAATTACACTTACATAGTTTCTTTACTCAGGGATATTTAGGAGCCAGCTTTCCCCAACATATCTGCTATCTTTTTCATGTGCATTTTACCTCAAAAGAAGTTATAATTATATACAGGGAGAGGTACCTAAAGTAAAGATTAAGACAAATCAATGAATATTATCAAAAATGGATATTATCACCCCCAGGTCTATAAAATGTTCATCCAGTAGGGATAAAGTTGAGGTAACCAGATGAACTACAGCTCCAACATATAAGTACAATTATGATCATTATTAGGACAATAAATGTATTTATGCCCAAGATGATGATAGAAGGGTAAGGTATAATAAGGGAAGGCATTTGGTATTATTGATTGAGAATCATTTAGGAAAGAGCAACACTCATAGGTGTCATGGGAATGGCAGTGGAAAGATGTGTGTCTTTCTATTAAATCCCACATTCTCAGGAAAGGAAAACAGACTACATGTACAGCAAGTCCATTAGGTTTAGCTAAAGCTCTTAGGTTCAATAAAGTACTTCGATCAATCCACATTTCTTCTGCATTATCTTGCTATTCTGGAAGACCATGATAGAGAAAGGATTGGAGGAAATAATGTGCTTACATTGGTTTCTAAGGTTTACGTTCAATACTGCTTTGCCATGTGGCAAACTAGGCTAAACAGATGACAAATGAGCTCTGCTAGCATGCAAAGCCAATGAGCAGACATATATGTAACAATGGTCTTTTCCTAAAACAATCCCAAACTGAATATCCATCAATTCAGATATCAATACCTGTCCAGAAGGGAAAAAAGTTCCAGTAACAAGTTTTAAAGTAAGAAGTGATAATAAATTAACAAGCATATTGAGTGTGAATATACTATCAAAAATTAAGAGGTAAAAAAGGACCAATATCTGTATAATTACTGCTATTATTTGCCCAACTAAGGAAAACCATGTGATTATCATGGATTCCTTCACCTATGTATCAATCAAACAACAAGTATTTATCAATTATGTGTTCAACACTGTGCTAAATGCTAGAGAGACAAAGTGAAAAACCTCCCTTCTCTTAAAGAGTCTACACTTCAACAGAATGTATGTCAAGTGGCTAATGTAAAAGGCAAGTAACACTGGCATACATATGCAAGAGTAAAAAATAAAATACACTCATTTAACAAAAGATAGAAGAATTTTCCAAAAACACAAAATCTGTTACTTTTATAGCTTGGGAGGACCTCAACAGAAATTCACAATAGTTCATTTGAAGAAGAACTCTAAGACACAGTTTAAAAAGGATAGAGATGGCCTGGCTCCCTCCTTCAGGACAGAATTAGTTCTCCCATTCCTGGGCAATGTGTTAAATGATGAGAAAAAGCAGCTGGGAGAAATGGATCTCAATAATTATTATCCTGATCACTCACATAGGGTGATGGTTGGAGAGTCTATCCTTAAGCACATTATTAATTACTGCATCCTCAATTTTCAGTGACCCAGACAGGTCTTAAAAGACTAAAAATTGCAGAGTAATTTTAGCCTTGGATTAATACAGGGAAATTCCTCATCAGGATTTCCTCTATATTGATGAAATTACAAATCTAGACAAAAAAAAAAAATAACAACTTACATTTATATAGTACTTTAAAGTTTGCAAAGTACTTAGAATGTGTTATCTCATAAGTTTCTCAATAACCCTATGAGGTAACTGCTATTAATATCCCCCTTTTACAGATGGGGAAACTGAAGTTCTGAGAGTTGAAAGCCATAGAGTCAGAGGATTGCCTCTGATAATAGGGCAATTACGAGGTACAGTGCTACAACTTAAGAAGTTCAAGTATGGGGTAAAACAATTTAATAGTTGGGAAAGTAACAACCTCATTTACCTCAGTTTCTTCATCTGCAAAAATGAGCCGGAGAAGGAAATAGCAAACCATTCCAACATCTTTGCAAAAAAAAACCCAAATGGGATAAAAAAAAATGTTAAAAAATTACTTCTGACAAAACACCTGTACTAACTCTATGATACTAAGTAGATTATTTGACATCTCTGACTTTCTCGTTTGTAAAAGGAGGGAACTGAACTAGGTCTCTAAGTCTATGATCTTATGGCTCTGCCCAGAGCCAAACAGCTATCTTCTGGCTGAGGCAGAAGACCCTGGTCTTTCTAACTCAAAATCCAGCATTCATGAGATCACAGACCTAGAGCTGAAAAAAATCTCAAAGACCATCTCGTCCAACATCTTTATTTTTACACATGTGGAAATTAAGACCCATCAGGGTTAAATGACTTGCCTTTAGTTACAGAAGCAGTGAGCTTCAGGGGCAGGAACTAAAAACAGGTCTTCTGACTAATACAACACTATTCTTTCCACTGTACCCCCTGTTTCAAGGTAAGTGCTCTTTCTGTTTCAAAATGTCACAGGACAAATTCTTAGCCTTTCTTCCATCAGTACCTGTCGCAGCAACATGCCCCATCCATTGCTTTCTTTGCTTAGTTTAAATACAATGATGTAAAACACTTGGTTCCAATTGGGCACAAGTATCTTGTTACATCCATAAATTAGTCATCATGAAGTTACTTAAATAACCATTTGCTTATTATCTTCTGAATGTGTTTATATGTGAGAAAACAAGCAAAGCACAAATCTGCCGACACAATTTTTGCATGTTTTATTTTTCTGACTACTTCAAAAGTCAGAGGAATCACCAATCTCACAATATTAGAAAGACAATTTTGAACCAAGAACAGCAGTTACAGAACAAAAGCCATTTGATTATCCTCAGAAACTGAAAATAAAACAAAATTAAATTTGAAGCTACATGCCTATAAAAGGCTGAGCAGTGATGAGCCTTTACCTAAATCTTGTGGCCTTCTATATTTAATTTGACTATAATAAAAAAGGAAACAAACAACATCCAAGCTCAATAATGTCCATTAATGTCCATGTTCTACAGAAAGATATATGTTTTAATGTAAACATCTACTTAAACCTTTTAGAGCATAATTTTTCTTGCCTCCGATTTTTATAGTAAAGGGAATAAAATCTATTTACATTTCCTTTCTATTGCTTTCATTTTCTTTTTTATCTTGTTCTATTTTCTCATGTCTAAATTGTTCATACTGACCTTTTTTCCACTGTCTCTGATTTTTGACTGATGTTAGATGTCCCAAACTGAAACTATCATTTCCCAAAAAACTCTTCCTCCTGACAATTCCTCTTGTTACCCAAGGTCAAAATCTTTAGATATCTTTTTCTTCTCCCTCTCCTTGCTCTCATCTTCATATCCACTTTGTCATCAAATCCAGCCAATTATAGATCACCACTCTCTAACCTATTCTTTCCCTCCTTTTCATTCTCACAATCATCATTGTCCTCATGTAAACCGTCATCAATTCTCATTCAGTCACAACCTCCTAATTGAACTGTCTGCATCTAGTGTCTCCTCTCCCCAGAACATCCTACACAGAGCTCTGTTCATCTTCATTACTAAAAAACCTCCAATGTTTAAATGTCAAGACCAAACAAAATATAAATTCCACAGTCTGGGATCTATTCTCCACTATCAGGCTGTTACCCACTTTTCCAGTATTAACTCACCTTGCTGGTCTTTATACAAGGGCTGCATTTTTTTTCTATTCTCACTTTTACCATATCTTCTCTTTGACCTATAAAGTTCTTTTGCCCATCCCTGTTTGTTGAAATCCTAGTAGTCCTTCCAAGATCAACTCAAATATTACACTTCTTCTAGAAAAGATTTCTATGATTACCATCCACCAAAGTAGAAATGATCTCCCTTTCAAAAACTCATAACACTTTACAATATGCTTTTATATTTATTACATTATAATTTTATATTATGTTGAATATGCTCATTATATTTTCTACTATGTTTTGTGGGTATGCATTTCTTGCTTTTTCCACTAGAGCATAGGTCTTTTTAAGGAAAAGAAAGGGTTTCAATCATCTATCTTTTTCAGTATAAGATAATGTGATGTAGTGAATAAAGAGCTATTCTTGAAGCCAGAAAGACATGGATTCCAATCTTCCCGCCAAAAGATATTGACTGTGAGACCCTAAACAAATTACTTAACCTCCCCACTCCAGATCAGAGGTATCAAACTCTCCATGTTAGAAAACAGCTCCCAAATCCTCCACAAGAACCAGATTAAAATGTCATTGGAAAATGTTGAACAAAATAAATAAATAATATAATACAACATAATTCATCTTAATTTGTGGCTTTCTAAGTAAATACCATTTCTATTTGAGTTTGATATGACTGTTCTAGGCAACCCTCTAAGAAGGAAGCAACCTTAATTGTTGGGAAAATATCCCTTGCCCTATCACAATGAAATACAATGAAATTACATAATTGGTCTCCATTTCTATCCCTAAATCTCTCTACATCTACATAGCATCTGGTATGAAAGAGTCTCTAAAGTTTGTTGTGACTGAAATAATCATGGAGGCAATTATCAACTATAAGTTATGACTCCATTTCCATGAATTGGGAAGAGAGTGGGGCTAATGTTCTTGAACCATGGAAAAAATAATGTACATTTACAAAATCTCTCACTTCAAAGTGTGAACAGTCTATGTGGGGACTGAATGTGAATCACAACATAGTATTTTCACTCTTTTTGTTGTTCTTTGCTTGCATTTTGTTTTCTTCCTCATTTTTTTTCTTCTTGATCTGATTTTTCTTCTGCAGCATGATAATTGTAGAAATATGTATAAAAGAATTGGACATATTTAACATATATTGAATTATTTGCCATCTAGGGAAGGGGTAGGGGGAACAGAGTGAAAAAATTTGGAACACAAGGTTTTGCAGAAGTGAATGTTGAAAATTATGTATGTGTTTTTAAAATAAAAAGCTTTAAAATTTTTAAAAAGTGTGAAGAATCTAGTTTACAAAACTAATCAAAATGATACAATGTAATCACAAAATCCAAAAGCATACCGCCATGAAACTCATTCTATTTCTCCTGAAACCTGTCCCTGTCCCTTTCTTCTGATGACATTTGTTATGTCTGTAGCATCATGATTCATCTAGTTTCCTATATTCATGACTTTGATGCTACCATATCTTTGCTATAACCTTCCCATCCTTTGAAGCTTAACTCAAATACGATCTCCTCCCGTAAGCCTTCTCTGACCTCCTGTTTGATAATGACTGGCTGGCTCCCCTTCAAATTTCACAGAGAACTTTTGTGGTGAAACCTTCTAATACCATTTGCATGAAAAACTGTCTATGCCCTTAAAATCTTACTCTCCTACTGTATTTAAGGCCATGGACCAAAGGACCAAGAACCAAATGTTACATAAAGTTTCATATGGATTACCCTGAAATACATATTATTTTATTTCAATTAAATTTAAGGGAAATATCAGAAAAGTAAACCTTCTAAAGCCCCTACCCCCAAAAAAAGTTCAAAAATGGAAACAGAAAGTGAGCTAAATATCTCTTATATCATTAAATAATGCCTTAACAAAAAATTATCCCAATACCATCAACATTATACGTTATATTTCTGACACACACACACATATATATTATAATTTCTTGAAAGGTGATCTCAATAAACTAGCCAGAAGTACAGCAAGATTTAGAACCAGACAAATCATTTTTCAGTTCTTTAAAAAAATTAAGAAACCAAACTCATAACTAGCTATGTGACTTGGAGCAAATCACTTCTTTCTCAGATTTTGGGTTTCTTTCTCATTTAAAAAACAAAGGAGTTGAACTAAATGATTTTCAAGATCAATCCTATGTTGGAATATTTTTCATTATTAAAATGACAGAGTTAACCAAGTGAAGGAGATACCTTTTCTGAGATTCCTATTTGAGAAAAGGGGAATAGAGGAAATGTAGAGTAGGATGGGAGTGGGAAAAGAGAGAAAAAGCTAAATCTTCAACTTATCCATTAAATATTGGATACTTGCTATTTTTAAAATGCATTTGATAAATTTTCAAAATCTTTCATATCTCTCTGCCTAAGAAGAATTTTAAGAAATAGCACTTAAATAAGTTTAATTGGTGATTCTCTCCTCTGAGGGAAATCTGTATTCTAAAGTAGAAACAGATTGACTGAAAAATCACCACCATCCTTAATGAAGCACATCCTCTTAGATAATAAAGGTCAGAGAGCTGATTTAGCTATGGAAATGGAATTAATTATCACAAAACCATAGGATTTAGAACTATAAGGGACCTTAGAGATCATTTAGTCCTACAATCTTATTTTAGAAATGAAGAAACTGAACCATAGAAATGGAGGAAAGAGCATCCAACATAACTCAGTAAAGTACCAGGGAATAATAACTCAAACTGATGAGCAAGATGCTATTATATGAGTCAGCCATTAAACTTTGAAGAAGGGAGAGGTACCTAAATCCTGAAGGATACTTAGCCTTAGGCAGAAATAGAGAAGAAGGTTGGGATTTCCCCGCAGTAATTGGGCCAGTCAGCTTATTGCTACTACTAACAGTGCAATCTGATTCCCAGGTTTCCTTTAGCAGCAATCTTTCTCTGCCTTTACATAACCCATTCCCCATAGAATAAGCTACAACAATTTATTTTCTTCTTCCCCAAGTATTAACTCTGAGGGGCAATCTTTGTTGGACCATTGCATTCAAAGGATATAGAAGCAATTCATGTCGTAAAGAAAATGTTGGGTATGGCTGTAAATATCAATTCTACTACTTCCTATACAGCCCTGGGGTGGGAGATGATTTCTGCCTTCCATCTCTGTCCTTCAGTTTTTTCATCTATAAAGTGAAGATGTTAAATTAAATAATTTCTAAGGTCCCTTTTAGCTCTAAATCCTATGATCCTATGATAACTACTTCCATTTCCAAAACCAGTTATTTTTAATTTTTTTGTGAGATAAATCCCTCCTAAACTCAGGTGAGATGCCGGAAAAAAATGCTTATTTCCTAGACAGTTCAGCAGAATCTCTACATTTTCTTCTGCTCTCTGAGATAATGGTGCTTATTTGCGATTAGTAAAAAAAAAATGACACTTTAAACCTAACATCAGTAGGATGTGTAAGTTGAGTAGGTTTTCAAGTAAGAATGCTGTTTATATATCACATCATCCATAATTTTTTTCTGGGTCTCTTTTGTAACATAATACTATATTTTTATGAGATAAATAGTCAGGACTAAGAAATTCATCTCTTCAATTAATATCCTGAAAACAGGATGATATATGAGCAGATTTCCTTAACATCCAACAAATATTAAGTCAAAGAAACATGTTCAAAAGATTTGCCATTGTTATTAGAGAAAGTCTAAGGTTCCAAGTGAAAGAAAGATTTCCCAGAGATTATGAGATTCTCTAGACAGCTAGGTTAGTGGATGCGATTGTGTTAATTTTATCAAACAGGTATATAATTCCTGAAAATCATTCTACTTTTCTATCTACATAGTTTAAAAAAACCAAACAACTTAGTAGATGAAGAGTATCTATTATCCAGATTATGCTATGTCATTGAATGGACAACTCTATAGATATATGTGTGCATATGTGTATACACACATACATGTGTGTAGGTATATATATAGTTCAGCAATAGGAGAAATTAATGTGAATTTTCAGGCAAGTGAATTTAAGTGGATAAAAAACAGGGGTACACACAAACACACACACACACACACACACATACATACACACAATGACCTAGATATATTGAGCTATTGGATATAGATAAATGAGATAGAGATATACAGATATGGATACAAATTATTTAGATATATGTAGATATCAATATAGAAGGATAACAAAGGATAAGTGAAGGTATAGGTATAGGTGAAAGTGAACATGAAGTATAGAATAGATATGAGACAGAAATAAAGACCTATTGATTACATAATATTTTTGAGAGATTATAAATCTGCTTGATGTAATCAGAAAAATATCATTTACCAGTATTTGGAAGATCTTATTATTTATAGAGAGTCTGGGGATTTCTCTTCCATTTGGACATACATTGTTAATAGTGGCAAATATGTTTGAATATGTATATATACATATATATAATGTGTATATGTAAATATTATATGTGTGCATATAAATTAATATATGCATGCATATATGTGTGTGTTTATATATTATATGAATATAATACATAAATATATCACACTAATCTTTCCCATCTCTAAGGAATATATCCAAACCATAAAATGTGGTATGTGAAACACTTGAATGATAACCCTGTATCTTACTTCATTAATTAAAAAGATGTTTGTTATATGCAAAGCAGTATGCTAAACATTGTGGATCTAAATAGAAAAGTAAGATCGTCCTTGTTCTCAAGGAACTCACATTTCAATAGAGAAGACAAAAAACACAAACGATGGTTTCAAAAACAATTCAAACTGAAAGAGCCCAGGATTCTTAGGTATAGTAGTAGAGTGGATAGCAATGCTTATTCTCCAATTTCATTTCCGCTGATAAGTTCATAAATTTTTCTAATGTTGAACCATTTGATAGTGCCATGGAATGACTTATTACATAATTACAAAGGCAGCATTACTCCTGTCTCCGAAACACAACTATAAGCTTCTTGAGAGAACTTATATTTCATAAAATTCATCTATTCCTACAGAATAGCACAGTACTGGGCAAAAATTCTAAATTAAATTCCTGAAATGTCTTCCTTTATGACTGTTTCAGCAAAGTTTTGTACCATTTAAAAACTTTAATAATAAAAAATAATCACAGTTTCAAAGCAAAGGTGAACATAAACATGATGCATAAATAGTAAGATGTTGAAGACTTAGATCTGGTAACAAAAGAAGAATTAACCAGTATGTCTCTATTGAGTCCCTGGAGAACTTATTTTTCCCCTGTTTCCTAAAAAGAGAAGAAAAGAGGAGGGGAAGGGAAGAGAAAGGAGAAGAGCAAAGAGGGGGCAGGAGAGGAGAAGAGAAGAGAGGACACAAGAAGCAAAGGGAGAGGAAAAAATAAAAGGATAGAAGAGGAGAAGAAGAGAGAGGAGAGAAAGAAAAGGAAAAAAGGAGAGGAGGAGGAGAAAGAAAAGGAGGAGGAAGAAGAGGAGGAGGAGGAGAAGAGAAAAAAGGGGAAGCTTGAAGAAGCAATAATGTCAAAAGGCATGAGAGAAGACAAGATGTGAGGAAATAAGGAAGGCCAGGTGAACCCATGTTGCCACTGATGCTATTCCTTCGTGTATGGTTATACTGCTATCACAATTTATCACACCCATGTCATTGCCAATGTAAATGGAGGAAGACAAAAATAAAGACCTCCACTTAATATGAAAGTGGGCACTAAGCCTAAGCAACAACTTTCATGGAGAATGAGTAGAGGAACAAGAGACCCAGATCAGCAGAAAGTACAGAGAGCAGCTATAAATGGGAGCAAGAAATGATCTGTACCAGCAAGAGACTCGGGCAGATCTAGACACTGCTGAACTTGCAGAGGGGCAGATCCAAGACAGTGATTACCTTTCTTTTTCTACCATCTCTCCTCTCCCTCTCCAGGAGAGTGTGTATCCATTCCCAACCTTATCTCTGCTTTAAAAAAAAAGTTTTCTTTTACATTTTTATTTGTCTACTACCAAAAACAGCATTGTAATAAAATGCACTAACCAATGAATCATTTATATATGCTTTATTTGCTCAAAGGCAACTGAGTGAGTAACTATGATTGGTCAGATGCAAAAGGAAAAGCAGATTTTCATAAGTAGTGAGCTATTCCCAGTATGGGGACTCTGAACCAGACAGAAAAGAAATTTTATTGATTCATAATAATTATAAGCTTCCCAAAGGCAGAGAAAGAACAAGTGAATCCAAAACTTAGATCAATATAGTGTGATGGAGGTGAGGTAGAACCTAAGGAAGTTTCTCCTTTTCCATTATATTTTCTTAAAGAAGGCTTAAAAGAAAATCCATTTGCAGGGCATTGCCTTCAACTCATTTTGTGATAGTGCTCAAAGAGAAACCACAGCTATAAAGAAACAAATAGTACAGCCCCCAGGAAGGTAGTAGTCAGCCAAGATGGAGTAACTAGTTCTGTCCATTAACCTTTTGCCCTCTATCCACACACTACTGGAAATTACCACTACTATTAGTCATATTTATACATGTGCTCACTTATATATGACTCAAGAGAAAGATATACAGTAAATGTGAATAGATTGCAGAAGATTATCAACCATAAAAACACCATCAGGGACATTTAAGAATGGAAACAGAGGTGGGCCAGTCAAATAACAAAAGTAAGGGATAAAAGATAGATAAGTCTTATACTTTATCTGTAAGATATTAAATAAGAAAAACAAATGAAGGCCTCTAGCACGTGGATTAGAATTTCTTATGGAGGATTTTTTAAAATAGATGGAAAAATTATATAAAATAGGAAGATATGAATTGTGATCCAATGTACAAAGGGAAGGAATAGCCACATCAGTGAAATCATATGTCTGCTGAAGTAAGAAAGTAGATTAATTGTGATGTGACTTCATTACACACACACATTGGGAGAGAGACAGAGACAGAGACAGAAAGCAGACAGACAGAGACAGAGGCAAAGACAGAGAAACAGACACACAGAGAGAAACAAAGATACAGAGAGATAGAAAAAGAAAGAAAGAGAGAGGATCTCTCTCAACTTTTATACAACCACACTAAATTCCACCTGTGAAAAGAAAAATAAGCTTTTATGAATTTATAAGAAAGACAAATATTTAACATTAAAAGAATATGTGACTGATTTACTATGACATCAAAGTTCAAATAGAAGTTTTTTTTTTTTTACCCAATGACAATGGCACAATTTGTATAAGATTAGATTTCAGGAAAGGTCAGATTTATGACAGTAGCTTCCAGGGAAAAAGAAACTTGTCAGGACTGGTATTGAAGTTTCTAGTTACTTTATCAGAACTCACTAAAACTTTGAAGTTCAAGATCCCCTACTTGTAATGGAGTGCTGAGCCAAATTCCTGAACCCTCCCCCTGAGCCACAGCTTCTTTTCTTTCCTTCTCCCTTGATCTGTCTCAAATTGGCAATTAATCTAGAGGAAGGCAGACTTTTCAGGGTTTCCTTCCTACAGGAGGGAAGTGGGTTGGTAATATTGTTAGAAGCTGAGCAAGCTTTGAAAGGGCCTTTTACTATCCTCATGTCAGAACTAGACTAGAAAGCTCAGAATTAAATCCATCTCACTTATTCTAGAGAGGATATTTTTATCTCCATCACCTAACATATATATGCTGATTTTCTAGAGAACTAAGATTTGTTCTTCCTTCCTTCCCAGTTATTCATTAAATCAGTCACTTTTGAGATTTGAAAAACTAACTTCCTATGTCAATTAAGTACTACTAGAAGTCCTTAAGTTTTCTCAAACCTCTTCAAGAAATCCTGTGATCACAAATGGCATTGCCAGGTAGAGTAGCCAGCCTGATTTCATGAAAATCCACACTAAAATGTTTCAGATGTGCTGTTTAAAAACAAAGTATCCTGGGAAAATACCAAAACTCATCTTAATTTTATCTAATCATCAGAAAGGAATAAGGAGATTGGCAAATATATAGTATGATATCTGAATTGGAGGAAAAAAAACATTAATTTGGTTAAGACACTTGCAATAGTTCTACAAGTCAATAGTATTCACTGAAGGACTGAAGAATTGACTTCCAGGTTTAAGAACCCAGTGTGATTTCTTAGATACCACAAAGTTAAAAATGTCTTGGCTTGAAACCCTCACTAAAATCCACTTGTCAAGGTTTCACCATAGAGACAGAGAATTCATAGTCAAGAGATCACTGTTACATATAGTCTGTGAATCACAAAGTGATATATAAGTGATCTTGGATTGGTTTATTAGATTAGCCATTTATTACTTTGAAAAATGTACAGAGAAGTCCAGCTTTTACCAGAAAAGGGAAATGCTAGCTAATTTCTATGGGCTTAGGGGGAAGGAACGGCATGGAACACCAACCAATATTGTCAGATCCTGTATACCAAGGCAAGCAAACCTAGATTTGTGAGTGAGATAAGAGACTGAGGAAGAACTTTTTTCTAAGTCACGATTTTGCCTGATTTATTCAATCCTTATTTATTCAATCAGCCCCTGCTTGTGTTGGTGACAGCCTTTGGTAGGAAAAGTGTGGGAGTAAGAGGAATAAGGAAAGAATGAGGCATACGGAAAGAATGAGGCAGAGTTAAGACAGCATGGACTCACCTATATTGGTAAATGCAGATTATGATCTGAGCAAATACAAACTCCAAATGCAAGCTTAGAGCATCATCACAGATAAAAAGTATTTTAAGCATCTCATTAGGTATGATATGCTATACTGGTTATTGGTAATAGTCCTTTGACTATTATCTTTCAGTTTTAGTAATATGAAAAAAATTAATATTAATCATTAAGAGAGAAGGGATCACAAG
Organism: Sarcophilus harrisii; assembly: GCF_902635505.1. NCBI lineage: Eukaryota > Metazoa > Chordata > Mammalia > Dasyuromorphia > Dasyuridae > Sarcophilus > Sarcophilus harrisii. Next base: position 142,656,468 of record NC_045429.1, read on the forward strand.
ATCACAGCTCTAAAGCTAAAGAAATAATGTATTAAAGCTCTCTCATTTTATAATTGAGATATGGAATCTAAGGCCCAACATCATACAGGAAGTAAGCTTCAGAGGCAGAATTTGAGTTTAGCTCTGACTTTTAGTTCACAGACAACTAGGTAGCACAGTGCTGAACTTGGATTTGAAAAGCCCTTTCTTAGCCTAAAATGTTTTTGTCATTGTTTTTCATTTATTTCAGTCATGTCCAACTCTTCATGATTCCTTTTGGGATTTTCTTGGCAAAGATGCTGGAATGATTTTTTATTTCCTTCTCCAATTCATTTTACAGATGAGCAAAGTGAGGTAAACAGAGTTAAGTGACCATATCAGGGACACACAGCTAGAATCTGAGGCCAGAATTAATCAGGTATTCCTTACTCCAGTCCTGGCACTCTATTTATTATACTACCCATAGGTGCTTTTAGCTTTGCTTAAAATTTGCTTAGCCCAGTTCCTGGTACATAGTGGGGACTTAATAAATGATTGTTTCCTTTCTTCCTTCCTCTAACTCCAAAGCCAATTTTCCCATTAGTACTATGAAGCTTCTCTGATTAAATGTTAATCTCTCAAATGATTATACTATGCCTTATAGGATTATAGAATATTAGAATTCAAAGGGAACAGTCCCACTATCCAAGGATACTCAGGAAGCAGTCAGGAAAGGTATACTAAATGGAAAGAAAAGTATTGACACGGTATATGTGGACAGCTCCATGATAACCAGATAAAATACACACTGCAAAGGACCTTCCTTCCCATCCCCCATCTACCTTGTCCCTTCCACCCCCCATCCCCCTGCACTTGGTCCTTCCCAGCCCCCTCCACCTTGTGAATCCTTAGAGATTGGACCAAAGTCTAAGGATCTGCTCTTTATTATAGTAAGCCTTAGGGAACTACTCTAGTGTAACCTAGCAGAGACAGCCTGGAGAACCCCTGGAGAACCAGCTCCGCTCACCAGGAAAGAGAACCTGGTTGTTTTTGATCTGAGTCTGGGTTGATAGCAATTAATAAAACACATCCTTTCCTTATCCCCCTAATCCCAAAACCCAGTCTCATAAATTAGTCTCAAGATTGCAAAAAAAAAAAAAAAAATCCTACACCAAAATGGCCACTGGGAACGTGAAAAGAATTAAATAAATTTACTTTGATATTTTTGCTCTTTTACTCTACTGATCTGAGGACAACAGAAAGTAGTATAAATTCAAATATGGAAATAGAAGATATCCCTAAATATGGGGCAGGACCCAGTCAGACTCTGACTATTAAATAAAATTTGAGGACCAATTTTTAAGATGAGGTGATTACAAATGAATTACTTTGAGGCATTGCCAGTTCTATGTATGCTTCACCAAGACAGGCAACCTGAACCAGTTTGTCATTTTAAAGGGTCCTGCCAGTATTATTTTAACACATGACCCCAGAAGGGCTCTTATCAAATAATTTTTTAAAAATAGATATTGATGTTTATGCCAAGAGACAAGATGAAATAGTAGGTAAGAGTCAGGAAGCCTATGTTCAATTTCTGCCTTTGACACGTATCAATTAGTTGTGACCACCAGCAACGTATTTAATGTCTCAAATCTCTAGGCAATTCTTTGTATGTTGTACAGCAGGTGCCAGGCTGCATTGAAAAAGAGAGTTTCCTCACTGGAAATCCCCTATACCAATTAAATCAGAGTTTAGGTTCTGCCAAATTGCTGAAATAGCATAAAACCCATAAATTTCAGAGGAGTTGCCAACCTGCACTTTGAGAATTTCCATACTAGAAGTTCCATTTGGTGGTGAAATAGTAGATCCAGACCTCAAACATTTATGCTCCGGAATTATGGATACAAATACATACACACTTATACACAGACACATATGTATATATACATGCATACATACAAATATACATGCACACCCAGTGAAAGAACTCTGGGAGATGACTATGAACCACTACATAGAATTCCCAATTCCTCTATTTTTGCCCGCCTACATTTTTTATTTCCTTCACAGGCTAATTGTACACTATTTCAAAGTCCGATTCTTTTTGTACAGCAAAATAACTGTTAGGACATGTATGTTTATATTGTATTTAATTTATACTTTAACATACTTAACATGTATTGATCAACCTGCCATCTGGGGGAGAGAGTGGGGGGAAGGAAGGGAAAAATTGAACAAAGGGTTTGGCAATTGTCAATGCTGTAAAATTACCCATACATATAACTTGTAAATAAAAAACTATAATAAAAATATATACATGCAAACATAGATGTGTGTATCTATAGTACAAAGTACTATAGTAATATATATATATAATATATATATACACACACACACATATGTAGATATAGATCTAAATAGTGAAAAGTGAAATGGAATATTAAGATAAAGAGATCCAGATAAAAGAATGGAAACACTCTAAGGAAAAAGCCAAAATATCTTTGTGATATGAAAGAAGAAAACAGACAAAGACAAGGAATACAGGAAAATAAGCTCAGCATTCCAAGAAGCCAAATTCACTAGAAAAGGAAGGTTAAAGAAGTTGAAGAAGGCCTTAAGTTTTTGATTACATAAAACTGGTGACATCTCTGCCCAAATCTGGCCCTAGCTTGCAGGTTAAATCTTGATCATTCCAGAGACCAAAAGGCCTCTATTTTCAACTATCACATTCCTTCTCCCTTAAAAAAAAATTGTTTTCTTTTTCACAATTGTCACATTCCTTCTCTTGCTTATTTCAAACTTCCTATTCACATCAAATCTAGTCAGATCACGACATCCTTGGCAAAGATAGAGACACATCTGGAGCAACTAGGTGGTGCAATGGATAGAGCATTGGTTATGAAGTCAGGAGGACCTGAGTTCAAATCCAGTGTCAGACACTTGATCCTGGGCAAGTCACTTAAACCCAATTGTCTCTCAGGGAAAGGAAAAAAAAAAACAGACAAAGATAAATCCATGGAGTCTTCCCCCAAGAATAAGAAATTTGAAGTAAAAATAGCTCCTGTTATCTAGAGTTCATTAAGTAATAATAAGCCTTATTCCTAGGACACATTATAGGTCTCCCAAATGGTAAGAACACCATCTGCCTCATGAGGGGTCTATTTAAAAATGGGATCTAAAAGCTGCTGGAAGATTTATCTAAAACAAAACAAAATTACCTTAATTTGTCACTGCCTTAGGACAAAAAAAAAAGGAATTTCAAATGTAGTTCTTAAAGTAAGTCTGGGATTTAAAAAATATTAATATTAAAAATAGAGACAGCTAAACATAGTCGATTGAGAATCTTCCCAGAAGTCAGGACAACCTGATTTCAAATTCCATCTCTGATGCATGTAATTCTGGGTGAGTCACAACCTCTGTAAGGCATTTAGTCTCTCTTACCAACACCCAAAGATTTATAAATGCAAACAGTTGCTAACTTATATTAGTAGAGGAAGTCTCCTCAATGGAGAATTCCCAACAAGTCCCAATCAAAAAAAAAATGTTTCATTGTAATGAACATTGACATCTTATTAATTATATTATTGATAAGATTATTTCTTTTAAATATATTTTAAACATAAAAAATCATTTTTCTTGTCTATGAGCTTCAATTAAGAAAAAAAGTTTCCTGAAGTGTGGGCACCAGGAAGTATGTGCTACCCAACAAAAGGTAGGAACAAGGATCAATTGCTTAGCTTTTAGTAAGAAAAATTCCACGGGACAGACAATGTGGTATAGTAGAAGCAGAGACAGTCTTAGAGACAAGAAGAATTGGGTTCAAATCCCTCTCCATCACGTACTTTCTGTGTGATGATGGTCAAGTCATCTAACTTCTCAATGTCTCAGTCAATTCTCTAAGATTATGCTGTATAACAACAGTGCCCTACACCAAATATGAAATTCAAGTCTAGAGGAAAGAAAAAGGTATTTTGAGGGCAAAATCTTTTATAAAAGGACCTAAAAGAATTCTGAAGAAATTTCTAAGTGTGACCACTCCACCAGAGAGGCTTCCTAGGCAGAATTACTCTCAGCATTGGTGAAAAACATCAAAGTCATCTCTATACATTATGGTCCACACTGATAAAAGGATAAAAGAAGAAGTTCCTCTCCTTTTTCTTAACCACTAAGAGAACCCTAAAAGCAGTCTACAAGTCAAGGAATAAAGAAAAAAAAGACAGGGAACATGAAAACCCAAGGACCCATCATTTAGAAGTACTACTCTGAACTACCTGTAATTAGTTTTAAAAATAACAATAACTTAATAATTTAATATTTATAAAATACATTATAATTATTATTTTATTTAATCCTTACAACAACCCTAGAAGTTAGGTGCTGTTGTTATTTATTTAAGAGATGAAGAACTTGAGTCAGAAAAAAATTAAGTGACTTGTTCAGGATCAGACAGGCGGCATTTGAATTTCAGACTTTTCAATATTCTATTTACAAACCTTGTTACTTATTTCGCTGACTCTAATGCAAAAAAATTTCTGATTGAGATTCATCAACTGATAGATCTCGTTATCAGAAAGTAAAAAAAATCAAAGCACCTAAGAAATGAAAAAGCACCTAATTTGTGAATTAAATACCCGGAGTACTAGTAATACAGGTCAGAAGGCATAGAGGCATCTAGGTCTGGAATAAGGAAGATTTGATTTCAAATCTAGATTCAGTCACTTAATAGCTTTACAATCCTGGACAAGTCACTTAACCTCTGTCTGCCTTGGTTTCCTCAACTGTAAAAAGGGAATAATAATAATAGCCTCTATCTCGCAGCATTGTTGTGAGACAGTATTTGTTATATATAAAAAAAAGTATTTAGCACAGTGCCCGGTAACACAGACAACCAGGGTCATCTCCTATAGCTTGATCTATATATGTTGCTACTGGACCCAGATGACTCTGGAGAGGAAAATGAAGCAAGTGACTTTGCCCAGCCCTCCCTCACTTAAATCCAATTCATTTGCATGTCATGGCAGCACCTTCCGTGATGTCATGTTCTCTTTAAAAAGGAAGAACAACAACATAAATGCTTATCGCCTTCCCCATCCCTTTCTTTTTCTTCCTTTAATTCCAAATTTACAATCCCATAATTCTTAGTAAAGTCTCTTGTGCCATTAGAAAGAGAGATTCATTACCAGTTGCTACCCATGCTACCAAAATATAGTGTTGATTCATTGATACAAATTCAGAGACCTCCACCAGTATTCTCAGTGGCAGAATTTGTATGTCAATGATTAATTTTATAATTTGTAAAAATATTGAGCACAATTCCTGGAACATAGTAGGCACTGTATGAATGCTTATTCCTTTGTCCCTTCCTTTCCCTGAAGATTACAATACATTGGGATGATCAGGTTGTACAACCCAAAGTTGTGGATGATAGATGGCATACAAAAGGTACAAAGGCCCTTTCCAGTCCTGAACCCTGTAATTATGGGACAATAAGTGCCATTACATTGCAGAGAAGACGGAGTAAAGGTGAGAGCAAGGGAGGGAGGGAAGGGGGAGAGAGAGAGAAAGAGAGACCTATAGAGAGAAAGAGAGACTGATAGAGAGACCAATAGAGAGAAAGAGACAGACAGAGACAAAGACAGAGAGATAGAGACAGAAACAGACAAACAGAAACAAAGAGAGGCATAGAGAAAGACAGATAGACAGAAAAAGACAGAGAGACAGAGACAGAACAGAGAGAGACAAAGAGAGGCAGAGACAAGAGACAGAGGCAGAGAGAAACAGACACAAAGAGAGACAGAGACAGAGAGTGAGAATGAGAAGAAGGAAGGGAGAAAGAGAGAGAGACTGATGGGGGTTGGGGGAAGAAGGAAAAGGAGAAGGAAAAAGAAAGGGAGAGAGTAAGAGAGAAGGAAAGAGAGGGGTGGAGAAATAGAGAGAGAACAAGAGCTTTTAACTTGGAGGACCAATCCTCCATGGGAGGGCAGATCATATAAGGAGAGGATTTGAAGGATAATAATAATTGAAGTGGAAATGGAGAGGACTGGGGACAGAGAGAGAACAAGAGAAAAGGCATAAAGTAATTTGAGGCCATATTGAAGAAGATCTTGAATGCCAGGCTAAGCAATTTGGATATTATTTCTATAAACAGAGGAGATTCATTAAATGTTTTTTAAGCAGAAAGGGGCAACATTAGTAAAGTGGCATTTTGGAAGAATTAATTATCTGGTGATGGGTAGAGTAATTAACAAAGGAAAAACTCAAGGCAAAGAGACTATTTTAATTTCAATGAGGGTATACACTAGGGTAGTATCAATGGTTACAGAACAGAAGGGACAGCAGAGAAATGCATTGTAAAGCAAGAATCAACCGAACTCTGTGACTGATTAGGTTTGTGGGGCCTGAGTGTTGCTTCAGTTAGGTCATCAATTTATACCCATGAAGTAACACTTCTCTTACACAGAGATCATATGTTCTCTAGTTTCATAATCTGGAGCACAACTGAGAGCCCAGAAGTAATTAAGGCAACCATCTGAGCAGCCAAAATAGATATCCCAAAATTCATGCACTTGATTCATTGGACAACCTCTTGCGGACTTTCACTCAGAGCCTATTAACTCTAAATTTAGACACAAATCTAACAAACTTGGCTAGTTGTTTTCCCAGCCCACAGTGGATCAGAACCACAAATAAGGAGATGAAGCTTCTAGAAGAATGCCCCCTGTAAACAACTAGACATGATTGTCAATAGATTGACAGCAAAGGAGACAAAAACAACAAAAAGCATATAGAAAAACTCTAAAACCACAGCAGTATGAAGCCACTTGATATAGGATAAACAGCTCTGCCCTAAAAACAGGCAAGAAAGATCAAATTACTGTCCAAATGGCATGTTCAATATCATCACACTGCCTGAACTCTTTTTTTGATATCCAGTTCTCCATCTTAAACCAAGAGGAATCATCATTTCATAGTGGAAAACACCCTGGATTCTCAGTTTTCTCATCTGTAAAAATGAATGTTGACTAAAAAGTTTCTCAGGTCTCTTCTTGCCCTGTATCAGATGTTCTTAACCTTTTTTGGGTCAGACTGTCTTTGACAATCTATAAAAGTCTAGTCTCTGGTCAGAGTCCCTGGTAAAGTCTATAAAACTCTTCTCAATGTTTTCACAAGCTTAAAATTATATACATATATATATATGATTATAAGGAAAATCAATTATACTAAATCTGGTATTTGGCATATACTAAACTATATGCTAAATATGATTATCAAAAATATATTATTTAACAATTTCATGGAGTCTAGATTAGAAACCTCTGTTCTAGTATTCAGTCATTAAATTGTGAGTACTCTTAGATCATGAACTCCTTGGGAACAGAAACTATCTTTTGCCTTTCTTTGTATCCCCAGCTCTTAGCACAGTACCAGGCACATAAGAGGCACTTTATAGATACTTGATTGATGGCCAAGACTTGTGAACAGGCAGTTTCCCAAGACAATCAATAGAGTAAGGTCAGGAAACAGGCATAGGAACCAGCAATGCTACTATCAACCCCTTTCAATCACTTCTAGGGTTGAATATGACCCAAGGTCTATATCACTTTCTATTCACATTTATATAGAGCAATACGTAGCAAAAAAAGTCCCTTTTCAACAGTGGGCTTCCTGAGCGCATGATGATAGAACAGAATACTGTATATGAAGGAGGAAGAGGTAAAGGAGGAAAGGGGAACAGGAGAAGGAGAAGAAGGAGGAAAAGGAAAAGGAGGAGGAGGAAGAGGAAGAGAAGGAAGAGAGAGAAAGAGAAGGAGAAGGAAGAGGAGAAGGAGAAGGAAGAGAAAAGAAAAGGAGGAGGAGGAGAAGAGAAGGAGAAGGAGGAGGAGGAGGAGGAACAAGAACAAGAAGCCTTTCTTTTTTATATGCCTCAAAATACAACGGTTACATCTAAGCACATCCTTGGGATAGTACTGACTCTGAGACATGAAAGTTCTCAAATAAATAAATAAATAAATGCTTATTGAACTGAGTGAATGAAATACTGTGTTACTGAAATGTTTCTTGTTTTCCTTCCCTCACAGAGTTCTGTTTATATTTTTAAATGCTTGTGTGGCAACAGAGAGCCTCTAATTCTTAGTAATTGCTCCTTTATCAAGGGTGTAACATAGAAACATTTAGATAATGTGGCAGTGTAACAGAGCTCTTACAGAAATAGAAGAAACTCCCCAAACTGTCATCCTCACATACAAAGAAAGCAAGAAAAAAATCCTCATTTGTTTTCAATGATAGGGTAATAAGATGTAGATGGTTAAACTGATTGGGGAGAAAGGTAATTCTGTTGACCAGTGACATGGTGAATTCATTGTCCCACTGACATTCCTAAAGTCTGGTCATTTTCAGTTGAGTACCATTTATTTTGGTCAAAATCAGTTCAGGGCTCTTCTAGCATTTGAAATTACATAGGACTTTATCACACTGCCCATCTTTGGGATTAAAAGCCCTGTTTCTGGTCAGAGATCACTTTCTCTTACAGGAAGAGATATGCATGGAGATATGACCAAGTGCTGGACTGGCTTTGTTGCTTCGTGGATGAGAACCAGGTAGTAAGAGGGAAGTAGGACAGAATGATGCTGGTGAATATTCCTTTTTTTTTTTTTTTAATACTGTATTTTAACCTCCTTCAACCTGTTTACTACAATGTATTTTGGCAAAGTATAAAGAATGGGGGAGAAAAGGGTTTTTTGGGTTGAGTGAACAGTTTATATATATTATTGCCACTAGCAGGTCTGAACTGGCCCCAGGGCATATCCCATTTCAAGGGCTTTAAGAATGATGAGCAAAGCAGGTATATCTTTACCAAGTGTTAGGTAACCTTTCAGCAGGTTTTCTAGCCAGATTTGACCCAAGGTCTCTTGAGGTGATTAAAGATCGAAACATGACCTTTAACGAGACTGGGAGTCCCCCTCCCCCCATGTTATCTGGAATAGGGATGACCAGAAAGCGAATATAGGTATTGTCGATAATGCTTCTGAAAGGAACAGAAATTTCTAAGCCAGATGGTCCAAATTCAAGAAAGGTAATTGGCCAGAACTTTCCAAGTTAAAACAATCATTTAGCTTGCTATGATACACCTTAGTATTCCTGACTCAACCAAATCAGAAGATCCTACCTATTTCAGAAGTTTTAATGAAATTCAATATTTGATTTGCTAATCTCTGATTTTCTGACTTGGATAGATTGTTCCTACCAGAGGAAAAAAATTGAGATTGTATTACTTGAGATGCTATTTCTTTCTAACCAAAAAGATTAAAAAATCAGCCTATTGATTTTTGTTTATATATGTCTTTTCTTTGAAAATATGAAAACAAATACTTTGTTGGATTTTTAAATTTAGTTTATAGGGAAAAAACCAAAATGGTCTTTTTCACAAATAAAATGTGCACACCAATTAGCATTAAATTGGTTTCAAATGACTAATAAGTATGGAGAGGGAATTCATGAAAGAAGCACTCTTTTCTTCTAGAGACAATACAATTTTAAAAGGATAAGAGAACTTACTAATTTTTCCCTGAGTAATCAGATTTCATTTGCATGTGTGTGCTGCACACACACACACACACACACGTGTGTGTATTTCATTTTGAATTTTTCTTTTTTATTTATACATGATAATATAGCCTATTATTGGTAACATCAAATGAAAATTAATCTCTGATAATATAATTTTACTATTCCATGTTTACAAAATCTAAGGAACAAAACTCATTTTCCAGCTGCCAAATAAAAAGCATATCCCCAGTTTTAATTTTTAAAATTAGATTGACATATTTCATTGAAGAATAAGCACACAAATTGTGGCTTCAATATGAATATCAGCAGTAACAGCAGTAAAGATTCTAACATGTCAAAGAATAGAAAATTTTACTACTGATAAATTAACTACTTTGTGCTTTTCTCAAGGCATTTTAACCTTTAATCTTAAAGCATCATTAATCTCCAAATTATCCTCCTCCTTAAGAGTCAAGAATATCTTATTAAGCAAGAATGATTGTGCTCACATTCAGAAGGAAAAAACTATAGCACACCAAGGGTCAGTAATTATGCATAGTCTTAACGTAAATTAAAAGAAGAAAAGGAAATGTATCCCAAATTGCTGATTCCTTTAAGTCAGTAAGCAATTATTAAGTGATTACTAAAGGTAAGGCATTGCCCTAAACTCTGGAAAGAAAAAGAAAAACCTGTTCTCAACTAATAGAAAATCAATCTCAAAATATTATCAGTAGATAGCTTTCCACTATTTATGTAGTGATCTGGTAGAGTCATGCTTCTCAAGAATCTTCTTTGGCTCCCTATTAATCTTCCTCCTCCTCCTCATCATGTCTCTTTCTTTATTCTTATTTATAGAGCCTCATGGAGGTTTACAAAATGCTTTATATACTCATTTTCATTTGCTGCTTGCAAGAGTCCTATAAAGGAGGTGTTTTTATTATTCCCCACTCTACGATGAGAAAGTAGGGACTCAGAAAAATCTAAGAAATTTGAGCCAGAATATTGAGACAATAATTGCAATAAGATTTGAATCAAAGGTTCCTGTCTTCAAGTCTTATACGCTATCCAGTATACAGTGTCATGTCCTTGCCGTCTGAATAAAATCCAAATTCCTTTACCTGATGCTCAACTTTATATCATGTTAATCTCCTCCATTAATTTAAGCATTATCAAGCATATATTATGTACCAGACACTAGGGCTATCAAGGCAAAAAAGAAAGAAAAGGAAGGAAGGAAGGAAGGAAGGAAGGAAGGAAGGAAGGAAGGAAGGAAGGAAGGAAGGAAGGAAGGAAGGAAGGAAGGAAGGAAGGAATTCTCCCTAAGGATAATTCTATTGGTGAAATATATATTTTATTTCTTGTCTTCATGCCTTTGTTTACACCATTCCCTCAACTTAAAATATTCTGTCTTTCCTTCTTCCCCTGCTAAATCCTCTAAAACCCAATTCAGATCTTTGTGGCCATGATTTTACAGCATTCATCTTGTAAAATAGGAATGCTAGCTTTGCTGTAAGTTCAATTACATTCAACAAACATTGTGTCTAATATATTCTAGTCCTTGGGAGAAATAAAGATTAGATAATACACCATAACTGATCTCATAGATCTTAGAATCTAGTATTATTAGACACAGACAATAATATACAATATTTCTAAACCTTAAAGTGCCACATCAATCAGTTATTATTATTTAAATGATAAAATGTATATTCAATACAAAGGCATAAAAGGTAAATAATCTGTGAGGTCCAAGGGAATAGGTTTTATAGGGAAGGAAACATAAGAGTTAGACTTTACGGAGGAGAACTGGAAGGAAGAAAGGAAGGAAGGAAGAAAGGAAGGAAGGAAGGAAGGAAGGAAGGAAGGGAGGGAGGGAGGAAAGAAAGAAAAAAAGAAAGAAAGAAAGAAAGAAAGAAAGAAAGAAAGAAAGAAAGAAAGAAAGAAAAGAAAAGAAAAGAAAAGAAAAGAAAAGAAAAGAAAAGAAAAGAAAAGAAAAGAAAAGAAAAGAAAAGAAAAGAAAAGAAAAGAAAAGAAAAGAAAAGAAAAGGAGGGAGGGAGTTGTAAAGGGCTGAAACTCTTGAGTTGATGCACTGAGGTCAGCAACTGAGCACTTAAGGCTAACTATCAATCAGCCAATACTCTATTAGCATATGCTTGGAAAATGGCCCTTCCAACTATTCTATGCTGGTTCGATCTTTTGGTGTATACAGAGAATTGTGGGAAGGATTAGGGGGTGGAGTAAGACAAGTCAGAGTCACTTGGGCAGTGGAGGTGAAAAAGGAAGATCGCAGAGATCTTGTGTCCATTCCCTTCACTTCTACCTAAAGACCAAGAACAAAGACCAAGGACTTTTGCTTATCTTAACTCTGGCTGATTCTAAGGTATCCAGGGTGCTAACTCAGTCTTCACAGGGAGGGAGGGAGGAAGGGAGGAAAGGAAAGAAGGAGGGAGGGAGGGAAAAGGGGAGGGAGGAAGGGAAGAAGAGAGGAAGGAAGGAAGGAGGGAGGAAGGAAAAGGGAAGGGGGAGAAAGAGGCAGAGCGAGAAGGAAAGAAAAGGATCAGGGAAAGAGAAGGGGAAGAGGAAAGAAAAAGGGAAGGGGAAAGAGAAAAGAAAAGGAAGAAGGATTTATTAAACACCTACCACATGCTAGGTAGTATGTTAAATACTTTTAAAATACTATCCCATTTTATTCTCGCAACAATTCCAGGAAGCAGGTGCTATTACTATTCCAGTTTTGGCAATTGAGAAAATTAAGGCAGACCAAAATTAAGCAATTTACCCAGGTCACAGAGCTAGTAAGGATCTGTAGATTCTAATTCAGATCTTCCTGACTCCAAGTCTCATGCTCTATTCACTTTGCAAAAGGACAATGAGTCACCTATATAGCAGTTTGTATTTCTTTTCATTTCATGCTTTCTGTATGTGTACATATATGTATTTGTGATATTATTGTTTTCTTTTCCATGGTGCTCTCAAAATAAGCAATTTTAACATCTCCATGGAAAGCCATTTATAGTAAATTTTCCATTACAATTAAGATAGGACTAAACTTGGCATTCAGTCTCTCTATTATTTATTACCATATCCTCTGAAAACTTGACTTATCATGTATATTTTTTACTCTAGTCATCTGAATTTTAGAATAGAGAGACTACAAATGTTTTAATAGATGTGACTCATTGGCATTTAAAAAAATGATCCCTCTAAAGTCCCATGCTTTCTTGTGTGGTGACCAATCTATTTCCACAAGCAAATGACATGTATAATACATATGTATATCATATATGTATAAACATAAGTGTAAATACATGAATTTTTTCTAATGTATAATGACTAAGATTTAAGTATCTGAAATTTCAGAAAGGGAAGATTAAACAATGAAGATTTTTACTTAACAAAAGGTATTTGTCTACCTAGCAAAAAAACAGCACATGATTTTTTTTTATGCCGTGATGTTCATGTGATGTATTCTTCATCAGAGCAAGCACAATCCTGTTTTAACACCAAATCAATGACTAATTTTCTTGTGACTTGTCAAATGTGGCCACACCTGAATGTGTACATGAGAAAAACCAGTTTACTAATTAGAATTTCTTACGTAGAATACTGGATTAAGAGAGCTAAGGACAATAACCATCTCTGCTGATCAAAAAAAGATAGAATATCCTACCTACATGGCTTGGGGATAAAATGGCCTGGTTCAATTATCATTAGCTGAAATGAAATTAATCTACTCCGTCTGCCAGAAGCACTATTTGCACGTATAAAGTATCACAAAGGCTACATTAATCCAGCAGATGATCATCTAAACTGGCTTGCCATTAAAGTGTAAAAATCCTTTGGCACAAATAAATCAGACTTTTGCTGGGTGTTGTTCATCTAGGACTAAGGGTAAGAGCATGAGGCTTGGAGCAAGGAAGACCTGTATGTAAATGCTATTTCAGGCATTTACTATGTTGATTCTGGGAATGTCACCTTAAAAAATTTTTTTTTAAAAAGACTGTTTGCCTCGGTTTCCTTAACTTAAAAATGGACATAGTAATAGTACCTATAGCCCAGGGTTGTGAGAATTAAAAAAAATAAGATTTGTAAAGCATTTAGCACAGTGCCTGGTACACAGTAGACACTTAACAAATATTTATTCTTCTTTCCCAAACTAGGATGGTATTACTTTTGCCATTTCTAAAACATTATTAGATATTTTCAAAATATGTGGGATAATAAACATTATGATTCTTATTTAAATCATATTCCTAACACTTAGCTTCAAAAGAATTCTGCCTAGGGCACCAATGCTATCAAAACAGATTGACTTCAAGCATTAGTATATCATTATAAACCTCTTGGATATGTCTGGCAATCAAAAACTAAATAACATGTTCCCTACAATTTATATTTGTTCTAACAGATTTCTGTTTTTCAGAAGAAATAGCTGAGCTGCTATAACAATTCAGCTAAAATGTAGTATGTTTGAAAATACCTCAGATAAAATAAGTAGCAAATTATGGCTTAGGATAATATTGGTCATTCTGTATTATAATATCTGAGAGAAAACAGAGGAAGCAAGAAATTGGCATGCATTATGTTTGCTTGACTAACCTCTTCAAGAGCTAAAAAAAATCCTTTATTTATATCCCTCATTGAAAACATCCCTAAATTGCCTTAATGTTCTTCTTCCTATGATATATGTGCTCAAAAATTAACTGAATCATCTCAGACTGTAACCTTAACCCCAAAGGAAACAAATATGTTACAACATAAATTTATCCTTTCATTCAGTTTTATACTAACTAGCAAAAGACAGTTTTTCATTTTTATTTCCATGGAGAATCTCCTCCTGATGTCTATTTGTCTCCCATCCCAAAGCTAAAAAATTGTAACTTCCTTTGCTAAAGATCTCTCTTCTTGATGCTAAAACCAAGGATAAATACTGTGGTTGAATAGAATATGTACAAAATTAAAAAAAAAAAACAAACTTTCCCTCTCCTCAAGGAACTTGCATTCTACACATGTTAACTCTCATTCTCCAGATATTCTATTGTTCCTAAAATGCTAATCCCTAACCCCAAATAATCACTACCTGATTCTTTCCAATAACCCTAAGAAGTCACACACACACACACACACACACAAGTCAACTTATTTTGCCCCACTATGAACTTATGGTGTATAATCTGTTGAATTTTAGGGCTACTAGACAATCCTTTTACTTTACTAGACTTTGGAAGTGTTTATCACAACTTTCAATTTCACTTACACATTGAATCTCCAGAGGACCACTTCTCCATTTCCCTGGATGAATTGAGAAAAACCCCTAATGAGAGATGGGAGATTTTTCTCTAATCAGCTAAAAAACTCCATTTCCAGTATTTAGTCTCAAAGATCAAACCTTAGTTAAATTCTCCCCATATCAATGATTGACTCAATGATTGTATCATCCCACTATCAATCTAATTAATTATCACCTTGATTTACTCAATAAGTAGTTAACAACAATGAGTTTTTACAAAGAGATATTTAGAGAATATATAGCAAAGACAGAGTACAAACACATTCTTCTATACCAGAGGCATAGACTCCCCTCCCTCACCTTGGTCTCTGGGGACAATGGATTCAAATTTAAAGTGGTTGCTACAATTATTCTCTACCAAATTCGGTTCCAAATGCACTGTTAGGCTGGGTCCCTCAGGACTATCCTTGGACAAACTGAAATATGGATTTCAGTTCCCGAACCTCTGGTGTTCTGCCTCTCAAAGCTCACAAGGTTAAACCTTGTCTCTTTCATCTTCAAAATTCATCCACTTTAAAGCAAGAAAGAACTAAATACAATAGAGACAGAAAATAAACAAGCCATGTATTTATGTTTTATATTGACACAAAATACAAAAAATAGACTACTGCACTATCTGCACTACTGCACTAAGGCAATCATTGCCTTAATTGCCACTAAGAAAAAGAAAAGTTGACAACTGGTTTGAACTGTTTTTTTGTCTGTTTGGTTGGTTGGTTGGGTTTTTTTTTGGTACCATTCAGTAAATAGACAGGAAGTAGAGAATACAATAATGCTCTACAGTGGTGAGAGAGTCCCTCCAATCCATGTCTTCACAAACTTCCAGAAGCAGGTTTGCCACATACTAGCATGAGTACCTTGCGTGCTTCAAGAACCTGGCCCTCTCTGGAGAGACTTACATGAACTAATGCTGAGTGAAATAAGCAGGACCAGGAGATCATTATATACTTCAACAACAATAGTATATGATGATCATTCTGATGGACATGGCCCTCTTCAGCAATGAGATGAACCAAATCAGTTCCAGTAGAGCAATAATGAATTGAACCAGCTACACCCAGCAAAAGAACTCTGGGAGATGACTATGAACCACTACATAGAACTCCCAATCCCTCTATTTTTGTCCACCTGCATTTTTTATGTCCTTCACAGGTTAATTGTACACTATTTCAAAGTCCGATTCCTTTTTACAGCAAAATAACTGTTTGGACACATATACATATATTGTATTTAACTTATACTTCAACATGTTTAACATGTATTGGTCAACCTGCCATCAGGGGAAGGGGTGGGGGTAAGGAAGGAAGGAAAAAGTTGGAACAAAAGGATTTGCAACTGTCAATGCTGAAAAATTACCTATGCATATGTCTTGTAAATAAAAAAAAAAGAACTTGGCCCTCATGAGCTCTATTAATACTTATAGAAAAAAAAAAGTTCCTCTCAAAACTTTTCTTCTTTTAAAATGCACAATCATACCCTCCTCTTTCACACTTTATAGCATATGACCAAGCCACTGAAAGAAGGATATACAGTGTGAGTTCCCTTGAGCGCTCCTCCTTAAAACTTCCTAGGCATTAAATCCAGTAGGCTTTTGTCAGTTTTCATCCTCCTTGACTTCTGCAGCATTTGATACAGGTGCTCTAAGTATTTTCTTATACTTTGACTTCAGAAAAATCATATTCTTATTTTCCACCTATCTCTTTAACCAATTCTAAAGATCTCTTTCTAGTCCCCTTAAAATAAGTGTTCTCTAATATTCCCTTCTTTTTTCTTTCCTTTCTATATACTATCTCCCTCCATTCCAATCCAAAAACATTCATCAAATGTCTCATGTGAAAGTCATTCTTCAGAATGCTATAACTTCAAGGGAAAAAAAAAAGAAACAACCTGTCCCCTTTCTTTTAGGAATTACATTTTTCTGGAGTGGAAATAGTGGGATAAAACATGTAAAGAGATCTGTTATACATACACACATACACAAGCATACAATGATTTTAGGAGGAAATAATAATAAAAGGCATAAGATGGTACAAGAGCAGAATTCTGAAGGAATTCAGAGATTCAAAATGATGAAGGTGTATTACAGGCATTTTATTCTACAGATAATAGGGAGCCACTAGAGCTTACTAAACAAGGAATTTGAAAAAGATTAAATTTATGCTTTAAGAAAATTATTTTGGTATGGGTATAAAGGATAATTTGGGGAAGAGAAATACTGATAGCCAAGAGTCAAATTAGGAGAATTCTGGAAGAATTCAAGATGGATAATGAATATTGATGTCCAGTGGTCATGTTAGCGGAGAAAAGTGGAGAGATGAGAGATTCTGAACAGGTAAAATAAATAAAGTTGGCAAATGATTGGACATAAGGAATATAGGAGATGGAAAATTTAAGGATGACATCAATGATTAAAATCTACCTGATAGAAAGCTAGTAGTGACTTCAATACAACTAGATAAATTTTGAAGAAATATGGGTTTGAGGGAAAAGATGAATTCTCTCTTGAATGCAGAGATTTAGATTCCTGACGGACTTTCAAATGGATATTTTAAACACACTGTTGGTGATACAGGTATGGAGCTCAAGAAGCAATATGATATAGTGCTGAGAGTATTAATTTTAGAGACCAAGGACATGAGTTCAATTTCCAGCTCTTACACTTGCATAAGTCATTTAATCTCTTGTTTACCTCAGCATCCTCAAATGTAAAATGGGGATAATAATAGCACCTACCTCATAAGGTTGTGAGGATCAAATGAGCTAATATTTATTATCTTAGTACAGAATCTGGCACGTAAAAGGCATTTCATAAATGTCTATTTTCTTCCCATTCTCTAGATGTCAATTTCATCTATAAAATGAGACGTTTGGAATAGATGTCCTCTCAGGTTCGCTTTGGATTTAAATTTATGATTTTATCATGTTGAAAGAAACCAGAGTCAATTTTAAAGATCTGTTAGTTATCCACATGAAAATGATCATTGAACCATGTGAGTTGATGAGATTATCAATACAGAACGTTTTGACAGAGAAGAGAAGGCATAGGACAGTGCCTTGTTTGACAGGTATAACAATGATCAAAAATTGTCTTTTTAAAAGACAAAGTAAACTGTAGTCAGGTGGTCATACCAATAATGAAAAGGAAAGGATGGATGGGAGAGAGATTCTAGAGTTTTAATTAACAGGACTTGGTGACTGATTAGATATGAGATGAGAGAAAGAGAAACGCCAACATTATTGGAGATTAGGTAAATAGTGGTACCAGTCACAGAAGTAATAAAGTAAAAGAAGGAAACTTTTAATAAAAAGGTTTTAAATACATATGTATATATTTATATATGTATATGTGTGTCTTTATATGTGTAGCCCACATTCAGCAATACCATTATTGTGTTTTGCTTGGCTGTTATTATTGCTCCTGCTGAAGCAATAATTGCTGCTGTTTTTTAAATGAACAGATCTATTTTATTTCTTATTTTTTCTTTGGATGAGTGAGAAGGGTAACTGAGGTCACTGCTCTGACCTTCCCACCAGGATAGAAATCCACATTTTATCAGGGTTATGCCCCAGACCAGTGGGGATCACTGCTCTCCTGCCCTCACTGCAACTTCAATAGTGGTTCTTCTGAATCAAAGGGTATGCACAGTTTGCCTGTTCATCATGGTTCCAAATTACTCTCCAGAATGATTAGATCAGTTCTCAACTCCATCAACAATGCATTAGTGTCCCAGAACAGAAAACAGTTGCTGTTTACACTTACTCTGAGCCACCAAAACCCAAACAATTAGCAAGAGAGACTTGGCAGGGAGCTGTTGAAGAATTTGGGGCAAAGGAATGTCCACTCTTTTCCTTCTCCCCAGGGAGCTGGGGCTTTCTGGGGTCAGGCACTGGAGTCAAAGCTTTCAGTCCCTTTCCTACCAGAGCTTGCAGGTTATAGAGTCAGGCCTCTCATTGGGTACAGTACCCAAAGAGATTATTTTTTTAAAAAAGAGAAAAGGACCTACATTTACAAAAATATGACAGCTCTTTTCGTGGCAGCAAAGAATTGAATACCCATCAATTACGGAATGGTTAAACAGTTGTGGTATATAAATATAAATAATTTGTTCTATAAAAAATGATAAGTGGCCAGATTCAGAAAAACTTTGAAATTCTTACATGAACAGATGCTTAATGAAATGAGAAAAATCAGACCGTTATACACAGCAATACCAACAATATATGATGATCAACTAGGATTGTCTTAGTATTTTTCAGCAATATAATGATCTAAGATGATTCAAAAAAACTCATGATGGAAAACCTTATCCACATCCAGAGAAAAAATAATGGGTTCTGAATGCAGATAGAAACATACTATGTTCACTTTTTTGTGGTTTCTTCTTCCTCAACATGACTAATGTGGAAATATATTTACATGATTGCACATATATAACCTATGATAGACTGCTTACTATCTTCAGCAAGAGGGATAAAGGGATAAAAGGTAGAAAGGGGGAAAATTGAAAATCAAAATCTTATAAAAATTTAAGTTAGAAACCATCTTTACATGTCATTGAAAAAAATATTATTTACAAAAAAAAAAAAAACCCTGAGGAAAAATGGAATTTTTTGTTAAATTTCTACTATTTAAATAATAAACTTCACAAGTAAGAAGTCCTGGATTGAAAAAATAAAGAAATAAAGAAATTCAAAACCTATAATTTAAGAATTCCTTTCACTGATAATGATTACAACCTAGATCCTATAGATTTATGAGAGTTGCTTGAAATTCTAAATGCTTCAATGATTTGCCAGTGGCTACAAAGTTAGAGGTGATATGTCGTAATGTAAAGAGTAGTACTATATTTGCAATTAGAAGCAACTAGGGTAAAATTTTCCCTCTGACATCATGTGACCTTGGGCAAATTATAAGCTTTGTTGAGTTGGTTCCTTCATTTATTAAAAAAAAAAAAAAAAAAAAAAACTTCACAGGGTTGCTGGGAGAATTTAATGTATAAATAATATAAAACATTTTGTAAGCATTAAGTGTGAGCTACTATTATTATTGTTGTTGTGTCAAACATCACCACCTCCAGGAAATCTTTCCTCTTCCTCTGTCCCTCATGACCATACCATTCTCAGACTTCACATGGTAGTTCACCTGCACCTGTTACACAAATAACTAGTCCAAAATAAATATATCTTTCCAATTCTTTTCCCCACTTCTAACATACACACTAACCTGAAAGCTCCATAAGAACAGGGACCATGTCCCTAAATGTTAGATCTCTCTCTAATTCCAGATATCTGCTCATAGTATGCATTTAGAAAATATTTGCAGAATTGAACCCAGTTAAAAATGCAAGAAAACAAGAGGGGGTTCTAAGCATATCTGAATGACTGAAATTCAAATTTAACTAGGAAGCTAACAGCTGAAGGGCAAATCTTATTCCTGATGCCTTGTCTATGCAAATCATCCCAAGTGACAGATATACTTTTACTATAGGCACAAACAAGGTTGTCATATAGATTAGATGACATGTTCTTGAAATAGCCTAACTCCGGTCCCAAGTTTAAGCAAGAATGACTCCTTCTCTGTCTTTGCTTTCAATAGCACCCTCTCTTCAGTAAAAATGAATTATTTATTCCAGATAGGGCTAATTCTACTGACAAAATAGACAAGACAGCAGAAACAAGAAGGGAAAAAAGAAGAGGCAGACACAGACACAGACAGAGAGACACAGACAGACACAAAGAGAAAGAGACAAAGAATCACAGACAGATAGATTCAAAGATACAAAGAATGGCCCTCTGATCAAAATATTTATTTCACTTATAGTATTATCAGAGGTTTATTTCTTTGAATTTTAATAAATATAAATATCCCTAAGAAAAGAAGTTTGTGAATTAAACTGCTTGATGTGGGAAAAGAAAGAGAGAAGAATAAGAAAGATCATGAGGATGCTGACAGCAGAAATAAGGAGGAAGGACAAAAATAAAAAATGAAATTTGGTTGCAAAATGAAAAATATCTAATGCTTAGTTCAATGCTCTACTAAATCATATTATTTGGTTCTTCCCTTTCAGACTTTTCACATAATTGTATCTTCTTTGAAACCCCTTCTAGGCCAAAGAACCTAATATGATTTCTCTCTTCCTTTGGATACTTTTTTATAGTGAATTTTTTTTCCTTTTTGGAGGCAATTGTCTTTAAGTGACTTGCCCAGGTTCATACAGCTAATGTCTAAGGTCTTATTTGAACTCAAGTCCTCCTGACTCTAAGACCAGTGCTCTATCTATTGTACCACTTAGCTACTCTTGGATATGAACTTTTAAAATATTTTATAACTATGTATTGAAATACATTTCAATATAATTAGTTTCTACCATAAGTATATATATTTTGTTTAATGCAAAAATATCATTCTATTTTCCGTCCACTGAAAGGGTCTCCAAGATACAAAGCTGTTAAACACCCCTAATTATAAGAGCCCAAGATTTCGGATTCAAGTCTTAGCTCTCTGGTTCCTATTACTTACATAACATTGAGAAAGTCAAAAGGGGGTCAGTGAATTTCTGATTGCAAAACCAGAATTCTTCCCTCTACCTCACACTGCCTAAGAGGCTTTTAATGTTAGTCAGTGGGAAAGTCCTTCATTTCACCATTTCTCCCCAACTTCTAAAGTCATGCTTTAGTCTTCCATATATTACTGTCATCTTCATCAAAGATCTATTTAACCCTAAAATAACATAACCAAAAGATAAACCCAAGCTCAGAGCAGTGACAAAGCACTTCAAATGCTCAAAAAAGGAGTTTGTGATTTTACCAGAACTCCACTACAAATCCTACATTTTATTTCATGAAGTTTAATTATAATTTGTCCATTTGATTAATCTTGAGTGTCTAAAAAAAGAAGGCATTAAATTGAAAGAAACATTGTCTTTGCCCTCAAGTAACTTAAATCTAGTTTAGCTAGACAATAAAATGCAAATCAAATTCTTGTGCAGAGTATATCCACCATATGGACTGTTACATGGGGGGCATTTAAATTTAAAACCTATTCAACCTATTCAGTGAATAGGAAGAAGGCTACTGTCTAGAGTGAAAAACTGAGTGAGTATACAGAGAAATGAAAACCAGTTTCACCAGAAGGAGACATGGATCTGGTTGATAAGCTAGAAAGGAGGAAGGATACCAACAAGCCTACAACTTGATCAGAATAACATAAACTGACAGGACAACAGTAATCCAATTGAAACCAATAAAAATGTATGAAGTGCCTACTATGTCCTAGGCACTATGCTAACTGTCAGGGATATGATTAATAAAAAGGCAGTCCCTACCCTCAAGAAGCTTATAATCTACAGAGAGATACAACATAGAAAAGAGACAGGAGAGAAGAGAAGTGTCACGAGGGAATATATAATACAGATAGGAAGAGCATTTTATTCTATGGAGTTGAAACAAGGCAGGGTAGCAGATGCAAAGTGTAGTCGTAGCAGATGTAATAATAGAAAATGATGACTGTAGAAGATAGAGGCTGAGAGAAGGAGGAAACACAAGATTGGGCTTCAGTGTAGGAAATCATACAACCACTGGGCAGTATTTTGCTACTCTCTTACTTTGACTTGGAGCCACAGAATTTCATCATAATCTAAAAATTCTTAACCTTCTTGTATCATGGACTTTTTTAGCAATCTGGTCAAACCTATGGATCCCTTTTCAGAATAATATTTTTAAATGCATGATATTACAAAGGAAACAAATAGTAGTGAAATACCATTATCAAAAAAATTTTTTAAGTTCACAGACCCCAGATTAAGAACCCTTATACTCATTTTAGGTGTTACTATTGCCATATGAAAAAGTCATTTTACTTACAGAAGAAATAAATGTATATATTCTCTAAGTCATAATATGATGTCATAAGTAGCTGACTCTGAAATAATTCTTTTCTTGAGAGGAACAATCTATTCTACAGGATTCTACTTGTCCTTGAATTCTGCTAAAGTAACCTTCAAAAACATTGATTTATTCTATCTCAATCTTTTTTGAGTCTGTCTATAATACTAAGTATACTGATACTATTAGTGAGGTGTGCAGGCATTTTTTGGATTTCAAACTTAGGGAATTTGCAGTGAGGGAAGACACTCCACCAATATATTTGGGGAAATGTCATGCTTTGTAGTCTTAAAGGATTGCCTTGGGCACCAAGGGGTTAAATCTCTTGTTCAGGGTTATACAGCCAGAATATGTGCTATGGATTCTACTTACCACATTAAGTAGAATGTAGAATTAAGTAGAATTTTTTGGTGAAAAGAGAGAGATGCAATCAAACCAAAATGTTTATATCTTCTTTTAACTTTCTGAACATTGGCCATTTTGGTCATATCTTTCTATCCACATTCATTCTGAGTATTTTGTGTACAGAAGGGGAAAAAAATCAGTGAATCAGGCTACTAGTCAGATGAGAATCAAATATCATACCACATGCTAAACCTTCTGTTCCAAACACCCAACTAATCTTTCAACCCAAATTTTACTAAGGTACAGATGTATATACCTTGCAAATAATACCTCCAATCTATTCAATGACCAAAGCTTCACTTTATATCATTGAACCATAGGGAGAAAGTCAATCATGCATTCTCTTCATCAACTGAATTCAATTCACTAAATATTTACTAAATGTCTCCTACGTTAAGAGGTAGGTTACTTAGGGATAAAATAATGATTATAACTCAGTTCCTTCCCTCAAGCAATTTATAATACATTTACTATAGAAAAACTAATTGAAATCCATAAGGGGTAAAAATTCATCAAAATCTGCAATATTAAGGTACATTGCCAATTCTTTTACTAACAAGATAAATAATAATAGAAATAGAATACATGTATTAAAAATACTCTTTTAGAAAGTTAGAAGTCCTAATATTTTAGACTATGTTTTTAGGTATGTTTGTCTATAGAAGAGATGAAATTAAACAATGGTGCATAGTGATCTATATCTTACCTACTCCAAGCCTAACTACTCAGACAAAAGTCACATCTACTATTGTGACTACAAAGACTGGAGATTACTGATGAGGGCAAGAAGCTTGGTGGATTAATTATTTCCATAGAGAAAAAAGGTTATGGAAATGGCTACAAAAGCCTGAAGATGCACAGCAGATGTAGATAGTCTCCCCAACAATAGTCACCAACTTACTTTTTTCCCCAACTCAACTCAGTTGCCAAGGGGCTAAAAGTTAAACGAGGTAATAAGAAAACATAGTTTCAAAACTATGGAGAAGACCATTATCTGAGCTGTAAAAAAAAAAAGTCTAAAATGCAATCAATAATTTGATTAAACAGAGAAATTATATTACTAAAGACTCTAAACAGGGAAGTACTTTTGATATGTTTTGTTTTGCCCTTTCAAATAATAACTAATTTTTATACCTAGATAACTTTTAAAATTCTTTATTATACTTCTTAAAACTTCAGAAAATATATTTATGAGAGGAAAAATCAGTTTTTAATCAACTCTCAATTCCCCATATTAGCAATAAATAAGAATTAAATACATAAAGAGTCCAAGAATTAATAAGTAGCAAGTTATCCATTAAATAAGACTTCTAATTGTTCAAGTATTTGTGGGAATGGGAATCAATCTTGAAATCTGAGCTGGGATTTAGTGCCTTAAGAAGGAAGTCCTCATCCAAGTATAAAAATACAACAATGACAACATTCATCAGAATTACCTGGATTTCAACATGCAGCAAAAATGTCTATTGCAACTGCAGGCATATCTTCTTTTATTGTGCTTCACTCTATTGAACTGTACAGACACTGTCTTTTCACATATTGAAGATTTGTGGCAATTCTGTATCAAGCAAGTCTATTGAACCCATTTTTCCAACAGCAGGTGTTTATATCATGTCTCTGTGTCACATTTTAGTAATTCAAACAATATTTCAAACTTTTTCATTATTATTATGTTTGTTATGATGATCTGTAATCAGTGATCTGTGCCAATATAAAATGGCAAACTTAAATCAATAAATGTTATATGCATTCTGACTGTTCAGTGACTCCCACTCCCTGACTCTCTTTGAGACAAAATAATATTGAAATTAGACTGATTAATAACCTGTCAATGGCCTCAGATAAAAAGAAGAATCCATCAATGCAATAAACGTCATTAAAATTGTAAGGTCAGATTAGAAGAACAAAGGATAATCTACCTCTCAGTTCTGTGGAGAAGGCAGGAATCTCTGACCAAAAAGGAACTAGAGTACATTATGAAATGCAAAGTGGATAATTTTGATCATATTAAGTTAAAGAAGTTTTATACAAACAAAACCAATGCAGACAAAATTAGAAGGGAAGCAGAAAACTGGGGGAAAAAATTTACATTCAAGGGCTCTGATAAAGGTCTCATTTCTAAAAGATAGAGAGAATTGACTCAAATTCAAAAGAATACAAGTCATTCTCCAATTGAATGGTCAAAGATATGAACAGACAATTTTCAGATGAAGAAATTAAAACCATTTCTAGTCATGTGAAAAAATGCTCTAAATCACTATTGATGAGAGAAATGCAAATTAACACGTCTGAGGTGCCACTACACACATCTCAGATTGGCTAAGATGACAGGAAAAGATAATGATAAATGTTGGAGGGGATTGGGAAAACTGGAATATTAATACATTGTTGGTGGAGTTATATATTAATCTAATCATTCTGGAGAGCAATATGGAACCATGCACAAAGCGCTATCAAACTGTGCATACCCTTTGATCCAACAGTGTCTCTATTGGGCCTATATCCCAAAAAAGATCATAAAAAAAGGGAAAAGGACTCACATGTGCAAAAATGTTTGTAGACACCCAGTGAAAGAACTCTGGGAAATGAGTATGAACCACTACATAAAATTCCCATACCTCTATTTTTGTCCGCCTGCATTTTTTGTTTCCTTCACATGTTAATTGTATGCTATTTCAAAGTCCAATTCTTTTTGTACAGCAAAATAACTATATGGACATGTATACATATATTGTATTTAACATATACTTTAACATATTTAACATATATTGGTCAACCTGCCATCTGGGGGAGGAATTGGGGGGAAGGAGGGGAACAATTGGAACAAAAGGTTGTGCAATAGTCAATGCTGAAAAATTACCCATGCATATATCTTGTAAATAAAAAGCTATAATAATAAAAAAAAATTTAATGTTTGTAGCAGCCCTATTTGTAGTGGCAAAGAACTGGAAATTGAGTGAATGCCCATAAGTTGGAGATGGCTGAATAAGTTATGGTATATGAATGTAATGGATTATTGTTCCATAAGAAACAAACAGCAGGATGATTTCAGAAAGGCCTGGAGAGACTTACATGAACTGATGCTGAGTGAAGTGAGTAAAAATAAGAGAACACAGCAACAAAAAGATTATATGATGATCAATTCTGCTGAACATGGCTCTTTTCAACAATGAGGTGAGTCAGGCCAATTCCAACAGATTTGTGATAGAGAGACATCTACACTCAGAAAGAGGACTGTGGGAACTGAATGTGGATCACAACATGATATTTTCATATTTTTGTTGTTTTTTGCTTGCTTTTTGCTTTTATCATTTTTCCCTTTTGATCTGATTTTTCTTGTACAACATGATAATTGTGGAAATATATATTGCACATGTTTAACATTTATTGGACTACTTGCTGTCTAAAGGAGGGGTGGTAAAGAGAGGGAGAAAAAATTTGGAATACAAGGTTTGGAAAGGGTGAATGCTAAAAACTAATTATGCACATATTTTGAAAATAAAAAGCTTTAAAAAAAAAAAAGAAATTACAAGGTCAACCCAATCTTCACCAACCAACACCCTAATCAGTCAGCAACCATCAACACTGAGGCAAGACCCTCCACTGGCAAAAGGATTATGACTCACTGATGGTTCAGATAATGATTAGCATTTTTTAGCAATAAAAGTATGTACTTTTTTAGGCATAATAGTATTGCATACTTAATAGATATAGTATAGTTGTGAACCTAACTTTTATATGCATGGGAAACAAAAAAATTCTTGTGACTCACTTCATTGCAATATTCACCTTGTTTTGGTAATCTGGAAACAAATCTATCATATCTCCAAGATATGCTTATGTTAATATCAGCAGCCATTCTTGGTGACTTGAATCCATCTTTAAAGTTCTATAAGATCAACATATTGAAAAATTCTTAGATGGCCTGAATTTTAGATAGATCCCTTTGACATAAGAAAAACAGGGGAAATTTTTGGTAATATAAAAACAAAAGATATCAATTTTAATTTTTTTTATTTAGTATCTTGAGATGATTAGGTTGGAAGCATATAGCAAGTGTTAAGAGATAACTTTTTCCTCTTGTGGAGACAGTACTAATACATTTTTTTAAATGGTCAAAAGAGAAGAAAAGGCAGAAAAGAAAAAAACAAAGAGATCTAGATTGTCCAGAGCCAAACTTTGTTTTTTAAAATTCACAAGTCTATCTAAAGATAGATCTTTATAGGCATCTTGATAATAATTCCAAGTTATTAAAAACTGCTTTAAATTCAAAATTACACTTCCTGATAAGATTTTTAAAACTTGTGTTGTGGTAGCAAAGGTAGATACTGCCATGATATAGGAGAGATTTGCAAATGTGTATGACCTCACCCAGAAGTCACTGGTACCATTATGTAATCCTTGTAAAACAGGATATAAAGTAAAATCCTAAGTGCTTTTAAAACTAAGGTTAGAAAGAGATAAAAAGATATGTCAAAAATGGACAGCTTTAAATATATGTTTTATAACCAAAAGTATATAATTAAGAATTTCTGATGCAAATTCATAAAGGAAATTAACAGAAGTTTTCTTTTGAGGAAACATAAGTGGTGAATAAGTTAAGTATTAAATCAATCAAAAATATTTATTAAGCACTTACTATGGACTAGGTACTTTGCTGAGAGCTAGGAATAGAAGTACAAAGAAATTTTTTATACTCAAGGAGCAATGGGGAGATGATTAACTACTCTCCTACCTACTCCCCTACACACACACACACACACACACACACACACACACACACACTTTCCATGTAAAAAGCCTCAAAATAAACTTACCATGTGATCAGAAACCTAGAAAAACATTTCTAGATTTCTATAGCTCAGATTGCAGCCAAAATGATATTCCAGAATATTTCTTCTAATTTAGAATGGAAATGTATTGAAAGAGACAAAATCTCCTATGCTTTGTCTTAGGTTTTTTTTAAGGGTAATCATTTCCCCTTTTTGAAAGTGTGAACAAGTTATAGTGACTTTCAAAAGACCCATGTCCTTAAGTCCACTGTGAGTTCTCATAGAATTAGTGTGGATTCACCATAATTTACCCCCAATTCAATAGATAATCTAGACCTTTTGGCTAGCTACCCTATTTAAAACTTAGCTGTTGCCTTTTTTCAAACTAGCTTTTTATCTAAATTATTATATTTCCTGTAAATATCTGCTTTGTTGTTGAGTCCCTTTCAGCTCAGTCAGATTCTTCATGATCCCACTTGGGGTTTTTTTTTGGCAAAGATACTTTGCCTTTTCCTTCTTTGGTTCATTTTACAGACAAGGAAATGAAGGCAAATAGGGTGAAATGATTTGCCCACAGTCACCCAACTAATAATTCCTAAGGTCAAATTTGAATTCATAGCTCCAGGACCAGTGCTTTTGCACTATGGTGCCACCAAACTGTCCTAAACATCTGTAGTCATCTTCAATTTTAAAGTATCATGTAATACTAATGCTAAAAATGTCTTTGGAGATCTAGTCCAATCCCTTTCTTTTACATAGGAGAAAACTGAGTGAAGGAGGGTAGTACACTGAAAGAACACTGGCTCTGGAGTTAGAGATCCTGGATTCAAATCCCACCTCTACAAGGTTTACATGACATTCTATAAATTGTTTATTCTCTCTGGGCCTCAGTTTCCTCACTGTAAAATTACAAGGTTCTAATAGAGAGGGACATCTATGTAGCACAGTAGACAGAGTGCTGCCTTGGAGTCAGAAAGACTCATCTTACTACGTTCAAATCCAGCCTCAGACACTTAGTAACTACGTGATCCTGGACAAATCATTTTACCCTGTTAACCTCAGTTTTCTCATCTGTAAAATGAGTTGGAGAAAGAATGAAAATCATTCCAGTATCATTGCAAGAAAATCCCAAGTAGAGTCACAGAGAATCAAACATAACTTAAACTACTGAACAAGTACTCTTAGATAGCCTCTAAGTTCCAGTCTAGCACTAGATCTTATGATCATATAAGACCCAAAGAGGCTGCATTTCTTGCCCCCTACAATACATCTAATTAGTGGCAGGAGTAGGATCATTAGTCAGGTGTCTTTAAGCAGTCCACTCTGCCATAATGATTCTTTAAAAGGTGAAAATTCATTCATTTTATGTTCTGATTGTTAGGAATCAATGTATCTCTTTTTGGTTTCTGACATACAAGGACTAATAAATTGTAGCTATTTAAGAAAGGAGAGCCTCCTACAAAGGCATATCCAATGTTAGAACTCATTCAGAACTAAATAGTCTTCGAAATCTATGGAAAAAGTCAACACTTTTTCCCCTGTTTAATCAGCTACCATGTGTAGGTTAGCATGTTAATTTCTTTCTAACAAATTTAAACTGTTACATATGTGAATTAACTGCTTCCAAATTACTAACAACCCTCTCCAGTGTCTATGTTCTTTCAAGTTAAAAATGATAGAATAAACATCCTTGAGAGAGATACTTGATGTGTTTCTCTGCCATAGTGACAAATCTGTATGCAGAAGTCTGAAAGACCAGTGGATTTTATTGTATTTGTAAACCAATTATCATTTTAATGTTACTTCTTTCAACCTCCCTTGCTTGCTACACAGATTAATGGTCTACAATCATAAAAGGAA
Source organism: Sarcophilus harrisii (assembly GCF_902635505.1). NCBI lineage: Eukaryota > Metazoa > Chordata > Mammalia > Dasyuromorphia > Dasyuridae > Sarcophilus > Sarcophilus harrisii. Next base: position 142,686,184 of record NC_045429.1, read on the forward strand.
ATTATCAGTGAAAATACTCAAGGTCATTCTTGCCCTTAAAATAGTTGTATGAGCTTTATGTTCAATGTAGTGAAAAGCAAGCTCTTGTTTTCCCAATTATTTTGAGAAATCTTGTAATATATTATCTGCCAACCTGCTGAAGAGTTGAAGGAACTCCTATTTTCCCAAGCTATATCCAATTAGCCTCCAGTAAAATGAGCAATACTAAAAGCATTTGTTAGTTCCAACAACTGTTTTTCTATTACCTCAACTATTATCCAAAACCAAAATGTGGCATAAAGGCCAATGTCTAATTGAATTGGATTCTATGAAAGCAAGACTGAACATAAGCACCTGACAGTATAAATAGTGCAATCTCAGTCATCTACTTTGTTTCTTCTTTAAAAGTGTTAACAATTGAGAATGAAATACCACAGCATTTCCTCTTTTTGTCAATTTCCCTTCTCAAACTGATTGCATAATTGAAAATTAACAAGTATGATTAATCACAAGTCAGAGTTATTGTATCGTAATCACTCATCATTAGTTCATAAGACTTGTGTCTGTGTGCAATGAGAATATTAAAGAAATGAGAAAATAAACACTTATAAATCTCCAAAACATGTTAAAATATAGGGAAAGTCTCTTTTAGCAGAGTTTTAAAATCGAGTTCTTTATACCCTGCTCACACTTATAACGTCTGCACAAAATAAATGACAGATTTATAGACAGAAACCTAATTCCAGATTAAAGGACATGTTCTCAATTATTAATCACCTTCACACTACCACACCTTCCAAATCTCACTCACTTTAGAGAAGACATTTCCATTTAAAATTACTGTTAAAGCATTCCTTTAAAAGAATGGCCCCTGGGATACATTAGAGTATTTTAGGAAGGTCATATAACTGACAGATATATTTCAGCCTCTCATTAAATGTTTTATCTTCAAAAATCTCCCTTATAATAGTCAGTCTGGTATAGTTTTGTTTTTGTTACACACACACACACACACACACACACACACACACACACACACAAAATCGGTTCTTTATCTGTTAAAAGGCAAAATGAAGAGTGGGGGAAGGGTGAGGAGAAGCAGAGACTAGTAGTTATCTGCCTGAATAGAGTAATAAGATCCCAATCTTATTCACAAGAATGATCCTTCCATCTGCGAGTCTTTAGGGGTTAGCTATAATTCAAAATCGTCCTTTACAAGAGAAATATAATTATTTTTCTCCCCAACAAAGCCACTGACTGTGTGCCATTTCAATACTGAACTGGAGAAGGGTGAACTATAGAGGTAGGTAAGAAAACTGACTAGAAATGGGAGGGTTTTGGTTTCCAAATTCCAGAGAAGAATTTTAGGCTGGTTATATTTTTGACAAATGTCTGCACATAAATGCTTCCTAAACACATATTCTCATATTCATTCTCTCTCTCTCTCTCTCTCAATGAAGGACATATCTCTTGTCATTTAAGTGCTCCATCATCAACTGTTATTTCCCTAATCACTAATTCCTAAGGCATAGGCTCCTTATAGCTTCTGGATTCCAGACTGCAGCTACAGAAGAGATCGAGGGAGGTGCCCCTTCATATAACAGCCCGAGTGAGACTGTGCCCTTTACCGTACTCATTCCTCACTGCAGATTTAGGTGATCCTATATCTTGCTCTGATTCCATAGAGTAGCTAAATTGGGGACTGGTGAAGGGAGAAAGGGACATCCCTCCCTACAGCTCTGGTCCCGAGTTGAAGGTATTGCAAGGTAAAACAAATGCGCCTAACAGTGTCCCTTAATAGTCACCTTAATAGTCACCCAAGTGGATGATGGATAGATGGATATAGAAATAATCCAACTCCCTCATTCCATAAAATAGGAAATTGAAGCCAAAGGAGATTATAAGACTTGCCGAAAGTCCCACAGGTAGTAGTGGTCGAGGCAAAATGTGAACGAACCCCCGTTCTCTGACTCCAGAGTCGGTGTTCTTTGCAATGTGTTACCCTGGGGGGAAGGGCAGAGTAGAACTGGTTATATGATTTGCCTTCTAAAAAGCCTTTCTATTGCTTATGAAGCAATAGAATGAAAAGGAAAGAAGGAGAAGGGAAGAGTCTCTGCCGCCTTCCTAGCCCTAACGGTTCCCTTTCCTCACTTCGTTCCCCCCACTCCCCACCTCGGGGCAGATAGGATACCTCGCAGCCGTACAGTTGCCCCAGCTGTTCCACGATCCACTCCTCCAAAACTAGCCTTTTCCGCAGTTCCTTCCGATCGTATTTCACGGTCACTTTCCCCTGCTGATGGCGCCGCTGCTGTTGAACCTGCCCGGCTACAGCAGGCACAACTGTCGGAGCAGAATCTTCCCGGGAGGACCCAGACCCTGTGCTGGAGCCCGAACCAGCGCTGGAGCTGGAGCTGGAGCCCGATCCGCCGCCAGCGCCAGCCCGCGGACTCTGGAAGAAAACCCGACTGCCCCCGCCCCCTGCGCCACTGGCCGGCTCGCTGCTGCCGGTAGCCACGGACATGGTCCTAGCCTGCAGCTCTCTGGCTGCCGAAAGCGAGCGGGCAGGCGGGAGAGCGAGCTCCGGCTTTGATCCCGTGAAGATGGGGAGCGGCTCCTGTTGGGCTCTGATCCCGGGGAGAAGGGGGCGGGGGTACAGCTAAGGGGAGGTAGGCAGCTGCTCCAGTCCTCCTCTGGGCAGGGTTGGCTATTGAACCCACGTCGAGGCAGCCACCTCAGGAGGAGCCGCTGCAAGCGAAGGTCTCGCCTCTAGCACCTGCTCTACTGTTCTCTAGGCGCACACCCTGCCGGCTTGTCTGGGAAGTTAGAGAAGAGGAGGAGGAGACGGGAAAGAGGGAGGGAGGCAAGAAGGAGGCGGGGACCAGAGCCTTAAAGAAGCAGCCCAGGACCCTCTCCACCCAGCAGCCCTCAGCCCTAGCCCCGGGATGTGGAAGGAGCGCGCTCCAGAGGCTAGCGATGGAGAGGAAGGCCAAGGGCCTGGGGATGCCCAAGTGAAGGTTTGAGAGTGGAGGGAGGGCGCGCGTGCGTAAGTGCAGGGCTCACGTGTGTGTGTGTGTGTGTGTGTGAAGTGCAGGGCTCACGTGTGTGTGTGTGCATGTGCGTGTGCGTGTGCGTGGTTTAAGTGCAGGGTTCACGTGGATGCGTATTCGCCTGTTAAAGGTGTATGCATTGGGGCTTATTCCTGGGAAGGTGAGGGGCTATTACTGATTTGCTCTAAGGAGCCCTGCAGAGCTTTCCTTGCTTTTCCCTCACCCCACAAAGAAACAAACTCAATTTTTCCGACGACAGCCCCCCACGAAGTCCACACCCTCCCTCCAGCTCTTCCCGAAGCAGTTTCAGGAAGGAATACCGGCCCGGAGTGAGCGCCTGCTGATTCCTCTAGCTCGAAGCCTCTAGTCTCAGCTGTTCCGTCCTGCAAAAGGAACGGAGCTGACTAGGATGTACAAATGGTAAATTAATGCTCCGAGAAGATTTCTGGCTTGAGGTTCGCCTACCCTGATTTTTCCCAAATTGATTTAGATGGCGTCAATACCCTTCCTCCTCCCACCAATCCCTCCCCTTCCCTCAGCCAAACCCATACCAGCCAAACTCGGGCTTCGGTACTGGAAGTGTGTCTGTGGAGCCACTCCCTTTCTCAATTTGCCGAGAGGTGAGGTTTTAACCAAACTAAATCTTCAAGCTTAGAGAAATTATCACACTCTCTTTTCCTGCTGTGCATATATATAGTGTTTGTTAGAGTAAGGTGCCTCTAAGTTTTTGGAGGGCAAAGATCATCTCATTTTGCCTTTCTTTGTATCACCAGTGCGTAACACTGCCAAGTACATAGGAATCATTTAATAAATGCTTTGTCTGACTGGTATCCTCATACATAAAAGACAAGGAACTCAAAATTCAACAAATTTTTATCAAATTCCTATTATATACAAGTCAGCAGCTTAATAAACATTTATTAAGTGTCTGTTACGTACCAGCCTTCAAGAAGCTTACCAACTAACACACTAAAGCTGAAAAATGAGGAGGGGGAAAGGTATCCCTCCGATTATGGAGGGTTCTAAAGAAGTCCAACATTGTGTTGGGAGATGGGCAGAAAAACTGTGCTGAGCCCTCTCTTTAAATAGAAGCCCTGGAGCCCATGCCCATGTGCTACAGAGTCCAATCGAAGGGGAAGAAGATACTGGTGAGCTGTGAATACCAATGAGATTTAATTTTGTATGATGAGATTACCCTGTGATGAGTTCCCTGGAAAAGGGATGATGGGGAATTTCAAAGAAATTCTTATTATTGTTCCTTATTGTGAGTTGTAAAAAAAGTTCTCCCCAACTCTTGAATTATTACCTTAGCTCTTTGTTATACTATCTTTAAAAAAAAAAGTTCTCATGGGAAAGAAGTGGAGAAGCCCCTATATCAGCCTGATTTGATAGTATATTAGACCTTTATCAAGCAGTATCAGATGAACAAAGAAAGGATAAGACTGATTGGAGGGTAGATAGGAAGGTAATAGAAGACAGAGAAAGAAGAACTACTTGACATTTACTTTACATAGCATTTCTCTATCAAGAAAAAGAATTTTTGACCTAGAAAAAACAAGAATCAACATTTAATATAAGGAATCAAAAAAGATTAAGATCAGGCAGAGACAGTAAGATAGGACCTTTATTGTTTCAATGAGTTTGTCACCAGATCAAAAATGAAATACTGAAAAAATGTCTTATGATTACTAAAAATGAAGTTTGAAAGATATGGGGACCATAGGAGAACTACCACAGTATGTGAGACTTGAATCCTGATTTTCAAAAAGAAGAAGAAAATGTCATCTGCAAGACACAGGCCAATGAATTTGTCTTTGAGTTTTAACAAAACTTTGGAATATACTTTTGTTTATTGCTTGTGATCATGAGAAAAGGAATGATTAACCACAAAGAACCAGTAAGAGATTGTCAACAAAAAACCACAATAGTAGAATGACTTCTTTTACTTTTTTTACAGGAAAGGATTAAACTGTAAGTCACTTAAAGGCTGACACATAGTAGGCTCTTGATAGTCTAAGCTGGTATAATAGAGGAAATTTACCTGAATTTAAGCAAAGCATTTGATGAAGTCTTTCATTTTCTTCTTGTGAAAAAAATGGAACTGTATACTTTTGCTAATGGGAGTGATCTGGTGCAGTGGACAAGATCACTGGACATGGAATCAGAAAGATGACTTTAGATCCTGCCTCAGACAGTTAGTTGTATGAAACACTCTCAAACATTTTCCATCTATAAAATGGCTATAATAATAGAACATAATGAATAGGATTTTGAGGATCACATAATATAACATATACAGTGCTATAACTGTTATTTTTATCGTTGGTTAAAGGGCCAGACCCAAACAATGGCCTTTAATCATACATCAACTCAGATTGTCTCTAGTAGAGTAACCCAAGGATTTATGTTCTGCCCTGTATTGTTTTACTTTTGTGTCAGTGACTTGGTAACATTTTATCAAATTTGCATATGAAACAAAGCCAGGAGGAATAGCTAGCATATGCTATGAAGAGGTAAGCATCCAAAAAGATATGAACAGGAGAAAACATGTTATCATGGTACAGTGGAAAGTGGATTGCATTTAGAATCAGAGGATCCAAGTTCAAATCTCAGCTCTTTAACTTTCTTGTGTGAGGTTGGCCAAATTAAAGTTCATTGAAAGAAAATTTCCTCATCATAAAAGGAATAGGTTGGATTAGCAGGCCACCAATGCCTCTTCTAGGTCTAAATATGATCAAAATGAATGTACTTTTCCTCTCTACCCATGGTTCAAGCCAAGATAAAATAACTACTTGTCTGGTATATTATAAAGAGAATTCTTGGTCACGTGTGGCCGGAACCAGCTAGGCCCAAAGATTCTGTGAGTCTAGATTTTTACTCCTGCTAGCTGTGAAATGTTAAGCAAGTTGTTTAATTTTAAGTTTCTGTTTCTTCATCTACATGATAGGGGAAAGAATACTTGGATTATTGTTTCTCAAGCTATAGTGAGGAAGATTCTTCTACTGTGAACTCTAAACTTTAAAGCATTATAGTAAACCCTAATACTATGTAAACTATAAAGCTCTATAAGGATGTAACTTACTATAATTTTCACCAGGCTTCACTTGCATTTAGAGAGATAATGTGGTATACTGGGAATAAGCCTGGACCTTAAATAGGAAAACTCTCGATGAATGACTCTAGACAAGCCATCTGACCCTTTACCGTCTCAACTTTCTCATGTGTAAAATGTGACTAATTGCTTGCCATGGTTATTATTAGGCTCAAATGAAATAACTGGGTAGTACTAGATCACTTCCCTCTCCCTTAAGGGTCACAGGTCCCTGAACTAGGAGTCATCCCTTTCCCAATTTTTCCAATGTTCCAATGCTATTTGGCCTTCTATTGTGTTATCAGAGGTAGATGAAAAATATAAAAGACAAGTGGAGAGATTGGAGAAAGTTCTTTGAACTCTAAGTGGCATTTGCTGAGTGAGCAAAGGCCACCCCATCCTAGAATCATACAGACTCACTACTTCAGACAACAATGGAAAATAAGAGTCTTGGTTATAAAAGTGAGTAAGCAATTTATAAAGTGCCTAAAGAAGCCCTTTGTTTGTAGGGTAGAGAAGAAGGACCCAGTATCAAAGAAAAGGAAAAATAAATAGCCTGGATCCTTTCAAACCTTGTTGTAAAGAATTTATAATTGTTCCCTTGGTCCAACTATGAGAGACTTGACAGTATTTCCTGGAAGGAGACCGTACATCTTTAAGAAGGAAAGAGCCCACAATACCTAGTGGGAAGTGGAGCCTTACAGTGAATTATTGTGAAAAGTCTTTGATCTTATACTTCACCCCTGCAAGAGTCCCATTATGAGTCGTGAAGACAGGGGTCTACTAGATAGGAGGAAAAAAGAGATGCCTCTGGGAGGGAAAGAAACTCTTGTGATTCTGTATGCTTAGGAATAAATCCTTTCAATTTTTTTCACCATGTAAATAAAATCTATGATTGGTGATTTGAGAACTTAAGGATTTATAAAGGGAACTAGTAGCCATTCTTAATGAGAAGTGAGTGCAATATACCAATGTTCCCAGGAATCACTTAGATGGCCACAAATTTTCTATATATAGTGGAAGGTAATTATTCAGGAAAAAAATGGCATATTGAGTAATCAGAAGGAAGCTTTTATATCAGATGGAATTTCCTAACACAAGAATTATTTATATAAAGTACTATGTAAATATTAATGATAGTTAGGAAGAAACTTCTCTTAGAAAGTTTTACCAAATCTTTCCAAAAAGTAACTCATGTTTCAACTTACCTGTCAAAATATCAGTTAATATGTTTATATGCACATTTTTAAATGTGTATATAAAATAGTAACATTATTCATATCTCAGTCTCTAATGAATTTCTGTTCCAAATGATTCAGTTGTTCCATTTTTCAATCTCATAAAAAAAGAGTCACTTACAGATAATTACTGAAATTTAGATAATGTTTTAGGTTTGTAAAGTCTTTCATTGTGTTATGTTGCTTAATCCTCAAAATTCTGAGGAAAGATACTATTAGTATCTTTTAAAGATCAGAAATTTGAGGGACATAGAATTTAAATTACTCATAATCATGCCACGAACAAGTGCAACAGGTAGCATATGAACACAGATTTTATCTGACTATAAATCCAGCACTTTCCACTATGCCACATTGCCTCTGTACTAAAACTGTAAGAAACTGACCTTCAAAGTGAAAGTGATATAGTTAGTGATGGGCTCTGCTTAGTTCACTGGTATAGAAAAGAACCTTCATTGAATTAGAAGCCATAGAGAGATGGGGGCAGGAGGCAGCTGCTTAATATGATAGAAACTTCCACATCTTTTCAATATAAGGGATGTATTTCTAAGATTTTAGGCAATATATGTTCAACAGTCAGTTTTTAAAAACATGGAATATCAGATAGAGTCAAGATGGTGAAGAGTAGATAGGATTTTGTCTGAGCTCTTCCTGGATTCCCTCAGCATAAACATTAGATCAAGCCTCTGAATGGATTTTTGGAATGACAGAACCCACAAATATTTGGAGTGTAATAAATTTTCAACAGAAGATACCTTGGAAGGACTTCAGGAAAGGTCTGCCTCAATTGGTCAGTGGGGGTTCAAGGTCCAGTGCAGGCACATTGCAAGGGAGACCCAGGATGAAAAGGCCTTATATGAGGAGTCTACTGGGAAGCTCTTAGCCAACATACAGCTACTCAGTACTCTTTCAGAAGGCCAGTGGATCAGCAACCTAGACCTCCAGCACAACTACAGAAGACAAATAGTGAGCCATGAATTCCAGTATAATAGGCAGAACTTGGCCAGGCCTACCCAGCATAGTGGGGAAGCCTTCAGCACTAGCCCCAGGGAAATGTGAAGGCCCTGTCTCCCTTCAGAAAAGCTTAGAACAATCTTCCCTGGGCCCTAGAAAAAGACTTCAACCTTTAAAAATGATCAAAAAAGCAAAAAGAGTTCTGGCCATAGGTAGATATTATAGAGACAGGGAAGAACAGAATTAAACCCTAAGGATACTAAAGGCAAAATGGCTTCAGATGAAGCTTCAAAGAGGGATATGAACTTGTCTCCAACTCAAAAGGCTCTCTTGTAAGAATTCAAAAAGGATCTTAAAAGAGAATTAGAAGAAAAATGAGGAAAGGAAATGAGCTTTGCAAAGGAAACATAAAAATTGACTGAAGAAAACAACTCCTTAAAAATACATTTGGTGAAATGGAAAAAAATATACACAAGAAAATAACTTCTTAAAAAACAGATTTGGCAAAACTAATGCAGACAAGATTAGAAGGGAAACAATAAACTGGAAAAACATTTTTATATTCAAAAGTTCTGATAAAGGCCTCATTTCTAAAATATATAGAGAATTGACTCAAATTTATAAGTCATTCTCCAATTGATAAATGGTCAAAAGAAATGAATAGACAATTTTCAATTGAAGAAACTTAAACTATTTGTAGTAACATGTAAAGGTGCTCCAAATCACTATAGATGAGAGAAATGCAAATTAAGACAACTCTGAGATACTACTACACACCTGTTGGATTGGCTAAAATGACAGGAAACGATAATGAGGAATATTGGAGGGGATGTGGGAAAACTCGGACACTGATACATTGTTGGTGGAACTGTGAATGGATACAACCATTTTGAAGAGCAATTTGGAACTATGCTCAAAAAGTTATCAAACTTTGCATACCCTTTGATCCAGCTCTACTGTGCTTATATCCCAAAGAGATCTTAGAGGAGGGAAAGGGATCCATATGTGCAAAAATGTTTGTCTTTTTTATAGTGGCAAAAAACTGGAAACTGAATGGATGCCCATCAATTGGAGAATGGCTGAATAAGTTATGGTATATAATATTATGGAATATTATTGCTCTGTAAGAAATGACCAGCAGGATGATTTCAGAGAGGCCTGGAGAGACTTACACGAACTGATGCTGAGTGAAATGAGCAGGACCAGGAGATCATCATACACACCAACAAGAAGATCATACGATGATCAACTCTGATGGATGTGGGTCTCTTCAGCAATGAGATGATTCAAATCAATTCCAGTTGTTCAGTGATGAAGAGAGACCTCTACACCCAGAAAGAGGGCCATGGGAACTAAATTTGCTTCACAACATAAAATTTTCACTCTTTTTGTTGTTGTTTGCTTGCATTTTATTTTCTTTCTCAGTTTTTTTTTCCTTTCTTCTTGATTTGATTTTTCTTGTGCAGCAAGATAAATGTATACACACACACACATTGGATTTCACATATATTGTCACATATCTAACATGTATTGGACTACCTGCCAGCTAGGGGAGTAGGTAGAGGTAGGGAGGGGAAAATTTAGAACAAAAGGTTTTACAAGGTTCAGTGTTGAAAAATTACCCATGCATATGTTTCGTAAATATAAATCTCTAATAAAAAAATTAGATTTGGCAAAATGGAAAGATAAAACAACTCCTTGAAATACAGAATTGGTGAAATGGAAAAAGAGAATAACTCCTTGAAAAAACAGAATTGGTGAAATGAGGAAAGAGAACAGCTCCTTAAAAATAGAATTGATGAAATGGGGAAAAAGCCAATGAACAAAAAACTCCTTTAAAAGTACAATTGGCCATATGCAAAAGGAGATAAAAAAAAGTGAATTGAGGAAAATAATTCATTAAAAACAGGAATTGAACAGATGAAAGTGAATGACTCAATGAGACATCAAGGATCAAACAAAACCAAAAAATTAAAAAATAGATGAAAATGTAAAATACCTCACTGGAAAAACAATTGAGCTGGAAAATAAATCCAGGAGAGACAATCTAAAAATTATTGGACTGCCTGAAAACCATGATAAAAATAAGAGTATGGACATCTTTCAAGAAATCTTCAAGGAAAACTGCTCTGATATCCTAGAACCAGAGAGTAAAATAGCCACTTTAGCAATCATTCCTTGAAAGAGACCTCAAAATGAAAACTCCAAGGACTATTTTAGTTAAATTACAGAATAGCAGATCAAGGAGAAAATATTTCAAGCCTGAAAGAAACAATTCAAATATTGAGGAGCTACAATCAGGATTACCCAGGACCTAGCAGCTTCCACTTTAAAGGATTGAATGGCCTGGGATATAATATTCCAGAGAGCAAAGAATCAACTACCCAGCAAAACTAAGCATTATCTTTCAGTGGGAAAGACAGACATTCAGTGAAAATGGGATTTTCAATTATTTTTGATAAAAAAAATAACTGAACAGAAAATTTGATCTTCAAATACAGAACTCTTGAGGAACAAAAAGTGGATTGTCTTTTTGCAAACCTTGCCACTCCACTTGACTTTCCACTCATAATCTGTTGTAACCTGGATTATTTTGTAGGCACTGAAATTTTTGTGGATGGTTAACAAGGACAATGATACTGCCTTTTAAAACCACTACAGCACTTGTGAATACAATATTTTCACTAAGTATTATAAAAATGATCTTTCAGAGTTACATGAACTAATGCTGAATGAAGTAAGCAAAACCAGAAAAACACTGGATACAATAGCAGTAATATTATGCAATGATCAACTATGATAGACTTAGTTCTCAGTAACACACTGATCTAAGACAATTTCAAAAGACTCATAATAGAAAATGGTATCTACATCTAGAGAAAAATAAGGAATCTGAATGCAGACTGAAGGATAATATTTTCACTTTTTTGGATTTTTTTCTTTCTTGTGATTTTTCCCTTTTGTTCTGATTCTTCTTCCACAACATGACTAATGTGGAAATGTGTTTAACACGATTGTACATGTATAATCTAAATCAGATTGCTTGCTATCTTGGGGAGGGAAAAGCGGAGAGAAAGAAGGAGAAAAATTTGAAACTCAAAATCTTATAAAAATGAATGCTGATAACTATATTTACAAGTAATTGGAAAAATAAAATATTATTGACTTTTTTTAATCCTTCCAAGAAAATTATCTTTCAATTTACCTTCAAGTTTCCTAGAGATCCAACCATCACAGCTACCACAATGATGGGGAAGACAACTGAATGGGGAAAAATACTTTTATATCATATTAAAATATTGGAGAAGTGAACAATAGACTTTAATGTCCAGTTTTTTTAGTGTTTCAGAAGGAAAAACTAACATCAAAATTTTTCCCCTCAATCCTTACTCATGTTATGTAATGTCTACCAAATGCAATTTAGGAAACACTAGACTATAAGACCCCCAAGATCTCTAAAGAACAATAAATTCTTTTTTTCAAACTTCATTAATATTTAATATCAAATATTAATCAATTAATCATAACAAGTGATTTTTTTCATCTAACACAATTAAAACTTAGATTTTTTTGTCTAGAACACATTTTATTTATTTTTAATAACAACTTTTTCTTTACAAAAATATATTCAAAGATAGTTTTCAATATTCACTCTTGCAAAAACTTGTGTTCCAAATTTGTCTCCCTCCCATCCCCTAATCCCCTCCCCTATATAGCAAGTAATCCAAAAGATGTTAAACATATGCATTTCAAGAATAATAAATTCTTTAGTAAGAGTATGCTCCTTCAGACGACAAAGGATCAGGGATGCTCATACCACTTAGAGCTTACCTTCTTAGATATATAGGAAACATGATCTCAGGTGCAACTTCTTAACCTTTTCTGTGTCATGAATACCTTTGACAATCTTCTCAAGTTAATTTTTAAATGCATAAAATAAAATACATTAGGCTTACTAAAAAAGAATTCAATTATATTGAGATATAGTTTTAAGAAATTAAGGAAAAAACAAGTATTCAGACCCTAGGTTAAAAATCTAAGACAAGGACGTAGCTAATATGGAAATATGTTTTGCACAGCTTTACATATATAATTGCTTTCTTGATGCATGGGGATAGGGGCTAGAGATATTGAGAGAATTTGGAATTTAAAATTTTATTAAAGGAAAGTGAAACTAAATATATATAGTAAAATTATCTTTTAAAAGAATCTAAGTCAAGGCCTTCATGGCCTCACTTCTCCCTTGTCCCCTTACTTCAATTCCACTAATTTGATGTGCCAGCTATAAAAATTACAGCAAAAAAAGACCAATAAGTTTATCTAGCATAGCAGTTCTTAGCCTGAGGTCTGTGGGTATATTTTAAAAGGTCTATAAATTTGTATGGGGGAAAATATTTTTATTTCAATCTAATTGATTTCCTTTTTAATCCTATGCATTTGATTTTTTGCATTTAAAAATATTCTAAAAAGTGATCCATAGGATTCCTCAAATTGCCAAAGGGGTCCATGACTCACAAAAAGGTTTTAAAAAAACATGATCCAAACCAATTCCTTTAGATAAGGAAACTGACACTGAAAGATGTGAAGTGATTTGTCCAGGTTCACATAGCTAGGATATAAACACAGATCTTGTAACTCCACTATATAACACTGCCTTTAGTTAACAAGAAAATATCCTCCAGAACCTTCAGGAATGAAAGGCTCTCAATCATTCACTTAAATTAGGAAAGCAAGCTGATTAAACCAATTTGTCCATCTTGGAACAAATAAAGAAAAGTAGTGATAATGTTGGAGAAAGATGGTAGTTATTTAGAGCATGGGAACTCAAAAGAAGGACAGAGATGAGTATGAAACACAGTGAGAGACTCTTCACAGGACACAGTAGATGAGTCAAGGGTAAGATGAGGGATAGAAAAGCAAAGATGATAAGAAGAGGGCAAGTACACCTGTGTTTTAAGTGTTCTAAAGTGAGTATTCTCATGCCAAGTTCCAGTACTGCTTCCAGTGAGAGAAATGTAAGGAAAACCAGCTTCTCTGGTGTTGGAATAAGATTTTCCTTTAACCATCCTTTGCCCTGAATCTAGAAGTAGTCTTTGTCCCTTTTATACTTCATATGTACAGACTCAACAGACTTAGAATATACCTCTTTCTCTAAATTCCCTATCAATGTGTAAATACTAGTGTACCCTGAAGAAATGTAGAGTTTCCTAGAATGCTAAGGGTCTGAAAAGCTTCAGAAGGGCACTACCTTAGTAAAAATGACAGTGTTTGTAGCAGACTTTTTTGTGGTGGCAAGGAATTGGAAACTGAGTGGATACCCAGCAGTTGGGGAATGACTGAAAAAGTTATGGTATATGAATTTAATGGAATATTATTGTTCTATAAAAAATGATCACCAGGATGATTTCAGAGAGGCCTGGAGAGACCTACATGTACTGATGCTAAGTGAAATGAGCAGAACTAGGAGATCATTATACATGGCATCAGCAAGATTATACAAATGATCAATTCTGATGAACATGGCTTTAGTCAACAATGAGATGATTCAGACCAGTTCCAATGGTCTTGTGAGGAAGAAAGCCATCTGTACCCAGAGAGAGGACAGTGAGAACTGAATGTGGATCACAACATAGTATTTTCAACTTTTTAAGGTTGTTTGCTTGCATTTTGTTTTCTTTCTCATTTTTTTCCTTTTTGATCTAATTTTTCTTGTGCAGCATGATATTTATAGAAATATGTATAGAAGAATTGCACATGTTTAACATATATTGAATCATTGCCATATAGGGAAGGGAGTGGAGAGAGGGGAGGGAAAAAATTAGAACACAAGATTTTGAAAATTATCTGCGTATGTATTTTGAAAATAAAACGCTTTAATTAAAAAATAAAATAAGTAAATAATATAAAATACTTGTGATCTACCTGCCAAGACAAACTCAGCAACTATATAAACACAACCATAAAACCCTTTTTACACAAATAAAGTCAGATCTAAACAGAAAAATATTAATTGCTCATAGATAGGCTAAGATAATATAATAAAAATTACAATTCTATTTAAATTAATCTGTTTATTCAGTTCCATGCCAATGAAAGTATCAAAAATAGTTTATATAGCTAAAAAAATGACAAAATTAATCTGGAAGGACAATTGCTTAAGGAAAATATCAAGGAAATATATGGGAAAAAAGGTGGTCCAGCCATACCAGATCTCAAACTATATTATAAAGCAGTAATTTTCAAAACAACCTGATACTGGTTAAGAAATAGAGCAGTGGATCAGTGGAACAGATTAGGTACAAATTACATTAGTAAAGCTCAATTACCACAATAACCCAGTATATTCTAAACCCAAAGATCCAAACTTTTGGAAGAAAACATCACTATTTGAGAAAAACTGTTGGGAAAACTAGAAAACAGTATAGCAGAAACTAGGTATAGATCAACATTTTACATTGTATACCAACATGGGTACATGATTTACACATAAAAGGTGAGACCATAAGCATGAAGTAGTTAATCTGTCAGATTTATAGATAAGGGGAATATTTAGAACCAAAGCAGACAGAAAGCATAACAAAATGTAAGACAGAGAACTTTTGTAAAATACTTATTACAGTGTCCATGATGCCATAGTCAATATATAAATATTAGCTGTTACTATTATTGTTAATATTATCATTATTTTCAGTGAACATTCATTAAGCACCTATATTCAAGAGATGATTCCAAACATAATGAATACAAAATAAAAAGTAATCTCAAAATAAACTTTGTAGGATTTGCTTACATAAATTATTGTACTAATGAAAGTAGTCTTCAGATGGTGTTCTTACCTGGCAAATTGCAGAACTTATACCTGGATCTGATGAACAAATGTTTTTTTTAATCTTCTGTCTCCAATAAGACGGCCTTAAGAATAATTTTCTTTGCCTCGTGTTAGAACTTAATTTCCACCCTCATGGGATGTTATTTCCTATTCAATAAGAGGTAAAACTAGTTTTGTTGAAAACAATAATCATTATTATGAATTACTTTATCAGTAACCTAAAAAGAAGTAATTTTCTACTTTTTTTCCTTCAGGTATTCTACACTGAAGTCCTATTTTGATGTCTCCTGAAAAAGAGGCGGGTTCTTCTAAGTTGTGCTAGTAGAGGGAAAAACTCTAACAAGTTCTATCAACTCTAGGTTTGACCACAAAGTAAAGGATTTTTCTGTTATATTAATACACAAAAGGAATCTATACTGGGAAAGAGAGATCCCCAAATTGACAAAATCACTAAATTTGAAATAGTAGTATCCTATACGTGTAGAGAACATATCTCCTTTTCTGAATTCTCTTCCCTAAACTACTAAATAGTTTCACCATCTTCTACTCTGACCTGTAATCTTTCTTTGTGTATATAGGATAATAGTGACACTTTCAAAGCTGCAACCACCTTCTAAGTTTTATATTTGGTTTTTCCCTGTGTTCTTGATACCTTGAGAACTTTCACTTTCTTTTCTAAGGTGCTTTACTCAAATGGGATCTCCAGATACTTTTTTTCTTAAATGTTATTAAAATAGTTATTGTTTTATCCTTAGCAAATTTACCCTGGGTAAACGATAGATCCAAAAGCTCCCCATTCAACTTCTTGTTAATTTCTCTTGTTCTTGAGGAGTTGAATGATGACATAGGGTTCAAAAATTGTATGAGAATGACAGTTATATTTTTGGGTTGCTTATTCTTTTACAGTATAATGACAGAGATGTTACTTGACCTCTTTGACTATTAGTTTTCTCATTTACAAAACTATGAATGACTTATATAATCTACTTGGCAATAAGAAATAGCTAAAATAATCATTTTGTAAAATTCTAATAAACATAATATTTAAATACTTCAATTTCTATATGATCTTAGTAGTATAGACTAATATTCCTTCACACAATTATATGCTATATAATTGTTGCTCATATCTCTATACAATTTTTTCCACAGAAGATCCACCTTCTTATATGCTGTATATCTTCTGATTATCCAAATATCTTGAGGATCAAAATATAATTTTCAGATAATACATCTCTTATTACATTACTGTTCTATCTCATCTCTTGTTAAAAACAAATCCATCATTTTCTTAAAATATTTTGCATGCCAATGTAGCATGGACTACAAAATTACCCTCTCGTCTAGCACAAGCATCAAGTGAGAAGAGTCAATTCCACTTCTATCTTTTGGAGATATTTTACAAACAATTTTAGTAACGTGAAAGAAGAACAAGCAAAGAAAAAACTGGAGATACCCTCTTTGAACTTCAAAATCCAATGAGGTAGGTTGATATAAACAGGAGGCACACCATTTTATCAATATGGAAGAGAAGAAGCAAAGAGACCCAATTCACTATAAGTCAACTGAAGTTGAAAACAGAGACTTCTTTGAATAATCTAAGGAACAAATATTATAATATCCTTCTTGGGAGTCCTTTACTGTGAGTATTAGGGGCTATGGCCTCTGAGTATAAAAACTAGTTTTGAAAGAATGGAAGCCCCGTGATTTATCAGGGTAAAATAGGGACTCCAGAGTGATGTCCTGATCTCAGTCCTGTCACTGCACCTTTAGAACTTTTTGGCTTTTCCATCTTCACTGTACAAAAGCAAAAAGCTTACTTTTATGTGTTCTCTCCCAATTAGAATATGAACTTCCTAAGAGTAGGAATTATCTTGATTTTTCCTATCAATGTTCCCAGTACTTATCATAAATTAAGTGTTTAATATTTTTTTCATTCATTTATTCATTAGTAAGAGCCAGGTACAAGAAACCTGGTCCCTTGCGAGGTGACAGCAACCATTTACCACAGAAGAGTAGATCTGTGAAATTTGAACAACTGACCATATGCAATACCTAAGAGAGAAACAGAGAAAGAGGAGAGAGAAAGAGACAGAGACAGGGGGAGAGAGAGAGACAGAGACGGGGGGGGGGGGGGGAGAGAGAGAGAGAGAGAGAGAGAGAGAGAGACAGACAGACAGACAGACAGACAAGGAGAAAGAGACAGACAGAGGAGACAGAAATAGAGATACAGAGGCAGAGAGAAGGGAAGGTAAAATGTAAAAGAGAGGGAAAGAGAAAGATAAGTGAGAAAAGTAAAAAATAGCATAGAAGAAATAATAAGAGGGAAAAAAGGGAGACTTCTCTAATGAATTGACTCTCCAGACACTTTTCACAGTTCAACCAATTTTAATTTTTTTCTATTTTGTTTTTCTAGTATATATGGTTATATCCTTTTTTGTTCATTCCTGTGAGTTTTATGGAATGGAGTTTATAAATTCTGGATCTTACTTTCAAATAGGCTCACCATGAATAAAATCCTTCATGACACTCATGGCTAACACCTTGGAGGAGAATCTTTAAAAGTTCATTTTATTCTGTTTATCAAATACATTTTAAATCAACAACCAATAGACAAAGAATGGTATGTAATCTGTGCTTATTAGTCAGTTTTGTGACAACAAATAAATAATTTACTCTAAAAAAATTGTTCATGAAAACCTACATGTTTTCCTTTCAGATTTCACTACAGATACTCTTAATGAATGCATAATTCCTTCTCATAAGAGATGAGAAAGTAATCATACAGGTTATTGTCTTCTCAGCTGACTTTTAGTAAAGCATTATATTTTCCATTTTTAAAAAAATGTTTATCTTGAATTTTTTATATATTGAAAATTTATCTTTGAATAACTTTATAATAGATTTACTTTGAGAATAGAATTCCTCTTTATGTGGTTAATCAGATCTAGTCACCATCCCTGACTTTATCTTCTTAAGTATTTCTGCACATATAACACTAAATAGTTATCATTGTCTATAAGGATAAGTTACTCTTTGTTTCTATTTGTTGTTCTTTTTTGGTTCTATTTATAAATGCTATCAAGAGTGGGTGATTTAGTTGGATATCATATCAACCTTTCTGCAGTTTCCCCTCAATTTTTTTGCTACTTTTTGAAAAAGGTAAAGCTCATAGTCTTCTAGTGTCCTCCTTTGTAATATCTGAGCTAATGTTGCCTTTGTCTAGCATGACTCTTGATTTTTATTGGCAAGGAGATTAAGTGCTTGTTGGCTGAGGTAATTTCTGGAATCTTTCAGCTTTTTAATTCTGAGAACTATTATATATCAATTAAATTTTACAAAGAAATAGTGATACCATCAATGATATTACTTAATCCGTTTTTAAAACTCAACAACTTGTTTAAAAAGGTTGGATGAAAGTCACTATTATTACATCTATTATTGAATTTTGATATAATTGGTCAGTCATTTGACTGCATAAACAGATCTAAAATAACTATTTAATCAAGAAAGTCATTTCATATCTAATAAGATATAGTCTGAATTCTGAGTATCACTTTATACTTAGATTGACTAAGATGACAGGAGAACATAGTGATAAATGTTGGAGGGAGTGTGGGAAAACTGGGACATTGATACATTGTTGGGCAGTTGTGAACTGATCCAATCATTCTGGAGAGCAATTTCGAACTATGTTCAAAGTGCTACCAAATTGTGCATACTCTTTGATACAGCAGTGTTTCTACTGGGTCTGTATCCCAAAGAGATCATAAAAAAGAGAAAAGGATTCACATGTGCAAATATATTTGTAGCAGCTCTTTTTGTAGTGGTAAGGAACTGGAAACTGAGTGGGTGCCCATCATCTGGGGGTGGGGGGATGGCTGAATAAGTTATGGCATATTAATGTTATAGAATATTATTGTTAAAAAAAACAACCAGCAGGATGATTTCAGGGAGGCTTGGAGAGACTTACATGAACTGATGCTGAGTGAAATGAGTAAAACCAGGAGATCATTGTAGACAGCAACAACAAGATTATGTGATGACTATGATGGAGTAGACTCTTTTCAACAATGAGATGATTTAGGCCAATTCCAATAGACTTGTGATGGAGTGAGCCATCTGCATCCAAAGAGGGTATTCTGTGGACTAAAAGTAGATCACAACATAATATTTTCACCTTTTGTTGTTGCTTGCTTGCTTGCTTGTTTTTTCTTTCTTATTTTTCCCCTTTGATCTTGTGCAACATGATGTGTGGAGATATGTATTGCACATGTTTAACCTATATTGAATTACTTGCTGTCTAGGGGAGGGGAGAGGTGGATAAGGAGGGAGAAAAAAAGTTGGAACACAAGGTCTATCAGGGATGAATGTTGAAAATAATGTTTGCATGTATTTTGAAAAATAAAAAGCTATTAGTATAAAAAACATAGTGTGTTAAATTTTATGGTATTCCATGTTTAGCACATCCATTGGCTTTTAACTTTCTTCTTATTCATGATGTCAGTAATATGAGTCTTTGGAGTAGTCTAAAGCCTTTGTCTTTTGTTTCATGATCCTAAGCCATATTTTATAACATTTTTCCATCTTTCCTTGTGCCTATATTAGCAGTGAAAATTCTGGACATAAAAATATGTAGAAGAGCTTGTCAAATTCTTCATAGAGTTTCTCTAATTCTTCATTCTCAGCTAAGGATGTTAGTACATAAAATACAATTATCTTCATGGTGTTCTCTTTGTTTGTGTTAATTCTAAACATTACAAAGTGAAATAATAGTGTTTCATGAAATGATGTTTCTTTTTGTCTTTGACCACAAAAAGAAACCAATTCTTTTTTTTCTTTTCTGAAAAGAACCTGTGAACCACCATTCAATTTATTTATAACTTCTTTATATATTCTGGTTTCATTTATTTTAATAAATACCCAAAATGAATCTTTCCTCACTTCTTCCACTTAGAATCTTTACCTTCCTTCAAAGTTCAGATCAGGTGCTACCTCCTATGAGAATCCTTCCCAGATTCACTTGACAGGATTCTCACTCAATATGTAATCCTTGGCTTATTTGTATCCATATTTTATTCCCTGGTAGTATATAAGTTCTTTGAGTACAAAATTTTTTTCTTTGTATTTTCTGTATCCAGTACAGCATCTTGCCCATAAGGGCTATTAATAAATACTTGTTAAATTAAACTGAATTAAGAATGTCAGTTGGTTATGGATATGGATCAGCTCTTCCAGTAATGTGTCAACTTGATGGTCATTAGCTAAAGATAGCAAATTAAGAGCACTAGCCATTTAATTAATGATTGTAGATGTTCTAAAAAAAAGTGATTCATAACATATAATATAACTATAATAGCAGTAAAATAACCACATATCAGTTTGACAGTAACTGAATCTTGAAGATGAGCTTCTTTTGATTTATTCTTCTCTTCTGAAATATCTCTTAGAGCCAAAATAGTCAATCAGTCAAGAGAAGATGTAGCATATAGCAGAGATTTATAGATTCCCCCTTCTCACACTTGTGGCTTGTACATAAAATGTTTTTAGTAAAGACATAAAGGAGGGAATGACTAGTAACAAGTAATTAATACAAATGTTCATTAGCACACAGAGGGAAATGGAGTTTCTGCTCCCCAAAGACCTCTTTTTTGCCTGGATTTATTTTATTTTCAAAGAGATACATTAGCCCAATCCTTTCTAGTTTAGTTTCTACAAAATTAATGAAATTCAAATGTGCTTGATATTTTCTGAAGGAATCACAGTAAGCAAATTATGATCTCAAGAGAAACCATCTGTTATTCACAAACATTTCTTCCATGCTGAGAATAGGTTTGATGAAGAATTGTTGAATTACTATAACATTTAGTATTTGAAATTATACCTGACATAAATACCTTGTAGTATGCTACTTTTGTGGATGTCAGTAAAGAGTGGGGATAGCATATAGTTTGTGAACTTTGAGGTGACCCATGAATAAGACTAAACTATTCTTATCTTAAAGTGACAAGAATGGTTCTATTTATCTATTTTTAATCTTCGTCATTTAGCAACATCAGCACCCTGGATAGGGGTAAAGAGGAACTGTGTCAGAATTTAAAAGGAGAGCCAAAGCTTTTGGAGCTAAATTATTTTATATGACCATTACAATCAATATGCAACTAAGGATACGTAGGGAAAGCAGCAATCTATCTTTGTATTCCCAGTGCTCCAGTATCTACAAGTTTTTGGTATGTACCAAGTGCTTAATAAATATGTGTTCATTATTTATTGATTGAGCAATTTGAAAACTTTAGATATAACATGTAGAGGAAAGGGAAATGAGAATATTTTTATGGACAGAACATAACAAGAATTAAATATCATTGGAAGGGCTCACTTAGCTGAGAATGGATTTGCAATTTGAATTGACCAATAATTTTAGTTCAAGAGGCCCAGAAATGGGGGTGAGAAATGTATATGTGGGATCAAGCAAAAGCAAAAATAGATCAAATTAAAAGAGATAAGGAAGGAAACTACATCTTGCTAAAGGGTACCACAGATAATGAAGTAATATCAATAACAAACATATATATACCAAGTGGTATAGCATCCAAATTCCTAGAGGAGAAGTTAAGAGAATTACAAGAAGAAATAAACAACAAAACTATACTGGGAGGATCTCAATCTCCCTCTGTCAAAACTAGGTAAATTGAACCACAAAATAAACAAGAAAGAACTTAAGTAGGTAAAAAGAATTTTAGAAAATTTAGGTATGATAGACCTTTGGAGAAAATTTCATAGGAACAGAAAGTAATATACTTTTTTCTCAGTGGTAAAAGGAAACTACGCAAAAATTGGAGATGTATTAGGGTATTTAAAATCTCACAATCAAATGCATAAAGACAGATGAAATAGGTATACAAATCAAACATTTACTTATAATAAATCATAAAGAAACTTATTTTGGTATGTTCATAATTTTGCTATTCATTAAAGATGAAAACAAATTTGCACACTAAAAAAAGAAAGAAATGTTTATGAGGAAGTGGTGAATCCCATATTTGTTTAGTTGTTTTCTGATAGGAAATCTATTACTCTCATTTCAGAGAAGGAAGGGAATAGACACAGTGCTATTCCAGGCCAAAAGGGATAGGTCTGAGGAATTTGAAAATTGGAGAGTTTCAGAAGACTGTGTTTCTTTTTTTCTCTTATTATAAAAAAAATGGCTCTTTGGAAAGTGGTCAGGAAAAGAATATGGAAATTATAAGTAGTATAAAAACAAAAGATCAGTAAGTCTTTTTTTAAGCTGATTAATTTTTAAAGAAATTTACATCTTCCTAGTATAGGGCTAGGTAGGTTGTTTTACATATTTATATGCTTTTAATTATTTTACCCAAGTATGTTTTTAGAAAATTACATCTTCTATTTTCCTTTGCAAATGCTTCCTAGTTAGATGAACCCAGGATTATATCAGTGTGGAAATTCCTTATACAGATGCAGATCATAGCCATCAGGATTTTCTCATCCTTGAGATTCTGGCTTATGGTGTTTCATAAAACCCTATTAGAGCAAATACTATAGCCAACTGACAAAAGATCTTCCTTTAATGCTTTTCATTTTTTTGTGGAGATGAGTACAACAGTAGGGTCTTGTCATGTGTTATCCCCTGATCCCACTAAATGAACAATCTGCAGCCTTTTCTAGTAATACCTTTGCTTGATGATCTTTCATGCTGATTCTCATTTATAAATCACTGCTGAAAACATAAGAAGTCCATTTACAAATCCACTATTTATCTTTCCATTACTCTTTGGGTCACCTATAATTTTTACTCTTCAGTATTCGTTTTTCCATGGTTTCTAGCCACAGAATAGTGGTGTCTAAAATATGGGTATTGATTAGTTTTGCTGATCTTTTTTTCCTCTTCTTTTTAAAAATTCTGTATTATAAAGGATAGTTCTTTGAAAAAGAGTAAAGGGAGGAAGATGGATAAGAACTGAATCTTTATACCTTCAATGGTATAAGGAAACACCTTCTACTGATGGAGATTGACCGCTTCTCTGCAAATTTATAGTCTTAGAGAATTGCCTGGGACACCAAGAGGCGCAGTGACTTGCCTAACATCATACATCCAATATTTCAAAGGCAATAATTGAACCCATGCCTCCCTGAATTTGTAGCTAGCTCACTGTCCACTATGGCATACTGCCTCTGGAAAGAGAGAGATGTAAGGGAGGAATGTAGATGATGTAAAAACAAATTATCAATTAAAATCTATAAAAAGAAATTTTAATGGACTTTTATGACAAGGAGTATCCTGAGATGATTGAAAGCATTGTATAACTTCCTTTGATCCAGCCTATTCTCTCATCCAAGACTTTCAATGCTGGGTTCTCATTCTTTATGCATTCACTTTCTGCTTAGCTTATTGTTAAACAATTTTAGCAGTGCATCCTATTATGAATACCTGGTCAGGTTCAAGAGCTTTGATGCATTCAGGAAAATGCCATCCACATGGCATGCAATGGGAGCAATGAAGATAATAACTCTCTATAAGAAATCTTTCCTCCATTTGGACTTTCTGCAATATATCCTCCATAAAACCCAATATTTTTGGCAAGCATGTATCTCTGTCTTTTATATTTTGCTTGATGCTGACATTCAGACAATCACTGCATAAAGTTATCTCAGTCATATTATTTATCAAAATATCTTGTATGGTTGTAATATATATACTGAGACTCCTTGGTTGAAGGGGCCCTTCTACTCTCTTGAATTAAGTGCTCTTTGTAATCACCAAATATACATTTATTTTCTCTCTACTTTTTTTAGAGAGAATTTATATTCTTTCTACTTTTAAGTCAACTGTGTGACTGTGGACATATAAACAACTACAGAAAATTTTGTGCAAAAACTTACGTATTTCTTTCAAAAATATTCTTGATGCACATTTATTCCATTCTTAAGATTTTACAAATGAAATATTGGGCTAGCAGTTTAGTATGTGATATCTTCTCAAGAGTCTTCTTTTGGTAATAAGCCATTTATGATGTTCTTAATTCTTTTGGACTCCTTCAAATGAGAAGGATTCCTTTAAGATAGCTTTGGATTTTACATACAAAATTTTATCTATACAATTATTTCATATCTAGCATACATTTCTTCTGTGTGTATTTGGTCGGGTTCAAACACTATACCTAACTTCAATTTTAAAGAATTGTGTCAACTTATAGTAAGCACATCATGAACTAAGTTGTAAAAATACAAATATAGAGTTTATTTTTTATCAGTGATGAAACTAGATCATCATAGATACTAGTAGATAAGTTCTATTTCGTGTCTACTTGTTCATCTTTCAGTTTCACCTATAAATAATCTCAAAATGATCTGATTTATTTAGGTCTCATGCCAAACTTTCCACAGGCTCATTTTTCCATTCCAGGATGAATATTTTGCATCAGTTAATTTCTCTGAAAAGTAATAATAAGTAATTAACATTTATAAAGCACTTACTCTATGCCAAGCATTATGCTTAGCATTTTACAATTATTACTTTGTTTAATTCTCACAACAACCTAGCAGATAAGAGGTATTATTAACTCCATTTTACAGATGAAGAAAAGGCAAACAAAGGTAAAGTGACTTGCTCAGAATCACAGCTAGTATGTCTGAGGATGGATTTGAATCCAGGTCTTCCTGATTTCAGACCTCATGCTCTATTTACTATGTCATCATCAGAGTCATTATCCTTATTTTTATCTCTTTTTCTACTTTTCAGAATAAACAGTTTGTTTAGATAGGTCAAGAGAGAGTTTTCAATAGAGTTAGACCTTTTGGGGAAAAAGTTGATAAAGAACAACTCTCCTCTATCCATTCCCCTAACCCCTGATGTCACTACTTTTGAATTTTTGTTCTATATAGGTAGTGATGAGTGGAGTCATTCAAAAATATTTAGATAACTCTAATAGTTTAGAAAAAAAGAAAAAAGACAAAAATTTTGCAATCTAACGAAAACAAAACTTATCCAAGGCATTTAACAAAATGTCATTGGCCATACCATGCAAGTATTCTCATTGCAAATGTAGAGATCAATTTAAAAAGGAAAATCTCATTTTTTTGAGAATCAAAGGATGTAGAACTCTAAGAGTAGTTATACTACTCTTGGTTCTACACCTAGAAAATTACACTTTTTACAGTATATTACTATTTACAGTTAAATTAATTCCATAGTTTGAACATAGTATTACTTCTTAAAAAGAATCGCAAATTGCAGACCTTTGTGTAGAATCTGAGAGAGAGAGAGAAAGAGACAGAGACAGGGAGAGACAGAAAGAGAAGGGGAAGAAGGAAGGAAGGAAGGAGGGAGGGAAGGAAGGAAGGAAGGAGGGAGGGAAGGAAGAAGGGAAGGAAGGAAGGAAGGAAAGAAGGAAGGAAGGAAGGAAGGAAGGAAGGAAGGAAGGAAGGAAGGAAGGAAGGAAGGAAGAATGATAATAGAAAGTGGATAATTTATGACTATCCATAAATTAATAAGTCCCCCATTCTCGCCAAGGGAATTTTTCCTTTAATCAAAAGCAGATTAAGTATGTAATCTATCAGAAATATCTCATGAAAAAAATATTTCTTATTCATTAAGAAGAAACAAAGAATTGGGATTTTTTTCTACTTTTCCTTTCTTTAAGCTAATAGATCAATATTGTAATATATTTGACACAAGTAAGAAGAAATTAGAACATTAAAATTATGCATTATAATGCCATATTCTCAAATTTTAATAAAAAATAGGTATGAGTGGCAGCTTCAGGTGATGCAAAAAAACTGTTAGATCTATCACATTTCAAAGGAAAAATGGCCTTCAACTTATTCACTCTACTTACACACACATACCCTCCCTGCCACCAGCAGTTTCCAATTTATATACAGGAAAAAAATAAAAAGACATTAAATAGAGTCCCTTTTACTCCCCCAGCCTTTTATGAACTCAGAGGATTTATGGAAAAAAGACAAAAATTTTGCAATCTAACGAAAACAAAACTTATCCAAGGCATTTAACAAAATGTCATTGGCCATACCATGCAAGTATTCTCATTGCAAATGTAGAGATCAATTTAAAAAGGAAAATCTCATTTTTTTGAGAATCAAAAGATGTAGAAGCTCTCTGGAAATCTGAATAGATTCTAATTTTACTTAATGTGCTTGCATGACTGGGCAAGAAGCCAGATCAGTGCCCCAATATAAGTGCAGTTAAGCTGATGTTGTTAACAATGAAAGGACTTAAGCACAGTTGATGGGTAACTGTTAGACATAACTCCTATGCAAAATTCATGAGCTCTAAAACTAGAAGGTACCTTAGATATTATTTCATTTACTCTTTTTACTTTATAAATGAGAAAAGAAAGACCACCTCCATGATCTTGAATGTTTTACTTTCCTCTTCTTATCAAAGTTTTCTGTGGGTATATATATATATACATATATCTATAACTTATGTGCATTTGTGTGTGTATGG
The DNA here is from genome assembly GCF_902635505.1 of Sarcophilus harrisii. Taxonomy (NCBI): domain Eukaryota; kingdom Metazoa; phylum Chordata; class Mammalia; order Dasyuromorphia; family Dasyuridae; genus Sarcophilus; species Sarcophilus harrisii. The sequence continues at coordinate 142,712,810 of NC_045429.1, forward strand.
ATATATACATATATATATATGTGTGTGTACATGTATAAGCACACATTATATATATATATACATATATATATATATATATATATATATATATATATACCTTTCTCTTACTCTACACTCACCCTCACTTTTGACTGGGATTATTGAAATAACTTAATTAGCTTCCTGACTGATATTTCACACCAATCTACTTTTAATCCATCTTCCATTCAGCTGCCAAAATAGTTTTTTTTAAGTGTTAGTTAAACTATAGCAATCCCTAATCAATAAATTCTTGTTGCCATTTACTTGTTTTCAATCCTGTCAGTTATTAGAAGGGTTTACCATTTCCTTTTCCAAGTCATATTACACATGAGAGAACTGAGGCAAACAGGGTTAAATGATTTACCTTTCTAATCTAATACTTACTTATATGGTTTCTTCTTCATTTGAATGTGAGCTTCTTAGGAGCAGAGATGATAGACTTTTTTTCCTTTTCTTTGTATCCCAAGTATTTAATAACATGTGCCTGGCACATAGTAGTTATTTAATAAATATTTGTTGACTCTGGAATATTAATATTCCGTTGGTGATTTGTTTGGTTGCTTGCATTGTAAAGGTAAAACCCTTCCAGAAAACAATTTGGAATTATGCAAGGAAAAGTGACAAATATTTTACCCCCATTGGCCCAACAATACCAATATTGGTTAACCAACCAATAAAATTTTAAGTGATTTCTACATACCAAGCATTGAAGTTGACATTGGAGATATAAGACAATAACAAAAATAAAAGTTGTCTATCTGAAGGAATTTACATTCTATCATGAAAGAAAATGTGTATACAAATAAATAAATCCAAAGCTTATATAAAATACTAAGGAGGTGGCACTAGTAATTGGGAGAAATCAAGAAAAGTTTCATGTAGTAGGAAGAACTTGAGCCAAGCTTTGAAGGAACCTAATGACTCCAGAAGGCAGATGTGAGGAAGGAGTGCATTAGGAAGGGTAAAGATTCCAGGAGGGAGATAATAATCCCATTATATTCTGTTCTTGCTAGACTTCATATGGTATATTATATTCAGTTCTGGGCACCATGATTTAAGAAGGATATGGATAAATTGGAGAGCATATAGAGAAGAGCAACTAAGACAGCTTTGAATTATGACATATGAAAAGCAGTTGAGGGAAGCAATCATGCTCAACCCAGAGAAAAGAAGATCAAAAGGAAATATGATAGCTATCTTCAAGTATTTGAAGTAATACAGAGTAGGATCAGGTTTGTTATCTTTAGCCCCCAGTGGCAGAATTACATGTAATAGGTGGAAGTTTCAAAGAGAGAAATTTAAGCTTGATGGCAAAGCAAACTGCCTATCAATTAGAAGTATCCAAAAGTGGAATGGGTTGCCCCAAGATGTTATGGGTTCTTTCTCCTTTGAAGTCTTCAAGTGGAGACTAGGTGACCACTTATTGGGTATATTATAATTGGAATTCCTTTACTGTATGAATTGGACTAAATGGTTGCTAACTCCTCTTCAAACTCAAATTCTGTGATTTTTTGATTCGAATTAAGGAAGAGAGCTTGTGAAAAGGCACAAATGCAAAAAGATGAAAAAAAAACTGTACGGGAGATTGGTTCAGAATGTGTGTGGAGTAATAAGCTTGGGAAGGTAGGCTAGAGACAAATTCATGACAGAAGAGTTTGCACTTCATCTCACAGGAAGAAGATACTGGAGCTTCTTGAAAAGGGAAATGACATTGTCAGATCTTTGTTTGAGGAATAACATCTTTATAGCTTGTTTGGAGAATGGAGGGAGAGACTTAGGTAAAAAACACTAATTCCTTATCCCTTAATGGATAATTCTCTCATTAAACCAAGAAAATTTTTCCTTTAATAAAAATACGGATCCAGGGTTTAATTTGTCAGGAATATATGATGAAGAATATTTCTGATCCGTTAAAATTGGGCCCTATTGCAATACTGCATATGAAAAAGCTTGAAACATGATATTAATTGGGTACATGCAGAAAAAGGTAAAAATGTGAGATATATTATTGAAGTAGAATCAACAAGATATAGTAGTTAATTGGATGTGGGGAGAGAGAGAGATTGAACTCAAGAAGGTCTCCAGTTTTGCAAATAAGAATGAGTTAGGAAAGTGGGATGGTTTAGGGCAAGACTTCTTGAATTTTTATGACTCCTGGCCACCCAAGAAATTTTTACATGATGCTAGGTATATAGGGATATTATATAGGTATAAAAATTCAAATATCATAATCATAATTTTGTGATCCCCAGATTCAGTTATATGACCCCATATGGATTCATGACCCACAGTTTAAAAATCTATGGTTTTTCGGGAGCAAAATAATGAGTTCTGGTTTGGTCATATTGAATTTAAAATGCCTATGAGATAGCCGGTTCAAAATTGTTTAGTAGCAATTTGTGATATAAGGCTAGAACCAAAAAAAAAATAAAACTAGAGATGGATATATAGATCAGGGAGGCATTTGTAGAGATACTGTATTTAAACCAATTGGAATTGATAAGATCACCAAGAAGTAAGTGGAGAGAGGAAAAGCTGTAAGATACAGTATGGATATTGATCTACTGAGGAGCAGTCAGGCAAGAAAACCAGGAGCATAATGTGGTGAAAGGGAAGGATATAGGAAGACAGGATAATGAACAGTGTGAAATGCTACTTGAGAGGGTAAGGATGCAGACTGAAAAATAGTCACTCCACTGAAAATTAAGATATCATGGTAGCCTTGAAGGAAAGTAGTTTCAGTTGAGTCAAATAATGAGATCAAAAATCAAATTTCAATGGGTTTCATTAGATTGAAAATAAATGAGAGGAGAGGAATTTTTTAAGAGTTTGGTGGATATATGTCACTTATATGTATGTATTGCATATTCAGCAAAAAAAATATCGAAAATACACACATACATAACTTTAAAAAGCCAAGATCTCCTACTGCATTCAGTACCATGTCCAGTCATCCTGATATATGTCTGACCACTGGACCCACTGGAGGAGAAAGTGAGACTGGGACTTTGCACAGCCCTCCCTCACTGATGTTATGGTCCCCTTTGAGAACAAAGGACAAACAACTACTTCTATATATGCATGTGTGGACTTACACACACACATACATACACAGAGATATAGATATAAATATTCTAGCCCAATGTCTCTCTTAAAGACTAAAGAAACAAGCATTCAACCTCAGTGGCACTCCTAGCTCCAGCCCCTTCCTCCTGCCCTGCAACCTTCCCAGCTAGACTTAAAGTATAGAACTTGACTCTAATTATCTCTTCAGTGGTCCAGATTTCAGATCATATGCCATCCACAAGTCACATAAATACATTTAGATAACTCAAGCAGATATTCCATTTATATTTTGCATGTTTACTAGTGAATATCACAATATTTAAGCAATCAATAAAATTTGAAGAGAACTCTCTTCATATTGCAAAGTTGTTTTGCTTATCTCCTTATTCCAAAGACAGCTGTGGGATGCTGCCAGACCTGTGGGTGGATCCTGAACACAGGATGGTCTTACAATAAATAAAATAATAAGTCATGTGTGTGCAGTATGATGCGGGGAAAGGCAAGCTAAATTTGAAGTCAAAAGACTCTAGATTGAATACCAGCTCTATCATTCACCACCTGTAGAATATAAGGCAAATCATTAAATCTTAAATCCTTTAGGTCTCTTTTTTTTTCATTGTAAATGAGGAAGTTGGATTAGCTCATCTCTGGGTCTCCCTACAAGTTCTAAATCTTTGCTCCTATATTTCTATAAGAATCTCTTACTACATAATGCCAATCATAAACTGCACCTAAATGGTACGTATCATCCCTCTGTTCTTTTTTGGAAGAAGATATCAGAGGATTACTAATACATTTCAAAGCCAACAATCAAGGAAACAACTGAAGAGTCATCCCCTGAGCAAGAAAAAAAGAAAATATATATATATATATATATATATTTGTGAGATTAATGAGTAAAAAGGAAACCAGTTCTATGACTTGGAATGTCCCTACTTTCCATCCTGGGATTCTAAGAAACAATCATAATGATCTCAATCAAATCATTTCCAATGGAGCAGTAATGAACTGAACCAGCTATGCCCAGCGAAAGAACTCTGGGAGATGATTAAAAACCATTACATTGAATTCCCAATCCCTCTATTTTTGCCCACCTGCATTTTGGATTTCCTTCACAGGCTAATTGTGCAAGATTTCAGAGTCCAATTCTTTTTGTACAGCAAAATAACGGTTTGGTCATGTATACTTATTGTGTATCTAATTTATATTTTAATATATTTAACATCTACTGGTCATCCTGCCATCTGGGGGGAGGGGTGGGGGGGAAAGAGGGGGAAAATTAGAACAAGAGGTTTGGCAATTGTCAATGCTGTAAAGTTACCCATACATATAACCTGTAAATAAAAGGATATTAAATAAAAAAAAAAAAGAAAAAGAAAAAAAATCATAATGATCTCCACAAATTTGCCTTCCTCTTACTTGCTTCAGGGACACTTGTATTTTAACAGGTAGGCAGCAAATAGCATTTAGTGGTGTATAAATCTCAAGAATGACATGTGGGGAACTGGAGGATGTTCCAAGGAATCCTGCTGGGATGTCAGCACGCCTTCCTTCCAAAGATGCAAAGGCAGGTTTTGGCTTAATGTGATTGAGTTGTTTGCAAATAAATGTATTTTCATTCTTTAAAAAAAAAAGGAATGCTCAGGAAGTATCCTTTTAGAGGTTGTATTCTCCCTTGGTCACAGTTAGGGGCCCATACTCTCAAATAAGGATGACATTGTAAAGACACAAACAAGTGAAAACAAGAATCCTTTTTTCAGAAACCTCCTGGAGATTTTAGAGAAATATCCTGATTCTGCATGAAAAATTAAAGTGGGATCTAGAAAACCTTGCTAATCTGGCTCATTAGCCTGAGGTGGTCAAAATAACACCTATGTCATGTTTATTTATTGCTTCCCTCAAATCACATAGACCCCCTCCTAGGCAGGAGCTGACTAATGAAGCCTCCATTTGCAATGAACCATTTCTTTAAGCTACGCATATCATTTAATCAGTACACTTATTTGCCTAGGAGATTTATAGCAAATCAACTGTCAAGGCACTGTCTTTAGGGTGCAAAAGTATTCATATGGCTTATGAACCACAGGATTTACACAAACACTTGCTTACAGATTATTCATCAGGTGAATTATTGAATGATGAGAAATCTTCCAATTTAATTTCTTTCTTTTTATAAAGAGGGGTCATGTGCTGAGAAACAGGAGAACTTGGGGGGATTAAAGGGAAGGAAGTGAACATTTTAAAATCTGTAATTCTGTAATTGGGCTCTTTAAGTGAGAGAGCAGCATAGGATGGTAGAAATAGGAGTCACCAGGTTTAAATCCCCAATTTTAAATCTGAGCCCATTTACCAATATAATGTTGGATAGGTGACTTATCCTCTCTCAGTTTTCTCATGTTTAAAATGAGTGATTTGGCTTATGTAACCTCAGAAATTCCTTCTTATTCTACATCTAGGATCCTACAGATGACCCCTACCACTTCCGATTTCTGCCAGGGGACCACCATTCTCACATAAAACCAACATCCCCACCTGGATCACCTCACTTTCCTCATACAACCAAACTCTGGTTAAATCTTGCCGTTCATAGCTTCATAGTTTCTCTCCCATACATCCATCCCCTCTTTTCCACACTGACACTACCCAAGATCATCCCATCATCGTGTTGTCTAGCCCTATACTATTGCAGTGTTGTTTGATCATTTTTCATTTGTGTCCAATTCTTCACAATCCTATTTGGATTTTCTTGGCTGAGACACATTTGCCATTTCCTTCTTGAGCTCATTTTTCAGATGGGGAAAATGAGATAAATAGGATTAAGTGACTTTTCTATAGTCACACAGCTATTAAGTATCTAAAGTTATATTTTAATTTATGAAAATCAGTCTACCTGATTCCAAGCCCAGTGTTTTGACTATTACATCACCAAGCAAAACCATCCCTTAATTGTATGTCTCTCGCCAGTCAAGTCTATCCTACATACTTCTGCTAAAGTGATCTACTAAAGAGGAAGTCTGACTACATCAATCAATTCCAGTGCTTGCCATTAACTCCAGAATCAAATATGAATTCTCTTGCTTAGCATTTAACCAGCTCTTCATAACCTGACCTCTTCTTGCCTTCCCAATCTTCTTTGACTTTCCTCCATGCATTCCATAATCCATTTTCACTGATCTGTTTGTTGTTCATTACAAAGACATTCTTCTCTATTATCTTCACTGACCCCCTTGTGTGAAATGTACTTTTTTCTCATCTCTTTTTAAGTATTTCTGGAGTTTCTTTAAGATTCAGCCCAAATCCTACATTCTACAGGAAAAATTTCCATGTCTTCCAAGCTCCAAGAGGCTTATTCTCTGAGATTTTCTTCCATCTAGTGTCTATGTATCTTTTGTACAAATAGTAATTTAATAGAATAGAAGCTCCATAAAGGTTACTATTTTTTGCTTCTCTTTGTACTTTAACAGCAAGATAAGTGGTTCAGAGTAAGCATTTAAATGCTTATTGATTTGCCAACCAAAAATTACATTTTTTACTCATTTCTAATTATTTCTCAATAATATGGTTATAGGTATACTCCTTTAAGAATCCTATCCCCACTCCCAAAAAAATTTTATGAGAAAAAACCTTTTGCAGCCTGAAATGTAATTCTGATTTCAAGAAAGATCTCTCCTAGTCCCTCAATATAACCTCGATATAGCTTTCTAGCATATATCAGATGCATCTGAAGGAAGAAATAAAGTTAAATTAAAATGGGAGTAGGAGAAGAAGAATGTTTCCCAGATACACTTGCTAAATCACTTCTTGAACTTCAACATACATGAATAGGAAAGTTATATATTTTCTTGAGAGTATGAATACTCCTTCTACCAATACAAAGTATATGATTTAGTTGCTAAATCCTAGGGATTTGCTTTGGTATCCTAGAAATCAAGTTCTTTTCCCTGAATCATATAGCATTGTGTCAAAGGCCAGACTAGAATCCAGAGCTCCTTTGAGTCCAAATACAGCACCTCAATCTTCAACCTGCATTGTCTTTTTATTCCATTATGGGCTTGTATATATTAAGTAATTAAGAAATGTTTATTAAGTTGAAAATGAATGAATATGATGGCTGCATTTGAGTTAGAACAACAAAATAAGCCAAAAATATTCTAAATGAAATTCTCCAGAAATAATACTCTATTTAAATTTGATATTTTCTTTTGTTTTGTTTTACTGACATAGTTACTGCAGATATCTGAACCTGAGTTAATGCCAGTGTGTGGCTGTTGTTTGGTCATTTTCCATATGACCTTTTTTGATCCCATTTGGAGTTTTCTTGGCAAAGATACTAGAGAGATTTGCCATTTCCTTTTCCAGCTTATTTTATAAATGGCTTGCCCAGGAGCACATAGCTAGTAAGTGTCTGTGGCCATATTTGAACTCAGGAAATACTCTTCCTGATTCCAAGCCCTATACTCTATCCACTATTCCATTTAATTGCTCCAATGCCAATTCAGCAAGATATTAACACTGTATATCATTTGGAATGAAAACAGAAAAGTCGAATTACTGTCATTTCTAGAGATTTCAAAAGAAGTTCTTATTTGGACATGAATGAATCTGAGAAAAGCCTTCTTCCGGGTCTATGGTGAAATACTCTCTCAGGTCTTTACCTTACCATCCATGAATTCTTCTTAAATCAAAGAGGAGATTAATTTCAGCTTCAGTGAGTCAGCAATAATTTGTTAATCTATCAACAATGAACACATCAAGTCATCCCCACATTGCTTCATAATTCTACTGTCAACTGGCTAAGTCTCTGATTATCATCACATTCCATTAAATTGCTGTGCTTTCTGTTCAGTTTTCAAGAGTTCCATTGTAAATACTTTGAAGCCTCCTTAAAGCAGTCAGTCTCAAAAATTAATGCCTTCATTTCTACATTTACACTAGGGCTATTTATTTCTTATGTTGCTTTACCTTCCCCACCCACCACTCCACGAATTTCTCTGTCCTTGACTTCTAAAAAAGCTTCCTGAATAGCACACTCTTACAATTGCTTCTAGGTAGTGACTCCACAAGCATTATGAAAGTGTTTGTTCAGGTGCAAGCCTATTACTTTCATTTGACCCTTGCCAAGCCTGCTATGCACTAAAAAGGTGATTTTTTTTTTACTTCCTTAAAATAAGCATCAAGATTGGATTACCAAAAACAATGACAGGGCCAAACTATTTGAGAGAAGAATTTAAGGCTATTTAGACTATATGATTTGAAGATGACTGCTCAAGGATTTAGAGTGGCCCCAAATATCTCTCTTACCAGTCTTGTCAACAAATTCCTGTCTCTAGTGGAATGCAAGTTTCAGCTTTACCATTCATTACCTAAATGAAGTTGGGCAGTAAATTTCATTTTCTGAACTTTCCTCACCTGTAGAATGAATAGGCCACTGTTAATGGAAATAGATACTTAGCTTCTGCCTAGAGTAGAGCAGACCTCTATTCAAAAGACTTATTAATTTCATTGCATAATATATTTAGTCTCCTTTAGTTAATAATGGTCCTTCTAAATCTATACTATTAAACCTTTTACATGAATCATGAATATATTTCATTTTTCTCTACTTATTTTATTTAGGAAAAAGGTCTGTGATTCCCTTCCTCTTCTACACTGGCAGTGATAAAGTAGAAGAAAAAAAGAAAAAGATACATAGTCTATTTTAAAGCTTCAAAAGTCTATATATCATGAATGTCTCCTTCCAAAAGAGAGTTGGTAGGTTCTGGACAAGTAGATAAACAACATCCAACAAATAAAATGATTATGTTTTTGACAGCTGGGAAATGACTAGTTACTGATGCAAGAGTCAAATCATAATTGGCTATATACAGTCAGAACAATTGGTTAGCCTAAAAATCAAAATTAATATCAAATTAGAAAAAGAAAATACTGTATACAATTATAACAATTTCAACCTGTCTATTCTAAATGAATCATTGATGTCCCTAAAAGGAGGGAAACTAGAATGGGAAAAGATAGTAATTGTGAACTTAACACCATTTCCTGCAAAAAAAAAAAAAAAAAAAAAAAAAAAAAAAATTAGTTTGCCTGAAGCTATCACCATAACAAGATGGATAACAAACTCTGAAACCAACTCAGAAGCAAACACTTTGTCTACTTGGCAAGTCACTTAAACCACATTAGGCCTTGGGAGATCATATTTGATGACCTCTTAGGGCCCTTTCATCTTAAAAGCTATGATCCCATGATCCTTAAATATTGGAGACAGAAACAGGGGAATAGCTTGAGTGAACCCATTGTTAAATTTTCAGTTTAAGTATTTTCATCTCAAGTATCAGTTGTTTTTGAATCATTCCAGTTGTGTCTGACTCTTTGTGTGATCTCATTGGAAATTTTCTTGGCAAAGAAACTGAAGTGATTTTCCATTTCCTTCCCCAATTCATTATCCAGATGGGGAAACTGAGGCAAACAGAGTTAAGTGACTTGCCCAGAGATGTATGACTAGTATGTGTCTGAGGCTGGATTTGAATTCAGGAAGATAAGTCTTCTTGACTTCAGACCTAGATTTCTATTCTCTATGCTACCTAGCTGATATTAACAAATGCTACAAATTAGTGTTTGATTTATTGTTTTATTGATTTTCTAGACTTAAGAAAGTGAAAGAGAAAATGCCAATAATGCAAATGTTTTGTGTATACTTTTTTTCGGAGAGCCAATTGTTAAACATTTACCAACATACTACTGATGAGAAACCAAAGGAGACAGTAGAGAATACAATTTCATTTGTGAAAGATTATGGAAGAGGATGATAAAAGATTATAGGTCTTATCTCTTAAAACAATGAAAAGCAATAGAAATGAAGTGTAAAATAAGGCTTTGCATGAGCTCTTAATTATTTCAAGAATATTTATTCACCTATGAAACTATCAGAAATAAAAATAGAGGGAACTGAAATATATTCTATATTGATGCATTTATTAGTGAAGGGAGAAAGTCCACATAATAATTATAGATTGAAGAACTTTAGGGTTTACAAAGCACCTTACGTACATTAAGCAACCAGTAATCCTGTGAGGTAGATACTATTGTTAACCCCCTTTTACAGACAAAGGAAGGAAAGGATGAGAAAGATTAAATGATTTGCCCAAATTCACAGCTAGGAAGTGGCTGAAGTGGGATTTGAACTTTGGACTTGCGAATTTACTGCTCTATCCATAGGGGCCTGGATACTTATAAATGGATTCATTTATACCCATCCCTAAAGTGCTATATTAGGAATTAGTAAAGGCATTTAAGGAGATGAAGTTGGAAAGATCAGTGAGTTAATACCACATACACTACAAAGAAATCCATCCTGGAGGAGATTCAATCAAGCACATGCTCTCATCCTTTGAGATGCAGCTCAAGAACTTCAAGGAGAGGATTTTTCCTGATCCCCTCAATTGCTGGTGTACTCTTTCCTTCGTATTAATTATTTTGTATTTATTTGTAATGATCCAAGTTACATTTATGTTACATATATTAATCTCTGTTCTTGTTGCTTCTCCCATTAGGATGTAAGTTTCTTGTAAACAGCAATAGTTTCATTCTTTATTCATGTATTCCCTGTTCCTACCCTCTGAAAACTTATATTCTATCAAGGGACTCAACATGAATATGCATAGAAAATAACAATTAGATTTATTGATTTCACCAGTAAAGAAAATTCCTTCATGAGCTCCCACTACTAAAGCAGGTCAGCTTCTTTTCAGCTTATAGTCTTAGAGACTTGCTTAGGAAGGTTAAATGATTTTCCAGTAGTTATATTGCCAATAAATATCAGATTCAGGATCTGAACCAGATTTTCCTAGTTTTGAAACCAACTCTTTATCCACTATCATATTGTCACTCTTTACATGTAAGTAGATTTTAAATATATATTACATTGATGAGATCATAGCTCTATTGAAATATCTGTTTCATTTGGATTCAGAGTCAACCACATATTTTATAATGAGATAATAACTGAATAACCCTGGGCAAATCACTTAAATTCATTCAGCCTCAGTTTCATCATCTGCAAAATGGGGATAATAATAGCACCTGCATCACAGGGCTGTGAGAATTAAATGAAACAAAATATGTAAAGCACTTTGCAGACTTTAAAGTGCATATACAAAGTAGCTATTATTAATTTTATTATCCCTTTCAAAATATCTATGTATACAACACAAAATCATTTAAGCTTAATTATACTACCTCATTTATTTAACCAATGCATCAAATCAAATAGGGTAATTTGTGTCCAAAATATATCTCCTGTCCTAAATTGCCCAGAGACTATATCAATCTGATTCATCAAAGAGCTCCAAATTCCTTTGACTCTCTGCTGGTAAGGATGTAATGACTACAAAGGTGCACTCTAGGCATGTCATAAACAGAGATGAACTTTTTAGCTTTTAAACATCTGATGGGAAATAAATGTGTCTATATTTGAAATCTAAGCTTCATATCTATAATTTATCCTTCAAAGGTAGGAGATTTAATCATTACAGCTTCCCCCCTAATGTTTCCCACACTGGCTGACTGTACATCTTAATGCAGCATTTCCAGCTAATCGTCAAACGTAGCATGAAACATTTGAAGTTGATTGGAACATAATAAATCCATTTCTAGAGAAAGAGAGAGAAAGATCCTAGCCTGATTTATAATTCCCTAACATGGGAGAGCTCCCTAACTCAGGCCTTGCAATAGCTCTCATTAAAGCAATAGCTTATATTTTTATGATCTTAATCTCAAAATGGGGTTTCTTAACCTCTGTTACTATGTTATATTTGTAGCACACAACTAGAAATACTTGTCAGTTTATGCTTTGTATAATTACCAAAGCATTTTTAGAGTGGAAGGGGGGAAAAGACTGATATACAAGAGTCTACAAATTAAATGCAATGAAGAGTATAATATGGGGGAAATACACTGAATCTATAGCCAGACAAACTAAATTCAATTTCCAACTCTACCACTTAGTAACTGTGGGATCTTTGACATATCACTCAATTTGACTGCATTTAAGTTTGCTCATCTACAAAATAAAAGAATTGGATTTTAAAAGGTCTTTCTGGTTCTCATTTGTGGTACTACAATGTCAGATTTGACATAAATATGTTCATTCCAAACCAACCTTCACTAGACTGTCAAAGTGTCTTTCCTAAAGCACAGTCCAACATATCACCTTTTATTCAATAAATTTCAGGGCTTTCCTATCACCTCCAGAATTAAATTTTTTAAAACCTTCTATTTGGTATTCAAACCCTTCAGAACTTTCCCAATCTTCTTACACCTTCTATCCTTCACATACTTTGGGATTTAGTGACACTGGAGTCCTTATTGTTCTTCAAACAAACAAGACCCTTAATTTCAGCTGCAGGAAGCTTTCGTTTACTTCTTCCAGGATATAAATTGAAGCACATGAGGTATATATGCATTTCCAGACATATGCATTTCTCTGTGATTATTCTCCATATCTAGAATGCTCTCTTTCCATATCTGTGTCCCAAAACTTCCCCCATTTCTTTCAAGTCCCCATTAAAATTCCTCCTTCTGCAGGAAACTTTCTACAAATCTCTTTTATCCTAATACCTTCCATCTGTCTATTATTTCTGATTTATCATGTATATGCCTTGTGTGTATATAATTTGTTTGCATATATCTCCCCAATTATACCAAGAGCTCCTTGGGAGCAAGGTCTGTCTTTTCTTTATTTTGTAACCTCAGCCCTTAGCACACAGTACTTGACCCATCATATAATAAGTGCTTAATAAACTGGATAAGTGACTGCTAGACATCATATTAGTAGGAAATGTGGATAACCAAAAATTCACAGAAATCCCAATTTGATTTAATCTTACAAAACCCTTGCCTCCTATCTAAATAATTTTTACCAGGGCTTTCAATGTGCAAAATTGACTTACACTTACCTTCTTTCAGCTCATTTGCCTTTTTTTCTTAGGAAAGATGATATCAATTACTGAAAAGGCAAAAAAGTGAGAAAACAAGGAAGAAGAAATAAGGAGCCTGCATAGGAAACATCATGTCTTAATAAAGATGAAATGGAAGGCACCATTGTCACATCTACTTCTAAGTGCAGTGTTGAAAGCTTCACTATGTAGATTGGGGAAAATTCTTGATCAATAAATCAAAGATAAGAACATAATTGAAAATGAAGTTCTCTAATAAAAACCAAAAATGCAATTCACTAACAGATGACAGATGTCATCAAATTTAAAGAAGTCAACACATATAGAGGGATCAACAAAAAATTGTCCCTCAGAGGAGACTTCCCCAATTGTCTCTGCAATTGGTATTTCTGGGGAGAGTCTATTCTAATGATTAACATTTGTCACCTTGTATACTGAAACATCACTGATACAGGAAAGACAGCTTTAAAATTACTGCTTATTAGACATTTCAATCCTCTAAGTTTGAAAAAGGCAGTTTATATTAAGGATATGAAATCACAAATGGTATTTCTGTTCAATTTTGGCAGGATTTATTAATATAAGGCATTTATTAAATGTTTACTATTATCTAGGCACAATGTACCAATAGGCACCTATGCACAAAACCAAAAGATTTCTTGTTAAAGAAAGGAAAAGAAATCTGACCTTTGTAATATAAAAATTCTAATAGAGAATGCAACTTTTAGACTGCCACATAATAATAAATACTTCAACCTGAGGTTTATTAAGGAAATCATGGTTGCAGCACTGAGCCTAATTAAAATGAAATTAATACAGGTATAGAAAAATAAGCATCAAGAAGAAGCAACATGTCCGTGCTGATTTCTTTAGAGTTTTCATTAAATCTATAAGAAGTGTCTCTATCATTTGCTATAATATTTCCCACAAGTCAGTTAACGTCTCAACCTCAGTTTCCTCAACTTAAAAGTAGCACTATGCATCATTAAACATTTAGGAATAAAACTAGCAAAATTCAAGCAGTCATACAGATGTTCCTAATTCAAGTTTAAAAAAACACTAAGATGATTGATTGAATGTCTTATTTTTATCCAGATGCTTTGAAGTATTAAATATGCAATCTATGACTGAAGTTGCCAAAAAAATATTCATTATGAATTTTCAATAGCATTCCAATTGGGGAAATTCTTTTCTTATCCTACCAATTAATAAGGAACCACTTGTTTATTTCAAAACTATATAGGAGACATCATGAAATAACATTTTAGAAAATAAACATAAAGTTAGGGTCTTCTCCAAGATTACTTTTTTACCCTTGTAAATTAAGATGGATCAGAAAGAAGGTTGTGAAATTTTTCAGGACAGATTCCAAATTAGAACCTCTCTAGTTGAGAACTACCACTTTTGAGATTGCTCACAGCATACCCAATGCCAGAATTAAAATAACTCACATTTGTACATCTTTTAAGCTTTACAACAAGCTTTGCTCAGAACAACTGTTTTAAGTTAGGTAGTGGCAAGTATAATTAGTCTTACTCTTCAGTTGAGGAAACTGAGATTGAGAAGTTAATTGATTTGCCCATGGTTTTGTTGCCATGTCCAAGTCAATGCTCTATCTACTAAACTAGGTTCTTAATATTTTTTGTTTCATGGATCCCTTTGGCAGTCTGGTGGAACCTATGACCCTTCTCAGAAGAGTTTTTAAATTCATAAAATAAAATATATTAAATTACAAAAGAATCCAATTGTATTTAAAATACAGTATCAATTTTTTAAAAAAATATGTAAGTTCACAAGCCCCAGGTTAAAAACCACTATACTTCATTGATTCTTCATCTGTTTGGAAAACCTACTTTGCCTGTGGGTCTCATCTCAAGCCTCTTCCACCTCCATAAATAAAGCCTTTCTTGGCTCTCCATTAATATAGAGCGATATGTGCAAGAGAAGAAGCACACAGCTTTGGGCCAAGCACCAGAGCTGATTGCTAATAGCATCCATCTAGAATGAGGCCCTTCTTTTAAAATTTTGGTCCACAGAGTGCAGTGAGTGCAACAGCTCAAGAACAAAGAATTTCATGGGCCTGGTGCAGGAGTAGGGATGGATTTGAGGCAACTGGGTTTTCTCCTGTAGTGTCTTGAGGCTTCTGGGTCCTGCTGCACTCAGATAGAGCTGCTTTACTATGCCTTTAAACCCAAATCTCTCTGGCTCTCACCGATTGGCCAGTAACTTGGTCATTATTTGGGTTTTAATGGCTCAGAGTGCGTATAAATACCAACTGTTTCTGTTCGGGCCAGAAACTCTGAAGGTCTTCCCCCCCAGACTAATTCTTTTGTGAGGGCAAACTAGGCCATCTTTTGCCTTAATTCTTACCCAGTCTTTAATTACTGAATGGCTATTGCTTTAGTCAAAGTGAGATCTGGGAAAGAATGTAGCTTAAAAAGAACCAGATCTCCCATTGCATCCTTGCCGTCGCCAATGGTCCTTCCCTAGGTCTTGCCATTCGACTCAGATGCCTGAAGGAGAAGGCTGATGAGTTTGTGTAGCCGCTTATCACCTAAATCCCGTTCACTTGCAGATCAAGACATCACCCTGCCATGTCATTGGTCCTCTTGGAGAAGGAAGGACAAACCATAGCAACAACAGCCTTGCTGCAGACCCCCTAAAGGCGGTTAATGAAAGCAGGTGAGGTACGTGTGCATTTCCAGGGAGCCAGGCTGTCTCTGTTAGTTTGATGTTGTTCTTGCATTATTCCAAAGTCCTGACATGCTTCTTCCTAGCAAAGGGGAGTTGTGTGTTGCAAATAGATTGAAGAGCTGTGTGTTTGATTTTGCAAACTAAATTCAAGCACACACACACACACATACAACCATCCCAGATGAGAGATGCCACACCATAGAAACCAGGATATGATGCTCTCCATAACATTTATTTTTTATCACTGTAGTCACTTTTATTAAGAAAAAATAGTTGTTACATATCCAACTGTACATATATCATTTTTTGCAATTTTTATTACAGCTTTTTATTTTCAAAAGATAAGCATGAATAATTTCTCAACATTGATCCTTGCAAAACCTTGTGTTCCAAATTTTTTCCTCCCTTCCTCCCACCCCTTTCCCTCGATGGCAAGTAATCCAATATATGTTAAACGTCATAACATTTATTTTGTCCCTCTCTAGGGCACTTAACATTTTCTTATTTGTATTAGGGCTATTTGTATACCTCTCGCATCTCCACAACAAACTCCATCTGCCCTGAGGACAGAAGCAGCAATGATGATAACTGACATTTATTGTTGTCATAAAGGCATTTATAGAGCTTTTATATATAGAACTTCATTTAAGCCTCACAACAACCTGGTTAGATCAGCATTACAGATACTATTGTTCTCCATTCTGAAGGTGAAGAACTGAGGATCAGAGGGGTAAAATCATTTACTCAACATCACAGAACTAGTAAGAGTCACAAACAAGATTTTATTCAGTGCTGAAAAGTCTCACACTCTGTTTATATTCCATCTTATATTATATTTATATTTTATATTTATTTATATATTTTTATATGTATTATAACATTTAAATCTATTAAAATTAAATAAAAATTATATTAAAAATTAAATATATAAATATTTTTATATATTTATATAACAGTTTATATTCTATTATATTATAAGTTATACTATAGTATACCTAGAAGCTAGGTAGTACAGAGGATATTGGACCTGGAGTCAAGAAGGTCTTAGTTCAGATGCTGTCTGGGCTACTTAGTAGCTGTGTGATTCTGGGAAAGTCACTTAATTTCTCTCAGACTCAGTTTCCTCATCTATAAAATGAGAATAACAATAATACACAGTTGCTGTGAGATTAAGAAGAGATATAATTTATAAGGCATTTTGCAAATTTTAAAGTGCTATATAAATGCTAGCTATTATTATCTACTAAGCCATATTGCCTCTCAAATCATATTTTTGTATCCTAAGTATCTAGAATAGTACCCTGCACAAAACAGATATTTGATGATGTTTATCAAATTGAATTGGTTGGTTCTTTCATTGTCAGGAATGGTAGTCTGGTCTCTTTAATTAGACTACAAATAACTTCAAAGCAGGTACCATATTTTATTCGTGTTTTGCCTCTTTTACACAATGCTGATAAAAGAGTAGTCTCTTAATAAATATTTATTAGCTATTCAATTGAACTCGCTGAGATGATATAATTGTAGTCCTTGTTATGGCCTGTTTTCTCACCTTCAGGTCTTTTCAGCAATGGACAATCAGATATTTGGCAGTCTGAATCCCAGTGAATAAAGAGATAATTCTGTTTGAGAGGTGCTAGGGAAGAAATGTTTAATGAGGAGTAGCAGGCATATGGACTGTCAGGGAAATTGCTAGCTCTATATAAACATGCAAATCCATCAAAAACAACATCTATAAATTGAAAATATAATTCCTAACAATAACCCAGAATACAGAAGGCACACAAGCACTCCTACAAACAGGAGAGAATTAGGTTAGCTCTCCTGGGTCCAGTTAGTCCTACCTTGACATAAGATCATGTAAATTCTCCAACTGCAAGCAGAGAAAAGAGACAGAGAGAAAGACAGGAGGGAGACACTACCACTTGCTCCTCTGTGACTATCCCTTGGAGGGTCGCAACTAGATACTACTGCTCACTCTCCTATCTAAGGAGAAACACAGAGAGCTAGAGATAGTGATAGAAATAGACTAAGAGACCGAGTGCAAGTAAAAGATCTCTTCATGTTTTTAATGCCCACCCACTACTTCTTGTCTAGCCAGATCACATGTAATTAATTCCCTATAGTTTTTGCTTATTCCTTGGTACTCCCAAGGCAAGGGAAGAAAATTCATTTCATTCATATTTTGAACTTAAGACCTAAAGGCCAATGGAAAGGTTTCTTCCCTTTTCAGAAAACAAGTCAAATTTAAATCAAGGTGAGTCAATCATTTAATGGCAGAAAGCTACCTTTTTAATCCAGAAATGATTATCCATTTTCCTAAGACCTGTTCTAGCTAAAGCTGAATTGGGAAGGGGGATAAGTTTTATGCCTTCTCCTTCTAAACAGCAAGATGCTAATTCAGTACCAGTTGATAATTATTGTGTTGTTAAGGATGACTAAGCAGGTAAAAACCAATATTCTATCAAAAAAGCAATGATATTATCATTGATATCCATAACCCTTTCTCACGTTAATATTCTATAACATGGTCTACCGATTCCTTAATGAATTACATTAATATATCTTTACTCCCCAGAAATGTCATACCCTTGCATATCTTTGAACAGTCATATTATCATATATATGTTTTACAATTATCCAAGGCTACCATCCTCAGAAAACATTTCCTAGGAACAAAAGTAATAACAAAATATGCCCTGAAGTGTTGGCCATTATTGAGTCTAATACTATTCCAAGAAACAACCTTCCATTCTGCCACTGATTTTACCACAATGCAAAAGGGAATTTGCTTTTAATTATTCTATATAACCAGATTAAAGAAAGAAGGCAGTACCCAGCACCTGGCATAATACCACAGAAATAACAGATGCTTAGTAAGTATTTATTGAATTGAATTGGATTGTAGAGCAAATGCATTCGGAAACTCTCTTTGTGCAAAGAATTAGCATTATAGGAATATCTCATTTTCTTGTTGCAGAGATTCTTCTGAATAGGAATTAGGGTGAGATTTATAATCTAAACACCTTTACTCCATTTCCTAAAATATACCCAAACCAAGGCTGAGATAAATATGCTGTAACAGTGATCTACTGTATGGATGGATGAGGAATGATTTATGATAGTTACTGCCCTCAAATGTGGCAAATATTTGAATAGGGAAAGGGGGAGTTATTAATACCTATAGGTTGTGGTGACCTGGGAAGGGAGTTTTTGTTAGGGAAGTCACCGAAATAGTAAGCAGAATAATAGGGAGGTTCATTGCCATGCCCTTTCCAAAAGCCATATTAGTTTTGGCTTGATTCCTATCCCAGAGTATGAACTTAGTATTATGAATTTGACAGTAGTATGAATGGGAAAATGTCCCAGGATATCTGGGTGGATGGAAGAAAATAATAAATTTGGGAAACAGAGCTCATTTCAAGGTAAACAAAGTAATACCTTATTAAAGATTGAGAACACTGTGATTCAAAAATCCAACTCAAAAATTATTCAATAAGAAGTGTAAGCACTTAAACTACAAAGTAACCAAGCAGGTTTGAAATGGGAAATGGAGAGGGGAAAATATCATTTCTTAATGAGCTCCTCCAACTCTGAGATTAGTTAACAACTGGTATAGGGAGAAGATTGTAGGAGATCATGTTGTAGCAACTGAGGGTCTATGTCTATTCGGCATTTAACTTTCTGTCATGTGGCTTGGGGTCAAATGACAAAAAGAGTCAGAAATAACTTCAAATAAAGGCTCCAAGTGAAAGGACTGAAAGAGCTTAGACTCTCTCTCACGATCCTTGCTAGCTCTGAGTATTTGTATTCACATTCTCAGCTCTCCCTCTAGGTTCATGTTGTATGTTTGGGTCCCTTGTGTATTCACTTAGCCAGCTCTAAACACCAATTTTATCGATTTGTGCCAGCAAAAAGACATTTATTGAAAAAGAATAGCAAGATAAAGCTAAAAAGATATTCCTGAATGATTGCAGTTTCTCACATCTTTTCCAAAGGAGACTACAAAGCAAATCTCTGTTCAATTTTTTCTGCATTCTCAGCATGAGTAGAAAAAAAATTTAATAATAACTTTTTTATTTTCAAAATTTCAAAAATAAAAATTTTTTATTTTCAAAATACATGCAAAGATAGTTTTCAACATTCACCCTTGCAAAACCTTGTGTTCCAAATTTTCCCCCTCCTTCCCTCCATACCCCTCCCCTAGGCAGCAAGTAATCCAATATAGATTAAATATGTGCAATTCGTCTAAATATTTTCTCACATTTATCATGATGCACAAGAACAATCAGATCAAAAAGGAAAAAAGTGAGAAAGAAAAAAAAAAGGCAAACAACAACAAAAAGATGAAAATACCACATGGAGTCCCCAAAGTCCCCTTTCTGAAAGCAGATGATTTTCTCCATGACAAGTTTATTGGAACTGGCCTGAATCACCTCATTGTTGAAAAGAGTCAAGTCCATCCCAGTTGATCATCACATAATCTTGCTATTGATGTGTACAGTGTTCTCTTGATTCTAGTCACCTCAGCATCAGTTTTTGTAAGTCTCTCCAGGCCTCTCTGAAATCATCCTGTTGGTCAATTCTTCTAGAACAATAATATTCTATAACATTCAGGAGAACAGGATTTTTTAAAATTCTTAATCATAGTCTTGATCACAGGTTTTAGAATTGGGAAGGACCTAAGTGTTCATTTAGTCCAATTCCCTTATTTTACACATAAAGAAATGTATAGATCTTCTAGGTGAGTTGACCCAGTGTTTGTTAGTAGTAAAACTGGGATTGAAACTCAGGTTAAAATCAATGGACTCGGGGCAGTAGTTGGTGCAGTGGATAAGCAATCTTGTGGGATACCTACAATAGCTGCATCAGAGGACTTGGTGGTCACTAAATGAGAGTAATGAATTTAAAGAGAGAGAGACAGAGAGAGCAACAGAGAGACTCAGGAGGACCTGAATCAAATCTGGTCTCAGATAATTAACACTTCCTAGCTGTGTGACCCTGGGCAAGTCACTTATCTCCAATTGATTCAGGGAAAAAAATAAAGAATTGATAAATTGATGTATGTAGAGAATGATTTCACAGATATATGTGTATATACATATAATATGTATATATGCATATATATCTATTTGTGTCTAATAATCATCTCTAGGGAGGAGAAAGGAAAAAGGATTTATATAATTTTATATTATCATATATAATTATATTTATTAATATTATATAATATTATCTATTTTAAAGGAATAGTAAAGTGTACATAATAGATTTCAGTTTCATATGCAACATTTTTAATGTTATAGAAATGCTTGCTTTATTCCATAAATTGAAAATTATACAACTACATACATATGAGTTACACACAGAATAAATAGTAAATAATCAACAGAGGGAAAGGCAATAGAATTAAGAAGACTGAACCTTATCTAATCCAGTCACTATTTTGCAGATAAAGAAACTGAGGACCTCAAAGAGAGATTGATTTGCCCAAAATCACACATATTTAAAGGCCAGTATTTAATCTTAATGATCTTCAAGCAAATGAATGGTTACTAGGGCAGCTGTACATATGATGTAACAAAAGAGAACTAGCAAAAAATACAGCACAGAAAATTCAAATTAAATAGAAGAAATTATTTCCAAATAGTAATTTTAGATACCTTACTCAGGAATTATGGAATTTCCTTTACCAGAGGTTTTTAAAAACAAGAGAATAAAATTCAGATAAGATTTGCCAAAGGCAAAAGAAAGCAAAGAAATTAACACAATAAATTCTTGAGATCTCTTTCATTTCTTATGATTCTCTTTTCTTTTTTTTTTCCTTTGGTTTTTCATTCCTGTCAGTCTGGGGATTTTTTTCTCTAATACTACATATCATAACTTCATCAAAAAGATTGGGAAAATCCCAACAGAAACATTTTTGAGAAACCAAGAAACATAATGTTATTTGATTCATTCATAGGTGGGGTCCAATAGATTGTGTTCTTAAACAGGGTTCCACTAGTAGATTAAAAATAAGTAAAATGCCAGTTACTAATGAATGAAATCAACTTCTTATGTGAACTCAGGAACCAAACAGGGCAAGTCAAAGCATGAAGAGTCAATGTCTCTACAACTAAGAGTGGAGAGGAAGAGGTGGGGAGAGAGAGGAACCTGCCTAATTACTTGCATGTGGATAAAAGGCAAAAATTTCCTGCCAACCTGAAAGGAGAGAGAAGAATAGAGTTGTCAAGAAGTAAAACAGCCTTGATTTCTGAAACAGAAAGGAACTTGTTGGCTTCAGCAAGATTCATAATAAGCAATCTTGTTGTATACCCACAATAGCTGCATCAGAGGACTTGGTGGTTACTAAATGAGAGTAATGAATTCAAAAAGAGAGAGAGAGAGAGAAAGAGTGAGAGACAGAAAGAGTGAGAGAGACAGAGAGAGAGACAGAGACAGACAGAGACAGAGAGAAAGAGAGAGAGACAGAGAGAGACAGAGAGAGAATGACAGAGACAGAGAGAGAGACAGAGAGCAACAGAGAGACAGAGACAGAGAGAAAGAGAGAGCACGTGACAGAGAGACAGAGACAGAGAGAAACAGACAGACAGAGACAGACAGACAGAGAGAGCACTGAGATCTCAGACTGCCAGTCTTCTGTATCCTACCACCTGGATCTTTCTTTTTTGGCACATCCTGGAACTGATTTGTGAACAGGTAGAGAAGTACAAAATCAAAGGAATAGCAAGTTTCTCATCAATGTGCTGTGAGTTTCTCAAGCCATAATCATCATTTGAAAAGTTTTCTCAGAATTAACTATGTAGGTATATATCCAGGGAAGATGATAAACAAGAAACTAACATTTTCCTTTCAAAGGAAAAATTCTTAAGTTTTAAATTATCTATTAATAGGGGGAGGCATGATGGTAAATTGAGAGAGGAAGCTTAATTATAGGACCCGAGTATGGATCCAGGTTCTGCTACTGTCATCTGGGGCAAATAACAACAACAACAATAAGTAGCATTTATATAGCACTTTAAAAATTTGCAAAATGCTTTGCAAATATTATCTCATTTGATCCTCATGACAATCCTATGAGGTTAGGTGTTATTATCATGTCTATTTTACACGTGAGAAAACAAACAGAGGTCAATATTACCAGTGAACAACCTGTCCCCAGAAACCTATACAAGCTCAGTCACAAGATATCCCTGGATAAAATTCCAATGGGGATGCCAAAAGGATTGCTCCTTGACTTTTGTACTCTCCTCCATTGCTCTTCTGGCTGACTGTGCACCACAGTATTTTCCCTCAGCTAATACATCCAATTTCCCTCAACAGATTTTGGTTGTGTCTATACCATATCACAGCTTCCCACAATGGTCCCGATTTGCCAGGTTTAATGCTCACATATCTTCTTTGTGAGTTCAGATGATAGCAGATGGTAGTCATTTTTTTTCCCAGAAGACTAGTTCTCTATCTCTAAAATTACTGACCATCTATAATGCATCTCAAAAATAAAGCTTCAGATGGTTCTTTTCATAAATATTTCTCTTTTATTGTTCGAGCCTCATTCAAAAGAGTCAAGACATCATTCTTATAGCTCAAAAGCAGGTTTCTTTCTCCAGTTCCATTTTAGCTCCAGTTGAATTATTATTATTTGACATTTTCTCTTCCCTAGTTCCCCAAGTAGTAGACTTCTTGACTACTTCACAACCTCAAATTTCTCCTTCATTGTCTCTCAGTCCACTATGATACACTGTCCCTTGAGTAGCTGGATAAAGTAATACAAATTACCTGGAGCAACTTCTTAAAATAATAATAAAAAATAAATAAAAAATGAAAAAATTGTTTCAAAGTATTCCAGGTATATAAGTAAAGATCACATAGATACATTCATTACAGTAATTTTACATAGGATAGACTTTCTATGTCCTCTTTTATTTCTGTATCATTCTTCCATAATGCAGTATATTGCCCAAAGTCAAAATGCTGTTTGTTAGCATATTACCAAGTCAAAAGCCTCATTCACAGCTCCTAAGTATCATGCCCTTGCCAAATAGTTTGAGTATCACTGCTGTGACTTCATCATGTGTGAATCCTCCCTTTCTATTTTTTATGTTTAATGAGTTGGATAAGAGACATCAGGAAGTACTATCTTCTGGGAAGAAGTCACAGGTAGATAGTACACATCAATCTATCCAAAAACTGGTTTAATCTAAACAGAAAAATTATTTCCCTCCTTTCTCAAAGATTTCAAAGAATTACTTTCTTCCTTTTGATCCCAAATCTACCTTGTTTAGCTATGGATAAGGGTAGAATTTATGGCCAAACAAGAGATAAAGAATACTATGAAATGCAAAATGCATAATTTTGATTACACTAAACTAAAAGATTTTATACAAACAAGACCAACACCAGCAAGATTAGAAGGAAAACAGAAAGATGAGAAACAATTTTTATCTCAAGTGTTTCTGATAAAGGCCTCATTTCTTAAATATATAGAGAACTGAGTCAATTTATAAGAATACAAGTCATTCCTCAATTGATAAATGGTCAAAAGGTAAAAATAGGCAGTTTTTAGATATAGAAATTAAAGCCATCTACAATCATATAAAAATGTCTTTCATTATTATATTAGAGAAATACAAATTAAAACAATTCTGACTGCTTTGGAATTTCCAACATCAGATTGGCTAATATGATAGAAAAGGAAAGTGATAAATGTTGGGAAAGATGGGAGAAAATTGGGACACTAAAGCATTGTTGGTGGAGTTGTTGAACTGATCTAACCATTCTGGAAAGCAATTTGGAAGTATGCCCAAAGATCAATCAAATTGTGCATACCCTTTGATCCCACAATACCTCTACTAGGTCTGTATCCAAAGAGATTATATAAAAGGAGAAAGGACCTACATGTACAAAAATGTTTTTAAAGCATCTCTTTTTGGGGTGGCAAAGACTTAAAAGTTAGGGAGCACCTGTCAATTGAGGAATGGCTGAACAACTGGCATATGAATGTAATGGAATATTATTGTTCTATAAGAAATATTGAGCATATTGATTTCAGAAAATCCTGGAAAGATTTACATGAATTGAAGATGAGTGAAATGAGCAGAACTGGGAGAACATTGTGCAGGATTATGTGAGAAGCAACTGTGATCATCTTAGCTGTTCTCAGCAATACAATGATCCAAGACAATTCCAATAGACTTGGGATAGAAAATGCCATCTGCATCCAAAGAGAGAACTGCAAAGACTAAATGAAGATTGAAGCATACTATTTTCACCTTTTTTTGTTTGCTTTTTCTTTCTTGTGGTTTTTTTCCCTTTATTCTGATTTTTCTTTCACAACGTGACTAATATGAAAATATGTTTAAAATTATTGTTCATGTATAACCTGTATCATATTGCTTGCTGTCTTGGATAAGGGGAAGTGAAGGGAGAGAGGGAGAAAGGAAAATTTGGAACTCAAAATCTTACAAAATGAATGTTGAAAGCTATCTTCACATATAATTGGAAAAATAAAATACTGCTTAAAAAAATCCACACAATTCAAAAAGACTCATTATAGAAAATGTTAACCATATCCAGAGAAAGAACTATGAAGTCTGAATGCAGTTCAAAGCACATTATTTTCCCTCTTTCCTTTTGCTCTGTTTCTTCTGTTACAATAAAATTAATGTGGAAATAAGTTTACATGGTCGCACATGTATAAACTATATCAGATTGTATAAACTATATCAAATTGCTTGCCATCTTGGGGAAGGGTGAATGGGAGAGAGAACTAGAGAAAAAAAAATTGAAACTCAATATCTTATGAAAATGAATGTTGCAAACTATCTTTACGTGTAATTGGAAAAAATAAAATACTATTTACTAAAAAAAACAAAACAAAACAAAACAAAACAAAACAAAAAAAACCTCCAGTTGCCACTCAATGTCTCTGCTATTGAAGACGAAATTATCTGTTTGTCATTTAAAGCCCTTCACAATCTGGTTCCAGGTTACCTTTTCAGACATATTATGCATCATTCCCTTCTGACACTTTGGTCTAGCCAAAATGACTAAGTAGCTGATCCTCACCCAGGCATTTGCTCTCCAGTCTCCCAGACCATGCAAGAACTACTCCCCATTCCTAGAAAAGATTCTCTACTCATTTCCACTTCTTAGAATACCTAGCTTTCTTTTAAGCTTGCTCAAGGGCTATATACTACCTACTCAATAAGACCTTTCCAGATCTCTGTCCCACCAAACTGCTAGTGCCTTCCCAAAGCAACCCTGAAATTACTTTGTATTTACATTTTATATATTTTCTATCTATTCATATGTATAAGTACTATTCCCTTTGATAGACTACAAGCTTCCTGAAGGCAGGAAATGTTTTTACTTTTTTTCTTTGTATTTTTAGCACCTATTACAGTACAGAGTAAGTATTTTAATAAATAGGGAAACTGAAGAGAAATTAAGGGACTTGCTCAGAGTCTTACAGCTAGAAAGTTTCCAAGACAGAATTCCAACCTATATTTTCCTACCTTCAAGTTTCTTGCTCTATCTACTGAGTTAGGAAAGAAAGCTCAGCCCTAGCTACAGTCATTTTACTTCACAGCAGACATACAATCTTAAGGAAATCAAAGATTATTTCAAAACTAGGCAAAATTTGCATAGTTTTTAGCCTTTCTATAGAGATACTATGAAAGAATGGACAAAAGAGTTGGTGGCTTTAAAGCTTTCATGTTTCTTCGCAAAATAATGTTGTTTATTCATAAGATATCTAGGCTATCAAGAATTATTTTAACATGAAATTTAGCAACCACTTCCAAAGGGCCTATTGCCAGCCGGGCTTATCAGCAATTCCCTTTTTTAAATATTGTTATGGTGATTTCTGAACCACTCCTAGCTGACTTGAAGCCAAAACTATAAATAGTTGTAAACAGTGAAACTCCTAGAGGGACCCATCATTGGGGATCTAGGGAAAGGTAAACCAGAATGAATCCCTGGCTTGGGGCTTGGGTGGGGTTCTTTTTTATTTCTTTTGTTGGGGAGGTATGGTATAGTTCAGGGCTTTTATTTCAGCAAGGAGTACTAGGAAATCAGTGAGATTGCCAGACGTGAGAAATTTAGAGGGAGGGTCTTGTAAGGAGAAGAAAGGAAAGTGTAGATTCTGACATGCTTCTGCAAAATTGGAAGGAGCTTAAGAAAACACACACACACACTCAGAAATCTATGCTGCAAAATTCTTCCTTGGACCATCTGCCATGTTACCCTACATCTGGCTTTTGAATGCCAATAAAAGGAACTGCCTACATTTACATTACAAACCTAAAAGTAAAATTTTCTTCCCATATTCAACACTCTTCTCCCTTTGAAGTCTTCCATCATATCACCCTCCTTCTGGATCCTTCCCCATACTCTCTGGTTTAGGGCTGATTGAAGATAAAGAATCCTGTAGCTTGAAAGATTGCCCCTTAATGCAACTGACAACCAAAAGTATAAGCACTCAAAAACACAAACTATCTGAAACTCTATAGGGAAATCCACTCAGGCTAGGATGCATACTTTCTAAGAAATACTAGATAATTCCATTCAATAAATATCTGTTAAATATTATTCTCTGAAAAAAAGCAAGAAAAAGCTAAATGATGCAATGGATAGAATGCTAGATTTGAAATCATGAAGACAAGTTCAAGTCCAGCTTCATACACTTATTAGCTGTGTGACCCTGGGCAAGTAATTTGATGTACTTCAGTTTCTTCATCTGTAAAAGTCTAATAATAGCATTATCCCTTAGGGGCTTTGTAAAGATAAAAAGAGATAACTACAAAATACATTGCCAATCTTAAGGCACCATATAAATTCTATATACTTATAATATTACAATGCAATGTACTATGGACATAAAGATAAAAACAGTCCCTGACCTTAAGAAGCTTACACTCTTTTAAGGGAACTATTATCATGAATATAAATAAGTAAAAATACAATAATTTAAGAAAGGAGAGTACTAACAACTAGAAAGATCAGAAAAAGCTTTCTATAGGACTTAGTTAAAAGCTGAAAGAAGCTAGCCACTCAAAAAAAAAAATAGAGGATGGGAGGAAAGGTAGTCAAAATACAGGGGAACACTCTATGTAAAGGCATAGAGACAGGTAGATTAAATGTCCAATTAAGACAAATAAATCGGCCTTTTGAGTGGAACCTACAGTATCCCACAGGTAGCCACATGAATTAACTCTGGACATTTTTTCCTGGTCTTGAGTGGCAATTGTTTCCTTAAATGTGCCTAAACATAAGGTGTAAGTTTCTTCCCCAGCCAGATAAATGCCAAATGGTTTTTCTAAGCTTTGTAACAATCTATTCTCCTCTGAACCAATAGAAAAAGGTGTCACAGAAATTTCATGATTTATTCAATCAATTCAGCAAAGAAAAATCAGACAGAGTTTCTAAAGTCTCAGAGAAGTATGATGTCCATTTATAGAGAAGATGCAACTGACCAACATGCATTAGGTTCATTCATTTGTCCATTCAACAAACATTTGCCAAGTCTCTATTAAAATCAAGCCTGTGGGACACTGATACATTGTTGGTGAAATTGTGAACACATCCAGCCATTCTGGAGAGCAATTAGGAACTATGCCCAAAAAGTTATCAAACTGTGCATATCCTTTGATCCAGCCGAGTTTCTACTGGGCTTATACCCCAAAGAGATACTAAAGAAGGGAAAGGGACCTGTATGTGCCAAAATGTTTGCGGCAGCCCTGTTTGTAGTGGCTAGAAACTGGAAAATGAATGGATGCCCATCAATTGGAGAATGGTTGAGTAAATTGTGGTATATGAAGGTTATGGAATATTATTGTTCTGTAAGAAATGACCAGCAGGATGAATACAGAGAGGCTTGGAGAGATTTACATGAACTGATGCTAAGTGAAATGAGCAGAACCAAGAGATCATTATACACCTCAACAACAATACTGTGTGAGGATGTATTCTGATGGAAGTGGATTTCTTCGACAAAGAGATCTAACTCAGTTTCAGTTGATCAAGGATGGACAGAAGCAGCTACACCCAAAGAAAGACCACTGGGAAATGAATGTAAACTGTTTGCATTTTTGTCTTTCTTCCCAGGTTATTTTTACTTTCTGAATCCAATTCTTCCTGTGCAACAAGAGAACTGTTCAGTTCTGCACACATATATTGTATCTAGGATATATTGTGACATATTTAACATGTATAGGATTGCTTGCCATCTGGGGGAGTGGGTGAAGGGAGGCAGGGGAGAAGTCAGAACAGAAGTGAGTGCAAGGGATAATGTTGTTAAAAAAACTACCCAGGCATGGGCTCTGTCAATAAAAAGTTAAAAAATAATAATAATAATAAAGTACAGACTCCAGCAAAAAAAATAATAATCAAGCCTGTGTCAATTGGTATGGAGAGTAAAAAGATAAATAAAATAAATAAGTAATAAAAAATAATAAAAAAATAAAAAAGTATCACCTGGACCTTAAGATTATAAAGAAATTACAACTCAGGCAGTCCTTGTGGCACAGTGGATAGAGAACCAGGTTTGAAATTAGGAAAACCCATCTTCATGAATTCAAATCCAGCTTCAGACACTAGCTGTGTCCCTTGGCAATTACCTTAGTCCTATTTACCTCAGTTTCCTCATCTGTAAAATGAGCTGGGGAAGAAAATGGCAAACCACTCTAGTATCTTTGCCAAGAAAACCCCAAAAGGGACCACAGAGAGTCAACAATAAAAACAGCTCAGGCAAGATTCTCCAATCATGGGTTAGTGTGGAACTATTCCCACTCTTGCCCAGGACCATTTATGATCATGATGACACACCTTCTAAATAGCTGGCCAAAATTAGGGGTATATTCTATAGCATAGAACAGGATAAAATTAACTAGCCCAAACTTGAATTCTTTAGCACAATACTCTAGCCACCCCCCCAAAAAAAATATCTTCAGCAAGTGACCTTTTAAAAGCACTTAGGAGATTTTAAGATTTTTGTGAAAGGAATTATTAAAAGCTTGTGGCAAAACTCTTATAATATCCAATAAAATTCAAGAACAACTAGATGCCTATTATGCTGGCCTGGGTTAAGACTGCATTCATCTTTCAGTGGAAAACAATCTTACCTGTTAAGTTCCTATAATGTGCACTAGAAACTTATTTCTCTCTTCCAAACTGGCACTTTTCCAGTTCAGCATACAGATGGGCACTCTAAGAGAGACAACACTGTCCAGTCCAAACACATATAATATCTAATCAGTGGGTCAACAAACATTTATTACGCACCTACTATGTGCTAGGAGCTGTACTAAAAGTTGAGGTTACAAAGAAAGGCAAGATGATTTCTACTCTTAAGGAGTTACAGTGTAACAAGGGAGACAACATTCAAATAACCTCATACAAACAAGATATATACAGAATAAAAGTGAACTAATCGGTCACTAGCATTAAGAGGGAACATAAAGGGCTTCTTGAAGCAGGTGGGATTTTAGCCAGGACTGGAAGGAAGCCAAGGAGTGGGGATGAGGAGGGAGAACATTCCAGGCATGACAACCAGCCAGTAAAAAAGCAAGAGACAGAATGTATTGTTCAAGGAAGAGAAGGGAGGCCAGTGTCACTATATTGCAGAATAGGAGAAGGTGAAGACTTGAGAAGCAGAAGCACTATGAACTAACCTTGAAAGCTTGCCACAATTTGTTTTTTAAAGGCTTCAGGTCTCAAGTTAGCTTTGGATCTATTTCTGCTTTCCCACCGAAGTAGGGTGAAAATAGCTGCTAATCCCTAATCAATTCTTAAATCAATTCTCAATTTCATCTTTTGAAAAAGATCTAGCCTCTTTTTAATAATTCTTTCAAACAGCTAAAAGATTATTTAAGATAATAGCAATAATTAAGTCTTAACTATTATGAAACTGGATAACATGTCATTGCACAGATATAATTGCAAAGATTTGTACATTTTCATATATCAGAATTAGAAATTTCATTCTTCTTTGTTAGGTCATTTAAATTGTAATGAAAGTTCTTATAATGAAAGGAGTTTTAACTGATAGGAAATTCTAAGACTTACAATTTTATTATAACATTTGTTTTGGAACTTAGGGATCATATAGGAATTAATATAATCTTTTCATTTTCAAAGAGCAGCTAAAGTTGACTAATTCTTCATTATTTCTGAGCCCAAAAGCATTCTGTTATACTTTATTATATACTATGTGCTAAGTGCTGTAATAAATGCTGGAAATAACAAGAAAGGTAAATGACATTCTCTGCAACTCAATCTAATGATGGAGACAAAATGCAAACAAATGATTTACAAAATAAACTACATATAGAAAAAAATTGGAAATAACAAACAGAGGGAAGGCACTAGAATTAAGGGGATCATAAAAGGCTTCATATATATAGGCAGTTAGTTGGTGTAGTGGTTAGAGTACCAGCCCTGAAGTCAGGAGGACCTTTCTGGCTGTGTGACCCTGGGAAACTCATTTAACCCTCAGCAATTCTAATTTACACGAAACAGGTTCAATCATGAGGTTTCACCCTGATCATAACATTGTGACTTATTTGCTCCTACCCAGTTTCCTGTAAATATTTTGTATCCCAGTTCTTCACTGTTGTGAATGAAAATGTCTCCAGTGCCTATTTAAGTTCTCAGAATAATCATGTATATAAGATAAAATACAGTCTTTATCTCAACACCACAGAAAATATAAAACAACACTAAAAACTCACAATAGCCTATAAATAGTTGATAAATATTTATTATACGCTATATGCTAAGCAGAGGATGGACCAAAGTGGGGAGAGATCTGTGGGGACAGATCAAAGAATAGACAGTGGTCAAACATATATCAGAACACCGCTAGTGAAAGAACATTATGTCAGTGAAAAGGTGGGAAAGATGAAAGGACAGAAGGCTTTGTTAGAAGAGCCTTACTCAAAATTCGGTGTCCTCAATGTGGTGCAATTCCTAGAGATCATGAAACTTAAATTGTATGTCCATGAAAACATGTAGCCAAAGTGAAGCAGAAGAAGTGATTGTGATTGAAGAGATTGAAAAGTTGAAGAAATAAGGAAAGAAGGAAGGAAGGAAGGAAGGAAGGAAGGAAGGAAGGAAGGAAGGAAGGAAGGAAGGAGAGAGGAAGAGAGGGAGGGAGGGAGAGAGGGAGGGAGGGAGATAGGGAGGAAGGAGGAAGGGAAAAAGGAAAAAGGGAGGAGGGAAGAAGGGAAGGAAGAAAAAGAAAGAATGAATGAAACAAAGAAAGAAAAAAGAGAATACTAAGCATGATGGAAGAAGAGGACTGAGTGGCTAGTCATTGAGTAAATTGGAAATGTGTTCTGAAGGTCAGTAGATGACAAGTATGAGTCTAGAGAAAGAGTGGAATAAATGAATTGTGTAGACTATTCTAAATGAATGAAAAGGTTATTGAAAAATTAAGATAAACAACAGAGTAACTCTTTTACTACCTTGTTAAACTGAATACATGTTAATTTGCTTTTATTTTTTTAAGTACTTAACAGAAGTTCATACCTTCTTATATAATCCTCTTTCTAGTTGAAATGTTTATGATTAAGTTCACAATAAAAAAAAAAAAAATAGGGGGCAGCTAAGTGGTGCAGTGGATAGAGCACTAGTCCTGAAGTAAGAAGGACCTGAGTTCAAATCCGACCTCAGATATTGAACTCTTCCTAGCTGTGTGACCCTGGGCAAATTACTTATCCCTAATTGCCTCAAGGGAAAAAACTTAGTATAAGAATGATTTGAATTCAACAATACAGGCCAGCTTCTATTCCTGGTCCTGCCATTTCAAAGAAAATGAGAAACTAAATGGACCACATTGAAGACAGACACAAAAGAAATGTGTTTGGAGGATACCCAGGTTTATGTTAAAATTAAAATGTGGAAAGAGTGTTGGTTAAAAAGTTCAAGGATGATGAAGAAGTTGTTAAAGACAGTATGAGGGTTCTATCTTTAGATATAGGAAAATAGTGAAATATGTAAGATTATGATAAGCAAATGGGATTGGTATAGGATTGGGGGATCCCAAAAGAGTGTTAATCAGAACATGGATGAGGGTGCAACAAAAAAAGTAGGAATATGCAGCTAGCTTGCTCCCATTAAGCATTCATTGCAAAAAAAAAAAAAAAATTAAAATTTAAAATTTAAAAAAAAAACCAACTTGGATGGCTTGTTTGAAACTGAATTAAATAACACTCTCACTTGGCAAGCCTTAGAGAAAGAAACTCTCACTATATTCAGCAAAAAGGCTTAAGCCAGCCTTCTTTCTGCTATCACTGCTCCCCAAATTCCTACAGAAGGTGGTTCTACTCCATTTATTTTGGAAGAGGTTTAACCTTAAAGAAATATGCAGGTTTAATCCTTTTCTTTTGCTGGATCTGAGGTGCCCTCTAGTGTTACTCTTAATTTTAGCAACCAAGGTGATGGGCATCTCATTCTTAACTATTTCACAGTTATTTGTAATATTTACTCCCTACAGTCATTTTAAGGTTAGAATTCTCAATAACTGAAAGAAACCTGAATTGGGAGTCAAAAAACCTGGCTTTCTGAATTCTACCACTGATTCAATAAAACAGGGAGAAAACTGTTCCTAACCCTATCTATGCTATGGGAACAAAATTAAATGTCTATTGAAATTAATCTGGTAAAACCTTAAAATTTCTATTAAGCAACATCATATCTTCAAGGGAAAACAAGTTATTATTCTCCTTATTTTAAAAGTGAAAGATTCGCCTTTTTTGGTGTCATGTACCCCTTTGGCTTTCTCAGAATAATGTTGTTGGGTTTTTTAATGCACAGAATAAAACATACAGAATTATATTCAAAGAGTTATCAAAATATTTTTAATAAGGTCATGGATTCCAGAATAATAAACCCTATTCTAAGTTCACTAAGATTCCATAACTGAAGTCAATAGAATTCAATCAGGGGCAGGTAGATGGTGCAGTGAATAGAATACCAGCCCTGAAATCAGGAGTTCAAATAACCTCAGACACTTAAACTCTTCCTAGCTGTGTGATCCAAGGCAAGTCACTTAACCTCAATTGCCTCAAAAAAAAATCCAATCAGTATTGACTACTATCCAATTAAGTCCTAAACATTAAGGGTAGCCCCTGCCTTCAAAAAGTTTACATTCTATTGGAACAGAAAGGTCAGGTGATTTCCCAAAATTAGAGAAATCAGCTTCTGAGTCAAGATGAGAATGGACAGCTTTCAACATTCTACTGAAATTCTACCATTCACTGTTTCTATTTGTCCCTATCCCCAAAGGCTAGGATCCAGAATCATAAATTAAAATGTCATATCACTCAGTGTAGCACAAATATAATTTCCTTACTCTAAACCAGTTAGTAATAAAAAGTGGATAAAATGAGTGAATTATATTAATTAGCCTTTCCAACTTTTTAATCTATGATTCCATGATCAAACATAACAGTAATGGATAGATTCATAT
Organism: Sarcophilus harrisii; assembly: GCF_902635505.1. NCBI lineage: Eukaryota > Metazoa > Chordata > Mammalia > Dasyuromorphia > Dasyuridae > Sarcophilus > Sarcophilus harrisii. The sequence goes on from NC_045429.1 coordinate 142,747,016, forward strand.
AGACTTTATTTCATGTTCAACTTCAACTAGGTCACCTGAGAATTATCCTTGTTGACATACCATCAATAAATGAGTACAACAGTTAATTTCTTGCTTTGGGTCATTCCAATTATAGTGAATAAGAAACCAAAAGCATCATAAAATGGCATGACTATTATGAATCACTAATCTTAAGCAGCATGTTAGACACCTAGCAAGAGCAAAGCTAGACAAAAATACTTGGGGGAGGAAGGTAACAGAGAGGGTGATGGGGACATTGAAGCTTGTGCAAAGGAGTCTGACCATGGATGGAGACAGTTACGTTCAGAGATTAGAAATGGTTTCTAACTTCCTCAACTGCTGGGGGCTGGGGGAGTAGAGACAGGGGATGGTGACCCAGGGCAATTGTACCACCCAGCAGATTTATAGAGAAGCAGAGGATGGGGGTAAATGTAGTCAGAGAGCACATCCTCTTCCTCCAGGGAGGAAACGTGTTTCTAACTCTTATTCTAGTAAGTATAATTAAATTAACATTTTCAGGAAAAGAATCTATAGGCTAATTAATTGCCTTATTACCTATCAATCTCCTATATATGATGTGTTCCCCTATTAGAATGTAAGCTCCTTGAGGGAGAAATGCACTATCTCATTTCCTATTTATACCCCCAGAACTTAGTACAGTTCTTAACAAAGTAAGTGCTTGATAAATGCTTTCTTAACTCATTCATTCTATGTGTCAATGCCCAGTTCACCTTTTATAAGTTAAGTAAAAGGTACAGAAAGAAATTGTGAAGTTGCAAGTAGACTGAAAATCAGATGTTCTCATGGATAATATATATATACATATATATATATATATATATATATACATATATATATATATACAGCTGCTTCTGCAATCCCTTCCACCACTGATGCAAACTAATTGTTCTTAATAGTTGAGCACACCTCCTATTAATTTTATGCCTCATCAGACCCATATGATCACAAATCCAAATCTCAGTCTGAGTGCTTTTTATATCCTAAACAATTTCTGTTTCCATTTTCCTTAGACTAGACAGTCTGGGAAGCACCTTCCAAATCGGAATTTGTGATTCATTAACATAACCTTGATTGTTTAATCTCTAATTGAAATCATTCTTCCTTTCAGGTATGACAATATAATATGTGATGAAATGTGATCATTAAGAAGCTGATGACTAACTACCTATCCAGCCTCCTGTTAAAACTGATGGATTAGGGGAAGCAGGAAAACAAAAGAAATGAAACTGGATTTTTTTTTTAATTTAGTTCTTTGCAAAGAGCAAGAAAAGGAATTTAATTAATGCTGCACAGAAAAGGTCTCCAAAAAGTGTAAACAAAAGGCAGATAGAATTTGAGCACTAGTTTAATTGGGCATGAAAAAAGTTATCAATAAGATTCCAATTCTTTCTAAAATGGCTACCACTAGCTGGCAGTGGCTATTTTACAAGTATTTGACACTGAAAGAACAGAAAAGATGATTGTGAATTTACACTAGTGGAAAAAGAGAAATGAAAATGGGGAAACAACAGCCATTGCCTATGAATTGGAGTCAAATTGTGTACCTGACATATTATAGCTATTGACAAAGAAAACCATTTGCACAAAAAAAGAACAGCTATCCACTGTTTTATGTTTATAGCTTTGTTTATTTTTTTAAGCCCAATTCAGTATGCTTCCAATTTTCAGCCATTTATTCTACAAATGAAAGGACATGTTATTCATCTCCATCAGCCAAAGAAAATATTTTTGAGAAGTTTTAAACCATTCTTTCTAGCACAAAACCCTGCCAGTCTCCATGCTCAGTGTGACTGTGACTGGATCACGTGGTGTCTGGGCTCTGGAGCTGAGCTGTCAATTATGCAGTTTCTAGGCAGAAAACTCTCTGTGCACCCAAATGCCTCCGAGTCATATGAGGTGACTTTTTCTAATCTGTAGTTTGACTGGTCCTCTGGAGATTCAAAGACCCATCTCAGACTGCATGATGCTTTTTATTTTTTTCAGTTTGTCTCTCAAGATGGTAAATACATATTTAATGACTTATCTATGTAGTCACAGGCTTGATAATTCCTATCATTAAGCAAATTCTGGAAAACAATACACACATAAAGAGCTTCATTGAGAATCATCAAGAGCTATCTGGGAATATCTGTTGTACTTAAGGTTGCAAAGTTAGTTATTATTTTAACAAGTAGAGTTTTTCTTAAGCCTATAATGAATACAAATATTTTAATAATGAAAGGGAGCTATAATTTTTTTTAAACTCTCCCTAGCTCTCTAACATAAGTAGGAATTAATAGGCTGGCATTTAAGGAAATGGAAAATTGGAAAATTAAATTGAACAGAAATCAAAGTGTCAACATTTACATTGGCTAAAGTTTACCAAATGAGATAGCCTGAATATCCTTATATGTCACTGAATATCAGTCCCCCACAATCCATCTTGGGTAGTTCATAAAAAAATTGGGAAGCTGTGGGAAGGTTAGGGCGATGAGTATCGCCACATTTTTAACAATGTTCCTTGATTAGGATGCAAATAAGTGTAGAGGTAAGAATGAGGAGTGCTAGGTAAAGCTAACTGAGCCATCCACCTCCACCCCTGTTCTACATGCCTTGCACGTCTGCCAACAACAAAAATCACTGCCTTTGTTAGTCAGAAAAAGCCTTACTGATAGTCCTACAAATCATCGATGACCTCTTCACCCCAATACCTAAAATCATAAAGATATATATTCCTATGTTTTCTCATAGTTACAGTCTTGGCCATAAGTTTTAGAACTGGAAAAGATTTTAGAAATCATTTAATTCAATGGTTCAGCTATGTCTTACGGGTGGTAACCACAGTATTCCCATTCTTCCATTTGGAAAAAAAGAAGTATCAATTTGATAATATTGGTAGTATTTTAAAAGCCATTTATCCTCATGTACAAAAGAATGTCTTGGTCCTTAAATATTCAAGGGTGACTCATTTAAGACCTCCTTTTATGAAATGTAATAATGATAATGAGGTTAAAGATTTCCTTTCTACCTTTCTATTTTGTTGCCCATTTCCCATGACTGAGATAGCCCCAAGTTTCTGAGGCAAGCTAAGAAACAGCACTAGTAGCAGGAGTATGGTAACTCTGTCCCACTCCCAAGCTGGGCACATGCTTTAATCTATTCATTCCTTCCATTTCCGTGCTTTCCTATTTTGGAGTACAAGGGTTTTTTTTCCTCATCAAGGCTCTGCATTCATGAATGCCATCTTCTCTCAATCTAATATCTAGCAGCTTAGAGCATTATTCCTAAATTCTTGTTTATGATACCCATTTTTTAATTTGAGAAAAGGAGAAGCAATTAGGGGGGGGATGGGAGCACCTTCCACCTATTACTTTTTTGGGGGGGATGGGAGAAATGCCCATGTCTCTGCTACTAAATTCAATTTGAACAAATCTAAATCATTGGAAGGAATAGGATGAGAGTTTGAAACTATTAAAGTTCACCTATCTATATTTTTTTTCTTTCAATTCCACTAATGATATAGTTGGAAACGTTGTTGTACTAGAAAGAATACTGGACCTAGAGTTGGGAAAACTTGATTTTAACACTTACTAACATTTACAAGCTATGAGGTCATATATAAGGCTAAAAGCCCACCGAGCTTCAATTTCTTCATCTGTGAAATGAGAATAATAATACCTGATGTATTTACCTCACGAAGCTATTATAAAACTCAAATAAGACCATATACATAAAGTCCTCTGTAAAGCTCCAAGTACCATATAAATGTCAATTGTTATTATCATAACAAGGGACTCTTCTCTAAATCCAATGGATTTTTCTCAAGCCTCATCCTTCTTGATTTTTTTTTTTAAATTATTAACTTGCTTGGGCCTCCTGGATACTATCTCCCTTGGATTCCATTCTCATTCCTCACCAGGTTCCATTTCTGATGCTCCAGACTTTATCTGCCATATATATCCCACCAGTTGCCAAGTACTGACAATTCTATTTTCACAGCAGCCAACACATCCATTTTTGCTTCCCACTTCCAACATCACCATCCTAATTCAGAACCCCATTACCTCACATATAGATGATTGCAATATCTTCTTAATCTCTTTGCTTTCAGTACATGCACTCTTTGATCTATCCTCCACCCAGCTACCAAAATAACATTACTAAGACACAGGTCAGACATTATCACTCACCTGACCTAAAACTATTACTAATTTTTTATTTTCTCTAGGATAAGCCTAGTATTTAAGACACACGATGATCTAGTTCTAACCTGACTTTCCAGTCTTATTTCTCATTACTGCCCTACATGAACTTTATGTTCAATGAACTACTAAACCTTGATCTTGGGCAGCTTACCTCAACTTACTGGTTTTCTCTTTTTTCACTTATGAAAAAACAATAGATTATATGGCATTCAGGGTCCCTTTCAGATGTTGATATATGATCCTATCATGTTGTTTCCCAAACTCAACTTTTTCTTTTCTTCATTCATTTTCAGTAGTCATCATTCATACACAAAGTGCATCCTTTCATCAACTCTCCCTCTAAATTCTTTAAGGTGGTTCTAGTACGTTCTCTTCTATAAAATAGTCTTACCCCTCCTCCCACATTTTTCAATGTCATTTTCCTCCTTAAATTGCATTGTTTTTATTCCAATCTAGCACCTTTAACATATTTAACTGTTGAAGGATCCATGTTTTCCTTATTCTGGATAAGTCATCCACCAACACAGATCTCAACCCTTCTACATTAGGACTTATTCTAGCTCTGAATAACTGTCTACTGACCCATCTCATAAATGCATGACACCCTTATATATGACAAAATGATCAAATGGCCCTGAGTGAATATTAACCTGTTCACTGTGTCTAAAACATAATTTAGAAGATGGAGATTAATTCAGCAAAGTTAAACCAGAGATTAAGGCCTGGTACAAATTTGGGCACTTTTGTTCTTTGTATGAACTCATAACCAGGGCAGGGGAGCATTTCTTATGAGTGTTACAGGTGCTCTTTTATTGGGGAGGAACGTTTCTGGGATGATGAATTTGCAGGAAAACAAGGTTACCTGCTGCACTTACAGATCTGTTTTTCAGGCATAGGACATTGTAATTAGTTGAGAGAGAAAGGGAAATAGAAAATCTAACTCATCCCATGGGTAACTTTGGGCCTATTTTCATAAAAATAGGAGTCTAAAATTTTAGACTTTGGCCGGACTTCCGACTCTCTTTTTCCTCTCTGGTACAAATGCTGATATTTTCCATAATCATTCATTTAGGAAAGTTTTTCCTGACAAATGTAAGAACTGAAATGGGTAAGAAAAAAAAAACAAAAAAACTACTCATTTTAAGATTCCTAGAATTCACAAAAATATTCTCCATTCAAATTATTACAAAGAATCACTAATTCAATTGGAACTAGCAATGGGGTTCTTTTAGGGGCTAATTTACCCCATATATCTTGGTAGATGGTCTTTGAGGATATTCTTTAACTAAAAAACTAATTACTTTAAAATGTAATACTGAGCTCCCCAAACTTAGTAGGCTAGAAGAAGATTCAATATAATTTGAAAAGGGAAGAACATTAACTGGAGAAATTAGAGAATGCTTCCCAGAGGAGATGTTAACCTGAGCTGAATTTTAAAAGAAGATAATGGCATAGTCTATAACTTTGCTCTTACTACAAGGCTTTCTAGCTTTGTAGAACTTTGCCAAGTTCATATGCTTAATTGGTATAGTCTTTTTGAACTCATGCTCATCTCTATAGAATGAGATGCCAAAGGATGGGACAGCTAGGTGGCACGGTGGATAGAACATCAGCCCTAGAATCCGGAGAATCTGAGTTCAAATATGGCCTCAGACAGTTACTATACTATCTCTGTGATTCTGGATAACTCATTCACTTAACCACAATTGTCTCCCTCCCAAAAAAAGCATCCTAGATGTCTGCCTAATTAGCTTTTTCTATGTAAGGCATTTTTATTAAGTTAAAAAAACAAAAAAAACATAGTCCCTGTCTTCATTGTTCTTACAGCCTAATAGGAAGGAATACAACATAGAAACGAATAAATTTGTTAAAATATAAACTAAATTAAGACAAAGGGAGTGCTAGACAAACTGCTCTTAGAAAATATAAAAATCAATTGACATCCAGCCAGGGGAAATAAGAAAAAGTTTCATGAAAGATGTCAGTGTCAATCTTTTCTGGGACTTGAAGAAAGTAAAAAAATTTCAACAAGTGTAGCTATGGAAGGAGTGAATTCCTATACCAGAATCTGGAAAGGGGAGGGATCCGAAGTAGCCAGTAGAATTTTAGTGAAATGTAGATTTCATAAAAAATGAGTGAAATGAGACAAGAAAGCTAGAAAACTTTAAAATGCCAAATTAGAGCTTGTGTTTTCTTCTTTAGATAAAACTGAAGTCACTAAAAAGATTTTGGAGTTGATTATGGGGGGAGTATTTTGGGGGTTTTTTTTAGGGATGGAGTAGAAGGGTGAGGGATAATGGAATGAGTCCTGTGCATTAGGGAGATAAATTTGACCCAAGTGTGAAGGATAGATTAGAGCAAGAAAATACCAAAGGGGAGGAAACCAATTAGGTTTTTTTCAAGCAGGAGACAATGAGGGCTTCAGTGAACAAAGTAGTCACAATTTGAGAGGAGACCAGGGGACAAATATACAAGATGCTGTGTTAGTAGAATGATAGGACTTTGAAACTGATTAGATATAGAAGAACTGAAGCCTTTCATGAAACTTTTCCTTATTTCCCTACTGAATGTTAACTGTTTTTTTTTTATATTTTCTAAGAGCAGTTTGTCTAGCTTTCCCTTTGTCTTAATATAGTTTATATTTTATCAAAGCCATTTGCTTATGTGTTATATTCCTTCCTATTAGGCTGTAAGAACTCATTAGACCTGGACTATGGTTTTTATCTTTATAATCCTAAAATTTAATAAAAGATGTGGAAGAAGATGAACCAGAAGAAGAAATAAAAGAAAATTTGAAGTCTCAAGAAGAAGATGAATCAGAAGAAGAAATAAAAGAAAATTTGAAGTCTCAAGAAGTCACAAATCTGGTAGGGAAGAAGGAATTTAGGTAGGACAATCATAAATTCAATTTTAAAATGCAGTATCCAACGCAAGCTGTTCCCAGCACATATTTCTCCCTTCCTCTTTGTGTTAATGGTGAGTAAAACCCAAGTCCAGAAATGGGATGATAAAATGAGGGAGCTTTCTCAAGACACCAAGAAGTGGGAGTTTAACAACAACCAGACCCAGACCTGAACAGTCTTGATCACACTGATGGAATTCTGATTGTTGCTCTCAGCCCAGCCCAGCCCAAACCTGCCCCCAGCTCTAAGCCCCACAGAAATCCTTAATCATGGGTTTCACTAGAATGAACAGGCCAGCATATTCTGTAACCACATCAAAAGCTTGCCACATGATTGTTTCCTCAAAATATAACACAGAAATCAGCCAATAAGAAAATAGCACCAACAGAATGCAGAATAGGACATTGAACAGCAAACCTCAATAAATCTTCCCCCAACATGGCATCTACAAGTGTCCTTGAGTGAATCTATACTAGTTATAATATACACATTAATATACATTATTATTCATATAAAAACAACATACATAATTAATTAATATGCATTAATGCCCCATTAAATGAGCTTTTCTGTATACATTCTGGGTAACTACATTTGCAGTTCCACCAAGGTTTTAGGACCTCTCCATGTTAGCAAACTCCTCCTAGAACCTCAAATTTTACATATCTTCTCATTAATCAGCCCCATTAGACTATAAAAATTCTTGTCTTACTTTGCTGGGCTGCTGACTCCTTCAGGAAGCTTGACCTGCACACTGAGTGCATAAATTTCATTAAAATGCCTTGGCTTGGGTTGGAGATTATCCGAGTTTGTCTGAATTCTTTCTGAGTTAACACTGAAACACATATCTGACACTTGAACACCACCTTGTATAGGGAAGGTGACAAGATAAAAGAGCTCATTGATGTAGAGTTGAAATTTTATAGCAGCTGTCCTCCTCCCTCCGCTCATGGTGATAGGATTCCCCTAACCTGTGGAAATATCCTGAGCCATAGGTCTTCCAGTGTCTTCCATGGATCTATCATCTCTGGTTTAAATATCATGATATTTGGGTTGTTCCCATGCTCCCTTCCAACTTCTACTTGAGTAGGAGGCTCCCAGAATGTTGGAATCATAGGAAAGGGAAGATTCTTGGCTCCCACACCTGACTTTGATAGAGGAGCAATATTCTCCAAATACTTATATTAAAAAACAGTATTTACAAGAGGAACCCAAAGAACCGATATTTTACTTCTCCCATTTCCCCTCAGAGTAGTGCTGATTTTGTGCTCCTTAATTTTATCCTTGCCTAATAATTTACAATTTGTAATAAGATTACAAGATTATGGCCCCTGAGATTAATGGATAAATATATCCTGAAAAGAATTATTTAATATTTATTTTATATAATATTCATATATTTATTATATGTTACATAATATATGTATGCCTTTAGATATGTATCATATTATTTATACACCCTTGAGTGTATAACATATAATTATGTAAATAAATGCATATATGTATACATTTGTCTACATGCATTTATATATACATAAATACACAATTTATATATATACATAAATATATAATAAAAACACAAAGTTGTATATTTAACCTAAAAGTATACTATTCCACTGGTGCCCAAGAAATAAAAAAAAAAATTCTAAAGTAAAGTCTCCAGTAAACTGAATGGATCTTGTATGAAAGAACATGGAAAAAAGACAAAGGAATTAAAATCTGTACCAATGGATAAAATATCAACATAAATGAGAACACTCATTGAAGTAAATGCAACTTTGGTAAAGGTTGATTCTTATAAGCAACCTCTAGGTGGCATCATAGACTCACTTTTAAATTTTAAATTTTATTTACATTACTTATGATTTTGCACTTTTTAAAAATCATTTTCACCAATTTCCTAATTACTAATAATAAGACTCAGGCCCAGAGAAGTTAAAAGAAAACTTTCCCGAGGTCAGACAAGGAATAATTAGCATAGTTAAAAATCCAAATCTAGACCCCTTCTACTGTCTGTCTCATTTGAGGAGTTAAGAGGTGGGGGAAAAAGGGGAAAAGGAGAGAGTGAATTGACAGGACCAGGGTCCAAAAATCTATTATATGAACTTCTTTATATTGAGGACCCAAATTTTGCTTCATGAAAAATATTTGATGAACGCATTATCTTAAGACCTACTAATAATGATTATTAGGAAAATCCTTAAAGATGAAAAGTCTAATGAGGTTAGTCAATCAATAAACATTTATTAAATATTTACTATGTGACGGGAGTTGTTTTAAGGGCTGGAAAATGAAGACAAAGGACAGTTCTTACTCTCAAGAAATTCACAATCTAATGGGGAAGGAAACAGTACACAAACTTTGTACAAACAAGTTTTATAAAGGATAAATTGGAAATAATTAATAGAGGGAAGACCCTAGATTTAAGGGGAATTGGGAAAGATTCCCTATACAAGGTAGGGTTTTAGCTGAGACTTGACGGAACTCAGGAGTTTGAAATAAAGATGGAGAGCATTCCAGACGTGGAGAGGGCCAGTGAAAATGCCCAATGTTGGAAAATAGAGTGTTTTGTTCCAGAAACAGCAAAAAGGCCAGTGTCCTCTGTGAATGCAAGGTTCCTATTGTATTCAAGAAGACAGAAATTAAAACTGAAATTAAAATAATGAAGGAAGTAAATTGTATTACCACAATTGAGGAGGCAGGGCTTTTGATTTAAAGAGCAAGCAGATAAAAATCACCAGCAGAAACATTAATGAGAACATCAGTGTCTCTCTCACACTCTGAAACAACTGTCAATGATAAGAAAAGCCTGGAACATCTGGGCTTCTGGGCTGGTGTTTGGACACATTGAACTGTATAGTTTAGAAGAATAAAATAAATGATTAAGATCCCTTTGGGGCAAAGCAGTAGTTTTTGAAAGTCTGTTTTCCTGGTGAGTTTTCCTTGCATATCTATTAATGTGTTGTGTATGTCCTGTAAATTTCTTGAAAACTAAAAACATAGAAAACACCAAAGAATTAGGCAGGGAGGATTCTATTTCATAAAGTCATCAAGAGTTCTGTCCTTGGAGAGTCCTTCTGAACTCTTCCATGACTGTGTTAGAGGTCCTGAGATTCTGATCCAATTGACTGTAGGAGCCAGTGAACCCTAAAAATAGGCAGTTTTCTGTCATGTATAGATGAAACCATGAAGATCTGGGGTCGAATTTTGACTTAGACATAAACTAGTTGTATTAACCCAGGTAAGAAATTTATCTTCTCTGCCCCCAAGATTCCTCATCTATAAAACAAGGTGGTTTCACTCCATAACTTTTGCTCTATATCTATGCTCTTCTGGCAACACAAAGGTCTTTTAGAACTAAATTGGAAGCAAGGAGAAAATCAAAGAAGACAGATTTACTATTTGTAATAGATGGGTTAGAGATTGTGGATAATAAAGAGAAAGCAAAATTCTCCACATTTCTTTGCTTCTGTTTGTCTCTGTAGGAAGAATGATATGAGACTGGGACATATGGAATTAAAATGTTTAGCAAGGATTTGAAATCCTAGATAAGTGTTAGGAGAATTCATAATTGTCATTAATGAGTTAACATTACCAGGCCTAGATAAATTACAGAGTACTAGAAGAGCTGAAATGCAATTGCTGATCTGATTTCATCAATGTCTGAAAAATCTTAGAGAGCAGGAAAGGAACTGCTTGACTAGAAACAGGTAAATCTGCCAATATTTCAAAAAAAGAAAAAAGTAGAGTTTTCAGACTATAGCCCAAGAAAGTTGGATTAAATTTCTGGACACTAGATTGCAATGTCACAGTGATGGTTTGTAAGCATTGAGAAAGAGACTCAATAATCAGAACAAACCAGTATGGGCTCATCAAGAAACATGTCATCCTAGACTAATCACATTTTCTTTTTTAATAGTATTATTAAACTGGGAGATTAGGAAACTGTCATAGATATCATATGCCTGGATTTCAGCAAGGCATTTTACAAAGTCCTTTATGATACCCACGTCAACAAGAGGAAGAAAATGTGTATCAGATGCTGGTACAGTGTTGAAAATTTGGAAACCAGCTAAATGACCAGATCCAAAAAATAATGTTTATTATCACTGGAAAACTGTTTCTAGTGAAGAAGTAAAAAAATCTGCCCTTGGTCTCTTTCTATTCCACATTTGTGGGATTTTTTTTTTGTTTGCTTTTTGTTTATTTTTAAATAATGTGGTTAAAGGCAGAGAAAAAATGCTTATCAAATTTGCCAGTGACAAATTGCTGAGAGCGGATCTGTGGGAAGAGGAGTAGCTCAATAATGAACATTCTTGTTTCCATGACATCATCCATCTCATCCTCTGCCATTCCCTTTTCCTTTTGCCTTCAATTTTCCCCAATATCATCTTTTCCAGTGAATCCCATTTTCCAGAGCACCACAAAGGAAGGAAGGGAGTTTCTCACCTGCTCAGATCCCTAGGGTAATGATGGTGACATATCAGAAGCAGACAGCAGTGTAGACATGTATTTGCATGTAGTCTGAGAAATCATAGGCTCATAAAGACAGAATTAGAAAAGACCCCAAAGGTCCTCTGCTCCAACCCCCTCGTTTACAGATAAAGAAACAAAGTCAAATGATTTGCCCATGGTCACAAATGTCATCTGCATGAGAGCTGGGATTTGAACCCAGGTCTCCTGACTCCAGAGTCATTAGCTTGCCCATAGAGGTGGGGATAGTAGGGGGAGTGAGGTACCCCATTATGTTATTCACCATTTGCATCCCTAGAACCTCCTGTGGCTACTATACCTATGGCAATGCTCTTTTATTGAAGTTTTTTTTATTTTTCAAAACATATGCAAGGATAATTTTTTTCAACATTGACCCTTGAAAAACCTTGTGTTCCAATTTCTCTCCCTTCCCTCCACTCCCTCCCCTAGATGGCATGTAATCCAATATATGTTAAACATCATTTAAAAAAATGTTAACTCCAATATAGGCATACATCTTTATACAATTTCTTGCTGCATAAGAAAAATCAAATCAAAAAGGAAAAAAATGAGAAAGAAAATAAAATGGAAGCAAAAACAAAAAGAGTGAGAATTTGTGGTGATCATTGTTCAGTCTCCACAATCCTCCTTCTGGGTGTAGATGGCTCTCTCCATCACAAGATCATTGGAACTGGCATCAATCATTTCACCACTGAAAAGAGCCGCATCCATCAGAATTGATCATCATATAAACCTGTTGCTGGCAATGCTCTTTAGAAACAGTTCCTTCTTCTTTTACCCTACAGAGACTATGTAGGATTCTGTAGGAAAAGTAAATCTACCACAATGTCAAAAAGTTGTTCTAATAGCAACTTCAAGTTCAGCTCCCTTCCTGGGAAGCTGATAGGCTAGTTGAGTACCTTACATTTCAATATTTATTCCTGGATTCAAAGGAGTCCTTTACATCTTGTGTATTTTTTGTTGTATATTTTGTTGTATACATCTTTTGTATTTTGTTACATATCTATATGTAAACTATACAATATAGCTAAGGGGTATTTGTGGAAATTATGATTTAGACTTAAGAAGAAAAGATTCTAGGAGGATACAACAGCTGTTTTCAAGTGGTCACAAGGCTCTGTGGCCCTTTAACTATAGATGAAGGAGGGATGAGATTTGTTCAGCAAGTATATGACAAGATTAGATTTGTTCTATTGGGCGTCAGAGAACTAGATTCATGGGCAAAAAAAGTTACAAAGTCAATTTAGGGTTCATAATTTAATAATTTCTAAAGATTAGAGATGTCCAAAAGTAAAATAATTGCTTTGGAGAGGAGGAGTAACTCCTTAAAGGTCTTCAATCAGAGACCAATGACTTCTTGTTGGATTGTTACAGAAGAAATTTATTTCACAGATGAAATGGACTAGGTGACCTCTGGGGTTCTTTCCAACTCTCCAATTCTATGATTGTTTCTCAGTTATAAATAATGCCAGATTAACTGACCATATGTCTGATATAAGGAGTTTGGTAAGAAGACCTTATGGTAAGAAGACCATGTATGACATGGTAGTTTTACCATCATTCTTTAATAAAAAGACATTTCTATTTATTTCAGAAAATAGAGATCACATATGATTTTACAATTCCCAACCACATGGTGACCTAATAGTAGAAAGTCACTAACTGCTGCCAAAGGAAAGACAGAATATAACAAACTTTGCAAGGATATGGTAAATCAGAGTCCTGTTCACTGTTGTAATAACTACTTGTTCTTAGATAAGAGAAGCCTGTAGTCTTGTCTAAATGGCTACTTCAACCCTGCAGGTTTATCTAAACAGACTTCTTTAACAATTGAAAAGTATTTGGTTATTTTCCCTTTGTCTCTTGTCCTTGAACGTGGAATGTTTTATTATAATAAATCCTGCTAAATGAAATCCAAATACTCCCTCCTTTCTAACCCTCCCTCTTCTGTGAAATAGTTTGTTTAGTTTTCTATCTTAAACCACTATAGAATGCCATTGATTGGCTGTCTACTCAAAATGAGCCTGAAACATTATAAAACTCCAATCTGTATCCTAAGAAGCAGAGGCTATTTATTCATCAAGCATTCTTTAGCACACTAATCTTTTTGCTCTTCTATTTGATTTCTTATGTGACTTCCTGAGGGTCAAAATACATAGTCCTGAGAGCTCTGTTGACAGGTATGTCTCTTCCAAAAAATCATAGTCCTATGAGAATTCCCTATTAATACATTAACACATAACACAAAATATCCTATTTTACAAACAATAACTATAAAATCAGAATTAATTGCTTTTGGCTACTACCTCTCTGATTCTGCTCTCCCTATTAAAAAATCCTCTTCTTATCCCTATTTTCCTGAGTTTAATATATTTCAATAGTCCCTCCTTTCATTCAACTCTCCTTTATTCAATTCAGATTAGAGTTAGATTCATAAAATGTCCTTTCCTCCTTCCTCCCTCTTCTCCATATTTGTATATTTTTTTCATTTAAAGCATTTTGTTTTCAAAATATGTATAATTTTTAATACTCACTCTTGCAAAACCTTGTGTTCCAAATATTTTTCTTCCTTCTCCCCCCCACCCTCTCTCCTAGACAGCAAGTAATTCAATATATGTTAAACATGTACATTTCTTCTATACATATTTCCACAATTATCTTGCTGCACAAGAAAAATCAGATCAAAAAGGGGAAAATTGAGAAAAAAAAACGCAAACAAATAACAACAAATAAAAGTGAAAATACTACATTATGATCCACACTCGGTCTCCATAATCTTCTCTCTGGGTGCAGATGGCTTTCTCTATCACAAGACCATTGGAACTGGCCTGAATCACCTCACTGTTGAAAAGAACCACATCCATCAGAATTGGTCATCAAATAATCTTGTTGTTGCCATGTATAATTATCTCCTGGGTTTTGCTCATTTCACTCAGCATCAGTTCATAAAAGTCTCTCCAAGCCTCTCTAAAATCATCCTGTTGGTCGTTTCTTACAGAACAATAATATCCCATAGCATTCATATACTATAATTTATTCAGCCATTCTCCAATTGATGGGCATCCTCTCAGAGTCCAGTTTCTTGCCACTACAAAAAGGGCTGCCACAAACATTTTTGGATATTTGGGTCCCTTCCCCCCTTTAAGATCTCTGTGGGATATAATCCCAGTAGTAACACTGCTGGATCAAAGGGTACGCACAGTTTAATAACTTTTTAAAGCATAGTTCCAAATTGCTCTTCAGAGTGATTAGATCCATTCACAGTTCCACCAACAATGTATCAGTGTCCCAGTTTTCCCACATCCCTCCAACATTCCTCATTACCTTTTCCTGTCATCTTAGCCAATCTGACAGGTGTGTAGTGGTATCTCAAAGTTGTCTTAATTTGCATTTCTCTCATCAATAGTGATTTGAAGCACCTTTTCATGTGACTACAAATAGTTTCAATTTCTTTATCTGAAAATTGTCTCTTCATATCCTTTGACCATTTATCAATTGGAGAATGGCTTGAATTATTATAAATTTGAGTCAATTCTCTATGTATTTTAGAAATGAGGGCTTTATCAGAACCTTTGCATGTAAAAATGTTTTTCCAGTTTATTGCTTCTCTTCTAATCTTGTCTGCATTAGTTTTATTTATCCAAAAACTTTTTAACTTAATATAATCAAAATTATCTATTTTGTGATCAATAATGATCTCTAGTTCTTCTTTGGTCACAAATTCCTTCCTCTTCCACAGGTCTGAGAAGTAAACTATCCTATGTTTTTCTGATTTGTTTATAATATCATTCTTTATATCTAGATCATGAATCCATTTCGACCTTATCTTGGAATAAGGTGTTAGATATGGGTCTATATTTACTTTCTGCCACACTAGTTTCCAATTTTCCCAGCAGTTTTTGTCAAATAATGAATTCTTATCCCAAAAGCTGGGGTCTTTGGGTTTGTCAAACACTAGATTGCTATAAACATTGACTATTTTATTCTGTGAACCTAACCTATCCTACTGATCAACTTCTCTATTTCTTAGCCAGTACCAAATGGTTTTGGTGACCGCTGCTTTATAATATAGTTTTAGATCACATACAGCTAGGCCACTTTCCTTTGCTTTTCTCTTCATTAATTCCTTTGAAATTCTTGACCTTCGGTTCTGTTCTTCCAGATGAATTTTGTTGTTATTTTTTCTAGGTCAGTAAGAAACTTTTTTTAAAAAAGGAAAAAACTCTCTCTCTGTCTCTCTCTCTCTCTCTCTCTCTCTCTCTCTCTCTCTCTCTCTTTGTATATGTATATATGTGTGTGTATTTATATATACAAAAAAATTTGTATCAGTTCTTTTTGTGACAGCAAAGAACTAGATAATGAGAGGATGTCCATCAATTGAGGAATGACTAAACAAGTTGTACAATATTATTGTGATGGAACACTATTGTGCTATAAGACAAGGCTTCTTAATTTTTTTTCACTCAAAACCCTTTTTTGCCCAAAAAATTTTTACATGACCACAGGTATGTAAGTGTACAAAATAGATAAGCAAATCAAACATTTACTGATAATAAATCATAAAGAAATTTATTTTAAAACAATTCTTTGCTATACATATAATTTTACCATTTATTAAAGATGAAAGCAAATTTACATGCTAATGAGCTGGATTGCTTGTTAACTTTTACATAATTACATTTTAGCAGAATACCTTTTGATACTTTCACTGTTACCATATTTTTCATGACCCCCACATTCAGTTACATAATCCTTTATGGGGTTGCAACTCCCAATTTAAGAAGCTTTGCAATAAGAAGTGACAGTAGGATGATTTCAAAAAATCCTGGAAAGACATATATGAATTGATGCAAAGTGAAATGAGCAGAAACAGGAGAACATTGTATACACATAACAACAATATTATACAATGATCAACTATGAATGACTTAGCTTGATAAATCTATGAAACAAGTCTGTCAAGATCTACTCTTTGTGAAGTTGTGCTATTTTTTATGATCACTTCTTCCTTTTCAAGATGTTCACCAACTATTTTTTTAATAATACATTTCAAAAAAATGTTGCAAGGAACGTAAGTCAAATTCATAGATTTTTTTTCCCTCAGCCCTCCTCCTTTTTAAATCAAGACAATTTTTGTCCTTCTTCATTCCTTTACTACCTCTCCAGTTTTCAATCATCTTTCAAATATCACTAGCCATAGCTCAGTTTTTTACAATTATCAATTCTTTCAGTATCTGAGGACATAGCTTCTCTGGCCCAGGTGATTTGAATCCACAAAGGACATCTAAGGGCTTCTTACTATCTCCTTATTTATCTTCAGTTTCAACTCCCCATTTGCTATTTCAGTCCTACAATTTCATGTAAAGAAGTCATTCTCCTCAGCAGCAAAAATAGAAGCAAAAATTAAGCAAGTCTACTTTTCATTATTGTCAGTTATGATAAAAGTTTTTTCAACTCTCTTTGGGGAAAGAGAAAGATCAAAACTGAATGGAATTAGGCTCTTGCTTGGGATAGTTAGGGTTGAAAAAATTTTTCACAATAGTTAATATTTCTCAAATAGCACAACTTATTCTAAGCTTTAGCATTTCTGATAGTATTATTATATCATAATTTTACATTTATTCTCTATTGTCTGATTTTGTCTCCACACTTCTTTATTAATCCATAACTATGATTTAATTGGTATTTTCTAGTGAGGAAAATTCCTCCTTTAAAAAATCTACTTTGGTTTATAAGTACACTTTAGACAACTCTCATTTTTTACTCCTTATCAAAATTGTGTCTCTTTGGGTCTTTGTATTTTATTCTTTACAATTTCCCATGTCTCTGTGGCAAACTTTCCCTATGTATTTTAGTCCATAAGATCCTTTTTTATGATATTTTTATGATCTTCTGAAATCCATTCTCCTAAAATATAGAGAATGTAGTGTGCATATCAGATTATGTCCAGTTTTCTCTCCTCTGTTACAAAGCATGTGAAATATTGGTCACTTCTCCCCAAATGTTCTATCATTTCTACCCCTAGCAATCTGTTGTCCTTTTAGCAAAAATCCCATTTTGAATAGAATTCATCACCATTGATTCCTCCATCTTTTGAAGGATAAATTATGATTGGCAAGTAAAGAACTTAGTATTTGTTCTGCTTTGGGCAGAGGGAGACTTCTAACAGATCTCTGGATAACTGAAGTCTGTTATTACTTCAACATCATGTCTATGTTCCTGGATGATGCTGTTTCCCAAATTCTCGTCTATTTCCTCTTTTTATCCAACTGGCCTTAGCTCAGCTTCCTAAACCATGAGTCTCAACCCCATATGAAGCCTTATAACTGAATGTGGGAATCACAAAGTTATAATTTGGTTTCAGGAAATGTTTGATTTATTTATATACCCAAGTTCACATAAAAATTTTTCAGGTGAAAAGAGGTTATGAATGGAAAAAGTTTAAGAATCCCTGGTCTATAGTATACTTTGATGATTTTTTTTTAATGTTTCTCCTTCCATTAATCTCTATTTATCCAAATGCTCTTCACAAAGCTTCTTTGATTCCTAGATTTCTTGACCTAATTATACTTTTTTAGTATACAGCACTACTATCATCTTACCCTTTTACCTATTTAGTTTTTTTTGAATAAGGTATAGACATCCAGATCCATATTCTAGTCAAAGATTTATCCTACATTATCTCAGTAATATCTTTGAGAAAAAATTTCTCTCTTTGTTTTAGTTCTTCTAGTTCAACTTGTTTATTGTCCATACTTTTGTATTTGTGTATGGACATTTGAAGCCATGGGTGTTCATGGAATTCTGCCAAGCCACAATCTTCATTAGACCCTATCCTGGGCTCTGATAAAGGACAGAGCTGATCATTAAAATAACAGCACAGGCATTGATGAATCATACACAGTCTTCCTATGAATCAGCATTCTGTTTTGGCTGTAACACTCTAGTCATGTTCTTTCCCCATTTTAGCTATGTCATTGCCATTTTGTGCCCCAATAAAATCTTTCAAAATCTTCCAAAATAACCCTAAGAAATAAATATAAAATTTTCTAATATTTGTAAAAATGTACACAAACATACTTAGTGATTTGAGGGAAAAGAGGGCACTAATAACTAAGGGACACTAGCTATATGATCTTTTGGACCTTGATTTTTTCATCTGTAAAATGAAGAAGATAGAATATGACTTCCTGCTTTAAATTTAGTTTCCTCAAGTTCTAGCATTGGAGGGTTTGAGAGGAGAAAATCCACGCTCACCATATTCTGCCTTTCATGAATTTGCTTACGAAATCATAATTTCTTTTTAGCCTTCATCTTTCTAGATCAATGAGTCCTTATAATTTTAGTCACGTCTTATTTAGAAGTTCTTTTATCTAGTGATAGAAATTCTGATGCTTAGACTTTGAAAATAAATATATTTCATTCTTGATCAGTGTTAAACAGAAGGAAGAAATAGAATTCTTAGATAAAATGATTATAAATAATCCTTGATCATAAAAACAATTCAGCCCAGATCTTCCTCACAAGACATCTTGGTGGTTCAATAGTAAGTCATTATCTCAACTTAACCTCAAATGATCCTTTTGCCATGCAGTGGAAAGATACATTTGCTGCCTTACAAGATAGTGAGGAAGGACAGGACAGTTAGTGAAGAATGTTTTCTTCAACAGGAGCTTTGCCCCTTTCCACAGAGCCTATCTCATAGGCTCAAAAGCTTGTGATGAAGATTAGAGAAACAATCAAAGTAGAAAGATTTTAAAACATTATAATGATGTTAATATGTGAATGACAGAAGCAAGGTTCAAAATTATCTTGGACTAAAACCAGATAATTCAAACTTATTTCAATAAATTAAATTCTGATGAAGCCCTACAATTTATAAAACATTCTGTTGCACTTAAAAGCTGGGAGGGAGGAAAGAGGTCAATATCATATAGGGAGAAAGGGATAGTTATAAAGACTCAAATGGATCTATGACTTCATCATGATCGTGATCATCTCATTTTGGATATGCTCCCCTACAATACAACTCACAAATCACCCAGACCTGCTTACCTTGTGAAGCTCTTGTCTGCATCCTCCCAAATGTGTGCATCATGGGACTCTACCCAATATACTAAAAGTCTTCATCTCATTCTCCTCCAATGACAAAGATAACTGGAGGACCCAAATCATCCTGTCCACAGTCAGCTTTTGTCCTTACCACATATGCAGTCCATGTTCTTTTCCAATCATCCCAAATTTTTTCAGAGTTGGTTTTTGATTGTGGCAGCCTGGCCACAGCCACCACACACTTCCCCTTTACCCTTTGTGATATTTTCAGTGCTTTGGAAACTACTTACATCTTTCATGTGAAAAGATATACATAAATATTATATAAAAGAAAATGTAATACGTTCAAAGGAATAACACTGGCAAAGTCCCATGCGAAATTTAAGGGTAGGAAGATAACTTTCATCTACATAGGATTAAGGGAAGGTTTTGTAGAAAAAGTAGCACTTGAGAGATATGACAAATTATCAAAGAATGGAAGAAAAGAAAGAAACCAGTATTTATTAATCATCTCCTACATGTCAGGCATTGGGCTAGATGCTCTAACATTATTCATTTTATTCTCATAACAATCTTAGGATACAGATGCTGTTATTACCCCCATTTTATAACTGAGGAAGACAGAGGTTAAATGACTTGCACTGGTTCACACAGCTACTAGCTTAGCAGACACTCAGATTTAAACTCAGGACTCCTAATTCCAAACTTAGTGCTCTATCTTCTATGCCATCTAATTAGTAGCTCTCAATAAAGATGGGAGAGGGCAGATTAGAACAGGGTTGAGACAGCATAGTCCAGTTTGCTTAAATTCAGAATAATAGGGTAGAGTAGCATGAGATAAATTTAGAAAGTGGAATTAAAGTCAAATCATAGAGGACCCAGAATGTCAGAACCTAAAGTTTTTACTTTATCTGAAAGACAATGGAAAGACAATAAAAAATATGTGATAACAACTGTCAATTAAAAAGAATTCTCAAGCAGTGATATGAAGGATGTACAGAAAGAAGATTAGCCTGAAGATAATGGGAGTTAGCTTAACACTGAATCACTAAAAAGTTTGGAGATTTTTTATAATAGCCTGGGGTAAAGTGGTGAGAAATTGGGTTGGAATGGCCAGAGAAAGAGTCAAAAGGTAAAGATAGACTCAAGAGATATTATAGAGATAGAAATGACAATGCTTGGTAATTAATTTGCTCTGTAAGGTGAGAAGAAAGAAAGATTCAAAGAGAAACTCTGAGGGTTCAACCCAAAATGAAAGGGAAGCTCATGAAAAAGTATATGAATATAAGCGCGATAGATGACTGGTTCAGTGTTTAAAATGTTGAATCTTAGATGAGATAAGGCTCTTTAGAAAAGTGAGTTCCCCATCCTTGGAAATCATTGCTAGATGAGTTTTCATTAGATATGCTAAAGAGGGGGTTCCTAATTTGCCTATAATTTGGACTTGATGATCTCTGAGATCTCTTCCATCTCTGAAGTTCTGTGATTTGGTATAGGACCAGGAGTCAGGTCTGACTGGAAATTCTCAGCCACAATTTGATAGTCATCTCATTCCCATCACAATGAAAATGCTTCCTGTTGATTTTGAAGCAGTACAAGAAAGGAAGTCTGCTTTGGCACCTCAGCCATAAATCTCTCCTCTTGATTCAAGTACTGGATCGCTATCAGCAAAGAAATTCTTGCGTTGCTTCAAGAGAATTCATTCATTTAACAAACATTTGTGAAACATCTAATTGCTCTGCTGAGGTTTGGAATAAATACAGCTACAAAACACTTTATAAAAATAAAGGAAGGCTTAAACAATTGTAAACAATTGTAGCTTGTTCATGATTAGACTGAATCTATTTTTAAAAGATAATGTCAGTTATTACATAAATATATTTGCTTTTACATAAAAAATCAATATCACTAGAATAAGATGATAAACTATCAATTAAGAAAATACTTCTGCTTCAAATATCTCTACTTTTCCATCTCTGATTAACTGCTGACCATGTCGACCAACACCTCAAACTCAATATATCTGAAAAGGAAAGAAAACCTTAGGAGACATTCATGTTACTGAAGCATAATGATCCAGTGGACAATTCTTTTACTACAGCATAGTTCTCAATTTGAAGTATTTATCCCCAGGAATGATTATAGCTAGATCACAAAATAAGAACAATTTAGCCACATTGTCTTCTTTCTGTTTCATCTCTATTTACATTTGTTCCCTTGATAATTCTATCCACTTCGATAGTTAAAATTACCACTTCTATGCAAATAGCTCCCAAGTCTATCTATCCATTCTAAATATCTATCCTCAGATCTGCTTTAACCAGCTGTTCAGTATTTCTACCTAAATAACTCACCAATATTTCAAACTCAATATATGTGAAATGGAATTTAGCATATCATCCCTAAAACTTTGGCTCCTCCCAAATTTCCTATTTCTCTTCATTTTTAGTACCGTCCTCCTGGTCACCCAGAATAAAATCCTCAGAGTCACCTTTAATTCTTTTTTCTCCCTCCCTCCCTACATTCAGTCATTTGCAAGGTTTTTTGTTTTGTTTGTTTTGGTTTTTTGCTTATATCTCCACATCTCTCATATCAATTCCATTTTCTTCACTTACTTCCTCCACCCTACATCAGGCCCTAATTACCTTTTGTCTAGACAATCCTAATAGACCCTTATTTAGTACCACTCCATATAAATGCCAGCCATTTGATTCAATTAAAAAATTTTTTAAATCTATGAAATGACTATGATATGCAAGATACTAGGTATAGATAAAACTCGAAAACTCTTATCTTCAAATATTCTTAACAATTTTTGTGCCTCAGACCTCTTTGGCAATGTGATGATGTCTATGGACTCAGATGCATAAGTTAAATGGGATCACAAAGGAAACAATGACGTTGGAATATAGCTGTCAAAACATTTTATTTTAAAAAATAAATTCATGGACCTCCAATTAAGAATGTCTGCTCTAAGGTCATAATTACATAATTTGTAATCAGTGGATGGAGTTTTGATACTGGGAGTTCCATGTAATGATAAAATAAAAAACTGGAGAAAAATCTCTTGGAAATTTGAGTTTTCTAAATGAATCGTAGCATCTGAATTGTAATTTTTAATCTATTCAGTATCAGTGTATCAGTGGATGGAGTTTTGATACTGGGAGTTCCATGTAATGATAAAATAAAAAACTGGAGAAAAATCTCTTGGAAATTTGAGTTTTCAAAATGAATCGTAGCATCTGAATTATAATTTTTAATCTATTCAACAACCCTTTTTTTTTTTAGGGTAATTGAATCTATTTATAGCCAAGGTGGTAATATTGTTTGACTTACTCTTTATCATGATTCATTAAATTATATATTGTATCAGAAAAGAGTGTAACCTTTCTTCTATCACTAATACTAATCACTTCCAACTTTAACATATACAAACACATAAATGCAACTATTATTGAGTGCCTACCACATGCAAGGTACCATGTCAGCTTCTGGGAATACAAAGACAAAATTAAATGGTTCCTACATTCAAGAAAATTAAATTTCACTGAGTGAGGTAATGTGACATATATAGAAATAAGGAAATAGAATTAATAACTGGGGTAATCAGGAAAGACTCCATGAAGCAGGTAACACCTGGGCCAAACTATAATGGAAAAATTATTTTCCTAGAACACAAAGTTGGGAAAATAGTGCATTCTAGGAATTTATAGAAAGACAATATTCCTCTTTTCCCCCCTCAAATTACTCAGCAATTAATCAAAACAATACATTATTTTTTCATATGTTTACAGTGATATTAGCTAGTTGATGAAATTGCATTGAGATTAGTTAATCATCACTGTAATTTGTCAATTTTCAAACTTAGCTTGATGATGATATTGTTCTTTTTGACTTTTCATGTCAAAATTCATGTTAAAATTAATTTGACCCTTCTTGTTTTATATTTCTCAGATTCGTGTACATTTTCAAATTATTCTCATTCCTTCTAAAATATGTGTAGCCAGCAACAAGAAGATTATATGATAATTAACTCTGATGGACATGGCTCTTTTCATCAGTGAAGCTAATTTCAATTGACTTGTGATGGAGAGAGCCATCTCCATCCAGAATGAGAACTGTGGTAACTGAATGTATTTTCACCATGTTTGTTGTTTTTGCTTACTTTTTTCTTTCTCATTTTTTCTTTTTGATCTGATTGTTCTTGTGCAGCATGATAAATGTGGAAATATGCATTGAAGAATTGCACATGTTTAACATATGTTGGATTATTTGCTGTCTAGGGGAGGAGGTAGAAGAAAAGGAAGGAAAAACTTGGAGCACAAGTTTTTGCAAGAATGAATATTAACTATCTTTGCATGTATTTTGAAAATAAAAAGCTATTGTTTAAAAAAATAAAAAGAATGTGTAGTTTTGCTGAGAAGCTAATTTTAGGATGAAATCTTGTTTAAGGTTAGGTTAGGGATTTCAAGGAATACAAAGAAAACTTCATAATTAGTTAATCTAAATTGAATTCAAACCACATGGATGTCCTTATATAATCAAACAAGAAACATTCTGTTTCATTGTCATCTACTGGAGAGGTCTTCATCTTTGCCTGACACAGAGAAATGAAAACATACTTAACTTCTCCCAGAAGGTCAACTCTTCCACACTATAACTCAAGAATTAGGGGACCTGAAGTTGCTAAGGTTTGCAGGTTATATAATCTAGTGGCAAATTATGTAATCTAGTGCAAACCCTAGCCATCTTTGAAGAGTCATGAATAGATTGGATAAAGTTAAACAGAGAATAGTAAATTTCCACTGGAATCTAAGACCTTCACTCTTGAATATTTATGTTACATTTCTCAGAATAAAATTTTTAAATAATGGAGGAAATGCTAAATTTTAATTAGAGATTAATAAAGATAAATGTAATTTTTTTCCCATCCAAGGTCATAAACACCTTCCTCAACCCCGGGAAATCTATTCACAGACCCCTTAGGAGTCTGGGGATCACAGGTCAAACACCTCTGCTCTGCAGGATACTCTCAGAAAAATCTGAAAGGACTTACATGAACTAATGCAAAGAAAATTAAGCAGAACCAGAAGAACATTGTATATAGTAAAAGTACAACTGTTAATGTCAGCTATTCTTAGCAATATAATGATACAAGGTAATTCTAAAGTAGTTATGATGAAAGATGCTATTCGTTTCCAGAGAAAGAACTGATGGACTCTGCAAATTGAAGCATACTTTTTCTTTTCTTTCTTTATTTTTCTTGAGTTCTGTTTCTATCTTTTCTTTCACAATACGACTAAAGTGGAAATATTTAACATGACTACACATGTAGAATCTATAATCAGGTTGCTTGCCTTCTCGGTAAGGAGGGCAAAGAAGAAAGGAAACCAATTTAAAACTCAAAAAAATCCTTTTTTTTTTTCAAAAAGAAGTTTTAATTAAGGTTTAAAATAGTTTTTACATGTAATTAGGGAAAAAATATTAAATTTGTGGACATGAGTTCTGTAATGACTACACTATATACTAGAACTTCTTTTCTTCACAGGGGAGCAGGATAATGGAGACTATTAGAAGGATTTCCAAGACTCAGAGCTGCTTGACATACCAGTGATCCTTTGCTAAGTGAACTCTAGGTGGACTTGGAGATGACTGCAGAAGCCAGACCAGCTTTGAACAGCAGCTAAAGACTGGGGACTTTTCAAACACCTTGCTCCCTGGCTTATTTTAACTGAAGATGTCTTCCCAGTTCTGATGGACCAGGCCATCCTCAGCAACGAGATCAACCAAATCATTTCCAAAGGAGCAGTAATGAACTGAACCAGCTATGCCCAGAAAAAGAACTCTGGGGCACAGGTAATGAATTTATATTTAACATCTACTGGTCATCCTGCCATCTAGGGGAGGGGGTGGGGGGGTAAGAGGTGAAAAATTGGAACAAGAGGTTTGGCAATTGTTAATGCTGTAAAGTTACCCATGCATATACCCTGTAAATAAAAGGCTATTTAAAAAAAAAAAAGATATGAAGATTGTAAGAAGGAAATGTATAACAATGCTTTCTTTCTCAGTTATTGAAAATAAACACAACATATGTATTAATCATTCAAAAAAAAAAACTGAAGATGTCTTCTTTTCCCTAAACTATTACTTCCCCAAAAAAGACTCTAGATTACAGACCCCTTTTCTCTTCCCTTTGAGCAACTGAAGGACTCTCTCTACCCTCTGCTTCATTGTAGAATCTTCTCTCCCCTACGAGTCTTTTCTCATACAATAAAATGCATTTAATTGATGTATTGCACTATGTTTCATTTCCGGTTTCTTCATGGGTTTGGGGGTTATATGTTAACAATTTTTTAAAAGAATCCCTAGAATAAAAATAAATAAATAGATGAAAGTCTCTGCTCTAACTTTTTATCTGCATATCCTTTCTGCTCTTAAGGAGATTGTTCTAAGTAGTTGGTAGCCAAGTCCTGTCTTGTAACTTTTAGCATTTAATGTTCCATTTTCTTTGTCATTTATGAATTTTTGTAGAAAATGTCACGCAATTCAAATTAGCATTTTTTTTTTATGATATGAGAGGTACTCAGTCTTCTTGCAGTTATACTCATTTTCACCTTTCAGCTCAAACCATTGACGAGGAATAATGACACAACCCTAACCCTAACCCTAAATTTTCCTCCCATTCTGCCCACAATTAAATCAAGCGACTTTGTCAAATCTCTTATTGAAATTTTCTATCTATAGCATTCCATTGCTTTAACAGTCTAGTAATATTACTCCTACCCCATACAAGAAAGAAAGAAAGAAAGAAAGAAAGAAAGAAAGAAAGAAAGAAAGAAAGAAAGAAAGAAGGGAGGGAGGAAGGGAGGAAAGGAAGGAAAGGAAAGAAGGGAAGAAGGAAAGAAAGGAAAGAAGGAAAAAAAAGAAAAGAGGGAGGGAGAGAAGAAAGGAAGGGAAGGAACGAAGGAATGAAGGGACAAAAGAAGGAAGAATATCCAGAGGAAAAACTAATTTTATCTGAATACAAATTGAAACATACTTTTTTTTTTTACTTTATTTTTCTTGAGACTTTTTTTTTGCAGGGAGGAGATTATGTTTTCTTTCACAATATGACTTTTATGGAAATATTTTGCATAACTTCACATGTGCCTTTTCAATGGAAATGGAAGTGGGGAAGGAGGAAGGGAGAGAATTGGGAACTCAATATTTTAAAAACAAATGCTAAAAAATGTTTTACATGTAACTGGGGAAAAATAAAATATCAAATAAATGTCTATTGAAGTGGACTGGGTTGATATTATCAAGAAAGAAAGGGAAAAAAGAAGATTCAATATAGAAAGAGAAGCTTTTGACTAATCAAGAGAGGGTAGGAAAGCAATGATTAGAAGTCTGTTAAGGACCTCAATTTTCCCAGGGCTGAGGTACCCATAGCAGTTTAGACAATACTTTCCTAATCACACTGAATGATCCTGGCAATACTATTCCACAAAATGAGATTCAAAAAGGTGAAATCATCTCCTTTCTATGATTCCACCATAACTTCAGCATTGAGATCAAAGTCACTACAGGGATCAGATACAAGTGGTCAAGATGAGGTCAAAAAGTGGAAAAAAGCTGACCAATGTTTTTCTAGCTTTAAGTATAGGGCAATAGAGAAGAAGTATATTTGGGAATAAGGGAAGAAAAGAACTATCATGGACAAGACTTTAAATTCAAGTCCACATTTTGGGATAGACTTCAGAAGGACCAGAGGACAGAAGAAATTGGGGCTGGAAGGATGAGGGGAAGGGAATGGTTTCCACACTACCCAATTTTCTGAAAAGGAGGTTTTAAGGGAAGCCCAAAAGAAAGGTCATAAAATATGGAACAATAAAAGATGATATCAAAGTCTCTCCCCATTCAAATACCTCAATCCAAAGAAAGAGATAGAGAACTGGTGGGTGCTTTGTAACTTGAACTGATAAGTTTAAACAAGGATAGGCAGTTTCTCCACTTTAGGCATTCAGAAAATCAGGCAAAATCACGACCTAACTATATAGCAGGGCTTAGAAGAAAAAACAAGCACAATTCCTTCTCGTTTGTGTGAAAGCATTTTCTCTCTCACCTTCAATGAGTTAGGGTGATTGCAGAAGGAAGCAAGTGACAGCTAATCTATTTGGAAGTACTTGGGAGAATCAGAGAGTAGGCACCAAGCTATTATATTTGTCTTTGAGAGACCTAAGAGCCAACCAGAGTACAGCAAATATAAGAATATGAATTAAAAAGCAGGAATTCAGGGTTGAGTTTAAGAGCCTTGGCAGTGTGTTGAAAAGTAGCTTACCTAGTGAACATGAGAAGAGATAAAAACTTGTTTAGGCACTTAGTATGTCCTAGGCAGGGAAGCTGGGTGGTACAATGGATAGATAGCATACTGGTCTGGGGATCAGGAAGACATCTTCATGAGTTCAAACTCGGCCTCAGACACTTACTAATTGTGTGATCCTGGGCAAGTCCCCGTTCCTCATATAAAAAATGAGTTAGAGAAGGAAATGGAAGGATTGGGCACAACTGAAACAATATAACAACAAATGTTCTAGGCATATACTAAATACTGGGGATAGTTTCAAACAGGCTACTGGCAAAAACATCACTATATGCAAAAGGACACTCCTAATGGTCTCATTGCTAGTCCCCCATCAGCATCCTCTAGGTATGGTACATACAGACTGAGCAATGATAATACACAGAAAGATCAAATTCAGTCTAGTACACTTTGTCTGATTCATGAACAGTTTAGAGATTTCTGTTTCAGAAAGAAATTTTAGGAAGAGTACTAGGCAACTTAACAGTTATCAAAGAGCATTGATTAAGCAAAACAATCTAAATAGAAATTGCTAGTGACTTTACTAGATGTCACTCAGTTTCCTCATCTGCAAAACAGGAATAATATCTCTTTATCTAACCGAGCTGATCCAAAGCTCAAATAAGATAATTGTAAATTTTATATAAATGTCATTAGGCTACATTAATATTTAATTGTTGCATTTATTGTTGTTCAGTCACATCCATCTCATCACTATCCCATCTGAGGTGGATTTTTATTTGGTTGGTTTGGCTTTTGGCAAAGATACTAGAGTGGTTTGTCATTTCCTTCTCTAGCTCATTTTACTGATGACAAAATTGAGACAAACAGGGTTATGTGACTTACCTAGGGTCTCACATCTTGTAAGTGTCTGAGGCTGAATTTTAATCCAGATCTATCCTGACTCTAGGTCCAATGCTCTATCATACTATGTCACCTAATAAGTTAAAATTAAATCGTTATGAATTTGTTTGTTTTCTACTTTATGTCACACTTGACTGATGATTCACACAGCTAGTAAATGTGTAAGGCTGTATTTGAACTCAGGTACTTCTGACTCATAATATATTGATATATATGAAACAAATATACATACTCATAAATGAAACAAATATCTATATATTCATATATGAAACATATATGTGTGTATTTGTATGTATGTATATATATATATATATATGTATTCCAAAGGATCAATTCACATGTAATTTACTCAGAGTCTGAGTTCTAACTATTCCCGCCCCCCCACACTCCTTTTCACCGATGAAGAACTTGCCCCAAATCATATAAATAGTAATCCGAAGTCAGAATCTGAACCTAGGATTCTTGTCTTTTAATTCAGTGCTCTTTTCATTGTGCCTTGCTGCCATTACAGAGCTCATATTCTGGGAGACATAGATTATTAATAAAGCCTCAGTGAATCTTAATCACAGATTTCGCTCCACCCCTTGCCCTTGACCTGAAAACGCTTCTGGTTCCGAAAGGCCGCGCACATTCCGTTAGCAGAGTTGGGAAGATCTTCACCCCAGTGTCCACCTCCCTTTAACCGAACCGAGGTAGACCCGGGCGGCGGATAGAGTGAAAAGGAGAGGGGAGTGAGGGAGGAGCCTCCAGGGGCGGTGAGCCAGCAGTTCAGTGTCTCCTGGCACGATATTGAGTCTGTTGGCGGCAAACAGCACCGAGACCCATCTCCCGGGCAGGTGCAGAGAGGGAGGGGAGGACGCCAGCGGAGCCGCGTCAGGCGCGTGGGTGTGCGCCCAGGAAGAAGAGAGGTTTGGGAATCACAACATCAACAACAGCCCCCCAAAAAGGAGTCTTGCCGCCGCCGGCCAGGCCATGCTGCCTCGGGTGGCTGATCCGCGGGCCAGGGAGGTGGCTCGGGCCGCGGTGCAGAAAAACCCTTCAGGAGGGATACACTGAACCCGGGACAGACTGACTGGAGTGAAAGGGACTCTGGAGAGTGAGGGGAACCAGTACTTCACTTGCATTTTCCCTGCCTTCCTTTCTCTTCTCCTCCGTCTTCGATCTCCTTTGCTCCTCCTCGGTTCTAGCCCGAGCGACCCGGGAGGCTTCGCACGCAGCCTCGGTGCTCCGTCTGTCCCCGGGCCTGCAGCTATGGCCTGGGCTCCCCCCGGCAGCAGGACGCGGGGCCAGCAGGTGCAGTGGCTGGGGCTGCCTTTGCTGCTCGGCGTGTGGCTGCTGGGCCAGGCGGCCGGCGGACAGCGCTCGGCGCCACTGGCCGAGCTACGCTCGTCCATCTCGGGCGTGGAGGAGCTGCTGGAAGAGTTCCGCAAGCAGCTGCAGCAGGAGCCGCCGCTACGGGAGCGGGATGACAGCGACGACAACCGCGAGCCGCCTCAGCAGCGTGCCGGGGCGGAAGCCGGCTGCCCCGGCGGCGGCTACTCGGTCAAGCCCGACTCCATCATCCGCACCAAGGACTCGCTCGGCGCCGGGGCCACCTTCCTGACGGCGCCCGCCGCAGTCCGGGACTGGCAGCAGTGCGTGGCCGCTTGCTGCGCCGAGCCCCTCTGTACGGTGGCAGTGGTGGAGCTGCCTCAGCCCCAGGCCGCCGGCGACCTGCACTGCTACCTTTTTAACTGTACCTACCGCGGCCGCAACGTCTGTAAATTCTCGCTGCACAGGGGCTATAATAGCTACAGTCTGAGCCCGGCCACAGAGAGTCATCGCAACACCACCTCCCGCCCCGGAGGGCCTCCGGGAGGCGGCAGAGGCAGGCCGGCCGCATCCCTGGGGGCTCGGAAAAAGCCTCTGCAAAGCTCCACTCTGACTGCAGAAGCTGCTTTCTCAGCCTCATCCACACCCCTGGGTAAGAGCACCTCTACAAAGAGTTTCGGGCTTTTCTTTCCCTTTCCCTTCCCCGCCTCCATCGGCTTTCCTGTTATCCTTGGTGGGAGCATAGCTTGATACTTTTCCGTCATCCTCCTTATCTATCGTGTCCTTTCCCTTGTTTTATCCGGAATCTCTCGCCTCACTGGCTCTCAGACTAATCAAAGGCTGAATGGTGGTGGGATACACAGTCAACTCAGAGAGTGATCAAAGGGTGGGCGGAGGGATGTGTGTGTGTGTGTGTGTGTGTGTGTGTGTGTGTGTGTTTGCTTTCTGTTTTCTGGTTTTGTTTTTGTTTTTCCAACTAGGCTCCCCCTAAGTGATTAGTAGTTGGCCATTCTGTGAGAAGTTCGGGGACTTCCTATCAGTCCTGAGGTTTCAGTAAGACCCTGTTTCATTTTGTGAACTAGCAAAAAGCGAATCAGCACTACCAGATGGTCCTGGGTTTTGATGGAATTTAAACTTCCATGAAATTAGATTTTAAAATGAAGTAGAGGAATCAGATTT
Source organism: Sarcophilus harrisii (assembly GCF_902635505.1). Lineage (NCBI taxonomy): Eukaryota > Metazoa > Chordata > Mammalia > Dasyuromorphia > Dasyuridae > Sarcophilus > Sarcophilus harrisii. The sequence continues at coordinate 142,778,365 of NC_045429.1, forward strand.
TAAAACACACCCACAATCTCCTTTTTATACTGAATCGTGACTGTGTAATTAGATAGGACATAGGTGGAATTGTCACAAGTGCAACTGTAGGTGAACGGCTTTATGTGATTACAGCTGATTTTCATAATCCCCATTGCCTTTTTAAAATATGACTCTGGTGATTCCACCTGTAATTGTTTCCTGCAGGGAAGAAAAATATGTACCTCATTTTGGTAATGGCCTACCAGCTGTTATTCTTTTGTTGAAGTTAGAGGACAGTACTTCAGTAAATAATAGTAACAGAAATCGTATGTCAGTTGTTTTTGTTTTTAAAGCCTTTAAAATTTATACTGACTCTGTGGGTTTACTTCATGCGTACTTTATTATTCCCTTTTAGCTATGGATAAAGCCTTAAAATATATAAATGATACGGTCCCAGAAGAAAAAAAAAAAATGTTAGGAAGGAAACAAACCCATGACTGTGCTTTTACAGAAATGTCAAATGTGAGTGGGTTGAATAATATTCTCTTCCTGTTGGACCTCGAATCACAAAACATAAGGCAATCCAGAAGATCTATTGAGAAGGGAAATGAAGGCAGAAAAGAAAAAACACTTTTTTAGCTTGATTAGAAATTGATCTGAGTTTCACATCAACCTGGAAATGTATCTTGACTTATGAGGAGGATCACAATTTCAGGGAATCATAAGATCTGCAAGAACAAGGGACTAGAGGAGCTATCTAGTCCATCTTTTCTTTTAAAACTGAAGCCCAGAGGAAGAACCCAGAGGTTCTCAGACGCCAGTGTCAATGTTCATTACACTATTACAATTATCTGTGACGCCAGTTAGGGTTTTCTTAGCAGAGATCCCAGACTATTTTACAGAAGAAACTGAGGTAAATAGGGTTAAGTGGCATGTCCACTAGAAGTGTCTGAGAGCAGATTTGAACTCAGAAAGATGACTACCTGATTATGCACTATACCATTTAGCTGTCCCTATACCACATTGATATCTCATTGGAAGACATAATGAGAGATCTGACTTAAGGATATACTACACTTAAAACTTTTCTTTGTAATAAGAATCTTCTTCATTTCTGAAAAATGTTATTCTATAACTTCCCTTTTTTATACCATATTTCACATATTCTATTTCAATATGCTCTTTTCTCCCAAACAGTTAGTGAATAATTTCATCTATTTGAAGACATTCTCATATTTCTCATCTGTAATGTAGTCCTATTTCAACCAACAAATGTAGTGAGCTCTCCTAGGCTTCCTTAGTTTTGTTTTATAGTCCATTAATATTTTTTAAAAGAGGCAAGAAAAAACTTTTACAATGAAGAGGAAGAGGGGGACAAAAAGGGGAGTGAGTGAACTTTACTCTCATCAAAAATGACTCAAATAGGAAATAATATGTATACTCTACCTTATCCTGCTGGAAAATAAGAAGGGAATGGGATATGGGAAAGGGGAAGGGTGATAAAGACAGGGCAGATTGTGGGAGGAAGTGCTCAGTAGCAAAACACTTTTGAAGAGGAACAGGGTGAAAAGAGAGAGAGAATAAAAGGGAGAAATACAGTAATAATAATGGTAAAAAAAAATAATTCAAAGCAAGTTTCTCTGATAAGGCCTCATTGCTCAAGCATAGAAATAACTGAGTCAAATTTATAAAAATAATAATAATAAGAGCCATGCCCCAATTGATAAATGATCAAAAGATATGATTTGTGCCCAAAGAGCTGCAAATTCATGCATCTTTGACCTAACTACACCACTACTAGACATGAATACCAAAAGAGATTCTGAAAAAAACACTAAAAAAAAAAAAAAAAAAAAAAAAAAAGGGAAAATGAACTATATGTACAAAAAATATTCATAGCAGCTCTCTTCTTAGGACCAAAAAAAAATTAGAAATTGAGGGGATGTCCATCAATTAGGGAATGACTCAATAAATTGTGGTATGTGTTTGTGATGGAATAGTACTCTCTGGGAAACGATAAATAGGATGCTCTTGGGGAGGGGGGGGGGGAACTAGAAAGTTCTCCATGAACAAAGTGAAATATACCGTATACAAAGTTATAGCAATGTTCTGGGATGATCAGCTGTAAATGGCTTTGTCTACAATTGCTCTGATGAACTTATAATGAAAAATCCTGTCAATACCTAGAGAAGGAACTGATTGTGTCTGAATATAAATTGAAACATTCTCTATTTCTCTCTTTCTTTTTAACTTAATTTTTCTTGAGGACTTTTATATTCTTGAGAGTAGGAGTTCTATGTTTTCTTTCACAACTTGACTTTTGTGGAAAAGTGTTGAATAACTTTACATGTGATTCTTAATTGTAAGTGGGGATAAGGGGGAGAACCTAAACTCAAAAATCTTAAAAACAAATGTTTGAAAAATTGTTTTTAATGTAACTTGGGGGAAACATTAAATAAATAAAATTTTAAAATAATAATAATAAAAATGTTCTTTTTTTAACTCTTTTTATGAACAATCTCTGTTTTTGTTTGGTTTTGATTTTTTAGTTTTGACCCTCAGAATTGTACAATCAAAGATCTGATAGGAGTACTTAGTGCTAGCTATGGTTCTAATATCATATGCCCATTTTTGCATCTTGTAGTCATGTTTGCTTATTCTCAACTTCACGATTGATGGGCAACTTGTCAAACATTCTTCTCAGGAACCTATTGATATCCCTATAGCACAAGTCTGACCACTTTACTCCCCCCACTCAAGTAACTTCAGTGACTCATTTTTACCAAGAGTTAAATAAATACAAACTTCTCTGCTTGGCATTTAAAGCCCTTTACCATATGGCTCCAGCTTACCTTTCCTCGGTTTTTACACATGACTCTTCTTTCAGAACTGTGAGTCCCAGTCAAGTGACCTGCTTGCTGTTCTCAGTACATAACATTCCATCTTTTTTATACAAGCTTTTCCCTCATGCCCGGAATGCCTGACCTTCTCAAATCTGCTTCACAGAATCTCTTCATTTCTTCAAGCTCAGCTCATTTGCCACCTCCTGAAAGCCTGTCTTGAGTTCTACCCACCCACCCAGTTTCTAATACCCTTTCCTCAGAAATTATTTTGTAAATATATTTTACCTTAAATTTCCTATATATGTATTGTTCCCGATTCCCAATAGAATGTGAGCTCCTCAAGTGCAAAAATCATTTCAGGGTTTCTTTGGGTATTTGTACCTTCAATGACTAACATAGTGACTAGCACTTAATAAATGCTTAACAAAGCTTATTCAGTTGAATGAATTGAATAATATCCCCCACCTCCCATCCCAGTCTTTTTGTGCTTTACTTGTCACACCTCATCTTCCTATATGTTATAGTACTTAATTTTCTTCTCCCACTATCCTATGTTGTACATATCCCAAAGCACTTTATTCTGTTTGTTTATTTTTATAATGTCTTTCCCCAAGGTTGCTTTCTTGTTTCAGGTACTTAACTAATCCCTTCCTTTTGTAAATATTTCATCAGGAGATTTATCTTCTAAATTCTGCGCAACACCCACAAATAAACTTCTTAACCCTCTCTGGGTCTGATTGCTGTATGTGACATTCTATTTCTTTCCTCTGCACTTTTATATAAGCTTTACCTCATACCTAGAATGCATAGTCTTTTTCTCTCAGCTCCACAGTATTCCTGTCTTTCTTCAAGTTCAGTTTATGTGCCACCCCCTAAAGGAAGCTTGTTTTGAGTCCCATTCACCCACTCAACTCCCAATACTCTTCTCTCAGGATTATGTAAAATGAGGGTGTTGGACTTAATTCTTAAGACTCTAAAATCTATAAATCTTCTTCCATTTAGCTTTAAGAATATGTTTGATGATCCATTAATGGCTTCTACTCTAATTTTCTGACTGACATCAAAGTAATTGCCAGGAGGCTCTTTGCCTTGGCAGCTTTGCTTAATTGCCCCAAGGTTTAGACTACCCAGACTATGATAATCTACTACCAAAAGGTCACTTTTCTTTTTCTGATAGAAATTTACCCCGGCTAATCTTTCTTTCTTTCTTTTTTATCCCATGAAATAAGCATATTTATCTTTAATGTATAGAATCATGTCATCCTGATCTATATCTTGCCACTGGACCCAGATGGCTCTGGAGAAGAAAGTGAGGCTGGGGACTTTGCCCAGCCCTCCCTCATTTAAATTCAGTTCACTTTCATTTCAAGGCATCACCCCTGGGAAGTTTTGGTCCTCTGAGAATGACAAACAAAAATAATATTAGAGCAACAAGGAATCTTAGGATCACCAAATCCCATTTTCTCATTTTACATATCAATAACCTGAAATCTGGAAAGGTTAAGACTACTTAACCAAGGCCACTAGTTAGTGGCAGAATGGGCTCTAGAATCCAAATTTTCAAGTTCCTTATCCATGGTACTGTAACTACATACTAAACTGCCTGTCTTCCCTGAGCCTTCCATTCCTCCTAAATAATTTGTTTACCTCCAGTTCAAGAATATTACATCAATTAAATCAACTCCAATTAAACTGTCATCTTCCAAGCACCTGCAGACCAGTTTATAAGCACTAAACTTTATCTCTGATGCCTGCTAGAGCCCTCATTCAAAACATCTGAAGGATGAATGATCAGAAAGATATTTATTTTCATGTAGATGTACAGATTTAGAGAGGTATTGCCAGGACTGGTTTTAAGAAAGTAATCAAAAATGATTTTCCAAAATAAAGTCTAATAAATAAAGCTTAAAAGATATAGAGCTAGAAACTGGCACATATGGAATTTCTAAGGTTTAAATAACCCCCTTTCAATTCTTTGCACATAACTGACTCCCAACTCCTTTTTATTATGTCTAGGATCCCAATTCTTAGGAGAGAATTATGAAGGGGAAGGATTTTTTCTTGGGAGTGAGGGGATGTAGATACTTCAAGTAAAACTTTTTTTTTTTCTGAAAACGAATAATATTAACTCCATGGGAATCCAGCTTCGGGTATATAAAAAAAATTAGAAATTTTAGAGGATGAGATTGACTTTACAGAAATAGAGACAGGAAGGATCTATGGAAGTGAAGGGTGTATACATAATATATATTTTTTCATTGAAGCTGGGATTAAGTTACTCCCATAAACTGTTAAAATTTTGTTAAATTCTCTATCAGTCTCTTTAGTTTGATATTTTAACCCTTGTATGCAGTGGGAAGAACATTGAATTTGAAATTAGAAAATCTGGGTTCAAATTCCACCCATCATTTATTATCTACATAAGGCAAGACAGCAAACCAGTTTGAGCCTCTCTCCTCATATGTAAAAAATGAATAGGTCAAAAGAGGGAGAGAATTTCAAAGGTACTCTTCAACTCCAAATCTGTGATCCTGAGATCCTACCTTATAATCAGGAAGATCAGAATTCAAGTGTCGAAAGTTGTGTATCTCCTCCAAATGCATATTGTCTGACCGAGGCACCTAACAAGTCAGTGTCAACTACTCTTAAATTGCAGAATAGTCTCTCATTTGCATTGACAAAACAGGCTTCCTCATGAGGAATTCCCTACACTAAAGAAATCACAAGTTGTATTTTTTATTAACTTTCCTAGTAATAACTAGTTTGAAAACCTAAGGAAATGGTCTTCCATGTTTATTTTTGAGACAGATGGGTTGCCAAGAAGTTGGAAACTCTTTATTCCCACTTTCTCCCTTTCTTCTGGGAGATCTAGGTGAAAGGAACACAAGATCAGAAAAAGGACAAGTGATAACTTAGTAAAGGGGGAGTGAACAAAGGGAGGCTTGCAATTCACAGAAAGTGGGATTAGAGAGAGCAGAATGTAATTGAGAAGTACTCTTAGGATAAAACATGAATGAGAATAAGGAAAGCTTATTCCTATTCGACAGAGAAACTACCCTGTTTGATCTCAACCTGCTTTTGCAAGCAAAAAGGAATGAGTTCCCAGTACGCCTACTTACAAATATATCTTTCTACAGAAACAATATGCTAAAAGATAGTCAAGTAATTTTGAGCAAATACTCTAATCAATTACATTTTTAATGGATGGTGGTGGGCTAGCCTGGAAACCAAGCCAACATTCAAAACATTTTAACCAGAACCCAATTTTCCTATAAAAATAATCTACTGATGTTCAGTAAATATCATCAGAATATTATATCACCATTCCTCCTTGGGCTTTATTTCATAATCTGTAGAGGGCCAGAACTCTGGAGAAGTATGCTTGAAACAAGGTGTTATTTCAGTGGAATTGATGAGATAATGGTTCTCTAATTCACACATAATCAGTATGCTTTAATGATGTAATTTCAATAAGGTATATAAGGGCTAAGAAGGATTAGAAGATGGATATTCTATCTTTGACCATCCTCGTGGTGGCTTTCATGCCTCCTGCACTAAGTTCAAGACTGGGTCAGTATAAAGAATCTTGACTATTCTTGATCATTCTCGTGGTGTCTATCCTGCTGAGACTAAGGCCCATCGGAAGGATCTCCAGAAAGCCATCCCGGACATTACGATAATTTGTATACAAAACTACTTATTGAATCAGAACCAAAGCTTTCCCCTTTTCCTATTTTCTCATCCAGAAATTAACCAGTTTGGGGACTGTCAAAGACTTACCCAGACTAAACATTTAATGAAAAACAGTAAAACAAATCCTAGATTTATCTGGATGAATTTCTGCTCATTGTGTTTACTCAAATCTGGGAAAATGTGAGTTCTCCTTTTTGTCAGACAGGTGATAAGGAAATTGGCAGGTCTCTTTGACCAAGACTTGAGATCCAAGTCATGGTATTTCAAGATCCTCATTGAAATATAGCCCAGCTCATCATAGTAATATTCATCCTCTCATTACTTGTTGATTAATCAGACTTGATTGTCCCCTCAGGAACACCCACATTTCCAAAAGCATATAAACTGTAAGCCTATCACCATGAGGGATCTTTGGCATTCAGGACTGTCACTGATCTTGTTTTATTAATAAACATTCTAGTTTTATTAATATAAAATTACCTGGGGCAGCTAGGTGGTGCAGTGAATAGAGTACCAGTCCTGAGGGCAGGAGGCTGGAGTTCAAATTTGACCTCAGACACTTAACACTTCCTAGCTGTGTGATCCCCCGGGCAAGTCACTTAACTCCAATTGCCTCAGCAAATGTATGTATGTATGTGTATATATATATATATATATATATATGTGTGTGTGTGTGTGTGTGTGTGTGTGTATGTATACACACACAAACACACACACACATATATATGACCTGAGTTAAAATCCACCCTCAGATATTTACCAATTAATTGTATGACCCTAGGCAAGTCCCTTAACCCCAAATGCCTCCTTCCTAAAAAAAAAATCATGGATATTCTGAATTTTATCCATGACCTTTTTGGAGGTTGGTGGATGCCAAGTTAAAAATATCTGCCCTATAGTCTCATGGATCCCTTTCATCTTTTCAGTATTTGATACAGCTCTGCCTTCCGTACCAACTTGAATAAGTAACATAGGTCAGGGATCTTTTTTCTCCTCATTAAACCATATTCATAGTAGATACTGTGGATATATCAAATAATATTTATTTAATATATTCATATAAAATGCAGGTTTTATTTTTCTTTGTTAATGACACAATGGATTAAAACTGGAGAGAATATATACCTTACCCTCATGAAATGTATTGTAATATTCTATGTGCCAATCATTTATAACTATAGATATTCTAAACTTTGTATCTTTCCCAGTGCATATAGCACAATGTCCTGAACATAGGAGGTGTTAATAAATGTTTTGTAAATTGAATCAATGAGACAGAGATACAACATGTTCTTGGATATAAAGATCTAGAAAGAAGTGTACAGTTTTCCCTTCCACATCACAGGTACTATTCCTACCCCTCTCCCCCATTTAGAAAATCTGCAGAAAATTTTTTGGCCCTCCCTTCATACCAGAGAAGTCTGAATCATTATGGTGTTAAAAGATAAAATTTGTTGATATTATACACGATTGCGTGTCTTGTTTATGTATTTCTGAGTTTCTAAATTTTTTCTGTGTCATCTGCTGTCCTTCAAGTGTTGTTGGTGGCTTCCATAAAACTCTCCAAAAAATTCCCATTTAATTTCATATTCCAATCTATGATATATCAAAACTATGATGGGGAAAGTCACAGTATAGAAAGGATAACTATAGTTTTTTTAATTGAATTTAATTAATAAATACCTTCCTAAAGCATAGTTCTGACCATGTCACTCTCAGCTCAGAAATCTTCAATAGCTTTCTATTTCTAGGATTACCTTGGCATTTAAATAAACCGTTTCACAATCTGGCTCCAGCCTACTCCCCAAGCTTATTTTGCATAAATCCTTTTTGTACAAGCTACTTTTCAGCCAAACTGGCCTACTTGGTATTCCTAGAACTCAGCATCCCATCCACACCTTGTCATTTGGCCTTACCTCATTCCTGGAATGCATTTTCTCCTCATCTTCCATTCTTAGAATCCTTTATTTCCTTCCAGTCTCAGCTAATGAGATACCTCCTCAAGGAAGCATTTCTAACCTCCTTTCCTCACCCTCAAATTGTTAAGTGTTCTCTACCTGTTTCTTGGTGCATCCTCCAGAAAAATGTAAGCCTCTTGGAAACGGGAACTGTTTTGTAGTTGTGGTGGTGGTTTCTTTGTATTCCCAAAACTCAGCACAAGACTTGCACATCAGGCACTTTGAAATTATATATTGCAATTTATTAAGCAAGCCATATTAACATAATGGGAAAAGACAAATAAATAAGTGAAAACATACCAGAGGGGAGAAGATCAAAATTGGTACATTTTGAGCATATTAAAAAAAAAAGAGAATGAGGAAAGGATATTGAAAGAATTACAATAATGTCCTTGGACAAAAAAAAATTCTGGGTGGCACATTTTCTTTTTATTTTTTTAAATTTTTCTATTATAGCTTTTTATTTACAAGATATATGCATGGGTACTTTTTCAGCATTGACAATTGCAAAATCTTTTGTTCAATTTTTCTCCTCCTTTACCCCTCACCTCCTCCCCCAGATAGCAGGTTGGCCAACACATGTTAAATATGTTAAAGTATAAGTTAAATACAAATATATGTGTTCATGTCTATGCAGTTATTTTGCTGTACAAAAAGAATCAGAATTTGAAATAGTGTACAATTAACCTGTGAAGGAAATCAAAAATGCAGGTGGACAAAAATAGAGGAATTGCGAATTCTGTGAAGTGGTTCATACTCATTCCCAGAGTTCTTTCGCTGAGTATAGCTGGTTCAGTTCATTACTGCTCCATTGGAACTGATTTGGTTCATTTCATTGTTGAAAAGGGCCATGTCCATCAGAATTGATCATCATATAATACTGTTGTTGAAGTATATAATGATCTCCTGGTCCTGCTCATTTCACTCAGCATCAGTTCATGTAGGTCTCTCCAGGCCTTTCTGAAATCACCCTGTTGGTCATTTCTTACAGAACAATAATATTCCATAACATTCATATACCACAATTTATTCAGCCATTCCCCAATTGATGGGCATCCACTCAGTTTCTGGCCACTACAAAGAGGGCTGACACAAACATTCTTGCACATACAGGTTCCTTTCCTTTCTTTAAGATCTCTTTGGGATATAAGCCCAGTAATAACACGGTGGCACATTTTCTAAATCATTTTGGCCGCATGACATTTCTGACCTTACAATATATCAATGGAACTATAAATGCTATTCCTGGTAATCCAGGAACATAGAATTTTATCTCAGGATGAAAGGCCCTTGGGGTCATTTTGGAGCAAAACAGAAGAAATCAAACCTATTTTGTGATTGTTTGTTGCCTTATTTAATGGTTACTATTTTAGAAGGTAGGGGAAATGTTGTCATTGACATTTAATTCTCAACAATGCTTCCACCTCTCCCATCCACAGAGTTCCAAGTGTATCATGTTTAATAGCATAGGAAACAAAGAGGAAATTTAAAGATTTCTTGAAATATGATTAATTAGAAATTTTAAGAAAAGCAAAGTTATGCTTCTATCTATAAAATATCTTTAGAATTCCAATAGTAGGAAAAGTACTGGTAGGATTAAATAAATAGTCAATTAGTTTATTTCTTAAGCATATGGAAATTAAGGAAATAATTAAGAAGGGGTATCAATTAAAATTTTCTTGAAACTGTGATTTCCTTTCCACAACAAGAGTTTCTAATTTTTCCTGAGAAAACTTCAAGAAGCAAATGAAAACATTTTTATTTAGCATACAAAAATTATTCTTCTTCTGTCTTTCCCCCCACAGCTGATTCCTGCTTTGATACATAGTATTCATTGTGGTTTTGCAATCTTGTAACCCACCAAAAGCACATTTTACAGTAATTTCAATAAAGTACATTTAAGGTGACAGTGCTTAATAGAATATCTCAAGAAGTATTTTCTTTATTTAGCCAGAATAGTTATAATTTATCACTCATAACTTACCTCAGTTTCAACAACTATTTATTTTTAATGAGAATATATTAGAAAAACAAACATTCAACTCCATTTAACGGCAGTGATATAAAATCTAAATTGAATGATATTTTTCTTGTTCAACAGCCAAGTTAAACGTCTATGCCATAAATGATTGATCTTCCCCTAAATCTCCCTGGTAATGTTCATTCATTTTAAGCTCTATGTTGTAATGTCATTCTGATTCTGAGTAGGAAGGTTTTTATTCTTTTTAAATGGTACTTTGTCATATGTTCTACCTAAATCTGAACTAAGGAGCACACCTGCCTGCCTTTGCTCAATAATCAGAGGCTGTAAATAAGTGAATATTTATTAAATGAATATGTGCAGGTCACTGTGGATACAAATACAAAGAATAATAAGGCTAATTGTTAATATTTATATAGCACTTTAATTTACAAGATGATTTACAAATATCTCATTTTATCCTCACAATAGCTCTGGGAGATAAATGCTACTAATATTTCCATTTTATAGATGAAAAAATGAGGCTGAAAGCAAATGAAAAATACCTGAATCCAAGAAGCTTACATTCTATTGCATTTGACTTAAAGAACAACAGATAGAGCTGGATGAACCTCAGAAGTTATGTATGCCTCTCTACTTCTGAATATGATTCCTATCTACAACATAAATGAAAAGCAACCATTTATCCCTTGCTTGAAGACATTGTCCCCCAACAAACCAGGGATGTTTTTGGACAATTATAACTGTTTTTCCTCCCAGCTCTGGCCAGCTATCACCTCACTTACAGGTACAAACCCCAGTCTTCCTTTCCTTTCCCAAGCCAACATCTCTAATTACTACAGTCCTTTAGAACAGATTGTGAAGTATTCAGGCCTTAGAGGTGAAGAAAGACAGGTGGTCTGGATTTTCACCCTAGACAAGAATTTGGATTTTTGGCTTATCTCAGTTCAGAGTTGCTGGCCACAAGTTACTGAATTTCCTAAATCATAGAATGTCAGACCCAGGAGTGTCCTTAGAGCCAATAAACCCCTTATTTCATGTTCCTGATTTTTAGTTTTTAGAAAGTATATCTGGCTATTTGTAAATATCATATACACCTACAAATGGGAGTTTTTCTACATATAGAATATAATACAGTAAAAGGAAAAGGATCATCGTTTTCTTGATATTAGTATCACTCAGAAAAAAATCAAGTTATATTTAAATGCCTCATATAAGTTATATTGAGTCATGCTTTCAAACTATAGTTATTTATTTAATAAATGAATAATAGGGGCAGCTAGATGACACAATGGATAGAGTGCTAGCTCTAGAGTCAGGAGAACTTGAGTTCAAATCCAGCCTCAGACACTTAACTCTTATTTAGCTATGAGATCCTGGGCAAATCACTTAATCCCAGTTGCTCTACTAAACAAATAAATGAATCAATAAATAATACTAATTTGAGACCTTTTCAAAAAGTGGTCTCTCAGAAATAGAGCCATAGCTGGGAATTCCAGCACCTGGTATAATCAAGGAAGGGAGGGGAAGAAACAGAGACTTTAGAATACTCTACTACTGTTATTAATTCCACTAATTCCCACTATCACATAAGTTCCAAGGCCAGAATATAGGCAATCCATTATAATCTGAATATCATATAGTCAAACTGGTAGAAGAACATAGGACCAGAAGAGATGAGGGGTTTTGAGGAATGATTTAGAAGGGAGGAAGAGCCATGGCAGTCCTAGGATCAGGCAATAGTGAGGGAAGCCTGTCAAGTTCTTTGTGCCTCACAATTATTTCCCTGGCTAATACTGCCTTTCAGGCAGTTAAAGAGGAAGTCCATGTTCCCATGCCATTGTAAGCAACCCAATGCCTAGAATAAAGCTTTTTTCTAACATTACTATTGTTTTAAAAAATATAATTTTTTTCACAACAGAGTAATTTGCCCAATTATACATTACAGATTAAATATTATAGATTATTACTTTTTGAAAATCCTACTGGGTTTTTGTTTCTTTAGATAACATTTAGTACCAAAAATTCTAATTGTACTCAAATAGATCTGTGATCAGTGTAGTTATTGCCTTCACCAATCCAGTTCAGCCTGTGACTTGTCTATGTCTTCCCATGAGTTTTCCACCTCTTGGAGTGGGTCTTCCTAGTTTTCTTGCAACATTGGAAGGCTACTAGTTGTGGTAAGCTGAAATCTGTGTTAGTCTATAGTGCAGATATGGTACAGCTAGAGTTAATAAGGAACTCCTACAAAGTAGATAATTTTGGGTGTCGACATAGATTACTGGATGAAGAACCATCCAAAAAGAAGTGTACTTTCAAAGAACAAATCATTAATCTTGACTGACAGTTTTAGCTCTTTACATGTTGCCTCTACTCAGAAGCTATGATCATTCTTTATCACTGTGAACCATTTTCTATCTCAGTAAATAACTATTTGTCTTCATACTCAGACTCTAAGCATTCCATTTCATCAAATAAGATCCATGCCTAGAACACCAGGAATTCTCAAGCTATCCATTTCTAATCTCTCACTCTTACCATGTTACTAATCAGTTCATTTTGCATATATGCTTCTTGGATCACAACCTTTTCTCCCTTCCTCCTTCATAACTCCTTCTTTATAATGTGTCCCAATGGGTTCCTACCCATTAGCCTTTGGAAACTAAAGTGTTTCATGATTTTTACCCATATAATGTCAATGGAAAGACTGGACTTTGTTTCATGGACAATTTGAGTTTATTAAAGGAATTTCATAATTTTCCAAAGCAATTCAACCCACTTACTCTGGTTCAATTCTGGGCCCATTTGTAGGTATGCCCAAGATAATTCTACTAATGAATGCTATAGATTATCTACCAAATTTTATATCATGTAATTAAAATAGAGAATAAGTATTTATTTTCACTTGGTTTTTACCATATAATTAGACCATACAGTTTTGAGTAGTTATGGATATCATCCAAAAAAATTGGCAGTGTTCCAGGTCTTGATACAATCATCCCCCAAACTGGAGCAAAATGGAAAACTTCATAATCCATTGGGAATCCCACTTTGACTTGACTTCCAATCTGAATCTCATTCATGTCAGTAGCAAATACTTTGGAAAGCATACATTTCTCACTTTTATATACATCAGTTGATATTAGTAATTAGGGAGTCATTGAATGAGGTTATTTTTCTTGTTGTATCTTACTAGGAATCTTATACAATTTTTACATGAATGAGAGAACATTTTGGAGCATGGACTTTAGAGTACTGTGTACAAATGACATAATATTCATAAAGCACTTATCCAACTTGGTACATGGTAGGCACTTAATAATTGCTTGATCCCTCCCCTCCCTCTACAGCATAAATCTGTTTATAGTCAGTAAATAATAAGCACAATAGTCTTTTCATCTTTATGTCAATTCTGTGATTGTAAAGAATTGTCTTCTTTGGAATTTTGCCGACAAAGCCTTTCTTATTCCCTTCTAATATCCTTATTAAGAATAGTTTCAATGTATGTATTATTATTCCCAAAGAAATTTTATATAGATGAGAAATAGACAAGTGTTATTAATTTATGTTCTCTTGTTCATCTTTTTGGTTATAACAATGTCTTAGATTTTTTCCCCATATTTTAGTATCTTCTTCAGATAATTTGAAACTTGGTTCCCCAGGGCCCTCACAATTGTTTCACTTACAGCCTAGACCTCTTCTAAATAGATTTGATCTACTCTGAGTACCACTTTATACCTCTCAGATTGGTTAAGATGATAGGAAAAGATAAAGATAAATTCTGGAGAAGATGTGAGAAATTGGGACATTAATACATTGTTGGTAGAATTATGAAGTGATCCAACCATTCTGGAGAGCAATCTGGAACTATGCCCAAAGTGTTATCAAACTGTGCATATACCCTTTGATTCATCAGTGTTTCTACTTGGGATACACAGCAGTGTATCCCAAAGAGATCATAAAAAAAATGTTCAAAATTGTTTGTAGCAGCCCTTTCTGTAGTGGCAAGGAATTGGATGCCTATCAGTTGGAGAATGGCTAAAAAGGTTATGGTATATGAATGTTATGGAATATTACTGTTCTATAAGAAATGATCAACAGCATGATTTCAGAAAGTCCTGGAGAGGCCTACATGAACTAATGCAAATTGAAGTTAGTAGAGCCAAGAAAACATTGTACACATTAACAAGAAGATTATTTGATGACCAATTCTGATGGACTTGGCTCTTTTCAACAATGAGGTGATTCAGTCCAATTCCAATAAACTTGTGATGAAGACAGCCATCCACATCCAGAGAGAACTATGGAAACTGAATATGAATCAACACATAGTATTTTTGCCTTCTTTGGTTATTGTTTATTGGCCTTTCTCATGTTTTTTTCCCCTTTTGATATGATTTTTGTTATGCAGCATGATAAATGTGGAAATATGTTTAGAAGAATTGCATAAATTTAATCTGTACTGGATTGCTTGCTGTCTAAGGGAGTGAAGATGTGGGGGAGGGAGGAAGAAAAATTTTTCCCTCTCTCTTCTCCTCACCCTCTCTCTTAGACAGCAAGTAATCCAATATATATTAAATATGTGCAATTCTTCTATACATATTTGCACATTTGTCGTACTGCACAAGAAAAATCAGGTCAAAAAGAAAAAAAGAAAGAAAAGAAAAAAATCAAGCAAACAACAACAAAAAAGGTGAAAATACTATGTTGTGATCTACATTCAGTCCCCATAATCCTCTTTCTGAATGCAGATGGTTCTCCATCACAAATCTGTTGGAATAGGAAAGTTATTTTTAATTTCTCTGTGCCTCAATTCTTAAATCAGCAAAATGACAGAATTAAACTAAATGACCTCTAAAGACTTTTCCAACTCTAAATATATGATATTTTGAACTCTAATAGCCACCACAATTATTGTAATGAAACAAATATATTATAACACATGCTAAATTATTTCATTTATCATTTTAATATCTGAAGTTTTTAAAACTTTTAAGTCAAAAAAGCTAAAAAGCCAAATAAACTACTTCAAGCCAAAGAGAGGTTTAAAATATTGAAGCTTGTAGCTGACTCAATATTCTTCTTCCTCCTCCTCATTATTTATATCCCAGAAAAGGATATGATTTTCTAGCTAACAAACTATTTTTAGAATTATTTTTTTCCAAAGGAATAAAACATTTTTTCCTGTATCTGTGAAGGGAAGCTCTAATTCTTAAATTTTAACACCATCTCAATAAAGTGACACTTTAGTCACCCAAACCACTAAGGAAAATATGGGAGTAAAATATTTTAGATGAATAAGGTAGCCAAATTGTTACAAGTCAACTTTTTAATCGGCCATACTTTGAGCCATTAGAAATCTTACTTTAAAAAAAAATTCTTCCTAAAATATACCCTCTAAACTCCCCTGCCTGGTAAACAGCTATATTGAACGTGACGTGATTCTCTTGAGAGCAGGGACTAACTCATTTTTTTTTTCAGTTCATATCTCTATTTCATATCTCATTTCATCTTCTACTTCACAGTGCAAGGAACATATGCTCAAGACATGCTTTGTTATTCATTCATGATTTCAGGACAGAGGAGGTATTGGGTAGGAATGTTAAAAGGAATAACATTCTTAAACTTGAAAGCAAGATAATTGTATAAATATGTATACATTTTAACATATTTTAACATATTTAACCTGTATTGGATTACCTGCCATCTAGGGAGAGGATGGAGGGAAGGAGGGAAAGTTTGGAACACAAGGTTTTGCAAGGGTCAGTGTTGAAAAATCACCCATGCATATGTTTTGTAAATAAAAAGCTTTAATAAAAAAAAAAATAAACTTGAAAGCACTGTATAAATGTAAGGCTGTTATTATTTAGTAGTGTAGACAGGTAGAACAAGATGTTGCTACGAGTTTTCAGGGAGATAATCTGTGAGTAAAAAAAAACTTGGAATCTAGTCCTAGCTCTGCAATAAATTAGCTTATGATCTGGAGAAAATTGCTTATCTTTAGCTTCCTTATTTGTAAAATGAAGTGATTGAGTTTGATAATTTAAGGTACTTTAATTTAATTAATAATAATAATTTAATTTAATATTTAATGATAATTTAAGGTACAGTCAAAAATTGATGCCTGGAATAGAATTCAATTAAAACTTGTTGAATAAAGATAGAAATACATTTTTCTAGTCAATGAGCACATATCTTTATCCTGTAAAGAAAGATTTTGTATAAATCAAGAGTTTCCAAACTTGTGTCAAGGAGGATAGAGAAAATTTGGGAAATAACTATATTTTCTATTAGTATAAATTATTTCTTGTGTGAATACTCAAAAAACTCTAGAATTTATTTCCTTTCATTTTGAATATAGAATAAAGGAATGTATATGAGACATTTTTCTAGGGACAGAAAGAATTAGAAGGCCTTCATTTAAGTATTAGTCTTTGAAAGAGGGAGAAAGACCATGTTCTAAGCACAGAAAGTAACTTGAGCAGTGGCTTATTTCTGGATTAAATATTCATTTATAGGAATATCCATGTATCTATCTCTATCTCTCTCTATATAAACATATAGATATATGAATTCAATTCTTCCTGTGCAACAAGAGAACTGTTCGGTTCTGCACACATATATTGTATCTAGGATATACTGTGACATATTTAACATGTATAAGACTTCTTGCCATCTGGGAGAGGAGGTGGAGGGAGGGAGGGGAAAAATTGGAACAGAAGTGAGTGCAAGGGATAATGTTGTAAAAAATCACCCTGGCATGGGTTCTGTCAATAAAAATTTATAATGATTAAAAAGAAAGAAAAAGAAAAAAGGGAAAAAATGAACATATGGTAGGCTGAAAACAGAGAAAAATTTGACCAATCTCCTAATGAATATTGATGCTAAAATCAAATAAGATATTAGCAAAAAGACTACAAAATCATCTCCAAGATAATACACTATGATCAAGTAGGATTTATACCAGGAATGCAGGGCTGGTTCAATATTAGGAAAACTATCAATATAATTGGCTATGTTAACCAAATTAACAAAACCATATGATCATTCTCAATAGATGCAGAAAAAGCATTTGATAAAATCCAACATCCATTCCTATTAAAACACTTGAAGTATAGGAATAAATGGACTTTTCCTTAAAATAATCAGCACACCTATTTAAAACCATCAGTAAGCATCTATATAATGGAGACAAACTGCAACCATTCCCAATAAGATCTGGGAAACAAGGTTGCCACTATCACCGTTACTATTTAATATTGTATTAGAAAGCTAGCTATGCAATAAGAGCTGAGAAAGAGTTAAAAAGAAAGGCAGCAGAAGCCAAATTATCACTCTTCCGATGACATGTATACAAACCCAGAGATTCTGCAAAAAGTTATTAGAAATAATCCACAACTTTAGCAAAGTTGCTGGTTATAAAATAAACCCACATAATCATCAGCATTCTTATATATCACTAACAAAATCCAACAGTCAGAGTTACAAAAGAAATTCCATTTAAAGTAACTACTGAAATATAAAATATTGGAATCTATCTGCCAAGGAAAATCAGAAACTTTATGAGCAAAATACGACCACTTTTTCACACAAATTAAGTCTATCTAACCAATTGGAAAAATATAAATCTCTTGGATAGGGACAAATATAATAAAGATAAATATTACCTAAACTAATCTATTTATTTGGCCTATACCAATCAGACTCCCAAAAACTATTTTAATGACCTAGAAAAAATAACAACAAAATTCATATGGAAAAACAAAGGTCAAAATTTCAAGGAATTAATAAAAAAAAAATCAAGATGGTAAACCTGTACCAGATCTAAAACTATACTATAGAAGCAGTTACCAAAACTATTTGGTATTGGCTAAAGAAAGATTAGTTGATCAGTGGAAAGATTAGGTTCAAAGGATAAAACAATCAACAAATATAACCTAGTCTTTGACAAACCAAAGATCCCAACTTTTGGGATAAGAACTACTTTTGATAAAATTGCTGGGAAAATTGGAACTAATATACAGAAACTAGGCATTGATCCATACTTAAGCCTACACCAAGATAAGGTCAAAATGGTTCATGACCAGGCATAAAGAATGAGATTATTAAAAATTAGAGGAACATAGGATAGTTTACCTCTCAGAACCTGTGGAAGGGAAAGGTTTTATGACCAAAGCAGAACAGAGATCATTACAATCACAAAATAGAAAATTTCGATTATACCAAACTAAAAGTTTTTTACAAAACAAAACTAATGCAGACAAGATTAGAAGGAAGCAATAAACTGGGAAAATATTTTACAGTCAAAGGTTCTGATAAAGGCCTCATTTCCAAAATATATAGAAATTAACTCTAATTTATAAAAATCAAACCATTCTCCAATTGAAAAATGGTCAAAGGAATATGAACAGACAATTCTCAGATGAAGAAATTGAAACTATTTCTAGTCAATGAAAAGATGCTCCAAGTCATTATTAATCAGAGTAAATTAAGACAACTCTAAGATACCACTACACACCTGTCAGATTGCTAAGATGACAGGAAAAATAATGTGATTGAGGATGTGGAAAACTGGACATTGATTCATTGTTGGTAGTTGTGAACAATCCAACCATTTGGAGAAGTAAGTTTGGAACATCTCAAAAAGTTATCAAACTGTCATACCCATCCAGCAGTGTTACTACTGGGATTATATCCAAAAGATTATAAAGAAGGAAGGGACCTGTGCACGAATGTTTGTGGCAGCCCTTTTGTAGTGGCTAGAAACAAACGAATGGATGTCCATCAGTTGGAGAAGCTGAAAAATTGTATGTAAGAATTAAGAATAATTACTTTCTGTAAAGAAATGACCAACAGGATGATTTCAGAAAGGCCTGGAGAACTTACACAACTGACCTAATGAAATGAGCAGGACCAGAGATCATTTATACTAACAATACTAGATGATGACCATCCGAAATGGATCAGGCCATCCTCAACAGGATCAACCAAATCATTTCTAATGACAGTAATGAACTGAACTAGCTATACCCAGAAAAGAACTCTGGGAATGACTAAAAACCATTACATTGAATTCCCAGTCCCTATATTTATGCACACCTGCATCTTATTTCCTTCACAAGCTAATTGTACAACAAAGTACAAGTTCTTTTGTAAGCAAAATAATGTTTTGTCAGTATACTTATTGTGTATCTAATTATATTTTAAATATTAACATCACTGGTCATCCTCCATTTAGGGAGTGAGGTAAGAGGTGAAAAAATTGGAACAAGAGTTTGGCAAGTATACTGTAAAAGTTACCCATGTATATATCCTGTAAATTAAAGGCTATTAAAAAAAAAAAAAAAAAAAAATGAACATATATATATATATCCTGATTATAAGGAGAAAGTATAACCTACAAAGTAAGAGGAGGTAAGGTCATTTTTGGTACTATGGAGAAGAGTGGGAAGTAATAAAACAGCAAGGCTTTATCAAGTACCTTCTATTTGACAAATAATCTGCTAGACCTAAAACACAAAGACAAAAATATCAGTACTCTAAAGGAGTTTACATTCTATTGGGTCAGACAGGTGGGTGATACAATGTGTAGAACAGTGATTCTATATTTGTAGTAAAGAGCTCAAATATGACTTGACAACTTACTATGTCATCCTGATCAAGTCATTTAATCTCTTTCAGTTTCTTAGACTATAAAATGTGGATAATAATAGCACCTATGTCCCAGAGTTGTTATGAAGATCAAACAAGAAATATTTATAAAGTACTTAGCATAATGCCCAACTTCAAGTAAGAAATGCTTGTTTCCTTCCTTTCTCCAGAAAATACATAAATATATACAGAATAAATACAATATCAGATTGTTTTTGTTCAGTTCCTACTCTTCGCAACCCCATTTGGGGTTTTCTGGGCAGAAATACTGGACTGGTTTGCCATTTCCTTCTCCAGTTCATTTTGCAGATGAGGAAATTGAGGTAAGCAAGGCTAAGTGACTTGCCCAGAATCACACAGCTAGTAGGTATCTGAGACCATCTTTGAGTCTATCCATAAGCACTACCTAGTTGTCCCTGGAAACAAGAGAAGTAATTAAAAGGCTTCATATAGAGCATGATGCTTAAGCTTCATCTTGAAGGAATAAGGGGGTTCATGAGAGAAGAGTTAGGAGGGTGCATTTAGGCATGAGAGACTGCCTTGCAAAGACAGAGGCAAGAGAAGTGCAGTGAGTGAGGAAGACAGACTAAAGATTGCAGAAAGGACAATAAATAATAGATGATGAGGCAAGAAAGATGGGTTGGGAGTGAATTGTAAAGTGCTAAATAAACTAAATAGAAGTTTTATCCTAAAGTGAGTAAGGGAAGAGCCCTGGTTCAGATGTGGAAATAGTTAGGAAGCCATTAAAGACAGTGACTGGCATAACCAATAGTTATAAACATTCAAACTACGAATTCACTTTGATTCTTTGTTATAGAATAGACATCTGCAGTTTCCTTGCTATGCTGTGTAGGAGACTGTCTGACAGCATTTACACCTACAAAAAGAGAATGGGGAAGCAACCATTGGGAACAGATGTTCTCTCTTGCTCCAATTCTACCATATTTTCCATTTTATTTTATACTTCTTTCTATGCAGACCATATTATTGGAAAGAGTGGGGGGAAATGTCTTGAGTCCTGCCTCTAAGTAATTGCAACCATGGTCAAGTCATGTAACCTTTCAGACCCTCAGTTTCCTCATTTGCAAAAAAAGAAGATGTTTCTATTACATACCTCACAGGATTGCTGTGAAGAAATAATGTTGCAAATCTTAAAATACTACCTTAGAGTCAAGATTATAACTGAAAGTTAAAATTGCAATTTAACTCAAGTAGTACACGCATACATACAGTTTTATAGAGCTTTTTTTGTCTCTAAAAGTTCTTGTAAATACATCACTACCTAAATTAATAGTCAGGAGGTTAGTGCCATATACCCTTAAATGGGTCATGCTTAGATAGTATGATTAAAGAGTTTGGAAATGGAGTGGAGTCATCTCATTGGTGAGAGAAATAACTTGAGAGCATTGTCAAATTAATTGAAAGTGACAAGAACAGAGGTGAGTCAAGACCAAAATTTGAACGATGGTTTTGTTAGTGGGAAGTAGGAGAGAAATAGTAAATCTGCTGTAAAAATGCTATTTAAGAAGCAGAACATTTTCTCATTAACACCTACCTCCTGGTGTTGCTGTGATGATCAAATGAGTTAATATTTGTAAAACACTCAGTACAGCGCTTGACACAGAGTAGGTGCTATCCAAATGTTAGCTATCATCACCATTATTATTTTCTTATGACATGATGTTTCTTCTATTCAAATTTATGCTAAAGTTATCTATTATGATATTTTAAAAGTTTGAGAGATAATTTCTGGATAATTTAATCATTTTCATTAATAATGCCAGAATGTTTATTGATAAATTATTAATGAAATTATTATTAATTTATTATTAATAAAAGGATGGTCATTGGTCATCTCTTTCTTAGACCAAAGACAATTATGCCTATTGAAAAGGGATGTTTCCCATCAGATGGCAATCAATTGTGAGTGGTTAACAATGAGATAATAAATATTACAATGAGGGGCTGAAAATGACATTATGTCATACTTAGATAACCCCTACCCTTGGGTAATCTATTCAAATAATTTATTCCCACCCAAACCTGAGTAGAGCACAATGGATAGGATCTGAATAAGATTTCTAAGAAAGCTAATCTAATCTCATTATCAGTTATTACTGATAATGAAGGATTTTTCCTTCAAGAAATGAACTTTTGAATTCAGGACTTTAGAAAAGGGAGGAAACTCTGAATCTCTCCAAATCATTGGTTATTAACAATAATTTCTCTCACTATTGAGTGTTTAAATACTAGTGTGCCTTATTGCACTTCAAGATATTTTCAACCCTAAAACAGATGGCAATATTAATATTTTAAAGAATACAATTAGTCTTAAATTTTTAAATACCAGACAGTCACAAGAATGAACATATGCTTAGTTTGCTATTAGTTTTGCCATGAAGCAAAAACTCATCTAATTATATTGCATATTAGTTGCCTGTTAGAAAAAATATAGAATTCTCTTTTTTAAAAAACTTAGGTGAAAATTTAGGTTGTTAATATTTTCTGTGGATTTATTTTTTGTAAAGGGAATAGGGATTGGCTTATTTTTTAATATATTAAAATATAATAACTATCAACAAATAATCAAAAGAACTTCATATAAAATACAGAGTAAAACCTTACATAATAGAAGACATAAAAAGCAGTAAACAAAGAAGAACCAAAGAAATTAAAAAACAAACAAGAAAAGCATTTGCTCTCTGGCCCTACTGAAGTTCATTTAAGGTTCCAAAACCTTTGGCTTTGCTTTATTTCATTTTTAAAGTATAGTTATAGTCTGTATATAGTGCTGATTCTGGTGATCTGGCTTCATGTAAATCTTTCTTTTCTTTTCTTTATATGCTTCTTGCTTGCTATTTTATTACAATATAACAATCCATCAACTGTGGCTTTATTAATCCGCAATAAGGATTTATTAGGCACCTCCTTTGTGCTAGACACTGCATAGACATTGGAAGTAGTACAAAGACAAAACTAAAAAAGAATAAGACTAAAAGTATGTAAACCAGCTCTATTCCCTCAATTGTTAAATTCTCAGTGTGAGCATTTACACTTCCTACAAATTGGAGCATGATTTATTGTTTGAATGTCTAGACTTGATAAAGTGTTACTAATGCAGGTGAAATTTTAAAATTAAAAAATATATTATTTTTCCAGCGAAAACAGTTGTTGAATGTTTACTAGCAAACCCCTACCTTACTCTACAAATATTGCTTGAGCCCAATAGAAGTACAGAAGGAGGATTAAAGAAGGAAGTCATCACCACAGTAGACAGCTTAGTGACTAGAAGCATTTATATGGGCTTTTAAAGTTTGCAAAGTGCTTTATACATTGTCAGATTTGAATCTCAAAATATGCCTAGGTGAAAGTAACCAGCCACCCAAGAAATCAGGAAATGTTTGTCAAAGGAAGTGGCCCTTGAGCTAAACTTTAAAGGGAATTAGGAGTTCTATTATATTAATATTTCATCATTTATTAAACCAACAGAGTCTTTAAGTCTTTTTTTTCTTTCATAAGTAAAGTTGCTATGAATTATTTTGTACAGATAAGGCTTTTTTTCTTTTTATTATACATTTTAGAACAAATTCATACTGGAAGCAAAGTGTCAAGAAGTATTATCAACTTTGTGATTCTTACTGTATATTGCTCCATTGTTCTTCAAGTCAGAAAATTATTAAGCATTATGTCAGGTTCTATGCTAATCAATGTAGATACAAAGAAAGGCAAAATACAATCCTTGTCTATCAGAGTTCACAATCTAATTGAAAAACAACATGGAAACAATATATTCAAGGATATATACAAGATTTTTACATGTAATTAGAAACAAAATTTTTTAATATATAAATTGGAGAGATAAACTTGGAAAATTAAAGAAGATTGAGAAAACCTTCTTACAGAAGGTGAGATCTTAGCTGGAATTAAAGAAAACTAGGGAATCCAGGAGACAGAAATGAACATAGAGAGTATTCCATAGAACTGAAAATTGCCAACTAGAGATGAGTGTTTTGTGTGAGGCACAAAAAAGGAGACCAGAGTTATTGAATGAAATATAGTAGGGAGAAGGAGGAAATAAGTTAAAAGACTGGAAAGTTGGGTGAGGGTCAGGTTATGAATAGCTTTGAATGTCAAACTAAGAATTTTGTATTTGACCTTGAAAGTGATAAAGGGCCACTGGCGTTTATTGAATAATTAGTGACATGGTCAGACCTCCTCCTAAGAAAGATCAGTATGGCAGGTGAATAGAGCGTGCACTGGAGTAGGAAAAAATCTGAGACAAGGAAACCATCCAGCAGTCTATTATAATAGTTCAAGGGTTATATTATGCTAATGTGCAGCACCATATTAGTATCTGTTTCTTCACAATTCCATCATTGTTGAATTATTGAATTTCATATTTTTATGCTATATTTTTATTTTTTAAGTGTAAAATGACAACTTTGTCTTAGTCTGCACTTCTCTGATTATTAGATAGTTTGAACATCTTTTCATGTAATTGTGAACTAATATTTCCACTTTCAAAAATTGTTAGTTCGTAACCCTTTTAACCTTTGTTCTGGTTTAGAACTATATATTCAGATCTTTATTTACTGTAAATTTACTTTTCCATTCTATGTCTTCTCTTTTCATTTTAGAAGTATCATTTTGCTGTATAGATTACCTTAACTTTTTAAAAAATGGTATCAATATCTTTTGTTTTTATATTACCTATATTTTCTAAAATATCCCTAATCCTTTCTCCTATACAAAAAGTTATTTTTCCCTTATAATAAAATACAAGTTGAACAAAATCAATCAACATTTCTATCAAGTTCAGCAACTTATGTAGTGTTTTGTATCTATAATCACCTGTCTCTACAAAAAAAGGAGAAAAGATTCTCTTTTTCAGGGTCAGGCTTCATCATTAATGTCTTTCTGTTTCCATTTATATTATTAGAATCATTTTATATGTATACTGTTTTCTGTTCTCTGCTTATTTCATTCTGTAACAGTTCATGTTTCCCTATTCCACTGTGTGTTTTTCATATTCATCTATTTTACAGTGCAGCAGCATTCCATCATTTTCAGTTATTACAGTTTGGACATTTCCCAAACGATGGGCATTACTTTGTTTATATTATTTTGTAAAATACAAAATGTAGCTTCTATCAATCACAACTTTCTAATAGATATGTTTAACTCACTAAATCACTTTCAAATGAAAATTTGGGAGAAAGGAATATAAATTGGAGAGAGAATCTTGGAAAGCATTAAAATTTAAAAAGACTGAGAAAACCTTCTTACAGAAGGTAGATCTTATTTGGAATAAAAGAAAAACAAAGAATCCAGGAGATAGAAATGAACATAGAGAGTATTCCTTATATGAAGGGGATGAGAATTGAAAATTGCCAACTAGAAATTGAATGTGTGTGAGGCACAGTAAGGAGGCACTGAATGAGATATAGTAGGGAGAAGGAGGAAATAAGTTAAAAAACTAGAAACTTGGAGTTCTAAAGATAAAGAGCTATAGAGTTATATACAAATATATGCATACATATATACACTTTTTAAAATTATTATTATTATTATTATTATTTTGCTGAAACAATTGGGTTAAGTGACTTGCCCAGGATCACACAGCTAGAAAGTGTTAAGTGTCTGAGGCCAGATTTGAACTTCAGTTGTCCTGACTTCGGGGCTGGTGCTCTATCCACTGTGCCACCTCGCTGCCCTAAAAATTATTTTTCATAAGTATAAAATAAGAAGGGGGAAAATGATGTATCCCTTGTAGTCATATAACAAAATTTTGTTATATGAATTAAGTTACAAATTTAATTTAAGGAACAGTACTTTCCCAAACTTGAATAATCATAGAATATAACACTATGAGTCTGTACTGGTAATATTGGTTTGTTTTTATTGACAACCAAGCTCCCCATGTCTTCTTCAATAGGATTCATAATAGTATTATTTACTAGCTCCAAGGGTGTTAATATTTCTGCAGAATACTAATTTTTTTAAAAAGAAAAGCCATGAATGCAGCAGATTTTAATAAGCAGCAATTCTTTTTATCAATAATCATTTTATAAGAGTACCTCCATTCTGTTAAGGAATTGTTTAATGTTCAATGACAAATAATATTTGTAGGGAGAGTAATATTCTTATTCAGCAAATATTTACTGAGTATCTACCACTTTGAAAGGATTATGTTAGTTGCCAGGAGGATGCAATGATGAACTACATGGTCCTTGATTTCAAGGAGTTTGTATTTTAGCTAGTGAGAAAAGATGAATTGATAAAGTAGAGCATGAATCAGAATATAAATGCATAGAGGATATGCTCTAGACCTGTAGAAATAAAAAATCATGTCTTCAAAGAGTTCATAATCTAGTTTGGAAGGTGACAGGAAGACAAATTATAAACATAAGATGGAACGTGGAAAAAAAATGCTATAAGAGAGATATAAACCAAGTACTGTGGGAATTCAGGCAAAGGAGATTTATACTTTCAGCTGGAGGTAAAAGGAAAGAATTCCATATTAAGAGTCAGAAGATATAAGTTTACATCCTAACTTTATCAATAATTACTGGGCCTTATTTTTCTGTAATATAAGTAAAATAAGATCTGTAATATCATTAGACTAAATAATCTTTAAGATTCCTTCCATCTAAATCCACTGAGACTAGAGGGAGGACTCTAATGTTATTCCATTAGATTCAGGCCTCTTCAATATTTTTTCAGTGACTTCAGTGACAATATTTTTTCAGCTGGCATGCTTAACAAACTGGCAGATAAAATGAACTGAGATGGATAACAACTTTGATCAAATCAGGATCCAAAAAGGTTGTAATGAAAGACCAAATCAAATAATTGTACTGCAGTTCAACTCAAGAAATCAATTTCATAAATACTAGATTAGAGAGATGTGACTAGGCTATAGGGAATAAGATTTAAGGGTACCCAAAAGCATTTTTACATTATATTAATAAAAATAGGTAGTTAACTCAATGGAGATACTGAGCTCTGTGCTAATATGGCCACACCTGCAATATAATGCTTAATTCTGGAAATAGCATACACTAAAAATAACTGATATCTATGATATATTTTTAAAGTTTGTGAAACATAAATAAATAAATTATATATTTATATAAATAATTTCAACTGAGCCTCACAACAATCCTTTGAGACAAAACTACAGGTATTATTTTATACTCTTTTTACTTCTTAGTATAAAAATCCATACTGTTTTCTGCTGCCTGATTAATCTAAGTATTATGGAATCTTAGATTCCAAAGGGACATCAAAAATAATATGGTCCTGTATTCCACCTGAGAAATGAATATCCCAGCAAAGAGGCCATCTAGCCTTTCTAGAACAACTCCATTAGGGAATTTCACAGATCTAGAGCTCTGAAAAGTTAAGTGACTTGCTCATTTTCACACAGCTAATAAGTACCAGAGGCATCATTTGAACTCAGATCTTACTGATTCTCAGTTCAACACAAAGTCCACTATGCCATATTAATCCCCATTTTGAAAGGAACCCTTAGAAGCTGAAGTATACGAAAAGATGTCCAAGATGGTAAGGGAATTCAAAAAGATGTTATATGGAGAACTGTTGAAAAATGTGAGTGAGACTACTTAGCCTGGAAAGAAACCACTAAGTGACATCTGTCTTCAGATGACTCTGTGATGTGGAAGAGGTAATAATTTTTTCATTCTATGAAGTCTCAAAGGACAGGATTAAGGCCAGTAATAGAAGGTAGGCAAGAGCTTAAATATGAAGGATCTTCCCTACAATTAGAACTCTCCAAAAATATAATGAGCTATTCTATGAAGTACTAATATTCTATATCAATGGAATTGTTTAAGCAAAGGCTAGATGCCTTCTTTTCAAAGATGTTCATCTATCAAGTAAAATATAGGAATATATTATTTCTGAGATCCCTTTGAAATCTAAGATTCTATGATCCTTAAATGAATCAGGCAGCAAAAGATAGTATAAATTTTCATACTAAGAAGTAAACAGGATAAATATGTATACATATATTGGATTTAACATATATTTTAAGATATTTAACATGTATTGAATTACCTGTCATATAGGGAAGGGATGAGGGGAAGGAGGGGAAAATTTGGAATATAAGGTTTTGCAAGGGTCAATGTTGAAAAATTACCCATGCATATGTTTTGTAAATAAAAAGCTTCAATAAAAAGAAGAAGTAAACAGGAATAAGTAGGGCAGTTAGAAGACTGTTGAAATGAATTTTCATGGTTAAGAGGTAATGAGGGTCTTATCTAGTGGCAGTAGTAATAGAGAGGACACAGAGAGAATCCATAGGACTGACTAGATGTGAAAGATGAGAGATGGGTGAGTCAAATATGATTCTAAGTATCCAGTCCTAGGTGACTGGAGGGAGGGTAGGAAGGAATAAAAGGAGAGTCATTGGAGGCAAAGGGTGAAGAATTCCATTTGAGGAATATCAAGCTTGAGGTGCAATTGAAATATCAAGTCTATTAAGCATGCAATTAGAATTAGAAGTATTTGGGTAAGGTAAAGAAAGGTAAAAAGTTTGGGATAAGGATTTGGAAGTAATCAGCATACAGGTGGTATGAAATTTTAGGCATAGATGAGATTTCTCTTTTTATTTTTGCTGAAACAATTGGGATCAAGTGACTTGCCCAGGGTCAAAGAGCTAGGAAGCATTAAGTGTCTGAGATCAAATTTGAACTCAGGACCCCCTGACTTGAGGGCTGGTGTTCTATCTACTGTGCCATCTAGCTACCCCATAGACGGAATTTTTAAAAAAGGGACAGACTATGTAGAAAGGCTTGACCTTTTCTGGTATCTTGGCCCACTTTGCCAGTCTGGTAAAGTCTATGGATTCCTCAGAAAATATTTTTAAATTGATAAAATAAGACACATAAGATTACAAATAGGATTTTAGTGATACTGCAATATTAACAAAATATTTTTTTAAAGTGCACAGATCCCAGGTTAAGAACCCTGATTTAGAGAAAGGAGTACCAGAAACAGAATTTTGAGAAGAGAAACTTAGGGGTAAGGAGTTAGCCATAGAAAGGAGGTAATTTTTTTTTTCTATTTCACTGATATATATATATTTTTTTCTTTCTTAGAATATGATGAGCCTCCACATAGCAAGGCAGGACAAGACGTAGTTTTGCAGCTGCCTACAGATTGGTTGACTTTGGATGGCCGAGAAAGCACAGATGACCATGCAATCATTAAATATGAATGGACTTTGCAGCAAGGTGACTCATCATTGGATATGAAGGTAATACAGATTGTATAAATATAGTTCCTGGCCAAATTTGAATTCTGGTATTGTTTGGTCTGGTTACACTGCCTCTTATTGTCATTTTATTCTGGTTAAAGTCAACAAAAGCAAATATAAAATTCACCTAATAACATTAGCATGTTTTACACAAAATTAACTTTTGTACTAATTAATCAATAGTTTAGGAAATTTGCTTTTCTAAAAATGGGAGCATTCTCTATCAGCTATTATAGTATTCAGTCCTAGGGAAACTCAGAAAGTTTCTGCCCATACTATCCCCAATGGAAGATCTGTTTTTCCTTTGATCTTCTCATTTAAGAAAAATGCAACCTTTCATCAATCCTGCTTCTGCCTATACAAAAAATGGTGTGTAGTATTTCTTGCCAAAGACTCACTAAGCAAACTTAAAAGCAACATCTAATAGTCCAACTCAGTTATTTTATGATGAGGGAAACTGAGACCCAAAACATGTAAGACTGTGAGGACAAAATCATTTGACCAAGTCAATTGCAAGAAGACAATTTGAATAAATATAATTCTAACTATTGCATGGTTATTTATAATCCCATGAAATGCAGGAGATATCATGAACACAAGAAAGCTAGGCCTTTTCCCAGGGGCTAAACCCAGCAAAAACCTAAAGGATCACAGTTTTAAAGCAGAAATGGAAAGAATTTAATCCAATCCCCTTAATTTTCAGATAAGGTATTTGAGGTCCAAAAAAAGTAAATGACTTGCTTACTTATCACATTACAGGGCTACAATTTGAGTCTGGGCTCTGTTTCTCCAAATCCAGTGGTCTTTAACTACTAAATAATCTGACTAAGAGGTTCTCCCAGTTAAGCTATATTAAATATCAGGTAAAAAAAAAAAAAAAAAAAAAGTGGGCTTTATCAATCCCTTCTGATTCTGGTCGAGTTTCCTTGAAAATCAAAAGACTCCTGCCATGCCCTATGTGACTCTGGTAAAGCTTGATGGGATGCTATAGTGACATTAAGTATTGCTTTCCATTATATAGAGGATTTAGGGAGGCTTTTAGGAAAGCAGGTTAGGGGCATGTAAATACCCATAAGACTAAAGGGAATCATTTTTTTCATCAGAGATTCTTCAGAAAATGCGTTCTCCGAGGAGCACTATGTTCAAAATTATAAGATGAAAACCTCATTTAATGATGGATTAAGAGGGAGCCCTTTCTCTTGAATCATTATAAATCTTGGATGAATCCTGGCAGCTTCTGATCAGAATCGAGCCCCCGTGCCAAAAAATGGCACTGATCTATAGACAGCCTTCTATGTCAACTTTACTATCTCCAGCAAATGCCAAATTGGCTAGCCATGTAGAGAATAAATTATACTTAATTCAGTCAACTATACTTCTCTCAACCAAAGCTATATAAGGGGACTTCATAATTAATGATGCTGATGTAACAATTAAGTGATTACTCCCTAAGTGCTAACTTTTCAGGGTCTAGTCTCTAAGCAATTAGATTCTTGAGGCTCAAAATGGAGTATCAGTGTACTCTCATCCCTCAGTTCTCTCATATATGTGATTTAATATCACACAGTCTTGTGGACCTCAATGGGTAAATAATCCAACTCTTCAACAGATTCTCCTAGAAATAGCCAAGAAGATTTACTTTCCTTCATGCTATAAGGCATGAATTTGGCTAGTGATATGACACCAGAAACCATTCTTGTCTTCAACTACTCACAGTCCCATGAGAAACAACCACCAAAATAGAACCTCTCCCAACTGATGTGAAATCTATGTTTTGGATGAGTATCAAATCTACCATTCAATACTATACCATTTTATATATATTCTTATGTTCTTGCCATATTGGACTACTATTATTCTCTGATCTGATCCTTGCCTTTCATATTGGCTCACACCATATCTCAAGCATAGAATTCCTTTCCTCTACATCCTTTCCCACCTCCCATTTTTGCCTAATCAAAACCTTTTCATCTTTTAAGACCCAGATCAAATGAAGCCTCTTCAATGAAGCTTGCCTTTACCCTCTCAGGCAAAAGTAATTTCTACCTTCTGAGATTTTTTTTTTAATAAAACACCATACTTCATGTATTTTTAATTCTATTCTACATATTATTATTTTATTATGTGTATTCTATCTTTCTTAGCAAGTTCCCCTATGCTCTTTGAAGTAACTCTATTTCTCACATAGCTTATCATTCCCTGATATAGTACCTTAAACACAGTAGTTGTCCAATAAATGAATAAATATTTATTTGCTAAAAGTATGTTGTAGGAAAGAAAAGGCTCACATAGGGTCCAACAAATATCCATTTGGTGCAGCATGCAAAATTGAGTTAAGAAGTGATGGTCTAGTAAAGAAAATAAGAGAGGGATATCAGTGAAAGTTCCCATTATTACACAATAAGCATATTAGAATTACAAAACAAAGTGTTATATGAGTCAAGCTAGAAGGAAAGGTTGTTATCAACCAGAGGCAAGACAAAAGAAGAGGAGATGGCTTTAAAGGATCAACAATTCAATTGAGGAAAAAGTGAAGAGAGGACATTTCAGGAATAAGAAACACCCCCAACAAAGGCATGGAAACAATAGGATCCATGAATATTCAAGGAACCAAAAGATTTTCCAATCTGACTGAGTATAAAGTATAAAGACAGAATTGAGATAAGACTGGTGTAGAAGAGCACAAAGAGCTAGATAGAGGAATTTCAACTTTACTTGGTGGGTAGTAGAACGCATTATCACTC
Source organism: Sarcophilus harrisii (assembly GCF_902635505.1). NCBI lineage: Eukaryota > Metazoa > Chordata > Mammalia > Dasyuromorphia > Dasyuridae > Sarcophilus > Sarcophilus harrisii. The sequence goes on from NC_045429.1 coordinate 142,810,476, forward strand.
CTCTCCTTTCTTTTTCATACTTAACCAAGAAAATTTAGGGTTATCTAGCATGATTTCTCTCTACCCAATTTTATATCTCAAATCCCCTCAACGTAATTCCTCATTCTTTTCTTCAGCTTGTGAGAAGGAAGCCAATTCTTAAAAGCCAAAGGCAATCCTTCAGGTTCTACCTTTACTCTTATCCCTTATGTTCAATTATGGCAGTTTTCTCTACCCCCTTCAATCATATTTTCCCTCTCCCTCTGCTCCCTCCCCCTTTTCTTTTCTCTTACTCTCTCCTTCTGTCTCTCCCTCTCCCTTATTTTCTCCCTCTCCCTATCCATCTCCCTCTCTTCCTCTCCCCACCTCCTTTCTTTTCTCCCTTCCCTCCCTTTCCCCCTCAAAATAATGCTGTCTCTTCTCCATTTCACAAACAAACTCAAGAGACCCCAAAGAGGGAAGTTCAGAGAAACAGAAAAACAAAGAGACAGAGAAACCCTTCCCAATCAGAGTAAGAGTTTTGCATAAGAGTTGTTTGTTTACATAGGTTAAATTGGGAATTATGTGCAGAAAGTATCTTATCCTTTCTTCTAACTTGATGTTGATTTATATCCCCGTTTTAAATTAATGAGGGCTGAGGGTATAAAGCAGTTGATTCAGAAATTATTCCTATGTCAATAACAAATCATTTCCTCTCCACAAAAATAAAGACAATTTCATTTTCTGTGATGTCCTTTGGACTTCACCATGTTTGTTGCTTTCCGTTTCTCTTCTTAAAGAACTTTATTCATTATTCACATAAGAGAAATAGTTTACAAAGGGTTAGCTTCTTGTTGATTTGATTTGTTATCTTCTAAGCCTCCCTTCACAATGCAATTACTTCATAGCAAAATCTCATTCATTTAGTTTTGAGAGCTTCTCAAGTCGCAGATTTCTTCTACTTTTTCATCCAGTGTTACAGATATTAGCATCTGAACTGCAATTATTCACAATAATTTTTCTCTTATGATCATCTGGATCAGTGTAAGAGAAGATAGCTAAGTGTCCTATAAAATGATGGGGGGGAGGGGTTTGATGCCTTTGGGCACAAGATAAAAACATCTCTATCAACTCCTTTATTCACTTCTCCATGAGACTTTTAAGTGGTCTCACTTATAATATATATATAATATATATATACTATACTATATATATAATATACTAATATCTATAATATGTAATATATATAATATAATATAATAATATAACATATAATAATATATATAATATAAAGTGGTTTCACTTATAATGGAAATGCACACTGGGGTTCTTAGTCTTTTTTGTTCTTGGCAAGCTAGTGAAGCCCATGAATCTATTTTTAGAATGTTTTAAAACATATATCATAAAATACTTAAGACTACAAAGGAAACTCATATTTAAATATCACTCTCAAAAAAATATTTTAAATTCACAGATCTTAGGTTCTAAATTCCTGATAGCATTCCATTGGTAACTGGATAGAGATTTCACATTTAGTGTACCACCAGTTGGATGAATAAATAGGGACGATCTAAAAATATCCTCTCCAGTTCCCTCTCTCTGCCTCCCTTTCTGCCACTCTGTGGAAGTACAGAACAGAAGTACATTTCGTATTTTTGTTTGTTTTATAGGATGTTATCAGCCCATGGCCAACTTGTTGGCAACCAGCCTAGCCATTCTTAGCCAGAGTAGGTACAGTTTGTTACTGGAACTGTACTTAAAATTCTTTTTTTAATGATTTAGTTTGTATTAAGACATCAGTTTCTTCTCAGAGTATAGATAGGATTTTTCATCATAAGTCCTTCAAAGTAATCATAAATCATTGTACTGTTAAGAACAGTAAAGTTATTTACAGCTGGTCATCTCAGAATATTTCTATTACTTTGTATACATGTACTTAAAATTCTCTCAGGCTGGTGCAACCTGCCAAGGCTTATATTAACTGACATAGACTTTGAGAATCCAGAGCTATCTTTATATAATGCTGAGATTTTCAATCATGCTTCTTAATGGAAGCATAAGGATATGAGTTGGGCCCAAAAGACTCCAAATGAAGGGGAGATATACCTGCTATACCACTTAACAGTAACATTTACCAAGCTCTGAAGAAATGTACTCTGGAAAATTAGGAGCAGCTCATGGAAGTGTGGGAAGGGATGAAAGAAACCTTCCCCCAAGACCCAACTAAGACAATCTAAATAACCCTTCCCTGAGGTGGACACTAAGAAATCTTTAAGAATCCATCTACTTCGAGGGAAAGTTGTGAAGTTCAAGTGAAAATGCATATAAAGTGCTTTACACGCTTCAAAACGAAGTATATAAATGTCACTTTTTATTGCTACAAATATTATTAAGTGAAATAGTGAATACATATGTAGTTTTACAAAGGTATAACCATATTCTTCACTTTAACTTTCTTGATCTTTTGTTGGGAGCCTTATTCCTCTCCCTGATTCAGCTTTGAGCAGTTTCCATCTTTAGGTAAAGAATGCTACTAGCCTAACCTAAGCCCAGCACTATAGCAGAAGCTCGACTTGAGTCAAAAAATAGATTGAAAACCTGAGCAAATTTAACCTTTATTCACTCCATTCTCTTTTAGTAACATGAAAGAAGTTAGAATAGGGCAACTATGTAATACAGTGGAAAGAGTGCTGGGCCTGGATCAGGAAGACCTTAGTTCAAATTCAGCCTCAGACACTAACTAGCTGTGTGACCCCAGACAATCTGCCTCAGTTTCCTCATGTGTAAAATCAGGATAATAATAGCATTTACCCTTAAGAGTTGTTGAAATCATAATTAACATTTTACTTGGCACATAGTAAGTACTCTATAAATGTTAGCTATCCTTACTGCTAGTATCACTATCATTATTAGAACCTAAAGAGTCCTTAACCTAGAGTCCGTGAAATTTGGAGATTTTTAATATTTTGATAATAGTATTTCATTATGATTAATTTCCTTTGCAATCCTATATATTTTGTTTTATGCATTGAAAAATATTTTTCTGGCTCGGGTTCCATAGGTTTCACCAGACTGCCACAGGGATCCATGACACTAAAAAAGGATTGAGAACCTCAAAACCATAAATTGTCTGTTTCCTTCAAGCTATAAAATTCTCTGACCCTAAATTCTAAACAGCTGTGTCATCTTAAAGTCCTATAAAAGCCTGAAGCTTGAAGTCAGCCCTGTGTGCAGAATTGACTCCCTTTCTCTTCAGTTTTCAAATTTTGTACTCCTTCTGTTACCTTTCCCCAAGTTCAAATTCTGGGAATCTTAGCTATCCCTTCTATTAGTATTCCTATATTTCCTGGGGCTCAAGCTTTCTTCACTTGCCTGTTTTCTCAAGTACCTCCTCTCTTCCCCCTCCACCATCCCCACTGCAAACTTTTTTAAAGTTTTTTTTTTTTTTTAAAATATCACTTTGCAGTTATACAATGTTTAAAACACTTTAAACGTAGTTTAACAATTCACAAACTCCATTAACAGGAAGGGAAGAATTACTTCATCACACAAGAATACTACACTTCTTGAGAGAAATAGTTTTACTGCTTAGTAACAGAAGTTTCAGGTAATCTTTGCTCTTGCCATTCTTTTGTTGACTTATTTGCTGTACATAAGCATGGAAAGAAAGAAACCGTTCTTTAAATGTACCTTAAATCTAATGTTACCCGACACCTGGTTTTTCCACAAGATAAAAGTGACTTAAATATAATTTAACCCCTGGGTTGAGGGACAAGTTTACATAAAGAGCTTCTATTCAATTCTAGCTGGCAATTTTGAAGCAAGAAAATGTCCTTTCTTTAATGTGTATTTAGTCTAGGCTGGAATTAG